>NW_027361703.1:30035000-30635000 GCF_039654945.1 Dendrobates tinctorius | reverse complement strand
TCTGAGGCAGCGGACCTCCATAATGATGTCTATTTTCTTTCTTTCCTTTTTCGGGAACCCATTTAGTCTGTTAAGATTTTTGTGTGTGTGTGGAGGGGGGAGCTATGTAGATACGACTTGCTTATTTAAAACTATTGAGAAAAAGGTCCCCAAAAATATTTAGAATTTTGCAGTCATATCATTTACATGGCATATAAAGTGTATTTTACCAAATAACATGAGAGAATCATGAAATTGTTCTTTGTTACACTCATCTGATATGAAAAGAAATTGCTTGCTGAAATGAGCTGTGTGCAGAAAAAATGCAATTTTCAGCAGACTGGAGAAGCATTTTATTCCACCTATCTTTATTGACCATTTGTGGTATATACCTACGAGCTTTACATTTTGAGGTTAGATATTGATTTTTTTTTGTTTGCTTCAACACTTTTATTCTTTTAGAAACATGACATATGCTGTGGGGTATTCAATTTGATATGTTGTAAAGAAGATTAAACTGTTCTCTGCTAATAACATTTTCTGGTGTATTACCTAAATGACCAACCTGGGAGCAATGAAAATGACATGCTAATCTTATACCCAACCACTCAGCACGCACTAAGAATCCCAGTTTCTGAGACAAAAGTGGATATTACCAATGCATATTTTAGTGAAATAATTACACAAGGTTCTAATTAGAGGCAATATTTTAATAACCCCTTAACCACTTCATGGCCCAGTGATAAAGTGGTAAAGATGTTACGATTTTTGTTTTTCTGCTTTTGTTTTTCCCTTTTACTTCAAAAAATAACTTTATGTTATGTACTGTAAATCAGGGAAAAGGTACCAAGTGGTATAAATTGTAGAGAAAAATGCAATTCTGTAATTATTTTTTAGGTTTCCTTTTAAGTAGTACATTGAGCAATGAAATGACCTGATAACGTAATTCTTAAGGCCAATTACGACAATTACAAATATATAGTTTTCTGATTGTCTTAGAAAAATATTCAGGATTGAGAGTCCTCAGTAGTTGATACCTTTTAATGGCTAACTGAAAAGATGGTAATACATTGCAAGCTTTCGAGACTACTCAGGTCTCTTCATCAGGCTAGACTAATACAAAATCTGAAGTCACATATTTATGCACAATACAGCCTAGAAAAAATGCAATAGATAAGACAAGTGACGTGAAGCAGAACTATCAATATGGGAGAGGGAGAAACATGGACTTCTGAGCAGGACTTCTGATTGTCTTAGTGATTTAAAAAACATCAGGACTTTGTAGAAAAAATGGCTTGAATCACCATAACTCTTTATTTTTCAATCACCTGCTGTTCTGTTCGGTCAAAAATGACCGTTTTTGAACTTTGATATTTTAAAAAAAATTCATTATGCGGTTCTGAAACTTGTGGTTACTTCTATTTTCCTAATTTGAGGGGTTCTTTCTAAGGGTACTTTTTTTTTTTTTTTTTTGGTTTAGTTTTTGCACCACATTTTTTTTTACACTTGCACTGTTCCGGTCAAAAATGACCGAATAGCATTTTATGCTAATTTCAGCCATTTTTTTAGTAAAACAAATGAGTTATAATTTCTTTTGAGACTACTTATTGCATCTACTATTGTTTATGAAGTAAACAGTTGCTTTCGGTGCAGATTTACACATGCTTTCAGTACAAACCATACGCATTGGCTTTCAGTACAGTTCTGTGCAATTTTTTTTCTCTGTATGTTATCTACCCTGCTTTTCCTCTAAAAATAAATAGATTCAGTTGTCACCATTGCATATTGTAAAAGAAAAGTTTTTTTTTTCCTTGTGTTTGTTCTCTGTGCAAAGCAGACCTGAAAAGCTAATGAGTCATGTCTGCCAAATGTTTGTTTTCTTCTCTGCTATCTCAGCAATCCAGGGGGTGGTGTCTGGTGTCTCTTTTCTTATCTTATCAGTAAGTAAGCAGTTCAGCCAGCCATTTCAGTCTCAGTTTTGTTGGAGAGAAGATCTGGAGACATCTGTGCCTTAAATGCAAATCTATACAGGTATGAGGCTTATAAACTTGTGTATTAGTGTTGTCATGAATGTAAACAATAGAATTATGTGAAGATTTACTGAAAAAAACTGATTTATTTTTTTAGTATTTTTACTATTTTCAAAATGTTTGCACGCATTTTATACTATAGTTAATTTTAGTTATAGTTATAGTTAGTTATAGTTGTTATAGTAGTAGTAGTAGTAGTTGTTTTAGTTAGTTAGTTAAGCTCATATTTGTAATTTCTGTGCAGAATTCAATACGCCCTTGTAACCTTTATAAACACAAAATAAATTAAAAAAATGAGTTTTTTGCATATTTTTTTTTATAATGACCAACCATGTTCACATACAGTATAATAATGCAACAGGTATTCAAAAAAAATTTTTTAAGTAGCTAAAACAGCATTTTAATAGGTCCGGTCAAAAATGACCGGAGCAGTACAAGTGTATAGTGGAAACGAACAGAACAGCAGGGTTAAAAAAAAATCAGGACTTTGTAGAAAAAATGGCTTGAATCACCATAACTTTCTATTTTTCAATCAACAGAGCTGTGTGAGGGATTTGCTTTTCACATGGTGAGCTGCAGTTTTTCTTGATACCATTGTGGGTTACATATAATGGTTTGATCACCTTTCATTGAATTTTTCGGTGTAAGCATATCCCTGGTCACTGCAGTAAGAGGAAGAGGTATAACACAGCTAGCACCTGCCCAGTTTAGACAGAGTCATCTTCCTAGCCCACTATGTAGACATGCACCCTGATTGTGATGTATATAGGGGTTAACATTATTAGGGTTACTTTATAATAAGATATTTTAAATTAGGAAACACATTGGATTAATAGCATCTGGGATCATTCCCTAAACTATCTGCCAGCAGGACAAATATTTCCCATGGATTCAGTAATTTCATACAAGCCACTGATTTTTATCACATTAGGCACTAGAAAAAGCGCCAGCCCCTAACCTGGAAAGATTGTGTACAGCACTGTAAGTTATGCAAGGGATAGCTAAACTATGGCAAGTAAGTACATATTTTTACATATTTTATTCATCATGATGATAACATAGTAACAAGGTGTTAGCGTGGCTGGTCTGGAGCTGGAATCTCCAGGAGTGGACCCGGAATCTCCAGGAGTGGACCCTCTGGGCCGTGGCACCGAGGGGCCCTGGGCAAGCTGCCAGGTGGAACCGACCCCTATACAGGGACCGTTAGGCACAGGCCCAGGGGTTCGAGTACCATGGTAGCCGGTACAGAGAGGGGCGGCTCAGGATGGACTGGAGAAGGAGTGTGGGACTGAAGTGTAGATGACAGGACAGAGCTGGAACACAGGAGACAAGAGTGGAGTAAAACTGTAGACTGGAACGTGGAGGGACTGAAGTGTACATGACAGGACAGAGCTGGTACACAGGAGACAGGAGTGGAGTAAGACAGTAGACTGGAACGTGGAGGGATGGCTGGAGCAGGAACACAGGAACACCGGAGGCAGGACTGGAGTAGGATGGAACAGGAACACCGGAGGCAGGACTGGAGTAGGACGGAACAGGAACACCGGAGGCAGAACTGGAGTAGGACGGAAGGATTAGAGCAGGATGGAACAGGAACATCGGAGGCAGGACTGGAGTAGGACGGAAGGACTGGAGCAGGATGGAAAAGGAACACCGAAGGCAGGACTGGAGTAGGACGCAAAGACTGGAGCTGGATGGAGCAGGAACATTGGAGGCAGGACTGGAGTAGGACGGAACAGAAACACCAGAGGCAGGACTGGAATAGGATGGAACAGGAACACCAAAGGCAGGACAGGAGTAGGACGGAAGGACTAGAGTAGGATGGAAAAGGAACACCGAAGGCAGGACTGGAGTAGGACGCAAAGACTGGAGCTGGATGGAGCAGGAACATTGGAGGCAGGACTGGAGTAGGACGGAACAGAAACACCGGAGGCAGGACTGGAATAGGATGGAACAGGAACACCGAAGGCAGGACTGGAGTAGGACGGAAGGACTGGAGTAGGATGGAACAGTAACACTGGAGGCAGGACTGGAGTACAGCAGGGGACATGGATAGCAGGACTGCGAGGCTGCTGCAGAGAGCACATGAGAGCGGGACTGTGAGACTGCAGAGAGCACATGAAGAAGTGGGGCCCAGTGTGCTAGGAAACACAATGATCAGGTGCCTCCCTCAGGGGGAAGTGGCCTGATATGCCCCTGTCTGGCCTGCCATTGGTCAAGGGGTGCTTCCGGGTCAGGGCATAGCCGGAGCACAAGAAGCAGAAGGGAGGCGCATTGCAGGCAGAGATGCCGTCGGCCGCGCGCCTGTCATAGGTGACTGCCGTGGCTGTCGGGCGGCGAGGAGCTGTGGCGTGGGAGCGATGGCTGGGTGAGTATGTAGAGACGGTGTGGGAGCAGAGGCCGGGTGAGTATGTTGGAACGGCGTGACAGTACCCCCTCCCCTAAGCCACCCTCCCCGGAGATTAGCAAGAAATCTCTTGAGGATACGGGGAGCATTGATATTCTCCCGAGGTTCCCAGGATCTCTGCTCAGGACCAAAGCCCTTCCAGTCAACAAGAAAAAATGTCCTACCAAACGGACCGATGTAGCGTGGCCCCAACTTGTAGGAGGGCAGTTTCAACCGGATGAATTTGGACGAGAGCCAGACCTTGTCCCCGACACGATAGGGTGGAGGATCCAATCTCTTCTTGTTGGCATAATTCTTCATCCTATCAGCGGACCTCTTGAGTGACGTGTTGGTCTCGGCCCAAATCTTGGAAAATTCGGAGGACATAGCGTTGAGCGGGTACCTCGGAGGCAGGGGTTATCGGAAGGGGAACACCAGGATGTCTGCCGAACACAATGAAAAACGGAGACTTGGCCGAGGACTCGCCAGCATGGTTGTTGTAAGTGAACTCTGCCCAGGGAAGTAAGTCAACCCAATCGTTCTGGGGGGTGTTGGAGAAATGACGTAGGTACCCAGTCAACGTCTGGTTGGTACGTTCCACCTGCCCGTTGGACTGTGGATGGTAAGCCGAGAAGAAGTCAAGGGAAACATTCTTGAGCTTACAAAGTGAATGCCAGAACTTGGAGGTGAACTGAACCCCTCGGTCAGACACAATGCGTTGAGGTAGTCCATGGAGTCTGAAGATTTGGTGGATGAAGACTTTGACCAGCTCTGGAGCCGAGGGGAGACCGGGCAGAGGGACGAAGTGGGCCATCTTGGAAAAATGATCCACCACCAAGATGACTGTGCAGCCAGAAGAACAGGGTAGGTCGGTGATGAAATCCATGGCGATGTTTTCCCAAGGGACCGTAGGGATGGGCAACGGTAGCAACAAGCCGGACGGAGGTCTTCATGGCACTTTGTTTTTTGCACAGGATGGACAAGAAGCCACAAAATCGAGTACATCTTGGTAAAGCGTGGGCCACCAGTAGTGACGTGAGATAAGATCCAGGGTCTTCTTAGTCCCGGCATGGCCGGCCAGTTTGGAGGAGTGCCCCCATAGGAGGACTTTTCGCTTGAGGCTCTCAGGCACAAGCGTTTTGCTAGAAGGAGGAGCAAGCCAGTTCACTGGAGTCACTGTGATGATCCTAGTGGGGTCAATGATATGCGAGGGTTCCTCCCGGACGTATTTGGACATGGCTGTAGTCTCAGCGGGAGACAGGGAGTAGATTCTGTCCCTTGGGGGGGTTGAACTGGGAACAAGTTAAATTGGGTAGTCAAAAGGCCAGTGTGGAGGAAGGACCTTGGTTTCCTTCTTATCAAAGACATCGGCGTAGGAACTGTAGGCTGGAGGGAGACCCATAAGGTCTGGGGGTGGCCGAGGAGCAGCCGCCAGGCGGACAGGAGTCAGACAGCGAGCTTGGCATGGGTGCCCCCAGCGGAGTATCTCCCCAGAAGAACAGTCGAGAACAGGCTGATGAGTCCTTAACCATGGGAGACCAAGTAGAATGGTGTGGGAGAGCTTAGGCAAAACGTAGAAGGCTATCTTCTCTCTATGTAAGGCACCGACTTGCAACTCCACTTCTTCAGTGACTAAGGTGATGGTCACCTGTAGCGGTTTGCCATCCACCGCGGCAATCTGGAGAGGGTTAGATAGAGCAACCACAGGAATTTGGTATTTGTCCACTTCTTCAGGCCGAATGAAGTTACCTGCCGAGCCCGAATCCACGTAGGCCACCTCGGACCCACGTCTCTCCCCTGAAAGCAAAAGAACAGATATAGTAAGAGGTTGAGAGGGATCATCATCACCTAGGGAGGCCTCTCTTATCTGACCTAGGCGGAGGAGTTTCCCTGTCTCTTAGGACAGGTGTGGATATAGTGTGATGAACCTCCGCAAAAAAGGCACAGACATTGTGCCCGCCTCTCTTGCTGATGCAACTCGGCCAAATTGAGGCGGTCTATCTGCATGGACTCAACCGAAGAGGAAGAAGGGGACCTGGCCGAACGAGGATTGGCTGAACGAGGATTGGCAGAACGGGTGAGAAGGAGAGCTGGCCTGGTGGACCTCCTGTCTCTCGCTGACTCGCGAGCGCGCTCCTGGAAACGTAGGTCAATGCGGGTAGCCTCTAAGGTGGGCGGGGTATCTCGACCTGCGAGTTCATCTTTTATTCTGCCTGAAAGACCACGCCAGAATGCCCCTACCAAAGCCGTGTTATTCCAGCCGAGCTCGGAGGAGATTGTGCAAAAACGGATAGCATACTGTCCGACCGTGAGAAAACCCTGATGTAGGTTAAAGAGTGACTCGGTGAGAGCGGCTAACCGACCCGGCTCATCGAAGACCCTGCGAAAAGTATCCAAGAAAACCGGAAGACTTGAGACAACGGGATCATCACGTTCCCAGAGAGGATTCAACCAGGACAGGGCCTCTCCCTCCAGATGGGACATAATAAAGGCTACTTTGGCCCGGTCAGAAGGATATTGCTGCGGCAACCATTCAAAGTGGAGGCTACACTGATTTAAGAACCCCCTGCAGAACCCCAGTGAAGTGAGGCGGTTCGGCAAGGCACGGCGTCAGGAGAGCCGTAGGAGCGGAGGAAGGAGTCGGAGTTGCGGCGGCAGACTGGAGGACCGACAAGCGGCTATCAAAGGAGGCCATGTAAGACAAAATATGGGCTTGAGTATCTTGTTGCAAGACCAGCTCCTGTTGAAGACTGGCCAGTAGATTGGCAGTTCCAGGATCGGCCACCTGCAGGGCCGACAAATGGTTGTCCATAGACTTCATGACAGACATAATGCGCCCCTGATTCTCCCGCAGGAAGAGTACCTCTTTCTGGGTAGCAGCAGTAGAACTAGCGGAGTCCATGGCCTGATCGTACTGTTAGCGTGGCTGGTCTGGAGCCGGAATCTCCAGGAGTGGACCCTCTGGGCCATGGCACCGAGGGGCCCCAGGCGAGCTGCCAGGTGGAACCGACCCCTATACAGGGACCGCTAGGAGAAGGCCCAGGGGTTTGAGTACCATGGTAGCCGGTACAGAAAGGGGCGGCTCAGGATGGACTGGAGTAGGAGTGTGGGACTGAAGTGTAGATGACAGGACAGAGCTGGAACACAGAAGACAAGAGTGGAGTAAGACTGTAGACTGGAACGTGGAGGGACTGAAGTGTAGATGACAGGACAGAGCTGGAACACAGGAGACAGGAGTGGAGTAAGACAGTAGACTGGAACGTGGAGGGATGGCTGGAGCAGGAACACAGGAACACCGGAGGCAGGACTGGAGTAGGACAGAACAGGAACACCTGAGGCAGGAGTGGAGTAGGATGGAAGGACTAGAGCAGGATGGAACAGGAACACGGAGGCAGGACTGGAGTAGGACGGAACAGGAACACCGGAGGCAGGACAGGAGCAGGACGGAAGGACTGGAGCAGGATGGAACAGGAACACCGGAGGCAGGACTGGAGTACAGCAGGGGACACGGATAGCAGGACTGCGAGGCTGCTGCAGAGAGCACATGCGAGCAGAGACTGCAGAGAGCACACAAAGAGGGGCCCAGTGTGCTAATAAACACAACGATCAGGCACCTCCCTCAAGGGGAAGCGGCCTGATATGTCCCTGTCTGGGCTGCCATTGGTCAAGGGGTGCTTCCGGGTCAGGGCATAGCCGGAGCACAAGAAGCAGAAGTGAGGCGCGGCCGCGGCCTATGGCGCATGCGCATTGCATGCAGAGACGACGTCGGCCGCGCGCCTGTCAGAGGTGACCGCCGTGGTTGTCGGGCGGCGATGGGCTGCGGCGTGGGAGTGATGGCCGGGTGAGTATGCAGAGACGGCGTGGGAGCGGAGACTGGGTGAGTATGTCGAAACGGCGTGACACAAGGTTTACAGTGCACATCTGAGTGTGCTAATATTTTAGATATGGCTAGAAAACATTATTATAAAAAAGTACTGTCAGGTGATCAAAAAAGTTGAATTAAATATCTCATAAAAATCCCTACGCTATCCTGACTCTTTAATGTTTTCCATTTTGCACTGTCACTGCATTGGAGTTGTATTATTCATTTTAGTAATTTTGAAGCACATTTTTTTTTAGAACCTTCTCGTGTGCTTTCCCTCCTCCCTACCAGATGCTGCCAATCACAATTCAGCTGCTGATTTAGCAGTCAATCAATCTCAGATGCTACTGAGCTGTGATTGGCAGCATTTTGAAGGTAGAGGTGAAAGCGCACACCCACAGAGAAAACTGTTAAGAAATGTCCTGCTGCATGACAAGCAGAAATTTCACATAATGCGCTCCAAAAACAACAAATGAGAATAACTCTGCAGTGGAGCATCACAGCACAAAACAGAAAAGAGCAGTAAAATCAAATTAGCTCACAGATGTTTACTCTTTAAGCATATTCTTAGCATACATTTTAGGTGTAAGAATGCTTCCCAAGTAAGTGGCTAGGAGGTCTAATCTATACAAATTTGCACACCTCTTATTGATTTTCACTGGCCTCAATGAAAAATCTGTAACAGGACCCTGTATTGTAAGGGTTCCAATGGATTGTAATGAATAAGAAAATGCTCACACAAGAATTGAATTTACTAAATTGATTTACTATATAAAGTGATAAGATCAAATAATAAACAATATAAAACTATAAATACATATGCATTATTCAGAAACAGGCATTATTCATACATTACATTATTCAGATAGTCTCATGTCCTCGTGTCCTCTCTGGTCTGTCACATCTCTATTCTCTGTGTGTCTCCTCCTCTCTGCTCATCAGTACCCTCCTTTTATATGGAAAAACTTCTCTAAAGCCTTTGATGTCCCAAAGTAAATGTGAGACTTAAACAGTATCTATCCTTGGATGCCAGTGAGACGACCCCCTGAGGCCAAATAGATGAGATTTCACCAGTTGACAATCCATGGGCAAAGTTAACACACCCAATCTAATTATGGCAACGAAGGTCCTTTGTTGGTAGATAAGTGTAAGCCAGTTATTTGTTCTGCTTGGACAATTTGACCATCTGATTGAAACAAGTTTCAATGACCTTCTAGGAAGGTTCAAAGAGCTGAATATAGTATAACTGATTGAAACTATATCAATAGTTGGTATTAATTGGAGTGTTGAAACCATTAAAATTAAATCATAGTATACATTCCACCCCTTGGTTTCAATCACTTTAATTAATTAACCTGTCACTAAACTATACCATTTATCATTATTTTGCATTGCTCATTTATATATATATATATATATATATATATATATATTTTATTTATTTGCTACCAATAGAAAACCGCTTTGGTAAAAAATAACATCCCGGGCTTAAAACGGAAAAAATCAAAACAAAAACAACATTGGACCAGCAGGTGCTGAAATATCAAATGTCTGTAGAAATCTTCTTTCTTCGGATCTTCTTGACCGCAATTTTTAAATGGGTCTCTGTTGCAGGGAAAGCACGGGGATTATTATGCCCTCATCACTTTGGGGTGACTTCACTACTTTCCCTGGTTAGCAAAAGAACAGACTAGAGCAATCTGTCCCTGCCCTTCATGACATTAACCCCTCGTTTCTCCAAAGCAATGGGTGAGGGAAGTGCAGGTGTCCATGGCTGAGCATAAGAGTACCTTTCATCTTCTATTGCTGCAGCTGTTCAGGGCCTCACTTTATATGCCATTTGCATCAGCTGGCAGTCATGAGGATTCACCCTGGTTGACGGTTCAGCATCATCTGGGCTCAGTCTCAGCGCTCAATTGGACATCTTCAGTCTCCACACAAGACACAGCCTGCACTGAGGGAAAGTGAAGTTCACAACAATCATACTTGAAAGTTCCAAAGTCTTGGCAGAGCTAACTCAGTCCAAAGCAACAGTCCAAAATAACTCAGTCCTGGTGGCTTGTTTTCCACCCCTTGATCAAATGAATCAAGCAAAGTTACCATAGGTTTGTTGGTCCAAATTGTACCCAGAATGACCTTTGAAATTTTCTACTGTAGCAAATATTTCTACTCTAGATAATAATACTACATAAAATATATATCATATCTGTATGGACATACACTGATCAAACACATCAAATTCATGTCAATCACATTTGCATAAAAACGATGATCATAATTACCAGTACAATCATGTTCATGGAGATCACAAAATAATGTTATTGCTAATCAGAATCAGTACAATTACATGTTAAGGAAAACCGAACCCAAACTAATTTGCTATTGACCCAATTCTAGCAAATTATTTTTACATAATATACACATTACATCAACACACACTCTGGCTTAACCTATTGCATTCATTCAGTAAGCAGGAGAGATTCTCATTTACATATAGACAAACACACACTTTAGGTACCCACACATTTGCATTGCATGACTCAGGTGTAGGTGAACAAAGCTATATCAAGACATTAACAAACTAGCATTCATTGAAATCATTTAACATATATATTCTTCAAAACCCAATTTGCACGGGAGCTCCCAAAAAATAAAAAAATGTTAAAACTCAAAAATAAGTCATAAAATATAATCTTATATTAGGTAGATGGACTCATTTTTCACTACTGCAGGAATGAACTATTTACTGTGCACTGTATTTACATGTTAATTAAATGGCCAAGGTTTCTTCTTTCACTCCTGCAAACAAAAGGTTAATTACACACCCCACCCCCCAATCCAACATGTATGGACTGAAAAGAGAAAAAACAATTCCTTTAAAAACCAAGAATGCTAAACACAGTACAATTAAAATTCAGAAAATGAGCTCATAAAAATATACCAAATAAAAAATACCATGTGGATTTTTCTTTGGCTGTGAACCAATTTTAATCAAGGGATATCCATGACAAATACACAAAACACATACAATGACAAAGACAAACACTTAGTACAAATAAGTCATCTATTTATCTTTTCAAACCCCCCCCCCCCAGTATATTATCAGTCATCTAACTTTAGGTCAGTCTTAAATTCATTGTCTGTAATGGCACTCCCTCTTTGCCTTGTAGATTTCTCTCACAATGGCTCCCACATACAGAATCATCTTATATCTGCTGTGGTCTTTTGCCTTTTAAAACATCAAGGTCTATTACAAACCCTCAGGTGAGGAATGCACATTTATGCATCACCAAGACCAAACCCAATTCATCATATATCAGCCAGCGCATACGTCACAGTATGCTCACAGGAGTATTTCTCATAAAAAACTCTAGAATAAAAACAAACATCATTAGACATCAAAAAATGGCAAAACTGTTCAAACAACAATTTTCAGGGATATTCAATTACTTTTATAATTAGTCCAGGAGGGAAACTTGGCTGGGGGTGTAGTATTGCCATGGTATTGGAAGAGTGCAAGGGGCGGTTACAGTGGGGGCTTTGCATGCCTCCATCAGGTGTCCCACCTCTATCTTTCCAACACCCTATCTCATTTGTCGCCACCCTCTTGGGTCTGGCGAGTTGCAATTTACCTTTCCTCCTCAGATCTTGCCATCTCCTCAACAGGTCACTTGTAGAGATCCCATCTATCTCCTGGAATGGAACCCCACTAGCTATCAGGTCACAAAACAACTCCGTCCTGCTCTTTCTAATTTGAGTATTATCCTCTTTTCTCCTTTCTTGATCTACTCTCTCTACTGTACTATTTTTTGATACTTTTGCTCTCTCTAGAGCTGATAGCTGGGAGATTAGATTGCATGCTGTGTAGACAGTAGTGGAATTTCCCATAAGTGCACTGAACATAGTGAACAATGGGGCCTTGTATGACGCTGGGGCACCTTCTATGAACTTATTCTTCATCAATACTGTCAATACTGCAGCATCTGGTCCCTTCCAATCCTCAACAACAGCAAAGTGATCATTCAGATCAGGCAAAGGATTGCGAGTTATGCCACCTATGCATGCAATTTCTCTCAATCTCTGAACTCCATCTGCAAGAGTCTCCCATCGTGCCTGTGGTATTAATTCCATGGGAGAGTCATACACTTGTGCCACAGAATCCCTCACCAAATGCAACAAAGAGAAAGTCTCTGTAGTGTCCCTTGCACGTCTCATTTTTAGACGCACCATAGGATCAGTACAAATACTACAAAGTCATACTGCCTCAAGACGGTTCAAGATTATAGTATCGGCTCCCTGATCCCATAATCTGAGAATCCATGCTAACAAAGGTTCTCCTGCTTGCTGCCTGTACCTGGTAGCTAATTCTGTTAATTCTCCAGCTGTATAATTCCTAGTAACTTGGGTCATTGAAGCTTCTGCTCCTGTAGCTGCGTTTCCTGCATCCATCCTATCTCCACTGCGCTGTGTGACTTCTCTCCTAGTTTTAGTGGTCACAATCGGTCTGGCTTGCTTTTCTTCCCTATTTGCCTCACTGTCAGAGCCTTCCCATTCTAGCAAATCTGACCATTTCTCATGTGCAATCATGGTGCTAATCTGTGCAGTACAAATATCTGTCACTGGCTGCTGTCTCCTCCTGCGCTTATTCTTATTCACATTTTTCATTACATAAGCTTCAAAATTCCTTTGCATATTGTCATGCTGTTTCATTTGGTCTCTCAAGGCTGATTGCAAGCTAATCCTTTGCTCTATAGCTGTATGCAGCTCTAAACGCAAACTGTCTATCTCCTCCTGTAATCTTTGGGACACTTGCACAAAAATCCATCCAACGGCTGCTGCAGCTTTCTGCTCTTTTGCATCATACCTTGAGAGATCAAATTTTGCAGCCACTTCCTGGGGATTTGATAACTGCTGTCCCTCCATATACTTGTTACATTCCTGTGCCATTGGGGTCCACTTTCCTGGTAACACCCATTCTGGCAAAGATCTGACACTACTCTCAACTGCTTTCCTACTCTTAACAAACTTATTCAATTTTGCAAACATTTTTATTCAAAACAATCCCGCTTCTGACACCAATTTGTATTGTAAGGGTTCCAATGGATTGGAACCATGAGTAAGACCCTCTAGGTCGAAACGCGTTGGTTGGAGACCACCAGAGACCCCATCTGCCTGTATGTCCTTATCCACACTTTTTCTGTTCGATTTTAAGAATTTTCAATAAATGATGTATTTTTAACTGAAGTCCAGCGCTGGAGATTCCATCCTTTATTTTGCTTCAGTCAACACCCCTGATCAAGGTGACTCCGTGCGCAGGAGGATTATGGATCGCAACCGAGACTGGTGAGCTGACCTCCCTTCATTTTCCCTATCCTTCTATAATTAATGGATTGTAATGAATAAGAAAATGCTCGCACAAGAATTGAATTTACTAAATTTATTTACTATATAAAGTGATAAGATCAAATAATAAACAATATAAAACTATAAATACATATGCATTAATCAGAAACAGGCATTATTCACACATTATATTATTCAGATAGTCTCATGTCCTCGTGTCCTCTCTGGTCTGTCACATCTCTATTCTCTGTGTCTCTCCTCCTCTCTGCTCATCAGTACCCTCCTTTTATACGAGAAGTGGTGAGTTCTCCTTCAATGGAAGTCTTCAAACAGAGGCTGGACAGACATCTAACTGGGATGATTTAGCGAATCCTGCTTTGAGCAGGGGGTTGGACCAGATGGCCCAGGAGGTCCCTTCCAACTCTACGATTCTATGATTCTATGATTCTATATGGAAAAACTTCTCTAAAGCCTTTGATGTCCCAAAGTAAATGTGAGACTTAAACAGTATCTATCCTTGGATGCCAGTGAGACGACCCCCTGAGGCCAAGTAGATGAGATTTCACCAGTTGACAATCCATGGGCAAAGTTAACACACCCAATCTAATTATGACAATGAAGGTCCTTTGTTGGTAGATAAGTGTAAGCCAGTTATTTGTTCTGCTTGGACAATTTGACCATCTGATTGAAACAAGTTTCAATGACCTTCTAGGAAGGTTCAAAGAGCTGAATATAGTATAACTGATTGAAACTATATCAATAGTTGGTATTAATTGGAGTGTTGAAACCATTAAAAAGAAATCATAGTATACAGACCCTTAGGGTCCCGTTACACTAAACGACGCACCAGCGATCCCAACAACGATACGACCTGTTCAGGATTGCTGGTGCATCGCTACATTATCGCTGGTGAGCTGTCAAACAGGTAGATCTCACCAGCGATCAGCACCAGCGAGGACACGGGTAACTAAGGGAGCGTGTCGCTTAGTTACCTGCTGTGTACACTGGATACCAGCATGCTCGCGCTGGGAGCTGGTATCCAGGGTACACAGCAGGTAACTAAGCGACGCGCGCGCTTAGTTACCCGCTGTTTACTTTGGATACCAGCACCCTTACAGCGCTAGGAGCTCGCTGATAGTTGGTCTCCCGCTGCCACACGCAGCGATGCGTGCTGGCCGGCGGGAGACCAACGATCAAAAAATGGCCCATGATATTCCTGCACGATCAGCGATACCCGGCGGGGAGGCCAGTCGCTGATGCGTGCCACACACAGCGAGATCTAAAGGTACATCCTTGTGTGACCCAAATTTGTATAGTGTTTTCCATTGCATGCCATTTAATTGTCCCTCATGTAACAAAGTTGTTTATTCTGGGAAGAATTAAGATAAAAGCAAAATGATATAACTAATACAGATATTGCAATTCCTTAATTATAGCAGCCAGAAAGAGTGGTTGGAGTCTGTGATTATTTTTTATGATGAAGGCAAGAATTTCTACAGGATTTTGTACAGTATCAAGTAACATCAAATTAAGTGACCCTCATCTGGTTCTAAAAGCAACAGCAAACTTTTACTAGTCCCCCAAAATCTTAGAGCTAGAGAATTGTCTTTGGCTTATTGTTTATAGCTGCTAATAAAGTCCATTAATTCTAGCTGGAAAATTTTTTAAAGATGGCCTGAAATTAAGCAGAGCTGAAAGCTAAAGCTATCAGTGGCACACTAATTAAAATGAATAAATGCAGCAAGGTGACCTTATTACTGTTACGTTTCTCACCGGAGCTATGAATCCTCTAAGCTATAATCGATTTGGCACTGCAAAGAGACTGGGGTGTGAAGTCAAATGGAATGTCCTCATTCTCGACTTTTAACCTCGATTAGTAGTTATGGTCTTTTCAAGTTCGATTCCTAGGTGGGCACCATCAAATCTCTAATTGTTGACAGGTATACTGTGGTAAATGGAACCGTAGTTAGGAAACAAACCAAAATTTAATACTGGTAGAAGAACAACAGGAAATAGGTGATAAAACTATAGACAAAGAAAAAATATCAATCTGGAAGCAATGAGGAGGTCAAGATCAGGCGGTTAAGAACAGGAACAAATATCCAGGCAAGAATTTACTTTAAATTTCAGGAGAGGTGCAGAAACCAAAGTTCTCCTAAAATAAACTGTTATGGACTGATGCCATGTTTGTTGCCAAATAGACAGCGAATTGGAGCTTTGTGCTCATCCAGCAGCACAACGGCAGAAGATAATGGTATCACAGGTGCAAAGGTTTCTGGTTGCCCACTACTGGGAGTCACCATAGGATCTGTGTAAAGTGGGTACCAGTTATTTGCTTGCTATTCTGCCTTTTAAATAGCATTTGCTGATGCATATTATTTTTTTCACCTCAGCATTTTAAGTCTCTTTAATGTTTCAAGGAACTTTTCATTTGATTCATGCTGCCCAAACCACAGTCAGTATGACTCAGAGCCAGGCTGCACAATTGCAGTCTGGTATATTATCTTCTGAATTTCCCCAGTGATCTAGAGAAAATAGAGATAGTAGTTCCTATGTAGACATGAGGGAGAGACCTTTGAATCACCTCCCACAGTGCTGGGAAAAGCCAGCTAGGGGTTGAGCTGGACTAATCTCTGTCTCTGGTCCCCAGCCAGCACTTCCCAGGCATTGACAGGTCTCTCACTCTCCTCTACATAGGGAGAGATCACCTCACGCAGCATTGGAAAAAGCGGCACTTGGAAGAGTAGATCTAAATGAACACCTGGGCGTTTGAGATAAAAATATACCTGGCTATACCTGCAGCAGAAGTTATCCTCCTATATGTTGTGCTGTGCTTCAATATTTCAGCAATTTCCTACAACTTTGTGGTATTACTCAGAAGGAAATGTACTGCCTGTCATTAGAGTTGAGCGAAACAGGTTGGTCAAATTCAAAAGCCGCCGACTTTCGCTAAAGTCGGGTTTCATCGATCGAAACCCAACCATAGCGTTTGGTTGGCCATGCGGCTGCCGACTCGAGCACCAAAGTCGCGTTTCCCATAATGCTTCCAGCGCCTTTTCTCAGCCAATGATCAAGGATGCACACTGTGGGCAACGCGATGACATAGGCAGCGGCCACCACCATCTTATAGAAAGGCATTGCAGTGATTGTCTGGCTTTGTGTGGCGTCACAGTGGCTATAAAAGCCCTGAACACCGACCGCCATCTTACTTCTGCTGATGTTAGCATAGGGAGAGGTTGCTGCTGCTCGTTCTCAATACGGAGAGTGTTTAGGCAAGAAAAAAAAAACTGATTCTGCTGACAGCGATTTTCACTGTATAACACAACAGTTAGTGTGCAGTGACAGGGGAGGATATTTTTGTGTGCAGCAGCTCTGGTGGTTATTAGGCTGCCTTATAAGTCTACCTGATAGCTGCATTGCTGTGTGCACACTGCTGGGCAGACTGCTTTTTTCAAAGCAAAAATACTTTTCTTACTTTTGTCTGCACAGTTACCGAGCGTTCATTTTTTCACACTTTTGTGTGCAGCAGCTCTGGTGGTTTTAAGGCTGCCTTACTAGGCTACCTGATAGCTGCATTGCTGTGTGCACACTGCTGTGCAGACTGCTTTTTTCAAAGCAAAAATACTTTTATTCCTTTTTTCTGCACAGTTAGCGAGCGTTCAATTTTTCACACACCGTATAGAGCTGTCCACTTGTCAAACAGTATCCTATATCTGCTGTTTGATTATGGTCCAATCTATACAGAGACAGCACGTGTGTGTATGAGTCCGTAAATACATAGATGGACATTTCCATTTTTCCCTACACCGTATAGAGCTGTCTGCTTGTCAAACAGTATCCTATACCTGCTGTTTGATTATGAAGTAAAAGAACAGAATAATCCAGCTCACCGAACTGCCTTGCTGGTAGGATCCAAATCCTGCGCACGGATTTGACTAGGCAGTCAATCAATAGTGGAAAAAAGGGAAGAAAGTTCCAGCGCAAGGAATGGAAAATTAAAAATCCATTTTATTGTGCCAATGCATATTAAAATTCCAGCAGGTACAGCATATCAGTCGGATGACTGCAGAACAACGCGTTTTGACGCCTCAGGTCTTAATCATGTTCTGACATTAAATGCAACCAACTTCCTTATGTTGGATTCTCCCACCTCCAATAATCAGAAACAGATGTGTGGACTGCTCCAAAGGAGCTCCTGATATGGTAATGGTAGGAGAGCCAAACAGAATGGAAGGAAAAACAGTCAGTGTAGACAACATAATATAAATAACATGCATAATATATAATATTCTTTATCTTTTTTTCTCTTTCTTTCCTTTCCCCTCTTTCTCCCTTTTCCTTTTTCCTTTTAAAAGGAGATATAAAAACTCCTAATGTAAAATAAAAAAGATGAATATGAAAATCAATAATTGCAACAACATATTTTAAAGTACATATCACATATTCATGTCCCATAAATAATGTACCATAAATTATACTACAAAAGGATATGTACCAAAAAAAAAAAAAAAAAAAACACAATCAAATATATGGGTAAATTCAGTATCCACCAAGACATCATCCCATCATTATTAGGAACAATTCCTGAGAGAGATTTTTTATCCAAATTAATTAAAGAATTTTTTTTTTTTTTTCCCTTCATATTAATCTGATAAATAAAAATAGGATAAAGAAAGGAATGAGGAAAGGAAGAAGGGGTAGGAGGAGAGAAATAGGGAAGAGAAAAGACTGCTCTTTGATACAGTTCAGATGATGTGATTTTTGTGTATCCAGTAGACATCATACTTATTTAATTTGGATAAAAAATCTCTCTCAGGAATTGTTCCTAATAATGATGGGATGATGTCTTGGTGGATACTGAATTTACCCATATATTTGATTGTGTTTTGTTTTTTTTTTTTTGTTTTTTTTGGTACATATCCTTTTGTAGTATAATTTATGGTACATTATTTATGGGACATGAATATGTGATATGTACTTTAAAATATGTTGTTGCAATTATTGATTTTCATATTCATCTTTTTTATTTTACATTAGGAGTTTTTATATCTCCTTTTAAAAGGAAAAAGGAAAAGGGAGAAAGAGGGGAAAGGAAAGAAAGAGAAAAAAAGATAAAGAATATTATATATTATGCATGTTATTTATATTATGTTGTCTACACTGACTGTTTTTCCTTCCATTCTGTTTGGCTCTCCTACCATTACCATATCAGGAGCTCCTTTGGAGCAGTCCACACATCTGTTTCTGATTATTGGAGGTGGGAGAATCCAACATAAGGAAGTTGGTTGCATTTAATGTCAGAACATGATTAAGACCTGAGGCGTCGAAACGCGTTGTTCTGCAGTCATCCGACTGATATGCTGTACCTGCTGGAATTTTAATATGCATTGGCACAATAAAATGGATTTTTAATTTTCCATTCATTGCGCTGGAACTTTCTTCCCTTTTTTCTGCTGTTTGATTATGGTCCAATCTATACAGAGACAGCATGTGTGTGTGAGTCCGTAAATACATAGACGGACATTTCCATTTCTCCATACACCGTATAGAGCTGTCCGCTTCTCATACAGTACCATATCTCTGCTGGTATTTTTGTTACATTTTCCCAAACATGGGGAAGTATGGTGGAAGAGGCCACGTATGTGGGCGGGGGGCACAGCTGGTACTGATGGTGGTGATGGTGCATCTGCTGGTTATGGCAAAAGCACAATAGCAGCTAAGGCAGGAGGTGATGAGCCTACGTCATCATCTGGCACAAGAAGGCCTTTAAGGTTCCCTTTTCTGGGAGTAGGTAAACCGCTTTTAAAGCCAAAGCATCAGGAACTAGTTTTGGCTTACATTGCCGAAACAGCCTCCAGCTCTATCGCCTCCTCTTCTGAAGTTTCTAAAAATGCAAGCATTGAGTCGTTAGTGCAGTCTTCTGGTCAGGAACAACACCTTTCCTTGTGTCCTTCACCCCCACCAAAAGTGAAGGATGCGGCAGCCCACACTTCAGATTACGCCATGGAGCTCTTATCACATACCAAGCCTGGGTTATCAAGTCAAATCCTGAATTCCCCAGTCCAACATGAATCAGAGATGGAGTGCACTGATGCACAGCCACTGCTAGATGATTCTGCTGGTACATTCACCCACAGCCACTACATTTCCCTTGCACTGTACTGACCCACAATCTAACCCTGATGAAACTCAGGTGCCCCTTCCCGCATACTATACCACCTTACACGGTGACACAGAGGAAGGTGCAGATGAAAGTGCCGGTTCCTGAGTAGGTGGGGGGGCCTACTCATGGGCGCCGACACTGGCACAGGGCCCCTCATAGTCCGCAAAAGTGTCTCTGCCGGTGGGAGGGCCCACTCACCATCAGACACACCGGCGTACTATGAGGGGCCCTGTGCCAGTGCCGTCACCCACAAGTGGGCCCCCCTGCTTGGTCAGGGCCACAGCACATGCAATACTTACCTCTCCCTGCTCCACTGCCGTGACATCTTCCACGTTTCCTGACAGTGACATTCAGGTCAGAGAGTGCGATGACATCATGTCTGCACGCCCTCTGCCTAAACAGTCCAAGTGCAGAGAGATGGAAGTTGGTGATGCTGAGGAGTCCAGAGTAGAGCAGTGCCCAGAGAGGAAAGGTATTTAATTTTTTTAAAGGTTGGGAGCTATTTTTGGGGAGCACTATACACTGGAGAATGATATATGGGGCCCATCATACACTGGAGCATCATCCATGAGGCCCATCATATACTGGAGCATTTTAAATGGGGGACTTCAGACACTGGAGCAGCATTTACAGGGCCCATTACACACTGGAGCATTATACATGGGGCCCATTATATATGGAGCATTATTTGGGCCCATAAGACACTGGAGCATCATCCATGGGGCCCATCATATACTGGAGCATTCTAAATGGGGCAGATCAGACACTGGAGCAGCATCTATGGGGCCCTTTATACACTGGAGCATTAGAAATGGGGCCCATTATATATGGAGCATTATTTGGGCCCATAATACACTGGAGCATCATCCATGGGGCCCATCATATACTGGAGCATTCTAAATGGGGCAGATCAGACATTGGAGCAACATCTATGGGGCCATTATACACTGGAGCATTATACATGGGGCCCATTATATATGGAGCATTATTTGGGCCCATAAGACACTGGAGCATCATCCATGGGGACCATCATATACTGTAGCATTATGTGGAGCGCATCATATACTGTATGGAACATTATATGGGACCAATTATTCTGTATGGAGAACTATATGTGCCTCATTATTCTGTATGGCACACTATGTGGTGGCCATAATACTGTATGGATTAATATACTGTCTGGTTTTTGAGCTATTGTAGAATTTAAAATAGATATCACTCATGTAAGAAGTGAAGTATTTTTCATTGTACTATACCTATATTTCTGTGCCGTATCAGAGCATCATGAATTGTGGTAAGTGTTAACCCCCTTCACCCCCAAGGGTGGTTTGCACGTTCATGACCGGGCCAATTTTTACAATTCTGACCACTGTCCCTTTATGAGGTAATAACTCTGAAACGCTTCCATGGATCCCGGTGATTCTGACATCGTTTTCTCGTGACATATTGTACTTCATGCTAGTGGTAAAATTTAATTCAAATGATTTGCGTTTATTTGTGAAAAAAAAAGGAAATTTGGGGAAATTTTGAAAATTTCGCAATTTTCCAACTTTGAATTTTTATGCCCTTAAATCACAGAGATATGGCACACAAACAAACTTAATAAGTAACATTTCCCACATGTTTACTTTACATCAGCACAATTTTGGAACCCAAATTTTTTTGTTAGGAAGTTATAAGGGTTAAAAATTGACCAGCGAGTTCTCATTTTTGCAACGCCATTTTATTTTTACGGACCACATCACATTTGAAGCCGCTTTGAGGGGTCTATATGATAGAAAATACCCAAAAGTGACACCATTCTAAAAACTGCACCCCTTAAGGTGCTCAAAACCACATTCAAGAAGTATATTAACCCTTCATATGCGTCACAGGAATTTTTTGAATATTTAAAAAAAAATGAACATTTAACTTTTTTCACAAAAAAAATAATTCAGGTTCAATTTTTTTTATTTTACCAAGGGTAACAGGAGAAATTGGAGTGCAAAAGTTATTGTGCAATTTGTCCTGAGTATGCTGATACCTGATATGTGGGGGAAACCACTGTTTCGGTGCATGGCAGACCTCAGTAGGGAAGGAGCGCCGTTTGACTTTTTCAATGCAAAATTGGCTGGAATTCAGATCGGATGCCATGTCATGTTTGGAGAGCCCATGATGTACCTAAACAGTGGAAACCCCCCACAAGTGACCCCATTTTGGAAACTAGACCCCACAAGGAACTTATCTAGTTATGTAGTGAGAACTTTGAACCCACAAGGGCTTCACAGAAGTTTATAACGTACAGCGGTACAATTAAAAAATCATATTTTTTCCAAAAAAAGGTTTTTCACCCCCAATTTTTGTTTTACCAAGGGTAACAGGACACTAAAAGTTATTGTGCAATTTGTCCTGAGTACGCTGATATCCCACATGTGGGGGTAAACCACTATTTGGGTGCATGGCAGAGCTCAGAAGGGAAGCTGCGCCATTTGACTTTTTTGGCTGGAATTGAGATTGGACACCATGTCGCGATTGGAAAACCCTTGATGTACCAAAACAGTGGAAACCCCCCACAAATGATGC
Source organism: Dendrobates tinctorius (assembly GCF_039654945.1). Lineage (NCBI taxonomy): Eukaryota > Metazoa > Chordata > Amphibia > Anura > Dendrobatidae > Dendrobates > Dendrobates tinctorius. Next base: position 30,612,675 of record NW_027361703.1, on the reverse strand, counting down.
CACTTTGGAAACTAGAGCCCCCAAGGAACTTATCTAGATGTGTGGTGAGCACTTTGAACCCCCAAGGGCTTAACAGAAATTTATAACGTACAGCCGTACAATTAAAAAAATCATTTTTTCCACAAAAAAGATCTTTTTACCCTGAATTCTTATTTTTCCAAGGGTAACAGGACCCTAAAAGTTACTGTGCAATTTGTCCTGAGTACTCTGATATCCCACATGTGGGGGTAAACCACTATTTGGGTGCATGGCAGAGCTTAGAAGGGAAGCAGCGCCATTTGACGTTTTTGGCTGGAATTGAGATCGGACACCATGTCGCGTTTGGAAAGCCTCTGATGTACCAAAACAGTGAAAACCCCCCACAAATGACACCATTTTGGAAACTAGACCCCCAAGGAACTTATCTAGATGTGTGGTGAGCACTTTGAACCCCCCCAGTGCTTCACAGAAGTTTATAATGCCCGGGCGTGAAAATAAAAAAATCATTTTTTCCACAAAAATGATATTTTTGCCCCCAATTTTTTATTTTACTAAGGGTAACAGGAGAAATTGGACCCCAAAAGTTGTTTTGCAATTTGTCCTGAGTAGGCTAATACCCTATATGTGGGGGTAAAATACTGTTTGGGCGCATGGCAGAGCTTGGAAGGGAAGGAGCACCATTTGACTTTTTCAACACAGAATTGGCTGGAATTGAGATCAGACGCCATGTTTGGAGAGCACCTGATGTGCCCAAACAGTGGAAACCCCCCAATTCTAACTCCAACCCTAACCCCAACACACCCCTAACCCTAATCTCAGCTCTAACCCTAGCCCTAATGGGAAAATGGAAATAAATACATTATCTTTTAACTTTATTATTTTTCCCTAACTAAGGGGGTGATAACAGGGGGTTTGATTAACTATTTATGGCGGTTTTTATGTTTGGCAGCTGTCGCATGCTAAAAGACGCTATTTATTGTAAAAATAGTTTTTGCATCACCACATATTGAGAGCTATAATTTTTCCATATTTTGACCCACCGAGTCAAGTGAGGTCTTATTTTTTGCGGGACGAGTTGACGTTTTTATTGGGTTTTTTTTAAAATTACTTTTACACTTTTTTTTTTTTAACTTTACTACATTGTCCCAGGGGGGACATAACTGTCATGTGACAGATCGCTGATCTGTCACATCATAGATCACTGTGACAGATCAGCGATCTGTCACAGGCACTGGACTTGGCTTCCTCGTGCCTGCGATCGTGTTTGATCGCAGTGTGCAAGGGGTTAACGTGTCGGGGCGGTCTGTGACCACCTCTGTCACATTGTGCCGGGTGTCAGCTGTGATAATCCTTTGGTGACTCCTATGCACATTACAGTATTACAATCAAGAGTGAGTTGTGGAATCCAAACACATTTAGGGTTCAGACCCTGAAATCACTCCTACTGCAGTTCAAGTGGTGGGCCCACTGGGGTTCGGATGTCACTCTGCTTTCTGCAAAAATCTATACTTGTATGCTGATTGTCATCTCCAAAGGGCAAGACAGAAAAGGATGAGAATTACCAGCAGCCGCCGACACCAAGGACAGCTGATCGGCTGGGGTGCCGGGTGTAGAACCCACCGAGCCAGCACTTATGACCTATCAAAAGTTAGTGAACAAAGATTTTAAACAAATAAATGGTTTCCAGGTTGATTTCTGAACGTTAGGTGCAGCTTTTGCATTGTAATGTACAGTATAAAAATCAGACAATGCATTAACATGTGCTATACTTAAAGGGAAGGTGCCGCAATTTTATATAATTTGCAAAAAAATAGTAAGTTACAAAACATGTTGTTTCAGCAAATGTTGTACTAACCAGGATTTATGGTTTGTTTGTAATAATGTTTTCATGTAGCCACTGGGCACTGACAACTTGATTTGCAGATCTGTGGAGGACTCATACAGTCTGCAAATATGGCCGTCCCTGCACATAGGAGACTGCGGTCGGCTTCCGACCGCACATTGCAGCCTCAGTAGCAGAGAACTGGGCACGCCCCTGTGGGCTGCACCATTCACTGCTGTAGGTGAGGCTGGGCGCCATTTTACTGTAGCCCAGTGCTATCTGCTGAGCTCCACTTATCCTCTATCACAGGACCACTTGTGGCATAACGGGTCCTGTGTTGTGAGGAGAGGCTGAAGAAAAGGAGAAGGTGGTCAGCAGAGGGGAGAAGCGCTCACTGGAGCCGGAGGATGGAGAGTGGTGAGTGCGGGTGACTTTCATCTATGCTCCTCTGTCCTGCTTACTCCAGGCTCAGCCCTGTGCTTCCTGCTCCAGCGTCCTCCTGCTCTGTCTCCGCCTCCTCACTCACAGCCCCAGTGATCTCCGGTAATCTGACACCTTTGCTTTTATGGCTGTCTGAGGAGGACAGTGACATATACAGCCCATAGTCTAGTGTATAATTGGGGGGGGCTGGAAGTTTCACCAGTGTGGGCATATCTGTAATACTGTCTGCTGAGCCATGTATCTAATCCTCTCCTGTGTGATACTGCCTGCTGAGCCGTGCATCTAATCCTCTTCTGTGTGATACTGCCTGCTGAGCCGTGCATCTAATCCTCTTCTGTGTGATACTGCCTGCTGAGCCGTGTATCTAATCCTCTCCTGTGTGATACTGCCTGCTGAGCCGTGTATCTAACCCTATCCTGTGTGATACTGCCTGCTGAGCCGTGTATCTAACCCTATCCTGTGTGATACTGCCTGCTGAGCCGTGTATCTAATCCTCTCCTGTGTGATACTGACTGCTGAGCCATGTATCTAATCCTATCCCGTGTGATACTGTCTGCTGAGCCGTGTATCTAATCCTCTCCTGTGTGATACTGCCTGCTGAGCCGTGCATCTAATCCTCTTGTTTGATACTGCCTGCTGAGCCGTGCATCTAATCCTCTTCTGTGTGATACTGCCTGCTGAGCCGTGTATCTAATCCTCTCCTGTGTGATACTGCCTGCTGAGCCGTGTATCTAACCCTATCCTGTGTGATACTGCCTGCTGAGCCGTGTATCTAATCCTCTCCTGTGTGATACTGACTGCTGAGCCGTGTATCTAATCCTCTCCTGTGTGATACTGACTGCTGAGTCGTGTATGTAATCCTATCCTGTGTGATACTGACTGCTGAGCCGTGTATCTAATCCTATCCTGTGTGATACTGTATTCTGAGCCGGGTATCTAATCCTCTCCTGTGTGATACTTTCTGCTGAGCCGTGTATCTAATCCTCTCCTGTGTGATACTGCCTGCTGAGCCGTGTATCTAACCCTATCCTGTGTGATACTGCCTGCTGAGCCGTGTATCTAATCCTCTCCTGTGTGATACTGACTGCTGAGCCGTGTATCTAATCCTCTCCTGTGTGATACTGACTGCTGAGCCGTGTATGTAATCCTATCCTGTGTGATACTGACTGCTGAGCCGTGTATCTAATCCTATCCTGTGTGATACTGTATTCTGAGCCGTGTATCTAATCCTCTCCTGTGTGATGCTGCCTGCTGAGCCGTGTATCTAATCCTATCCTGTGTGATACTGCTCTCCTGGAATACTCTGTGCTGCTGTCTCCCTGCTCCCAGAATCCTTGCTGCCTGCCATCCTCGGTGACCGAAGACCCCATTCCTCTCCTCAGATCCCGTCCTGGCGATGTGTGAAACCGAGGTGACAGGGGCCTGATGTATGGTGGAAGGAGCAGGGTGACAGCAGCACAGAGTATTTCAGGAGAGCAGTGTGCTGGTCTGTGGGGGGCGCCCTGTTCGGTGCCAGGGATTGTACAAAGAGCGCTGTGTTTTATTCACATGGATGGACCGTCTGCTTGTCTGCTCCACAGAAATCCAGGAAACATGTCTGCTGATTGATGGCCTGTTCTGATCCAGACTTTACATGCAAAGACAGTCAGTAACTTTGCAAGCCCCATCAAAATGGCTGCTCACTGTGTCTATAGATGTCATAGGTTTTTGTGCCAGATTTCAGTAGCTGCTCCCCCTAGTGTTAACAAGTGGAAATGCCAAACTTTTTAAAATTATTTTTCATATTTTGCAAAATTAAAAACAAACGATAATATTTTTTAAGAAAATGTAAACATTAATTCTTTACATTTTTTCAATTGCTGAAAAAAATTTTTTTGGATGGCACCTTCCCTTTAAGTGACAAGAGGCAGCCAGCTATTCTGTGGTGGAAAGCTGATCAGGAACACTCGCCAAATCATAGGGATTTACCAAACATTTTAAAAGACCTGTCAAAATAATTAATAGGTTGTGTGTAAGTGCTTTACTAGCAATGACTTTGGAAAAATGCCAGTTTTTTACTTATGTGAATCTAGGAGAAAAACCTAGAAAATTACAGACTTGTAACTGTAAACTACATTTTCCACTGTACTTAATCTCTTCCATACAGAAGACAGGAGGAGAAGAAAAAACTGTCTACAGTGCTTGGAAATAAAATTGACTCTACAGGCAATATTAAAAGCCAGTAAATGTCAAATAAACCCAATACTTTCCCAACTTTCCATGCCAGTAAATGATGCATATTTTGCTGTTGTAAATCATTTTGTGATTTATGGATTATTTTGGGGGGATTTATTTTTGGGTTATAGAATTTGCTATTAATTACCGTATATTTTAACTAAAATATTATTTTTAAAACATTTTTATCTCGTGCTACGACTACAGATAAAACACAAGTGAATACATTATTGCAAAATATATAGCCTTAACGGGATTGCCTGGAACTACGACATTGATGACCTATCTGTAGGAATTCAAGGGAACGGGAGGTAAATGGCTTTACTTGGTAGAGATCACTAAACAATGTACGAGATGAAGTGGGGATACATCTGGCACATCAAAGGATTAGCTGCCTGCTCAAGCATGTAAGTAATGAACAGTGCAGATCTGTAAATTATTTAGTGGCAGACGCCGCAAGGGTCGACATAACATGGGTGCAATCTGTGCAATGACACAGGGGCTATTGCACTGCAAAGGGCCCATATACTGTTCTTGCCCAGGGGCCATCTTCTGCCTATGTCTGCCACTGAGATTCCTAATACTATACTATAATTGGAATTCGTTTGGTCGGTTATCAGTAAAATTATTTTTCTTTAGACATGAATTGTTTGAAAATAACAAACGGAGGAATACTCACCATCTATGGACTTTGTGGATCCAGTGTTGGCAACTTCAGAAGCTTGATCTGGCTCCAGAATCAGTGTCTGCTCCGCTCAGAAGTCACAGCACCGCTGTAGCCCATTACTGGCTTTAGTGGTCAGCTGATTCGAAGAGCGTTTCATTGGATGTTTCTCTGATGACGCACTCTTCTAATCACCTGACTGCTACAGCCAATTACAGGCAGCGCTGCTGAAACTTTCATATGTGCAGAGACCTAGAGCTGCACACATTGGATCCACGGAGACCCTGGAAGATCAATATTCCTATATTCTTTTGAAACAATCCCCAAACAAATGTTACGATTAGACAAGCCCTTCAGGCTCAGGTTACATATTACAGATCCCTTTTGTATTGAACTGCGTCTCGGTATCCCATGATTTTATATAGACGTTTTGGTTCCTACAAACGCGAAAGAAAAAAAATTGTGGCATGTTCCATTGTATTCTGTTTGCAAACTAGTAATATCTCTATACAAGTGGCGTCATATGGAGCTTGTAGAGCTTTGTAGTAAAGGAGCCGTCTCTGTACAATACTGCACAGCTTTCAGCCTTAGGTGCACCGAGGAGCCGAGAAGCCAGACATCCAGCAAACATTTCTTTCACATATCATAAACGCTGACTTCAGACAATTCCTGTGCACCACAGATTAATAGAACCATAAAATACAGCTTGTAAAATATTATAGATTTTATATGTTTTTAAAAACTAAATAATCTAATACATTCCACAAGAAATAACGCCTAGCATGCTATTTTTTCTGAAAAATTGTATAACTACAATTCCAAACACGGTAATTGTCAGATAGTATGTCATTTACTCTCATATCTACATTTCACAAAACTAGTTTATTATTTAACAGCCAAAGTCCTGAATATCGACTGGAAGCAATCTACTTTCCTCTATTCCATGCAAAGTATAAAATAAGAAGACGGCACTTCTATCTGCATTCATTCACATTTTCTAACTCAATTTCCTCTTTGTCAAAATATAGGACAAATGAACGTCCAATACTTTTATCGCACTGGTCATAACTAATAAATGTAACGCATTATGTCTTCTTTTTCCTATTTGCTATCTCAAGGAGCAGTTTTTACTAAGGAAGCAGCAAGACTGATGTTACAATTATACAGTGGGTTTTATCTGCAGTCCCATGTAAAACCACAGTAACACATGTTCAATTTCACATTCCGGCACACTGAGAACTAAAATAATGACACATGGAATCATGCTGATAATGAGAAACACCAACTATTACCCCCACTCCCACTACAATAAAAACACCCCTAAAACGTGCAAATTTAATACAATTCTTTTTTTTTTTTTTTTACAAATAAATATTTATTTCTATCCATTTTTTTATTATTAGATATGTTTTGCACATAAAAATGAAGTCTGCAAACCATAGGTTGTTTTGTCTGGTCACTTTCTGGCTGGCTCGTCTTGTATAGGAAATGAAGGGGCCTTTGGCTACATGTCTGCAGTCACTTTGTGTGACAGCAGACTTGTGAATCTTCACATCACGTGCACTATGCACTGTAAGGATTCTCCACTGCCGACACCAAGAGTGGGCAGTCATGTGACCGCAAGTATATGATTTGGATATTTCTGGCCACATTCAGACTAGACTGTGTACGGTCTCACTCAATTCAGCTGCATTGTGCGAGGCCGCACCAAAATAGTCTGCCGTTGACCGCATGTATACAAATGACATACTCACAGGCACAAATCCTCATTAGTGATGAGCGCGTATACTAGTTGCTCTGGTGCCCTCTAAGTATTTGGGCATGCTTGGAGATTTAGTTTGTGTCGACGCAGCTGCAAGATTTATGGCTGCTAAACAGCCTGAATACATGTGGGGATTCCCTAACAAACAGGTATTCCTCACATGTATTCAGCCTGTCCAGCAGCCAAAAATCATGCAGCTGCGTCGACACAAACTAAATCTTCAAGTACGTCAAAATACTCGGAGAGCACCCGAGCATGCTCGGGGAAACCCGAGTAACGAGCATACTCGCACATCACTAAGGCTGGTTTCACATTAGCGCATTTTCAGCGCGCGCACGGCCGGGGGTAGCTCCGCCCCCGAGCCGGCTCTCTGCCCGGCGTGCCCGCCCCTTGCTTGTAGCGCCGCCTACTAGCGGACAGCGGCGCCTGCGATCGGCGCACCCTATCTTTAGCATAGGGTGCGCAGATCGTGCGCAGGCCATGCGCTAGTTGCGCTTTGACCTGTGCTGCGCACTTTTGACGGTGCGCCGTGCGTGCCAAAATCCGAAAAGTTTGATTTTGGCGCGCACGGCGCACCGTCAAAAGTGCGCAGCACAGGTCAAAGCGCAACTAGCGCACGGCCTGCGCACGATCTGCGCACCCTATGCTAAAGATAGGGTGCGCCGATCGCAGGCGCCGCTGTCCGCTAGTAGGCGGCGCTACAAGCAAGGGGCGGACACGCCGGGCAGAGAGCCGGATCGGGGGCGGAGCTACCCCCGGCCGTGCGCGCGCTGAAAAAGCGCTAGTGTGAAACCGGCCTAATTCTCATAGCACGTACTGCACATGATGTGAAGATTCACAAGTCTGCAGTCACATAGAGGTCAGACAACCCCTTTAAAATTAGTCATGATTAAATCATACAATCTGCCAAAAATGTATATTTATCACTTAGAGCTTTTTGGCAAAACTTGCAAAATGCTCAAGCTATTTATGTGCCTTCTTTCCTATTGACATTCATGCGGAAAGCACTAATAACACAAATGGCAATGATAATCCTTTAAAGGGATTCTGACAGGAGATTAGTACTGCCTGAACCATGGGCATCATGAATTACATATTGACTGCGGTATTCCAGCATTTCAGAGAAAACATGCATCGAAAAGGCGGCTGGGAACCACGCATGTCGGATAACTTGTCTTGGAGGCAGGGCCCAGGCAGCCTGCCCTGCTCCCCTACTTGTACAAACAATTCTCTCACAATGTGTGGGTATAATGGGAGACCTGTCAGTTTAGGAGAGTGGGGAGCAGAGAAACCACTGGGGACATGCCACATGCTAGTCATCTGGGATCTCCGATACATAGTCCATGGTCGCCTATTCAAAGAATGCTTTTTCTGAGTACTGAAGAGCTTTAAAACAACACATACACTGCTCTAATAGCGCAGCACAAGCCACGGCAGCATAAATCTCCTATCAGGTTCCCTTTAAAGGTATGTTTCCAAGATCCAGAAGTAACAGCACTTTGGACACAGCACATGCTCACTCTGTCAGCACTGGTATACTGCGGTCTAGAAAGACATGTCACATGTCCGTCTCCGCGGGTGATCCACAGGCGACTGTGGATTCATAGTGGACATGGGATTGCTAGATCTCCCATCCACTATGCTATAACACCTGGATGCTGTGGGTTTGATGCTGCATGAATACGCAGCATCAAACCTGCAGCAGTTCCTGATCGTGGGCACATACCCGAATATAACAAAATGTCTCAGATTCTGGAAATAGTTTCTAGCATAAAACTTTGTTTCTAACAGCTGTAATTAATATTAAAAAAAGACAATGAAAACTAATGTCAATATGAGTTTAAAGTGTAATTGGCATTTTGTTTTTGTTTTATAAATCAGTAACACACATAAAAATAAATACATTTGTAATATAGCTTACTAATTTTTCATTCTCAAAATGTTCACTTCTTGGGTAAAATCAGTCTTCTGTGAATACAGATTTTCCCATTACCGAGATAGGAGACAACAGTTGTTGCTCATAAAGTCCCATGGAGTACTGGAACTTTCGCTTCAGAACTTGCAGCAGAATGTCTGCCTCAGGCTCCTTTCAACCCTTCAATAGAATTTTAAAAGAAAAAACTATCATCTTTTAGTTCAGTAAAGGGGAAATCTGTCTAGATATTACCTATTAATTGGCAGTGAAAAACCAGCCCAGGAGGAGAAAGAAATAGATTTTCTTATTTTCATGTACATTATTGATTTGAGAAATGTTAATGAATACAGTGGTTATTCCTTAATATCATATTTGTGGTGGAATTTTGCTTGGGTCTTTCTTGCAGAAGGTTCTTTAGCCTGACACTTTCTATATATTTTACAACAGAAAATCTAATAATCCAACAGGTTCCATAGAAGCTTTATTAAAAGAATTCTACTGTGCATGGAATATGTACCCATAATATGAGTGCAGTATCATGCATACTTGTCTCCAACAGATTTAAGAATATTGCTTTTTTTTTCCATTTTGGGGTGTGAAATTCTAGCCACTGTAATCCGCAGTAAGGCTAAATACCGTTTCAAGAAGCTCATATGAAGATATTTGTCAACTCGAGAAATGTGTGTGATGATAAATTTAACTACAGAGTGTGAAATAAATTAATATGCAATGATATTGTGGCGCCCCTGAGGGTTCAGTCGCCACAGAGGTACTGCACTTCCTCCTGAGGTGTGGTGCCCCACTATCCAGGTAAGGTAGAGACACCTGACCACACTCCAACACCTGCATCCCACACAACATAGTAGTGTAGCAAAGCACCCTTTGGTGGCTCCCTGCTTGGAATACGAAGCATGCTGGGAGGCGGGTGGAGTTTATTTTGCACTAAAAGAGCGGGAAGAGGATAGGATTTAGTTAGTTAGTCACAGGAGTCTGACAAGGTCAGTCTGTGAAAGGAGATCCCCTGAGTGGGATGGATGAAGGAAGTGCTGCAGCCGACCTCAGTGATCTGGGTCCGCTGGCACAAGAAAGGAACATCGATAGAAAGCCTGACTCTCCATAATAAAGAAAGGATTGATACAGAACGTGAGGAGAATAAGAGAACAAGGACCAGGGTTAGAGGAGAACCCTTCCCAAGTTCTAAGCGCAAGGCCGGGGTCCGGTCCCTGAGGTTGTATGGATACTAATTGTCCTGCAGCAGACACCGGAGGAATAGAAGTAGTGACCACTTTATTCCCACACCAGACTTGGGGGCACAACAGCAACGTGTGTGAGCCAGGACTAGGTAGAAGGAGTCCCCAAAGCAGGCTACAGCTGTCTGCCGTACAAGTAGGATTCTTAGGAGCATCTGACAGGAGGAACTCCAGTGTAATTCAGTACTGTGAGTACTTCACTCAAAGACGCTAAGAGGGAGACATTCAGAAAAGGCACATATGTTGGCGGAGTGTTGAGAGTACTTCATCGTGCCTGGAAGTTGGCTGAGCTCCTGACCCGGAGGAGACTGTGAGTAAAGATTTGGAACTACATGACCTGGTGTCCTCCACTTATTCCTGCGCCATCATGCCAGACACCACTACATCCCTCCCACCATCTAAGTGTCACTTCACCGACACTGCCCTGGGACTACAGCCCTACCTGTGGAGGGCTATACATCATTGCTGCACTACACCATCTGTCCCAGAGGATCTGTCTGCAGCGTCGGCTTAACATTTGCCAAACACCACAGGTGGCGTCACGAATCACTTATAAACTTTCACCACCATAAGCACACTGTAACAACCCCTTTTGCAATGGAGCCCCAGGGCCACGGACCGGGTCACTGCTGCCGTGACAACTCCCGTTGAGAAGATCAACCGGCCCAGTACCGAGTACCCCACTGCCCTGGCGAGTGAGGGCGCTCCAATATTGTTGCTGAACAGTTATGTAACTGTTTTATATATGTGCACCCCTTATGCAGAATACACAGTACATGATATAACACCACCCAAAAGCAGAAAATACCAAAAATGACCAGAGACTATAACAAAAATAACTACAATAAGAAATATGCTACAAAATACTCCAGTAAGAAAATTAAATAATTAAACCAATATATATTATATATATAATGAATGATTCTTTGATTAATGCAGAAAGAAGATTAAAAACAACATACAACAAAAACAAATTAAAAGTAGAGGTAGGCAAGAGGAGCAAAAAGTCAGCAAAAACAATACATTGTCAATATCAGAAGTAATGTAATGTTGAAAAAGCATGAAATAATAATGAATATATGAAAAAAAGACCAAACGAGAGGCACAAGGTGACTTCAAACCAAACAATCCCTGAATGTATAACGTGATGCATGCAGATATAGTACGAGTTGACGCTAGTGTCTTTATGGAAGAGAGTGGTATGAATTGTCCCATGTGGACCAGGAAATATTTTGAGATCCAAAACATCAATTGATTTTTGTTCATTTGTGCATGAAAGTTTGATATTTAGATGATTTTTGCTAAGAGCAGCCAAAAAAGATTCCAATGCAGATCTTCAACCCTGCCAGATAAACAAAATTTCATCAATATATATCACATTCATGACACTACCTAACCATCCATAGATGAATCAGCTGTTATAATTTGATCAATTGCTCATAAACAAGGGAAATGTAGCAAATGCCATGCACCACATAAACTGTAGGACCAATGCAGAGATATATTGATCACATTTTGCTTATTTGGCAGTGTTAAAGATCAGCTTCGACTCAGTTTTGCTGTTCTTAACAAAAAACATCTAAATATCAAACTTTCAGACAGAATTGAATAAAAATCCATTGATTTTTTTGGATCTCAAAATATTTATTGACCTGAGTGAGACAATTCATACCACTTCTGTAAATATCCTAGTGTCCACTTGTATCCATTTTCGGCACATCTGTCACATGTTATACGTTCAATAAACACCGGTCAATTTTTATGCGAAGGCCATACTTGTTTTCAAAACCAAGATTTTGAAAGTGAGACTAACAACTGCCCCACAAATTCTTACATAGCAAAAATAGACATGACTATATTTGCCATGGGATATGATCATAATCTCAATAGGGATCAGCATGAATTATTGATCATGAAAAGACTTGCATATTTTGGACACATCATACGAAAAGAACAACCACTGGAGAAGGACATCAAGGTCTGATTTACCCATCAAGGCACTACGGCTCGAGATCGAGCTGAAAGCCACTTAATAATAATAAACAAGATTCAGTCCAACTCATTACAAATTATCATGGGAGATGGAATGATATTATGCAGATCTATTTCAAATATTGATCCATGCTACAACAAGACCTGGAGATCAGAAAATATATTTCAATGATCCCTACCACTACAGCCAGCTGCAACAAAGCAGTGACAGATTGTTTGGTCCAAAGTCACTATGTGCCTCCCATTTCTAAGTTCATTTTCCAATCTACAAGGCCCAAATAGGGATCTTTGAAATGTAGCAACTATTCTGCTTGTTACTATATAATTAAAACTAATGTTTTACGTAATTCTTCACAAGACCGCGAGTTTCAGATTTTACACCACATAAATTGTAGGACCAATGTAATTATTTAAGTAGGAACTTGTTCCACTCATGTATGAGGGCATGATCTTCAGAGAACTGAGAGTCCATACTTTGGAACACATTAAGGATATGAGGTTAGCATGCAATATTAAATTTAATAATCTGGAGGCTATCCAGAAGATCAAACCTCGTACAAGATATTTTGGTGACAAAACCCCTCATTCTTGGTCTCAATTGCAAATCAGAGACTGACCATACAATTGAAACTAGTCATTTACATGCACTATATAAAAAAATGCATATTTTTCTCAATATCTGACAAACAAGTACAAACAAGATGGGAATGTCCAGCCATCATACCACTCAGGAACGAGTTCTGTATCCCAGAGATGAACGTGCTTTCTTCCAACATGTGCATATCAACTCAAGGACAAATGCAAAAGACCTTGTGAAGATGATTGCGGAAGCTGGTAAGATTGTGTCAATATCCACAGTGAAATGAATACTGTGTCAACATGGGCTGAAAGGCCACTCTGCCAGGAAGAAGCCGTTACTCCAAAAGAAACATAAAAAAGCCAGATTAATGTATGCAAATGCACACAGGAACAATGACTTTAATTTTAGGAGACATGTCCTGTAGTCTGATGAAACTAAAATTGAACTTTTTGGGCATAATGACCATCGTTACGTTTGGAGGTAGCATCATGTTGTGGGGTTGTTTTGCTGTAGGAGGGACTGGTGCACTTCACAAAATAGCATCATGAGAAAAGAAGATTATGTGGCAATACTGAAGCAACATCTCAAGACATCAGCCAGGAAGTTAAAGATTGGGCGGAAATGGGTCTTCCAAATGGACAATGACCTGAAGCATACTGCCAAAATGGTAACAAAGTGGCTTAAGGATAACAAAGTCAATATTTTGGAGTGGCCATCACAAAGCCCTGATCTCAATCCTAGTGAAAATTTATGGGCAAAGCTGAAAAGGCATGTGGGATCAAGGCAACCTTCAAAGCTGGATCACTAACACCAGTTTTGTCAGGAGGAATGGTCCCAAATTCCAACCAACTATTGGCAGAAGCTTGTGGAAGGGTATCCAAAACGCTTGACTGACCCAAGTCATTCAGTTTAAGGGCAATGGTACCATGACAAATGGGTATTCGTGATTCATGTGAGCTTCCGTACCTAGTTATTTAAAACTCTTATTGGGCACCTAACCCCATCGATTCATACACCAACAAAATAAACACTCCAGAGGTATTTGGATAAATTGGCCACAGCAGCCTTTTATTAAACATATAACATAACATTTTAAACACAACGTCTCAGAAGGGGTGGTCCTCGAAGCCCCAAACCATAAAACTCAGATTTGATATTCCCACCTATACCATGTTTGGCATAGGTGGTTTCCTTCATTGGAGACTGCCCTTCCCGTGGTTGTTCCTTCCCAGGGAAAGACCTGGCTAGTCATTGCTTGCATTGAGAAACATGTGATGGTGTTTCCGCGGCTTGTGTTTTGCATGTTTTTGCATATTTCCCATAAGGGATGGGGGCATTGCTCTAGAATCACTCCTTTGAGAAACATGTGATGGTGTCTCCGCAGTGTTGGATGTTGATCTCCATGAGTTCATTCATCCTCATTTTTCACATGTAATTATACAGACTTACAAACAAATTATAACCCCAACCCCTAAATACCGCCCATATCCATACAAGAAAAGGAAACCTATTAACCCCAAAGCGATTACCTAACCAAAAAACTAATTAAGGGAGGGTGGGTGGGAGCTTCTTGTCACTATGTGGGGGAACCTAAAATGGTTGCCACAGTAAGATGGTCACTGTCTTTATAATGATAACTCGTACTCCAGCTCTGACCCCGCCTCCCCCTCATCCCAGCACTAGCCCCCACCTTATCCAAATACATTAACCCCGTAGTACCATCCTAATCCCTAACTCCAGCTCACTATATTCACACTCAACCCTGTCATGCCGGCCTCCCTTTTAAGGCCTGGGGCCCAGTACGGCGTCTCTTGACAAATGGGTATTCGTGATTCATGTGAGCTTCCGTACCTAGTTATTTAAAACTCTTATTGGGCACCCAACCCCATCGATTCATACACCAACAAAATAAACACTCCATAGGTATTTGGATAAATTGGCCACAGCAGCCTTTTATTAAACATATAACATAACATTTTAAACACAACGTCCCAGAAGGGGTGGTCCTCGAAGCCCCAAACCATAAAACTCAGATTTGATATTCCCAACTTGGTCCCCAGGTCGACTCTTGCCTCTAGCCGCTAAGCACCAGCTCAGAGACACATATCCACCCAACTGGACAGTTTCCATTACCATTAAGCACGGGTCCACTTTAATCCCTTCCGCGGGATAATTCAATTACCCGTCCACGTGAATCCACCCAGGGGGGAGTCCAGGACCTCTTGAGATCCTCCCCTGAACCGCTATTTACCAGCACCACCAACTTCGAGGACCTCCCCCCCACGCCACCAACATAAATGTTTTGACCCCTCAAACATTTATGTCCCTCCACACTTCCGAGCCTCTTTTTAATGTCCTCTGGTTTCACCAAATGCCACGTATCCAAACCGACCCTGTTTAGGCGGATCTTGTTCCTCTTCCAAAATTCCCCGTTTACCAAATTCCAAATCCATGTGGCACACCACAACCTCCCCATTCCTTGCCATGAAAGACAGGACATTGCTTTATTCACCTTGATCCCAGATTTGTTCACTCACAGAACAGACCTCGCTCCATGCCACACCTTTCCGAAAACGATATCATACCCTACCACCAAAACCTAGGAGACATAGCCATAGCTGCAACATATCAAACTTCATATCCTTAATCACATCCCTGTAGGGCCTTTTCCAAAAACCAATCTTTCCCAGATGTATTGCCAGTACATCTGAAGCTTGGGCACAATCAAACAAATCTTTGAAATTCGGAGCGTAACTGTTTCTAAACCATCCCCCCCTTCTGATCCACCATGAGACCGCTAGATTCCTTGGCACCCAAGCTGCCAACTATCTAGGCAGACCACTGCCCTTAATGCTGCCCAGAAGACAAATGAACGTCCCATAATCCACCAGCGCAGTTATCCGTACTCAAAGAAAATCAACGCTGGACCAACGTACTATTAGAACCTCACAGACTCCTAACGACCGATCCTCTTCGTCACTTCCTAGCCTAAGCCTCTCCTGACTGTCTCTATGGCTGCTCCCATCAGAAGTTAATGCCCATTGTAATCCTCAGAAAGGATAACTTCATAGTCCAAACACCTCTTTTTATTGCCTCAAATTGAAAATGTGACAGAAAATAACCGTCCTTATGTATCAATAACAGGGCACCCAACACGCCCATTATCCACAGAAAGAACTATTCATATAAATCCACTTAACATATAAGGAGAACTAACCACATCAAACAACCTTACCTTGCAACCTTTGTCTAAAACATTGGTTTTATGAAAATGTGACAGAAATGAACCGTTTTTTATGTACCAATAACAGGGCACCCAACGTGCCAATTATACACAGAAAGAACTCTTCCTACAAATCCACTGGACATATAAGGAGAACCAATCACTTTAAACATTACTTTGCAACCTTTGCCTTCGACATCCGATTTGGAGGTACGGATAAATGTCGTCCCCCTGTTCTCAATCCCATTCGCATCCCATTTCAGCAGCACTCCTTCCCGAAATCTAGAAGGACTGACTAACTCCCTCAATTGAAAAGAAAAAACCCAAAATAAGGTTGCCGGGAAAGCGCCCTGAAAAGGAGGTAACTCCCGTGAAGAGGAACAGACATCCACTAGCTGATTGACAAAATCATTAAATACATGATAAAACACCGGCCAACTTCTGTCCCATACCCTTAGGGTACCGTTAAACTTAGCGATGCACCAGCGATCCCGACAATTATATGAATCGCTGGTGCATCGCTAAGTGGTCGCTAGTGAGCTGCCACACAAGCAGATCTCACCAGTGACATAGCAGCGGTCGGGGGTCGCTACTTACCTGTCAGACGCGGCGATCCTGACGTCCTCCCGCCTATGTCCACGCGTCGCTCGTCGGCGCCACAGGAAGCCCAGCAGGAAGCGCCCGACGAGAAATGATCCAGGACCTTCTCACGCGACCAACGATGAGCAGCGGGGGAGCTGGTCAGAGGTAAGTATCACACATAGCGATATCGTTAGCAATATCGCTATAATGTCACAAAATCGGTGATGTTACAGCGATATTGCCAGCGATATCGCTATGTGTAAAGGGGGCTTTAGACCAGAAGGATTTTTGCTAAATCCTAAATACCCATGAACTTAAAAATTCAAAAGCTATATCCGACATTAATTTATTCAATTTAGGAACAGACCAACTCTTCTCCCAACTATACCCAACCAATAACACCGAATTGCTCTCCTCCTCAAGCCCTTTGCCCAATGCCGACCTCCAATCCTCCCAATTACCACATGCCTAAACATATTATGTCCACATACATTAAAGACCTAGACAATATATCCCTTACTGCCATTACTGCATGATGGAAAGTTCCAGAACTCCACCGGACACATCCACCTTGTTAAACTCGCTCCTACTGTGGACCAGAAAAAGCTTCAAGAATAGAATAGAGTAACTCACGCCACGCCCAACCTCAGCTGATAACCACAAGTCAAATTAGGCCCAACCAAACCAAATGCTGTAACACCCTGTCCAACGGCCGCTCAGGAGGAGGTAAGGAATTTTAGGGGCCTATCCTCCCAAACCTTTAAAAATCGAAACCAAACCGAATCTTCCACCCTGAAAAGAACTCCATTAACCTACAATGATAGTTCCACAATGATTGGGAATACCTGACACCAAACCCGATTATACACCAGACCATTATTACTCCCAACATTTGGCCCTGACTCTACCAACCACCATTACTAAACCAAACCTTTTGCCCTGACTCTACCAACCACCCAAACTGAAATGTACAAACCGAAACCATGCTGACCCATCAAGCCAACAAAAGACCCTAAATCCACCAGTGCAATCCAGATGGACCTGCTATTATACAACTCTCTTTTGAGGCAAACAAATGCGTAGACACTGTCACCATAGATAGCCGACGGCAGAATGCTTTGCCCAACGGCATAATCTTACAGGCAAACTTAGCTTGTCCAGTAGAGATTGAGCCTCACACAACGTCACCATCTACAAATTAACCCGACTCACTTCTGCCTTCATGTCAACCATCATTTTAACCGGCGACCAGCCGTCCAACGCAAATTGTATCAATTTGATACCCAAGAAAAAACTCAATACTGTCACAGGGCCCACAGTATT
Source organism: Dendrobates tinctorius (assembly GCF_039654945.1). Lineage (NCBI taxonomy): Eukaryota > Metazoa > Chordata > Amphibia > Anura > Dendrobatidae > Dendrobates > Dendrobates tinctorius. Next base: position 30,594,928 of record NW_027361703.1, on the reverse strand, counting down.
TTGGGCCACTTAAGTGGCCGAAACTTCCTGGCCATGCTCTCCATTGTCTGTAATAGAATGGACAATCAGGATCCTGCGCCAAGCCAGTGACCAAAAATTCATCCAATTAATGAATAGAGGAATTGAAAACAAACATATCTGTAAGCGACCATTCCAAAAAACAAACCAAGCGTCACAAGAATATGAACATGAAAGGGGACACCCCATAAGTAGACAATGATCAACAAAGAGACCCAATCCCCAAAATCAACCCAACCAATGCATACTATCCATTTTGGCCTAGTTCCCTTTCAACACAACCGTACCCAATCCATAGCAGCAACAAAAGAAGTGTACAACACCAAACCCAACTGAGGGTCGATACCCTCAGTTACCGATGACCTTTACGTAAAAGAATAGTGATGAATTTCTTTAAATGTACTAGGCCCCTCCATTTACCACCACACAAATCGTTGAAACCCTCAAATTATTGAAGGAGAGCCTATTTAAACAGTCCAGCCCTTTTACCCAAAGCCACATCTTTATATAATTGTTTAGAAAGCAAAGCCCACTTCAAGTTTCGGTAGACAACCAAATTTTAACGTCAACAAGAGGAATCCTGAAAACCGTCCCTAAAACCCTCTCTTACCCGTGGGCTGCCGTCTTATTAAGACACCTATTTAGGAAGCCTCTCTTCCTGACACAATGACCTCGACCCTTTTTTCAATTCCATCATTATCCCACTTGCTTTCTTCCCATGAAACACTTTACCACCCCATGACCTACTTAAATAATAAACACAACCCTTTCTCCATTGCCACAGAGTCTCCTGGCCGCTACAAAGTCCCGGTGCATACAGGAAACGATTGTTTCCAATGCCCCAGCCTACCCGGGGCCCTTATCCTGCTGTTCACTGTCGAAACTGCTCAACATATTTAGCCTACAAAACCTCATCAATCACATTCATGTAACCACAAATCCCAAGCAGTTCTCCGGGGACCTTTCGTAAATAACAATAGCTAGTATAGCGGATAACTGTACCCATTAGAGATTCTCCAAATTAAAGCAATGAAAATATCTCAACATATTGTCCTTTCCAAATCGTGTCCCCTACCCCATGTTTCAAGTGCACCCCCAAAGTCCTCTCAAACACAAACCTCACCCTTAGCATACTCATCTAATAGCAATGAATCCACTCTTTCCTCCTCGCCTCCTGCCTTCACTAATGGGCTGCACTTCATGCTGAACTGGATGTATGTATCTCATCCACTCATATCGCCTTAAAAAACACCTATCCTTAGCACTACCCAGCCTTGCTGCGGAAGGTGCTACCCTGCCTTGAGGAGTTCCGGATCCCCATAACCCGTAGGGATCCCAGATCCCCATAACCTAACTAAATACCATATGGATACCAGATCCCTATAACCGGACAAACTTCCGTAGCCCATACAAAATAAACAGTATGCCTCTGCTAGCCCCCCCTTAATAAAACAAAATTTCTAGCACATACACTCATGAAAGCCTAGCAAAGGGTTAAGAGTAAGGAAAAAATGATCAGTCTCACCTGGCTGCCTGGGTGCTGTGATCCCAGTAGCAGCAGATCCTGAATCCGGTTGAATCGATTCGTGCTGGTCCCCGAAATGTTGCGGTGTCCTAATCCTTCACGCCATCCTGGTGATCGATCTGCTGCCTGCATGTTCCATCAGGCTCCCCTTGCTCTTTGCCCCCAGGCCAGCCTGACACTGCCCACCATCATGTTGAAGCGCCGCTTCTGCCACTGAATGGGTGGTGCCGGCTGGCTGCTGCACGCGATGGTATCCTCGCTGAGGGGCCTGCGTACCAGGCCCCCGTCCCTCTCACCGTATTCTCCTGACCACGCCGAGCGGATCTGCCACCTGACAGGGCGTCCGCCGCACCCGGACCGTAAGCCTTCTGTGATGATGTAGAGAGGGAGGCCGACTCATCCTCCGTTGCAGGCCCCACCGCCTAATTGGATTCCTCCCGGTTCTCATAACGTGAGCTGCCGGCTTACAGCTCACACCCCGAGCCGGAGGATCCCAGTAGGGGCTCCTGATGCGGTGCCAAACCAGAAGGGTACCTGCGGACTAAGGTATGCTGGAGAATTAGCTCTCTGTGGCCGACATCCATCCTGCAGTGCCTGAGGTGACCCGGTCACAGCTCCCTGTAGCAAGCCTTGGAAGGCAGCTTGCATCCAGCGACTCCTCAGCATACCTCAGTTGTTGGAGCATTGTTTCCACCTCCATAATTAAGGTTCTACAGAAGAGACCCCACAGTTTCTTGTCACTATGTGGGGGAACCTAAAATGGTTGCCACACTAAGATGGTCACTGTCTTTATAATGATATCTCGTACTCCAGCTCTGACCCCACCTCCCCCTCATCCCAGCACTACCCCCCACCTTATCCAAATACATTAACCCCGTAGTACCATCCTAATTCCTATCTCCAGCTCACTATATTCCCACTCAACCCTGTCATGTCGGCCTCCCTTTTAAGGCCTGCGGCCCAGTACGGCCTCTCTAATACTATTGAAATGTATGTAAACTTTTGACTTTGCAGTAAGTAATTAACCCCTTCCTGACATCCGACGTACTATCCCGTCCACGGTACCCAGGCCCGTATGACCGTGGACGGGATAGTACGTCGGGCCCTTTAATCCGATACCGCGACTAAAGTCGCGGTGATCGCATTAAAATTCCGACGCCATCTCACCTTAGAAAAGATGGCGTCGGCATCCCGGGCTGCGATCCCGCCCCCCCCCGGCATCCAGAGCGCTGTGATTGGCTGTTCAATTCTGAACAGCCAATCGCAGTGTTTCTCATTGTTTCAGCCAATCAGCTTGGCTGAAACAATGATGTCCTAGGCTGGGATCGAGTACCGATGTACTCGATCCTAGAGCCGGTGCCTGGCAACGCCAGGCACCGGCAAAAAGCACCCGGATTGGCGCGATCGCCGATCTGATCGATCGCGCCAATCGCAGTGCACAGCGGCGCAATATCGCCGCTGTGCCCTGCCAGTACCGGCCAGGATCGGTGCTATATTAGCACCGATCGTGCTGGAGCCTGATGCAGGCCCAGCAGGGCCTGCAGGAGTTGGCTGGCGCGATTGATTAGATCGGCGATCGCGCCAACCACAGGGCACAGCTGCGGTCACCATGTGACCGCTCTGTGCCCTGCTGGTGACCTGGGCATGACCTGTCTAGTAATCGGACCTGTGAGCTCCGATTCTAGGCAGTTGCCATGGTCACCAGGCAGATCAGGGATTGGTGGGATCGATGTAATCATTCGATCCCACCAATGACAGGTCACAGCAGCGATGTGACCGCTCTGTGACCTGCCCCCTGACCTGCCTCTGACCTGTCTGACCTGTCTGCAGGGGTCCTCACTCTAGCTGAGGATTCCTGCAGAGAGGTCGGACACAGCAAGAGCTCCTGTGCTGGGTATTGTGGTGCCACAGCTTGTAGCATCACAATCCCTGCAGAAGAAAGAAGAAGAAGAAAGAAAACTACAATTGTAAGTGTTAATTGATCCCTGATCCCCTGCCCAATCTATCTTCACCCCCCCAAGCTATCTTCATCCCCCCATCCCCCCTCCACCCCCCCTCTTACCCCCCTTCACCCCCCTTTTACCCCCCTCCACCCCACTTTTGCACCACCTCCGTGCGCAGCCGGCGAGCGTTGATTGGTGACGCAGTTCACCGATCAACACTCGCGCTCGCTTTTTTTTCCTTAGCCCCCTTTGCGCCACTTCCGTACACACATCTCGCAGCCGCAAAAGTTGGATAAGTGACACACGTCACTTATCCAAGCTTGTGCCTGCCGTTTTTCATTTTTTCACCCCCCTTTGTGCCACCTAACTACAACCCTAACTGTTGATCCCTGCCCAATCTCTCTTCATCCACCCCAATCCCCCCTTCCCCCTATTTTTAGCCCCCTCCACCCCACTTTTGCACCACCTCCGTGCGCAGCCGCCGAGCGTTGATTGGTGACGCAGTTCACCGATCAACACTCGAGCTCGCTTTTTTTCCTTAGCCCCAACGTACACACATCCCGCAGCTGCGAAACTTGGATAAGTGACACAGTTCACTTATCAGAGTTTGCCGCTTTCCTTTTTTTTTTTTTTTCCACCCCCCCCTTGCGCCACCCCATGCGCACATCCAGCAGCCTAGTTTTGATAAGTGACACTTATCAGCTAGGGCCTGCTGTTTTAGACTTTTTTCCACAGCTTTTTCTTTACAGAAAGTTTACACCAATCACTCCCCCCCTCACGTACACATACAGTTTTCAATAAAGTGTACACCCAAGCACCATATTTACACAAAAATGTCATCAAATTCATCCCAACAGCGCTATACAATGGAGGAGGCATATGCTATACTTGCCTCCGACACTGATAGCGATTTGGATGACGATCCGACTTTCTTTATTTTTCGGATTCTTCATCCTCTTCCCCCTCCTCGTCTTCCTCCTCGGGTCCTGCGGAACCGCCACGCAGACACTCCAGGACAGAAGATGAGGCAGCGCCCACCATGCCCGCAGCTGACCCAGTGCTCCCCGTATGGACCTCGCCCCCCGAAAATTACGAGCCACTGATTCCTGATTTTGTGGCAGAATCAGGAATCAAGTTTGACACCACCGGCCTCACAGAAATTGACTTTTTCAAAGTCTTTTTCTCTGAGGATTTTGTTAACCTCATGGTGGAGCAAACTAATTTGTACGCTCGTCAATATTTGGAGCAAAACCCGCGTTCAACATTTTCAAACTGGTCTCCTGTAGACGCAGTTGAAATGACGCAGTTTTGGGGCCTGGTCCTCCATATGGGGATACTGAAGAAGCCGGAAATTCGGCAATATTGGAGTGTTGATATTTTATACAACACTCCAGTGATCCGAATGGTCATGGCCCGGACGCATTTTGAGGCCATCCACAAGTTTCTGCATTATACTGATAATGCAGAGTGTCCCGCACAAGATGACCCCAACTTTGACCGTCTGTTCAAAGTTCGGCCGGTCATCGAACACTTCAACAAAAAGTTTGCTGAAGTGTACGTGCCCCAAAGGGACATCTGCGTGGATGAGTCCTTGGTTCACTTCAAGGGAAGGCTGCGATTCCGTCAATACCTGCCCAGTAAGAGGGCCAGGTACGGAATCAAACTCTATAAGTTGTGTGAGAGTACTTCAGGGTACACCCACAAGTTTAGAGTTTACGAAGGGAAGGACACCCGGATTGAACCCCCTGAGTGTCCTCCTTTCCTGGGAGTGAGTGGGAAAATTGTGTGGGATTTGGTGCACCCACTGCTGTATAAAGGTTATCACCTCTACACTGATAACTTTTATACCAGCATCCCACTCTACAAATCCCTCTCTGAGCGACGTACCGCAGCCTGCGGTACTGTCCGCAAAAATCAGAGAGGCCTCCCGAAGACGCTACTTGGGCAGATGCTCCGAAAAGGAGAGAGCAGAGCCCAATGTAGCAACCACCTGCTGGTGGTCAAGTACAAGGACAAGAGAGATGTCCATCTCTTGACCACCATACACGGTGATGGCAGTACCCTCTGCACTGTACGGGGTACCTCTACACAGGTCCTCAAACCGACATGTGTAGTGGGGTACAACAAAAAAATGGGGGGAGTTGATCTCTCCGATCAACTCCTCCAACCGTACAATGCATTGAGGAAGGCCAAGGTGTGGTACAAAAAGCTGGCCGTGCACATCGTCCAAATGGCAATGCTCAACGCATTCCTGCTGTCACAATTTGTATGCCCCAGCGATACGATGTACCATCAGTTCCAGGAGGTAGTGGTTAAGGCCATGATGTTTGGCGCTCAGGAAGGAGCGGGCCCCAGTACTTCAGGAACTGAAGGTGCTCGTATTGTCCCAGGTCAGCATTTTCCGGGGGTGGTCCGCCAACCCCAAGAAAAGGTAAGCCGCAAAAAAGGTGTCGAGTGTGTTACAAAAAAGGAATACGCAGGGACACCATTTACCAGTGCGACACCTGCCCCGAAAAACCTGGCCTGTGCATGAAGGATTGCTTCAAATTGTACCACGCCTCCATGCACTACTAATTTACATTAGATTAGTTGGGGGCACATCTAGATTTGTTCTTTGGGGGTCTAGTATCCAAAATGATGTCATGTGTGGGTTTTTTTCCTGTTTAGGCACATCAGGGACTCTGCAAATGGAACATGACGCCAGCAGACCATCAAAGTCTGCATTCCAAAACAACACTACTTCCCTTTCGAGCCCCAACGTGTGCCTAAACAGTTTTTTCCCACATGTGGGGTACCAGAGTACCCAGGACAAATTGGACAACAACTTTTGGGGTCCAATGTCTCCTGTTACTCTTGGGAAAATTAAAAATTGGGGACTAAATGATCATTTATGTGGGAACAAAACAGGATTTTATATTTTCACGCCTGGGCATTATAATCTTTAGTAAAACACTTGGGGGTTCAAAGTGGTCACCACACATCTAGATAAGTTCCTTAGTGGTCTAGTTTCCAAAATGGGGTCACGTATGGGGGGTTTCTACTGTTTAGGAACATCAAGGGCTCTGCAAATGGAACATGACGCCCGCAGACCATTCCATCAAAGTCTGCTTTCCAAAACGTCATTACTTCCCTTTCGAGCCCTGACGTGTGCCCAAACAGTAGTTTTCTCCCACATGTGGGGTATCAGGGTACTCAGGACAAATTGGACAACAACTTTTGGGGTCCAATTTCTCCTGTTACTCTTGGGAAAATTAAAAATTGGGGACTAAATGATCATTTATGTGGGAACAAAACAGGATTTTATATTTTCACGCCTGGGCATTATAATCTTTAATGAAACACTTGGGGGTTCAAAGTGGTCACCACACATCTAGATAAGTTCCATAGGGGGTCTAGTTTACAAAATGGGGTCACGTATGGGGGGTTTCTACTGTTTAGGAACATCAAGGGCTCTGCAAATGGAACATGACGCCCGCAGACCATTCCATCAAAGTCTGCTTTCCAAAACGTCATTACTTCCCTTTCGAGCCCTGACGTGTGCCCAAACAGTAGTTTTCTCCCACATGTGGGGTATCAGGGGACTCAGGACAAATTGGACAACAACTTTTGGGGTCCAATTTCTCCTGTTACTCTTGGGAAAATTAAAAATTGGGGACTAAATGATCATTTATGTGGGAACAAAACAGGATTTTATATTTTCACGCCTGGGCATTATAATCTTTAGTGAAACACTTGGGGGTTCAAAGTGCTCACCACACATCTAGATAAGTTCCTTAGGGGGTCTAGTTTCCAAAATGGGGTCACTTGTGGGGGGTTTCCACTGTTTAGGCACATCAGACGCTCGTCAAACGTGACATGGCGTCCGATCTCAATTCCAGCCAATTTTAGGCTGAAAAAGTCAAACGGGGCTCCTTCCCTTCTGAGCCCTGCCATGTGCCTAAACAGTGGTTCCCCCCCACATATTGGGTATCAGCGTACTCAGGATAAATTTGACAACAACCTTTGGGGTCCAATTTCTCCTGTTACCCTTGGGAAAACAAAATATTGGGGACTAAATGATCATGTTTGTGGAAAAAATATGATTTTTTATTTTCACGCCCGGGTGTTATAAACTTCTGTGAAGCCCTTGGGGGTTCAAAGTGGTCACCACACATCTAGATAAGTTCCTTAGGGGGTCTAGTTTCCAAAATGGGGTCACTTGTGGGGGGTTTCCACTGTTTAGGCACATCAGACGCTCGTCAAACGTGACATGGCGTCCGATCTCAATTCCAGCCAATTTTAGGTTGAAAAAGTCAAACGGGGCTCCTTCCCTTCTGAGCCCTGCCATGTGCCTAAACAGTGGTTCCTCCCCACATATTGGGTATCAGCGTACTCAGGACAAATTTGACAACAACCTTTGGGGTCCAATTTCTCCTGTTACCCTTGGGAAAACAAAATATTGGGGACTAAATGATCATGTTTGTGGAAAAAATATGATTTTTTATTTTCACGCCCGGGTGTTATAAACTTCTGTGAAGCCCTTGGGGGTTCAAAGTGGTCAACACACATCTAGATAAGTTCCTTAGGGGGTCTTGTTGTGAGTTCATTTTCCCATTCATTACTGAGGCCCGAGGAACTCCCTCTTCTGGTAAAGAAAGGTAGTGAGCCTGATTGTCAAACACCTGAGGCTGATGATTATGACTGGCTGAGTGGAGTTACGGACTGGATATAATGCTGCCGACGCCCTTCTGCCCTGCGGGTGATTTCTCTGTGGGATCCTTGGAGACCAATCTGAATTCCTGCTCCTCCAAAGCTAAGTTTGCTGCTCGGCCTTTTGCTTTTGTGCTTTGACTTTGTTTTTGCTTTGTTTTTCTGGATTTCTGCCATTCCCTGCTGGGGTGTGCTGAATTCATTTAGCTCTGTCTTCTGAAAATACCCGAGTGCTGATTCAGTTTTTGAAGCCTAGCTGCTTCAGGGTCTTTTTCATATCAGCTGGTTGGCTTATGTCTTTGATAGGGTTTTGGCAGATTGCAGACAGCAGCCTTCCTGTCCTTTCCTATCTAGGTAGTTTTGGGGCCCCATCTTTGCTCAGTCTATCTTTCTGTCTGTGTTAGTATTTTCATCTTTCTTCACCGTCATTATATGTTGGGGGCTGCCTATTGCTTTGGGGTCTGCTCTGGGGCAGTTTAGATTTCCCCTTTCTTTCTTTAAGCCTATGTATTTCTCCGGCTGTGATCGAGGGGTCTAGGGCATCGTAGGAACCCCCCACGGCTACTGCTAGTTGTGTTGATAGGTTCAGGGGTCTGCAATCTGATAGTTGCCAACTTCTCTGGTTTTCTGGACTTAGCTTGTATTTCTGCTTTTGCCTCCTACGGTGACGCATTCATAACAGAATCACCCGCCATATCGCAGATTCTAGGGTACTCAATAGCAGGAAAGAATTGTATAAAAAAAAAAAAAAAAAAAAGTGTATATTTTTTCCTCTATATCTCTGAGGCCGTAGGGGGAATTTTTTTTTCTCTCAATGGAGATAAAGCAATTGTCTGATCGTGTGGAGCAGCTCGCTGCGGAAGTGCGGGGAATTTCCGCCTACCTTGCTCATTCACATGCTGCTGAACCAAAGATTCCTACACCTGATGTATTTTTTGGGGATCGGTCTAAATTTTTGAATTTCAAAAATAATTGTAAATTATTTTTTGCCTTGAAGCCTAACTCGTCAGGGAGCTCCGCGCAGCAGGTTAAAATTGTCATCTCTTTGCTGCGAGGCGATCCCCAGGATTGGGCGTTTTCTTTGAAACCAGATGATCTTATTCTGACTAATGTGAACGCATTCTTTCAAGCTTTGGGGTTGTTGTATGACAAACCTAATGCCATTGATCAGGCTGAAAAGACCCTGCTGGCATTGAGCCAGGGTCGTGATTCTGCAAAATTGTACTGTCAAAAATTCCGAAAGTGGGCAGTACTTACTACCTGGAATGATAATGCCTTGGCTGCTCTCTTTCGGAAGGGGTTGTCAGAAGCCGTAAAAGATACTATGGTGGGATTTCCTGTTCCCTCTGGTCTTGACGATTCTATGTCATTAGCCATTCAGGTTGATCGGCGTTTGCGCGAACGCAAAGCTGCACGAGAGGTGTTGCCACCTGTTGAACAAATGTCTGAACCTATGCAATGTGATAGAGTTTTTTCCAGAGAGCAGCGTCAGGAGTTCAGAAGGCGTAATAAGTTGTGTTTTTTCTGTGGAGATGCCTCGCATATTATTTCTGTCTGTCCCAAACGAGAGAAACGCTTTGCACACACGTTTTCTGTTGGGGGTGTTCAACCTAAGTTTCTTCTGGCTATTACTCTGATCTGCTCCCTGTCCACATTTTCTGCCAAGGCGTTTGTGGATTCGGGAGCAGCCCTAAACCTAATGGACTTGGATTTTGCTAAACGTTGTGGATTTCCGATGACACCTCTGCAGACGCCTATCCCTTTGAGGGGAATTGATGCTACTCCTTTGGCTAAAAATAAACCCCAGTTTTGGACCCAGGTGGTAATGCGGGTCGCCCCAGACCATCAAGAAAATTGCAGATTTTTGGTGTTGCATAATCTGCATGATACTGTTGTTCTGGGGTTTCCCTGGTTACAGATTCATAATCCAGTTTTGGATTGGAAATCTGTGTCTGTGGTGAGTTGGGGTTGTCGGTGTGCCTTTAGTGAGGCTCCGGTGTTTTCCACCTCTCCTCAGTCGCATGATGTTCCTGATTATTTGGCAGACTTTTATGATGTATTTAGTGAGAATGAGTCTGCGTCTCTGCCTCCTCATAGGAGTTATGACTGTGCAATTGAACTGAGCCCGGGGTGTAAATTTCCCAAGGGTCGGCTCTTCAATTTATCTGTACCCGAGCACGAGGCAATGCGATCCTATATTAAGGAGGCGTTGGAGAAGGGTCATATTAGACCATCCTCGTCACCCTTGGGTGCCGGTTTTTTTTTTGTAGCCAAAAAGGATGGATCATTAAGACCTTGTATTGATTATCGTGCCCTCAACAAAATTACTGTTAAATATCAGTATCCGTTACCCCGATTTCTGATCTATTCTCCAGAGTTAAAGGTGCTTGCTGGTTTACCAAGCTTGACCTCAGGGGGCGTATAATCTTATTCGCATTAAGCATGGGGATGAATGGAAGACAGCGTTTAATACTCCGGAGGGACATTTTGAGTACCTGGTGATGTCTTTTGGGCTCACTAATGCCCCTTCTGTCTTCCAGTGCTTCATGAACGATATTTTCCGAGATTTTGTCGATAAATTTATGATTATCTATCTGGATGATATTTTGATCTTCTCCAAGGATTGGGATTCTCATGTGGAACATATTCGGACTGTGTTCCGGATCTTGAGGGAGAATTCCCTGTATGTCAAGGGATCTAAATGCCTTTTTGGAGTACAGAGGATTTCTTTTTTGGGATTTATTTTGTCCCCGTCAACTATTGAAATGGACCCGGCCAAGGTACAGGCCATTCACGATTGGGTTCAGCCCACTTCTTTGAAGGCCCTCCAGAAGTTTTTGGGTTTTGCTAATTTTTAACGGAAATTTATAGCAAAATTTTCTAGTATTGCCAAGCCATTGACTGATTTGACTAAAAAGGGTGCTGATGTGTTAAATTGGTCTCCGGAGGCTGTTTCTTCCTTTCAGGAGTTGAAGCGAAGATTCACCTCCGCCCCGGTTTTGCGGCAACCTGATGTCTCACTTCCATTCCAGGTAGAGGTGGATGCTTCTGAGATTGGTGCAGGAGCTTTTTTTTCCAAAAGGATCCTGTAACATCTAAAATGAATCCCTGTGCTTTCTTTTCCCGAAAGTTCTCTCCATCTGAACGTAACTATGAAGTGGGGAATAGGGAACTGTTGGCCATGAAATGGGCATTTGAGGAGTGGAGACATTGGTTGGAGGGAGCTAAGCATCAAGTCGTGGTCCTCACTGACCACAAGAATTTGATTTACCTAGAGTCGGCTAAGCGCTTGAACCCTAGACAGGCTAGGTGGGCCTTGTTTTTTACACGTTTTGATTTTGTGGTTTCTTTTCTTCCTGGATCAAAGAATGTCAAGGCAGACGCCCTCTCTAGGAGCTTCCTTGCTGATTCTCCTGTGGTGACCAAGCCTGCTACCATCTTAGGCGAAGGGGTAGTTCTTTCTGCCATCTCGCGCGATTTGAGACGTGCTCTGGAAGAGTTCCAGGAGGACAAACCTGAGCATTGTCCCAGTGGAAAGTTGTATGTTCCTGACCAGTGGAAGAAGAGAGTGATGTCTGAAGTTCATTGCTCTGCTTTGGCTGGTCATTCAGGTATTTTTGGTACTAGAGATCTGGTGAGTCGGTTTTTTTTGGTGGCCCTCCTTGTCTCGTGATGTCAGGAATTTTGTGCAGTCCTGTGGGACGTGCTCCCGGTCTAAATCGTGTTCTCGCTCTAGTGGGTTGTTGATGCCTTTGCCTGTCCCCAAGAGGCCATGGACCCATATTTCAATGGATTTCATCTCTGATATGCCTGTCTCTCAGAGGATGACTGTTATTTGGGTGATTTGTGATAGGTTCTCTAAGATGGTTCATCTTGTACCACTCCCTAAGTTGCCGTCTTCCTCTGAGTTGGTGCACGTGTTTTTACAACAGGTGGTTCGTTTGCACAAGATTCCTGAGAACATTGTATCTGACAGAGGAGTGCAGTTTGTGTCTAGATTTTGGAGAACTTTCTGTTCCAGGCTGGGAATTCAGTTGTCCTTCTCCTCTGCTTTTCGCCCTCAGACCAATGGGCAGACAGAGAGAACAAACCAGACCTTGGAGTCATATTTGAGATGTTTTATTTCTGCTGATCAGGATGATTGGGTTTCATTTTTGCCCTTGGCCGAATTTGCTTTGAATAATAGAGCTAGTTCTGCCACTTTGATGTCACCTTTTTTTTGTAACTTTGGGTTTCATCCTCGATTTTCTTCAGGGCAGGTGGAGCCCTCTGCCTGCCCAGGTGTTGACACTGTGGTGGAGAGAATGCACCAGATCTGAGACCAAGTGGTGGATAAGTTATCTCTCTCCCAGGAGAAGGCCCAGCGGTTTTCCACACTACATAGGACCATTGGTCCCCAGTTTAAGGTTGGTGATATGGTGTGGTTATCATCAAAAAATATTGCTATGAAGGTGGCTTCTCCTAAGTTTAAGCCTAGATTTATTGGACCTTACAAGATTGTGGAGATTATTAATCCGGTCTCTTTTCGTTTGGCTCTTCCTGTCACATTTAAAATCCATAATGTGTTCCATAAATCTTTGTTGAAGAGGTTTGTTGAACCTGTTGTTCCGGGGGTGGTGCCTCCAGACCCTGTATTGGTTGAAGGTAACATGGAGTATGAGGTAGAGAAAGTACTGGATTCCCATCTGGCTAGACGGAGACTCCAGTATTTGGTTAAGTGGAAGGGTTATGGTCAGGAGGATAATTCCTGGGTCTCCGCCTCTGATATTCATGCCAAACGATTGGTGCGTGCCTTTCATCGGGCTCACCCTGATCACCCTGGTGGCGTAGTTGAGGGTTCGGTGACCCCTCCTCAAGGGGGAGGTACTGTTGTGAGTTCATTTTCCCATTCATTACTGAGGCCCGAGGAACTCCCTCTTCTGGTAAAGAAAGGTAGTGAGCCTGATTGTCAAACACCTGAGGCTGATGATTATGACTGGCTGAGTGGAGTTACGGACTGGATATAATGCTGCCGACGCCCTTCTGCCCTGCGGGTGATTTCTCCTCCAAAGCTAACTTTGCTGCTCGGCCTTTTGCTTTTGTGCTTTGACTTTGTTTTTGCTTTGTTTTTCTGGATTTCTGCCATTCCCTGCTGGGGTGTGCTGAATTCATTTAGCTCTGTCTTCTGAAAATACCTGAGTGCTGATTCAGTTTTTGAAGCCTAGCTGCTTCAGGGTCTTTTTCATATCAGCTGGTTGGCTTATGTCTTTGATAGGGTTTTGGCAGATTGCAGACAGCAGCCTTCCTGTCCTTTCCTATCTAGGTAGTTTTGGGGCCCCGTCTTTGCTCAGTCTATCTTTCTGTCTGTGTTAGTATTTTCATCTTTCTTCACCGTCATTATATGTTGGGGGCTGCCTATTGCTTTGGGGTCTGCTCTGGGGTAGTTTAGATTTCCTCTTTCTTTCTTTAGGCCTATGTATTTCTCCGGCTGTGATTGAGGGGTCTAGGGCATTGTAGGAACCCCCCACGGCTACTGCTAGTTGTGCTGATAGGTTCAGGGGTCTGCAATGTGATAGTTGCCAACTTCTCTGGTTTTCTGCTTTTGCCTTCTACGGTGACTCATTCATAACAGGGTCTAGTTTCCAAAATGGGGTCACTTGTGGGGGGTTTCCACTGTTTAGGCATATCAGACACTCGTCAAACGCGACATGGCGTCCGATCTCAATTCCAGCGAATTTTAGGTTGAAAAAGTCAAACGGGGCTCCTTCCCTTCTGAGCCCTGCCATGTGCCCAAACAGTGGTTCCTCCCCACATATTGGGTATCAGCGTACTCAGGACAAATTTTACAACAACTTTTGGGGTCCAATTTCTCCTGTTACCCTTGGGAAAATAAAAAAATTGTTGCTAAAATATTATTTTTGTGACTAAAAAGTTAAATGTTCATTTTTTCCTTCCACGTTGCTTCTGCTCCTGTGAAGCACCTGAAGGGTTAATAATCTTCTTGAATGTAGTTTTGAGTAGCTTCAGGGGTGCAGTTTTTAGAATGGTGTCACTTTTGGGTATTTTCTGCCATATAGACCCCTCAAAGTGACTTCAAATGTGAGGTGGTCTCTAAAAAAATGGTTTTGTAAGTTTTGTTGTAAAAATAAGAAATCGCTTGTCAAATTTTAACCCTTATAACTTCCTAACAAAAAAAAATGTTTCCCAAATTGTGCTGATGTAAAGTAGACATGTGGGAAATGTTATTTCGTAACTATTTTGTGTCACATATTTCTCTGTTTTAAGGGCATACAAATTCAAAGTTTGAAAATTGCAAAATTTTCAAAATTTTTGCCATATTTGTTTTTTTCATAAATAAACGCAAATTATAGCGAAAAATTTTTACCACTAAAGTGAAGTACAATATGTCACAAGAAAACAATCTCAGAATCGCCTAGATCCGTTGAAGCGTTCCAGAGTTATAACCTCATAAAGGGACAGTGGTCAGAATTGTAAAAATTGGCTCGGTCATGAACGTGCAAACCACCCTTGGGGGTGAAGGGGTTAAAATGTCTTAAAACATTCTCTCTATTATTCTGGCATTTGGCAAATATTAATAATTATGGTAATCCTAATTGAACTAAAACGGGACAGGTTTATTATGATTTCATGTCAGATATTGAGAAAAACATGCATATGTGTCTTTTTATATAGTGGATGTAAACTTCTTGTTTCAACTGTACATCTGGAATCAAAAGGACGTGACATTATGACTCATCTCACAAAGAAAGTGTGCCAGTGGATCACAATCCTTAGTACTATGACACCACAAGGTCTAAATGAGCAATTTGGCATCAATAGCTTTTTGTAAATTCTATGGTGTAGCGCTTGATGATCTTCTGCGTTTTTCTTATATACCTCAATTGACTCTTCAGCAAGGGGCTTTCTGCGGCTACTTAAGTGGCTTTAGGCCTCGGTGACCATTCTTTCAAGGTTTATTATCTTCCTTCTTATCATTACTGTTTATCTTCCAAAACATTTTTTTCTTTATGGGAGGCATGCATATGATGCATATTGCATTTCCTTGGTATCGGCACGCTCGGTTGTGTGGAATTGATGCATGCATTTATATATGTGCTGGTGGTTGTGTTTAGCATGTACACATACTGTATATCTTTAATACATGATTGTGCATTTTTGTGCATTTTTCTGTTCTTCATGATATGTGCATGTTTTACAGTTTGTGTATGACTATGTGGCATACTTAGGCAATACACACACCTTTTTCAGACAATTTCACCCCTTGCTTTTTTTATCCATTTTCACACACTTTCTATATATTATTTTTTTTCGAGTTTTATACATCAGTTTATTCTCACACTTCCTCCCTTGCTCACTCATTATACTTTATTATACATGCACTTCATGGTCTCTTTGTGTTTTTTATCCACTCTTACACTCATATACGTTTTCACACATACTCCCTCTCTTCCACTTCCCTTCCATTTATTTTTTCACAATTATCGTACTTTGTATGTCATCTCATTTCCACCCTGCTCTTTTTATTTTAATCATCTGTTTTACCACACATTTTCCATTTTTTACACAATTATTATTTATTTTATGCTTTTTGTTGTTCTTACATTTAATTCTTTTCCTTTTTCATTGTTTGAATTTTTATTATCCATTATTTTTAGTTTTTATCATATTTATACATGTATATTTTTTTTGCTTAATATATTCTTATTACCCTATTGTTTGCGTACACTGTTTTTTATTTTGGCAGGTACAATTTTTCTTCCTTCAATATTATTTTCATATACAGAATTTTTCATGTCCTTTCAATTAACCCTTCATTTTTTTTTTACTTTTGTATCCTTTATTATTCTCCCTTTATTTATTTTTTTGCTTCATAATATCATAATCTTTATTTTCAGTTCTTTCCATTTATTTATCCTCTGTTATAAGTTTTTCACTCTTTATTCTGGCCCTTTAACTATTTCTCTGCGCCACTGGCACTGCATGCTTGTCCGGTTAGCATTAACCTCTTAGTGACATCACTGTATGCACCTTGGCATTCAAAACTCTGCTAAATATGCATAAGAGAAAACTGATTCTACCATATCGGCTCCAGATAGTAAACTAGGTGATACATAACTGGAATCAGGGTCTCTGTCCCCACATCATGTGAGATTACATAGCAAATACCTACTGACAAATTCTCTTTAGAAAATTAAAAATTAGGCTTTGCCTTTCTTAGGCTAGTTTCACACTAGCATTCAGCAGGGCTGCGGATGGCAGCCTACTTCCTCCTTTCATCTTCCGTTAAGCCCTGCCCACTGCCGCACCTTTTCATTCAGCTCAGCCTATGTCAGCATGTGTCCCCTATCTTTAACATTGGGTACGCAGGCCATGCGGATGTATGCTAACACATCCGCATGCGGTGTTTTGACGTGTACGCAACTTGTTGCATTTGGCGCAGCTCGGCGCACCATCAAAATGACACATGCGGATACGTCAACATACATCCACATGGCCTGCATACCCAATGTTAAAGATAGGGTATGCAGGACGCATGCAGTGGGTGTGGCTTAATGGAGGACAGAAGGAAGTAGGTTGCCATCCGCAGTGCTACAAAATGCTAGTGTGAAGCCAGCCTTAGGAGAATATCTATGTGTGCTAAATTAACCCCTTAACCCCCTCTGGGCCATTTTCCATTTTTGTGTTTTTTCTCTCTTTTCTGCTCCCTTCTTCCCAGGGCCATAACTTCTTTTTTATTTTTAGGAAAAATATAGAAAAAAATCCTCCCAGTTGCAAACCAACGCCTTGCAGGGATAAGGGTGAGGCAGCCACAACAGAGAATCCAAACGGAAAATGAAATCCAGTGAATAGTGGAGGCTATTTTTTTTAAATTTTTATTCCAAGCAGATAAAATCATTTAGCTAACATATCCTGTCCAGCACTGTATTACACTTAGGAAGCAAGATCAACGCGTTTTCGACTAGCGTCTTATTCATGCAAGTCGAAATGCGTTGATCTTGCTTCAAAAGTGTAATATAGTGTTGGACACAATATGTTAGCTAAATGATTTTATCTGCTTAGAATAAAAATTTAAAAAAAACAACAAATTTTAGCAACCTCCGCCATTCGCTGGATTTCCTTTTGGATTTTTTATTTTAAATGGCCATGTGGGGGCTTGTTTTTTGCAGGACAAGTTGTAGTTTTGAATGACACCATTGGTTTTAACATATTTTGTACTGGAAAATGTGAAAAAAAATCCAAGTGTGGCGAAATTGCAAAAAAAGGTTGATTTCACAGTTGTTTTTTTGGGATTTTTTTTTTACTATGTTCACTAAATGCTAAACTTGACCTTCCAGGTAATTGCGAATTCATAGACACCAAATGTCTTGAGGTTCTTTTTTATTTAAGTGGTGAAAAAAATTCCAAAATTTATTTTAAAAAAAAAATGCGCCATTTTCAGAGACCTATAGGATCTTCACTTTTCGTGATCTGGGGCTGGGTGAGAGCTTTTTGTTTGCTCACAGAGCAGTAGTTTCTATTGATACCATTTTCATGTAGTGGCGACCAAAGAAAATGTATTTCTGGCATTTTTAATTTTTTTTCTCCTTACTCCTGAACATGGTGATACCAAATATGTGTAAATTTAATTTGTTTTATTTTGAATGGGGCAAAAGGGGGGGGGGGTGATTTGAACTTTTATTACTTTTATATTTTTTAAAACATTTTTTTACTTTTTACATGCTTCAATAGTCTCTATGGAAGACTAGAAGCTGCAGTACTTTGATCGCCTCTGCTACATTCAGGGAATGACCAGATCACCTGTGTATAGCAGAAATACTCAGTTGCTATTAGCACTGACCATGGGGAGGTGCTCATAGCAATCTGGCAATGACAACCATAGAGGTTTGCTTTAGACCTCTGTTTGTCATGCCGACACATTGGTGATCCATGATCATGTGGCGGAGTCACCGATGGGTGGGATTAGTGACACGCTTCCTGTAAGCGCGAGTGAAATGCCGCTGTCAGAGATTGACAGCAGCATTTAATTAGCTAACAGCAGTACATGGATCGTGATTCCACCTGCAGCTGTTGCGGGCATGTGTCAGCTGTACAGATCAGCTGTCATGTGCCCAAACGCGGGGAGTCTGACACGGGCATACTATTACGCCACATGTTGGAAAGGGGTTAATGGGCAGCACCAACCACAGCTTCCCAGACAATGTTCAGAGAGGTATACTGTTTTCCTTAATGGTAAATCTTTAAGAAGTTCCCACAAGTTCTCAATAGGGTGTAGGTCAGGTGAGGAAGGAGGCATGTCATTATTTTTTCCTCTTCAAGGCCTTTTACTGGCTAGCCAAGCAGCAGAGAACTTCAATGCATGTGATGGAGCATTGTTCTGCATAAATATCATGGTTTTTTTTTAAAGATATAGAGTTTTTCCTGTACAACAACTTGAAGAGTGTCTTCTAAAAACTGGCAGTAGGTTTGGGAGTTGATTTTGAGTCCATATTCAAAACAAAAAAGTCGAATTAGCTCATCTTTACTAATACCAACCCACAGCAGTAGCCCACCTCCATCTTGCTGTCATCTGAGTCGAAGTGGAAATCTGTGTTTGTTACTGATCCAGCCATCGGCCCTTCCATCTGGTCCATCAAAAGTCATTCTCATCAGCCATAAAACCTTTAAAAACCTGTCTTTTGGCCCAGCCTTGGTGTTTCAACTTATGTGTCTTATTCAGCTTTGGTCGGGTTTCAGCCCTCCCTACCTTGGCCATATCTGAGCACTGACCACCTTGTACTACTGGGCACTCCAGGGAGTTGTAGCTCTGGAACATGATTCTTCTCAAATCTTTGATTGTTAATACCTGTCTTTTTTTCTCAACACATTTTTTGTGACTTTGTTGACTATTTGCAGCAAAACATTTGATGCTTCTGTGATCACAACTCCAAAATCTTTGCGATGTCTGCTACCTCCCTCTGTAAGGATTTTAAACATTTCTGACTTTTCACGGTCAGGTAAATCTCTTTTTTGGCCCCTTTTGCCTGAGGATAACAACTACCTAATAATTCTGCACACCTTGATAAAGAGTGGTGATATCCTTAGGTCACACGCTCCCTCGTTACACAAATACACATCCCCTGTTCTGCTTCATCCAATAAGCATTCAAGTTTATATAGCATGGAGTTGGAAAATCTGCATAAAAATCATATGATCAAATGCTCACCTGCCTAATAATTCTGCACACAGTGTATGTTTACAGCATATGCCAGCAGTGTATCTACATCACCTTGTCAATATACCATACATGCATGCAACTGTATAAATCCACAGAACATGCATACAGTGTATATACACGTAAACCATTACATATAGTTGTTTGTGCTCTGTTTTTAGCAATGTAGCCATGTATAGTCTTTGGCACCGTAACAAATTGTGCGCAAGGCTCCTATCCGCCATATACCCCATGACAATTGGATGATTTCCTGGAACATCGGTGTACTAACTACTAAAGAATAACAAAGCATCATTAAAATATCAAACTGTCAGAGGGAAGATCTCCAGTAGGAGAACATAATTATTTGAGCATTTCAGGGAAAAAAGCCTCGTTAAATATGGGACAGGTCGGCTTTCTGTAGTTTTGGGAGGCATTAGCTATACTCTCATGAATTCATCATTGTCTGTGGTTTCTTCTTCACTACAGAACATCAAGGCATAAGGAAATAATAAGCCTCATGTAAAAGTAGGTTTCATCTGCACTTGACAAATAAATATTAGATGTTGTCTTTTAGGCAAACAATGAATATCTGTACTTATGTATTTGTTACTGATGCCCTGCTGCACCTGCTTCATTTTCAGAAGGATCCCCCCTATGCAGTAGTGACACCATCAGTATCTACAGTTGAAACCAGAAGTTTACATACACTATATAAAAAGACACATATGCATGTTTTTCTCAATATCTGACATGAAATCAGAATATACCTGATTTCATTAAGTAACAAAAATGCCTTAAAACATTCTCTCTCTCTCATTATTCTGGCAAATATTAATAATTATGGTAATCCTAATTGAACTAAAAAGGGAAAGGTTTATTCTGTTTTCATGTCAGATATTGAGAAAAACATGCAGATGTCTTTTTATATAGTGTATGTAAACTTCTAGTTTCAACTGTATGTATGTGTCTTCAGGGGTTCAGGTTCCAATGTTTTTCCCCCCTAGAATACAGAGGATATTTATAGTAATAAAGTGGGGCTACAAGACCTAACATAACAGGAGGACTCAGGCATCCTGCTCCAGCGGGTGTCTCCTCTGAGATCGGCATTTTGCAGGTGCTTGTGTTCCATCAAGGCATGCATGTCTAAAACAACACGTTTTAGGTCAATTAGGATTACCATAATTATTATTTGCCAAATGCCAGAATAATGAGAGAGAGAATGTTTGATGGAATTTTTATTACATACTGCAAAGTCAAAAGTTTACATACATTTCGTTAGCATTTGGTACCATTGCCCTTAAACTGAATTACCTGGGGCAAGCCTTTGGAATTAGCTTCCACACGCTTCTCACAATAGTTGGTTGGAATTTGGGCCCATTCCTCCTGACAATACTGGTGTAAGGTCCTGTGCACACGGTGCAGATTCTGTGCAGTTCTGCAGCAGATTTGGCCCTGCAGAACTGCAGCAGAACTGCACGTGATGTACAGTACCATTTAAGGCTATGTAAAACAAAAAACGCTGTGCACATGCTTTTTCCGTGCAGATTTGGTGCAGAATGAAAAAAGCAGCATGTCGCTTCTTTTGTGCAGTTTTCCACCTGCTCCATTATAGAAATCTGCAGGTGAAAACTGCAGGGGAAATCTGCACAAAAACTGCACTAAATCTGCACTAAAACAGCAGGTAAAATGCAGGTCATTTTACCTGCAGATTTAGCAAAATCTGCGCGGAAATTTCCACAGCAGAATCCGCACCGTGTGCACATAGCCTAACTGATCCAGGTTTGTAGGTCGCCTTGCTCGCACCTGCCTTTTCAGCTTTGCCCATACATTTTCAATAGGATTGAGATCAGGGCTTTGTGATGGCCACTCCAAAACATTGACTTTGTATTCCTTAAGCCACTTTGTTACCATTTTGGCAATATACTTCGGGTCATTGTCCATTTGTAAGACCCATTTCCACCAAAGCTTTAACTTCCTGGCTGATGACTTGAGCTGTTGCTTCAGGATTGCCACATAATCTTTTCTCATGATGCCATCTACTTTGTGAAGTGCACCAGTACCTCACGCAGCAAAACAACCCGACAACATGATGCTGCCACCCCCGTGTAGCTTCTCCCATTTTCATCTAAATGTAATGATGGTCATTGTGCTCAAAAAGTTCAATTTTTAGTTTCATCAGACCACAGGATATGTCTCCAAAAATTAAGGTATTTGTTCCTGTGTGCATTTGCAAACATCAATCTGGCTGTTTTATGTTTCTTTTGGAGTAATGGCTTCTTCCTGACAGAGGGGCCTTTCAGCCCATGTTGATACAGTAATCATTTCAATGTGGATATTGACACAATCTTACCAGCTTCCACCATCATCTTCACAAGGTCTTTTGCTTTTGTCCTTGGGTTGCTATGCACATGTCGGACCAAAGCATGTTTATCTCTGGGACGCAGAACCCATCTCCATCCTGAGTGGTATGATGGCTGGGCATTCCCATCTTGTTTGTACTTGTGTATAATTGTTTGTACAGATGAACGAAGCACCTTCAGGTATCTTGAAATTGTATCCAAGGATGAACCAGACTTGTGCAAGTCCACAATTCTCTTCCTGATATCTTGGCCGATTTCTTCAGACTTTCCCCATGATGCTGTACAAAGAAGCAGTGTGTTTCAGGTGTGTATTAAAAATACATCCACAGGTGTGTCTCTAATTAACTCAGATATTGCCAAAATAAACTCAGAAGCTTCCAAACACATGACTTCATCATATGGACAGTCCAGAATTGTTTAAAGGCATAGTAATCTTAGTGTATGTAAACGTTTGACTTTGCAGTAAGTAATAAAAATGCCTTAAAACATTCTCTCTCTCATTATTCTGGCATTTGACAAATATTAATAATTATGGTAATTCTAATTGACATAAAATGGGAAAGGTTTATTCTGATTTTATGTCAGATATTGAGAAAAAACATGCATATGTGTATTTTTTATATAGCATATGTAAACTTCTGGTTTCAACTGTATTATGATCTATTGCACCATCTACAGCACTAGTAATAAAAGATAGTCTATTAAAAAGGATGACCACTTTTAAAATGCGATTGGATACCTATAAAACACCAAACACAGACAATACTCACCTCCCTGTGTCCAGTGCAGACTCTCCATGAAACTCCAGTCTGTATTGGCTGTAAGGCCGGGGTCACACTGGCGAGGAATACGGACGAGTGAGAGGCGTTAAAAGCACAAATTACACACGGACAAATGATTCTCTATGGGGCAGCTCCCAACAGCCGTATATTTCTCGTCCGTATTCTATGGTCTGTGCCAATCGCAGCATGCTGCGATTGTCAGCATACTACGCCTGTAGTACACCAATGAAAGTCTATGGGTGCGCTAAAAATAAGCATTACACACGGACCACACATGTGACTTGCGAGAAATACGCACCCGGTGTCTTTTAGAAAAGCTGGCAATTCAGTGCGCTATACAGTAAACTCACACTGACAGGTTTAATAAAGAAATGAAAGAATAGATATATACACATTGTATATATATATATATATATATATATATATATATATATATATATATATGTGTATTCTTACATGTCATTGTGACAAACATATATATATATATATATATATATATATATATATATATATATTTATATTTCCCAGAGTTCTTCATAGCAGAATAGCCGCTACTTAAATTGCCGGCTTCTATCAAATCCTTCCCCAACCCGACATGAAATGACACATGGTTTACATTCAGTAAAGCATTTCATTTCATGTTTTTTTTATATGTCCCTGACTAATAATTAGATGAGGATTTGTGTGCAAAATTTGGGAGTTGTTATTTTAAGGGGTTAATTCGTTGTTTAAAAATGCGTGGGCTTCCCATTGCCCTATAGTGGTGGCGAGAGGGTTAATCTAACAAAGGGTTAATGTCACCATTCGATTGTAAGGTGACATTAACCCTTTGATAGATTAACCCATTCGCCACCGCTACAGGGCAAGCCCACGCATTATTTAACAACGAATTAACCCCTTAAAATAACAACTACAACTCCCAAATTTTGCACACAAACCCTCATCTAATTATTAGTCAGGGACACATAAAAAAACATGAAATGAAATGCTTTTCTGAATGTAAACCATGTGTCATTTCATGTCGGGTTGGGGAATGATTTGATAGAAGCCGGCAATTTAAGTAGCGGCTATTCTGCTATGAAGAACTCTGGGAAATATAAATATATATATATGTTTGTCACAATGACATGTATGCATATATATATATGCATTCTATGTGTCTATATCTATTCTTTGGTTTCTGTTAGAAACCCTGTCATAGGGCTCCATTATATGTCCATTTTGCAAGGCAGCGAGAAAATCTCGCCATACGGATTGCATACGGATGGCATACAGATTACATACGGATGCTTACATGCGCACACCTTGCTTACGGATGACATATGGAGCACTATTTAGGGGTCATTCATCCGTATTACAACTGTAAACTACGGACCGCATTTTGCGTCGGTTAGTGTGACCTCGGCCTAACGGTGATAATACAGCTACAGCCTACATGACTGCTACAGCTAATCACTGAGCTCAGCGGGTTGTGCTGCTACTTCAGCAGAGCCGATAAGCTTAGCGATTGGCTGCAGCAGTGATTTGTGCTCTAGATGTGACATCTCTACTGCAGTCCATACATATAATAGACAAGAGTAGCAATGGAGAGCCGCTGGACATCACCTTGCCTATATAGTCCCGAGGAAGTCACCTTGGGAAGGTGAGTACTATCTGTGTTTGTGGTTTTACAAGTAAGCAACCTTTTGGGCACACATTTTTGAAAGTGGAAAACCTTTTAATCCTTTTTATCAAAACTTATTTAGTCTTAAAACTTTTTCATCTCTTATTCATTCCTTTTTCCTCTTCCACTCATTCATCAACCCACTGTGGTGGCAATTTAAAAATGACAAAAAGGCGTGGTTGCTCTTTTCTAAAATATAGGTACTTTTTATGCAGTCTCTAATTTGACACTGGAGTGGAGAGAGTATATGGCTCAATGCACAGGATAGTTTGGTATATTGTGACTCTATTACATTGTCCTATATTCACAAAGTTCATTTCACAGGTAACGACTTACAGAGAATTGCAAAGGAAGCTGGCTGTGTTACTGCAGCAGTGTATGTTTTAGGCCAGGGTCACACTTGCAAGAAACTCGCATGAGTCTCACGTCTCAATACCCAGCACTGCCGCCGACACTCGGACTGGAGTGTTCAGCTGCATAGAAATACATGCAGCCGCACACTCCGGTCCCAAGTGCAGGCGGCAGTGCTGGGTATTGATGGAAACAAGAAAGACGGCACAATAAGGCGCAACCACCTGATTAACAAAGTGAAAAAAAGGCTTTATTGTAACAATAGTGCACACACTAATTAAAACCATTTAAAAAAAAAAAATTAAAAGCATTGTGCAGGCTGTGTGACATAGATAGCAACAATATGTTGACAAACAATATCATCTGCTTTATTACAATAGCAAGTGATGTTATGGTCTTGATACAATTAATGTCCTACCAAGTATGCAGAAAATCATTATGATAGCAAATACGTAATTCTTAAATAGAAAAACATACATTTGTCAACATATGGCACAATAAATAATAGCCCATAATAAAAAATATCACCCCTGGCAATGCAAAGACATGTGAGCACCTAATACCGTGTCAAATACTGTGGTTCCATGCATATTATATAAATGCCGAAATGGCCATACTCACCAATGATTAATGTTATACTGCACTGCCCGTCCCTACACCTTGTAGCTTCATCAGGCGTAGTTGATACATATACATTGTCACAGTCTAAAGCTTAAATAGAAGTAAGTGCACTTACTAGTTGTTACCTCAATCGTCAACACCTGTGTTGGCGGCCCATGGCACAATCAAGAAACTATTCTCATATGACACATTAATACCACCATAGCATGCGGTTCAACCTGCGTGTCAGGCACCAAATATAATGTTGAGCACTTGCGTTTGAGAAAGTTGGAGGCAGCGGAAGCTTCAGGTGGTTGCCAAAGTGACCAGCAATAAACAGATATCAGTACGTATTAAGCGTCCAAGAAAGACTCACTGCGCATGTCCCAAAAGAGGCCGCAGAAAAAAGGTCACTGCTAGTTACCAAAGTGGCCGGCAGCAAACAGTCCTGATACCGCTATAATATGCGGTTCAGCTGTGTATCAGGCACCGGATATAATGCTCAGCAATATTATCAAAGGAAAAAAAAAAAAAAAGGTTTCACGTAGTTGCTGAAGAAACCAACAGCAAACGAATCCCAATATATATTAAGTACCTAAAAATAATTCACTGCGCATGTCCTAAAACAAGGCAGGAAATACTGCGGTTTCTGTCGGTTACCAAAGCTGCCAAATATGAACAGGTCCCTAAATATGCTGGACATCAATTTACATATGTCAAAAGTGATTAGGGATCACTTGTAAGGAGTTCTGATAATCCACCAAGATCAAATATGCCTAATTATTCACAACATATGCTACAAGCAAAAAATATTGATATTCACATCGCTTGTGTAAAAAAAAAAAGTGTCACAACTAATTACCAAAAAAGGCCACTAGTAAATAATATAATATATTAGTCAATAAAGATGTATATTGGCTACATTGACGCCGCATAGCTCAAATGTAGCAAAATGCATTTTTTTGAATTTTTGATTTTCTAGAATATATTGAATTTCTTGATAGGTGCATAGGTGGTCTTGGGGAGAGAGCCTGTACCTATATGGATTTTTATTTACAACCTCTGGTACAGAAACTGCCATCATACTTGAGGGACTCCAGTCACCTGTTCCACAAGATTCAGGATCTTCAAGTGCCCGCTGACAGTTTTTACTCTTATTTTATTCTCGTATCATACCTGTATATGCTGTTTTTTTATATTAATCCACCATATGGTTACAGAAATATTTTGTATTTAGTGCTTATTTTTATGGTTTTTATCAAGGAGGCATTGTGTGCAGGATTCCTTAGAGGTGTGGGTTTAGGCTCCTCTGCAATATTATCCTGCAAGAAACACCCACTTAGCTCTAAATAAAAACGTCTATACCTCTGGAACCATATGACATAATTAAAATAAAGAAAAAAAAATAGAATACTTGGGAGCAGCAGATAAAATAGAAGCAAAGGCTGGCCAATTTCTACCTAGTCATCTCTTTAAATATAGAGGAACACTGTTTTTGATGGTCATAAAACCAGAACACAGGATAAAATAACATAATAGATACTCAGATAAATAGGGTTACGGAATCATACTTGTGAAGCTAGTGATGTATATGGGATGGGGAGACCTGCATACAAGGACAGGGATGGAGAGCCATGCATATAATGGCAAAGATGGAGAGACATACATACAAGGACAGGGATGGGGAGGCATGCCTATAAGGACAAAGATGGAGAGCCATGCATACAAGGACAGGGATGGGGAGCCATGCATACAAGGACAAAGATGGAGAGCCATGCATACAAGGACAGGGATGGGGAGGCATGCACTCAAGGACAGAAATGGGGAGCCATGCAATCAAGGACAGGGGTGGAGACTCATGCATACCAGAATATAAATGAGGGGGCAATGCATACCTGGCTAATACTTGAGTCAATAAGTTTTCCCAGTTTTTCGTGACAAAATTAGGAGCCTCGGCTTATACTCGGGTCAACTTATACATGAATATATAAGGAAATGTATTTCGGTTTTTCAATACAAAAAGTGAAACTCATATATTATATAGAGTCATTACAAACAGAGTGATCTATTTCATGTGTTTATTTCTGTTAATGTTGATGATTATAGCTTACAGCCAATGAAAACCCAAAAGTCATTATCTTAGTAAATTAGAAAAATTAACAAAAAACACCTGCAAATGCTTCCTAAGTGTTTAAAAAGGTCCCTTAGTCTGTTTCAACTAGGCTCCACAATCATGAGGAAGACGGCAGACTTGACAGATGTCCAGAAGGCAGTCATTGACACGCTCCACAAGGAGAGAGCCACAAATGAAGCCGGCTGTTCACAGAGTGCTGTATCCAAGCAAATTAATGGAAAATTGAGGGGAAGGAAAAGGTGTGGTAGGAAAAGGTACCCAAGCAACCAGGATAACTGCAGCCATGAAAGGATTATTAAGGGCCATTCAAAAATTTGGGGGAGATTCTCAAGGAGTGGACTGCTGCTGGAGTCACTGCTTCAAGAGCCACCAGATGTGTCCAGGACATGGGCTGCTAGTGTCGCATTCCTTGTGTCAAGCCACTTATGACCAATAGACAATGCCAGGAGCGTCTTACCTGGACCAAGGAGAAAAAGAACTGGACTGTTGCTCAGTGGTCCAAGGTTTTGTTTTAAGATAAATGTAAATGATGCATTTCATTTGCAAATCAAGGCTCCATAGTCTGGAGGAAAAGTGGAGAGGCACACAATCCAAGCTGCTTGAGGTCCAGTGTGAAGTTTCCACAATCAGTGATGGTTTGCAGAGTCAAGTCATCTGCTGGTGTAGGTCCACTGTGTTTTATCAAGACCAAAATCAGCGCAGCCATCTACCAAGACATTTTAGAGCACTTCATACTTCCTTCTGCTGACAACTTTTTGGACATGGAAATTTCATTCTCCAGTAGGACTTGACACCTGTCCACACTGCCAAAAGTACCAATACCTGGTATAAAAACAACAGTATCACTGTGCTTGATTGGCCAGCAAACTCGCCTGATCTTAACCCCAGATAATCTATGGGGTATTGTAGAGGAAGATGAAAGACACCAGACCCAACAATGCAGATGAGCTGAATGCTTCTATCAAAGCAACTAGGGCTTCTATAACACCTTAGCAGTGCCACAGGCCGATCGCCTCCATGCCATGCGACATTGATGCACTAATTGATGGAAAAGGAGCCCCAAACAAGTATTGAGCGCATTTACTGATCATACATTTCAGTAGTCCAACATTTCAGGTTTTAAAATCATTTTTCAAGCCGGTGTTATAAAGTATTCTAATTTACTGAGATAATGACTTTTGGGTTTTCATTGGCTGTAAGCCATAATCATCAACATAAACAGAAATAAACACGTGAAATAGATCACTCTGTTTGTAATGACTCTATATAATATGATTTTCACTTTTTGTATTGAAGAACTGAAATAAATTAACTTTTTGAAGATATTCTAATTTTGTTAGTAGCGCCTGTATTGAGAATCGCTTTGCCAGAAAAAAATTGCCCTATACCATTTTCCCCATCAGAGAGCAGGCTAATGTAATTTTTCATTAGCATAAAGCCCAGCAGCTATGACATTATTATACCCTGTACAGTGGTTGTCAATAAATGGGCCATCACAGATCAGTGGTTCCCAGCGGAGCGGCAGAGTCATTTTCCATCTCTAGAGTCACTGAGCAAGGCTATCTCTTCGGTAGATAGACTTATGAAGAGCGGGGTCACCTTTCTCTTCTGTAGAGAGTAAGTTAGCGAGGTACTTTTCCTCCAGTAAAATGTAAGCTCCTTTAGATAGTGGGGTCTTTTCTCTCTCGCACACATAAAGTGCAAGCCTTTATGGTCATCGAGATTATCTCTCCTCCATGTACTGAAATCTGCACAAGTGTATTACGTCGCAAATCCAAATTTTTAGGCAAATTCAGTGAATGCGAATTTCAAAAAGGTCCACTCATCTCTAATCATCAGCCTGTTTACGCTTCAAGATTACCATGACACAATCATTTCAAGAAATGCTTGTTCACGATAATCTTTTTCAATAAATGCATCTTTAGCATTATATAGGATACGGGGAAGAAAGAAGGGCTTGTGCCTTTGAATTCAATATTTAGAAATAAGCAGCTACAGGAAATGATGTCTATTTAAAGAATGAAATAAACAGAAAAGTAGAAATACATGTAATTCCCTATAAACCTTTTATGTCCATACTTTCATTTTACCTGGCCGTAGGGATTATTTTGTTCTACACAATAGCCTAAACTGAGGGAGAACCCAAATGGATAAATGATCCAGATGTCACATTAAAATCCATCCATGATTGGACCATTAGGTGCAGTCTTTTTATAACAATCTCTTTTACAGAACAATTAAATATTTCATGTGCACGAAATGATACTCATGGTAACACAACATCGAGTTTATTGCTCTATTGCACATCGAAGTAAAGAAAATATTCAACAAATGTCAGAAAATGATTGTGCACAATTGTAACGATAAATTGGGATTTGCAACAGTTCAATACAATGTGTCCATGAATAAAAAATATGATAAAGCTATGATTGGGCCATGGGATAATGCTTGGCTGTAACCTTAATGTGCCCTAAATAGTTTTTGCTGAAATCTCTGCAAATTTGCTTTTACTAATACCAAGTATACAAGAACCTTCTGGCCTCAAGAGTTGTATTTTGGGCTTGAAATTCACTTAGTTTACTCCAACAAAAGAAAGAAAATCACATTCTAAAAGAAACTGCAACAGATGCATAGTAGCCTAAATACATATCAAATCTTCGCATAAAGTCATAAGACTAGCAATCACAGTAATTCCCATCCTAAATAGATTTCATTCCAGATTTGTGAAATGCTACTAGAGAAATTTCCATCTTTCCGTCTGTAGTTGGCAAACTATCAACCCAAATATGAAACAGTACGGAAGATTTCAAAGTGTGCTAACTTCATTTATTCTGCAAATGTGGTTTCAAGTTTTTTATTAGAAGTGACAAGTTTTAATAGATGGACACATTGCAGCTTATTCAAAAACCAATATGGTTTACAGCAGAGTTTTAGAAAGTTACATATAAATTCGATATAAAGTTCTTAAGCAGTTTATTTTGCTCCAAGAATATATTTGATAAACGTGGCTGAAAGGCAGTGATTTTTTTTATTATTTCAAAATTCTAATTTTTAAAAAAAAAACTATGAGTTATTAATATTCAGGATATGATGGTCGGAGTTTGGAAAATGGAGATTTGTGCATGTAAATCTGTGTAATGTATATATATCCAAAAGATTGAAAGGTAGTCTTAAAGGGGCATAAAAAATGTAACGTACCGTATATTTGCATTAGTATTACATCGTAGAAGGTAAATAGTACAGACGATAATTTGTTTGCTGGTGACCTTTCTCCTGAATTATTGACTCTGCGTTGGTTCACCATTGTGGTCATGGGACCAGCAATAAATGAATCATGTTTCATCTTAAGCATGCCCTGAGTTACAGCCACGGCTGTAAAAGAGAACCTTTCAGCAGTTTTGGCTGCTATAAGATATGGACACTGCCTTTCAGGGCCTATCTATGAGATAAAAGGAGAGATACAGGGCGCATCCACTGTGTGAAATCCGTATAAAACAATTAAAATTGTGGAACAGTAGGGAAGGTGCTCACCTATTGGGGTTGTGAGGAAGTCACAACACCCATGAACGCTTGAGAAGCAGCAGCAAGTCTGCACAGGGTCCTAGGACAGAATTGCAGAAATGACGTGGAAGTGCAATAAGGACTGCGCTTGCTTCTGGTAGAGTAAAGGGTTCTTTATTCAGCCAACGCGTTTCCTGAGCCTGCTGGCTCACTTCATCAGGGCAGATTACATTGGAAGACAGTGAGACATACTTATAGAGAAAAAAGGCGCCAATACAGGGTCAAACAGAATCAGCAAAGGTCAAAGAAAAAAAAAACAAACAAACAAACAATGAAACTTTATTACAAGCATAAAAAACACAACAATAAAAGTATATATAGAAAAGGAAAAAATAAAAATATGTAAAAGTACAAAAAATTAAAATATAAAACAGAGTGCTATGGATCACGGGGTTAAAACATGGCTGTAGTTAAAAAAGGTGAGTCCTCAAGGGGTATTAGAACCTGGCTCATAAAATGCAAATGGAAGGTATTAGTCCACTAGACCATTAAGCTTGACTGTGGTGGTGTGAAGAATAAATTGAGGGGTTGTTTGTCACTTTATTTAGAAAAAAAAAAAATATATAAGTAAAGGTCAAAAATGGTAAAAAATAAAAACAATGAAATTTAATCACAAACATAGAAAACACAACAATAAGAGTCTATATAGAAAAGAAAAAATAAAATTATGTAAAAGTACAAAAAATATGAAACAGAGTGCTAAGGATCACGAGGTTGAAACATGGCTATAGTTAAAAAAGGTGAGTCCTCAAGGGGTATTAGAACCTGGCTCATGAAGTGCAAGTGCAGACTATGAAGTGCAAATGTAAGGTATTAGTCCACTAGACCATTAAGCTTGACTGTGGTGGTGTGAAAAATAAATCCTTTCCCCCTCTTCTATCAAATAAAAGCATCATTGATAATATTGAGGCCATAGGGACCAATTGTCTTTAATTTATAAATCCAATAGACCTCTTTTCTATTCAGTGCTTGGGTTCTATTGGAAACATGTTCAGGGATGTGTTCTATAGGAAAATGATAGCTTTAGAAAAATCTCTTTGGTGAAATAAATCAAAGTGACGTGACAAACCGTGTTTTTGATACCCAGTTTTAGTGTTGTGTCTATGAGAGTTCATTCTACAGTGAAGGGGTTGTGTGGTTCTGCCAACATACAATTTAGGACAAGGACAAAGGATGACATAGATGACAAAGGAAGACACACAGGACAGGTGGTTAGTGATGGTGAATTTTTCTGAGGTGAATGGATGTGAAAAGATGAATGTATTATGAGCAATATTACTGCATAAGCTGCACCTGGGTTTCAGGCATCTGAAAATGCCTGGTGTAAAGCCAGTGCAGTTATCAGGAGTACACTGGGTCAATCTGCTAGGGGCCAGATGGTTTTTTAGTGATCTGGCCTTCCTAAAAGTGACAGTAGGTCTATCAGGCAGAACTTTATTGAGTATTGGATCTTTTTTGATAATATACCAGAGGTCACCTAACATATTTTTTATCTCTTTATGTTGGGAGTTATAAGTAGTGATGAAGTTGGCCTGATAGTTATCATGTGCATCCTTTTTTTTAGATCTCTCACTTAAAAGAGTTTGCTGATTAAAATTTTTAAAAACATTATTAAAAGTAGAATGAACCAATTGGGAGGGGTATTTTTGAGCAAGGAATCTTCCCTTGAGGACCTCAGCTTGATTATTAAAATCCTCGTCCTCTGTGCAATTCTTTCTGGTTCTCTGAAATTGATTATGAGGGATGTTAAAAAGCCATTTGGAATAGTGGATACTCTTAAAATGGACATAACTATTGGAGTCAACTTTCTTAAAAAAGGTTTTGGTATGAATTTTGGAATTTTTTATAAAAAAAGTGATATCAAGAAAGTCCATCTGGGTATTACTAATGTGGGGGGTAAATTCCAAACCCCATGTGTTATTTTGTATAGAAGAAATAAAAGCATCAACTGAAACGTGACTGGTGTCCAGGATTAAGAATAAATCATCAATGTATCTTCTATATAAAACAATACCCTCTAAAAATGAATCAATAGTAATAAAAGCATTCTCAAAGACCCCCATAAAAAGATTAGCATAAGTTGGCGCGACCCGTGATCCCATAGCGGTGCCTCTGATCTGATGATAAAAATCCCCCAAGAAAGTAAAAAAATTATTATGTAAAATAAAATCCATCCCATTAAAAATAAATTCCTTTTGAGGGTCAGACAGTCGACTGTCAGTTAAAAGAAATTTTTTAAAACAGCTCAAACCCAGTTGGTGATCAATGTTGGAATACAAAGCAGATACGTCAAAAGAAATAAAAACATAATAATCTTTCCAAGGTGTGTTATTAGTTAAATTGATCAGTTGTGTAGAATCCTTTAAAAAACTAGGGAGCTGTGAGACATGAGGCTGCATGATTCTATGTAAAATGATAGATTACTGGTGAGGGAGTCAATACCCGAAATAATGGGTCTTCCTGGTGGATTAATAGTATTCTTGTGTATTTTGGGTAAATGGTACAGGAAGGGAGTGGATGGGTTCTTGACTGTTAAAAACTTTTTTTCATGGTCATTAAGAACCCCAGAATCATGCGCCTTTTTAATAAAATCATTGTAAAAAACAGTGGCTTGGGGGATGGGGTCCTGGGTAATGGGTGAATAAAATTTTTTGTCAGATAAAATTCTAAAAGCCTCGTTCACATAGTCAGTTTTATCTTGAATCACTATCCCTCCACCTTTGTCTGCAGATTTGATCACGATATTAGTGTTTTTCTCTAATTTTTCCAGTGCCACACGTTCTTTTGAGGACAAATTTTGTTTTACTGGTATATTTTGGGTGGGTAGTGCATTTAGACGATCCAATAGGAGGTCAGAGAATGTTTCTAAATGATGTCCTCTGCTTTCTAGTGGGTAGAATGAGGATTTCCCTCTGACATCAAGGTGGAAGGAAGAGACAACTGTAGTGTTTGAAGTGGCAGGGTTAGAGTGAACTTTTTTGAGTTCAAAATGTCTCAGTAAGGTAAGTTTCCTAATGTATTTCTGGGCATCAAGAAATAATTCAAAACCACTGCTTTTATTTGTCGGGCAAAAAGAAAGTCCCTTGCTTAGCAACCCTTCCTCCTCTGGGGACAGGGGGTGAGAAGATAAATTAAAAACATTCGATTTTATTGGCATGAGTTGTCGCTTTTCCCTTTTTTTCTTTGCTCCTTGGCCTCTGGCTCCTCTATAGGGTTTTTTCTTTTTAGTGTGACCTTCTGAAAAAAAGAACTGATATCTTTTTTTGCTTGGGGAATGGGATTGCATGCAGCTGGTAGAAAAGAAACTGCTGCTGATGAACCAGCAGCAGAGTTGTCAACAATGACCTGGTCATTAATGATCAACCTCTTTTCTGTGGAGACAGCAGGGAGTTTATCCATGTAGGAGGTGGTAGGGTTGTCAGCGTTAAGGACAATAAGATCAGTGGTGACAGGAGGGTCAAAATCAGAGACCTCAGTGGTGTCTGATTTTGCTGGAGTGAGTGGGGGATCAGAAAAAGGTAGGGGGAAGGAAGAAGATCTCCTTCTATCAATGATTAGTGATGCCATGTCATTGGCAGGATTGGGAGTAACATTATCAGTGGGTATAGTAGTAGGGATTCCCCCACTAGACTTGAAAGAATTGATGTTGGAGTCCATCAATTCTGAAAGGGTGCATGTGGGCACAATAGTAGTGGAAAGAGTAGGTGTAATAGGTCCAGCTGGCCTAGGGGGATCCCTCGGATAGCTTCTCAGATGTTGCTTTCTCCCTCTGTTACTGTTACTCCATCAAAGAAGAAATCTCCAACAGCCTACATGCTAGATTTCTAGCTATATATATGGACGAGCACATCTGTCCTAAAGGACTCAGGATTTCATTACAGACACCTTTTTCAGAAGATCCTGTCTTCTCAGATGAATGGGAAGATATTCAGCATGATTGCATGCAGAGACTGTTATGTTGCTTGCATAAGAAAAGGACTATTCTTGCTCAGATTGCTGCAGAAAAGGTACTTGAAACTAATGCCATGTTATCTAATTACTCTGATCACCCTCTTTTTAAAAAAATTAATTCTAGCATCTCTATTGCAGCTCTAAATTTGGAGCATGACACATTTATAAAAAAATCAAAAAAATTGAGCAGGGATAGAGAGGACCCTTCCTCTCCTATCCCTGAGGCACCTGGTCCAGAGGAAAGCTCTGTACTTCCAAAAATTTTTTCTCATTTCAAAAAATACCCCCCTGCTTCTTCTAACACTCAGACTCATTCACCTATGAACACTAACTCAGGGAGAGTCTTCATTAACAGTAATAGAGGGAGAAAGCAACATCTGAGAAGCTATCCGAGGGATCCCCCTAGGCCAGCTGGACCTATTACACCTACTCTTTCCACTACTATTGTGCCCACACGCACCCTTTCAGAATTGATGGACTCCAACATCAATTCTTTCAAGCCTAGTGGGGGAATCCCTACTACTATACCCACTGATAATGTTACTCCCAATCCTGCCAATGACATGGCATCACTAATCATTGATAGAAGGAGATCTTCTTCCTTCCCCCTACCTTTTTTTGATCCCCCACTCACTCCAGCAAAATCAGACACCACTGAGGTCTCTGATTTTGACCCTCCTGTCACCACTGATCTTATTGTCCTTAATGCTGACAACCCTACCACCTCCTACATGGATAAACTCCCTGCTGTCTCCACAGAAAAGAGGTTGATCATTAATGACCAGGTCATTGTTGACAACTCTGCTGCTGGTTCATCAGCAGCAGTTTCTTTTCTACCAGCTGCATGCAATCCCATTCCCCAAGCAAAAAAAGATATCACTTCTTTTTTTCAGAAGGTCACACTAAAAAGAAAAAACCCTATAGAGGAGCCAGAGGCCAAGGAGCAAAGAAAAAAAGGGAAAAGCGACAACTCATGCCAATAAAATCGAATGTTTTTAATTTATCTTCTCACCCCCTGTCCCCAGAGGAGGAAGGGTTGCTAAGCAAGGGACTTTCTTTTTGCCCGACAAATAAAAGCAGTGGTTTTGAATTATTTCTTGATGCCCAGAAATACATTAGGAAACTTACCTTACTGAGACATTTTGAACTCAAAAAAGTTCACTCTAACACTGACACTTCAAACACTACAGTTGTCTCTTCCTTCCACCTTGATGTCAGAGGGAAATCCTCATTCTACCCACTAGAAAGCAGAGGACATCAACTAGAAACATTCTCTGACCTCCTATTGGATCGTCTAAATGCACTACCCACCCAAAATATACCAGTAAAACAAAATTTGTCCTCAAAAGAACGTGTGGCACTGGAAAAATTAGAGAAAAACACTATCGTGATCAAATCTGCAGACAAAGGTGGAGGGATAGTGATTCAAGATAAAACTGACTATGTGAACGAGGCTTTTAGCATTTTATCTGACAAAAAATTTTTTTCACCCATTACCCAGGACCCCATCCCCCAAGCCACTGTTTTTTACAATGATTTTATTAAAAAGGCGCATGATTCTGGGGTTCTTAATGACCATGAAAAAAAGTTTTTAACAGTCAAGAACCCCTCCACTCCCTTCCTGTACCATTTACCCAAAATACACAAGAATACTATTAATCCACCAGGAAGACCCATTATTTCGGGTATTGACTCCCTCACCAGTAATCTATCATTTTACATAGATAGAATCATGCAGCCTCATGTCTCACAGCTCCCTAGTTTTTTAAAGGATTCTACACAACTGATCAATTTAACTAATAACACACCTTGGAAAGATTCTTATGTTTTTATTTCTTTTGACGTATCTGCTTTGTATTCCAACATTGATCACCAACTGGGTTTGAGCTATTTCAAAAAATTTCTTTTAACTGACAGTCGACTGTCTGACCCTCAAAAGGAATTTATTTTTAATGGGATGGATTTTATTTTACATAATAATTTTTTTACTTTCTTGGGGGATTTTTATCATCAGATCAGAGGCACCGCTATGGGATCACGGGTCGCGCCAACTTATGCTAATCTTTTTATGGGGGTCTTTGAGAATGCTTTTATTACTATTGATTCATTTTTAGAGGGTATTGTTTTATATAGAAGATACATTGATGATTTATTCTTAATCCTGGACACCAGTCACGTTTCAGTTGATGCTTTTATTTCTTCTATACAAAATAACACATGGGGTTTGGAATTTACCCCCCACATTAGTAATACCCAGATGGACTTTCTTGATATCACTTTTTTTATAAAAAATTCCAAAATTCATACCAAAACCTTTTTTAAGAAAGTTGACTCCAATAGTTATGTCCATTTTAAGAGTAGCCACTATTCCAAATGGCTTTTTAACATCCCTCATAATCAATTTCAGAGAATCAGAAAGAATTGCACAGAGGATGAGGATTTTAATAATCAAGCTGAGGTCCTCAAGGGAAGATTCCTTGCTCAAAAAAACCCCTCCCAATTGGTTCATTCTACTTTTAATAATGTTTTTAAAAATTTTAATCAGCAAACTCTTTTAAGGGAGAGATCTAAAGAAAAGGATGCACATGATAACTATCAGGCCAACTTTATAACTACTTATAACTCCCAACATAAAGAGATAAAAAATATGTTAGGTGACCTCTGGTATATTATCAAAAAAGATCCAATACTCAATAAAGTTCTGCCTGATAGACCTACTGTCACTTTTAGGAAGGCCAGATCACTAAAAAACCATCTGGCCCCTAGCAGATTGACCCAGTGTACTCCTAATAACTGCACTGGCTTGACACCAGGCATTTTCAGATGCCTGAAACCCAGGTGCAGCCTATGCAGTAATATTGCTCATAATACATTCATCTTTTCACATCCATTCACCTCAGAAAAATTCACCATCACTAACCACCTGTCCTGTGTGTCTTCCTTTGCCATCTATGTCATCCTTTGTCCTTGTCCTAAATTGTATGTTGGCAGAACCACACAACCCCTTCACTGTAGAATGAACTCTCATAGACACAACACTAAAACTGGGTATCAAAAACACGGTTTGTCATGTCACTTTGATTTATTTCACCAAAGAGATTTTTCTAAAGCTATCATTTTTCCTATAGAACACATCCCTGAACACGTTTCCAATAGAACCCAAGCACTGAATAGAAAAGAGGTCTACTGGATTTATAAATTAAAGACAATTGGTCCCTATGGCCTCAATATTATCAATGATGCTTTTATTTGATAGAAGAGGGGGAAAGGATTTATTTTT
This sequence comes from Dendrobates tinctorius, assembly GCF_039654945.1. Lineage (NCBI taxonomy): Eukaryota > Metazoa > Chordata > Amphibia > Anura > Dendrobatidae > Dendrobates > Dendrobates tinctorius. The sequence goes on along the minus strand of NW_027361703.1, from coordinate 30,556,877 downwards.
CACACCACCACAGTCAAGCTTAATGGTCTAGTGGACTAATACCTTACATTTGCACTTCATAGTCTGCACTTGCACTCCATGAGCCAGGTTCTAATACCCCTTGAGGACTCACCTTTTTTAACTATAGCCATGTTTCAACCTCGTGATCCTTAGCACTCTGTTTCATATTTTTTGTACTTTTACATAATTTTATTTTTTCTTTTCTATATAGACTCTTATTGTTGTGTTTTCTATGTTTGTGATTAAATTTCATTGTTTTTATTCTTTACCATTTTTGACCTTTACTTATATATTTTTTTTTTTTTTTCTAAATAAAGTGACAAACAACCCCTCAATTTATTCTTCACACCACCACAGTTAAGCTTAATGGTCTAGTGGACTAATACCTTCCATTTGCATTTTATGAGCCAGGTTCTAATACCCCTTGAGGACTCACCTTTTTTAACTACAGCCATGTTTTAACCCCGTGATCCATAGCACTCTGTTTTATATTTTAATTTTTTGTACTTTTACATATTTTTATTTTTTCCTTTTCTATATATACTTTTATTGTTGTGTTTTTTATGCTTGTAATAAAATTTCATTGTTTGGTTTTTTGTTTTTTTTTTCTTTGACCTTTGCTGATTCTGTTTGACCCTGTATTGGCGCCTTTTTTCTCTATAAGTATGTCTCACTGTCTTCCAATGTAATCTGCCCTGATGAAGTGAGCCAGCAGGCTCAGGAAACGCGTTGGCTGAATAAAGAACCCTTTACTCTACCAGAAGCAAGCGCAGTCCTTATTGCACTTCCACATCATTTCTGCAGGGCCTATCTATAGCATTCTATAATGCTGTAGATAAGCCCCTGATCCGACCTTAAAGATAAGAAAAATAAGTTGTATTATATTCACCCGGGGGGTGGTCCGGTCCGAGGGGTGTCACAGGTCCAGGTCCAGCGCCTCCCATCTTCATCTTCTTGTGATGCCGCCCTTCTTCTTGCTTCACAGGCTCCCAGGCATGTTGCTCCGGCACATGCGTACTTGTCTGCCCGGTTGAGGGCAAAGCTAAGTACTGCAGTGCGCAGGTGCTGGGCCTCTCTGAACTTTCCCGACACCTGCGCACTGCAGTACTTTGCTCTGCCCTCAACAGGGCAGAGAAGTATGCCTGTGCAAGAGCGCAATGCTGGGGAGCCAAGAAGCAAGCAGGAGGGCAGCATCACAAGAAGATGGGAGGCACTGGACCCGGACCTTCAACACCCATCAGACTGTACTGCCCCCCGGGTGAGTATAATAAAACTTATTTTTCTTATCTTTCAGGTCGGATCAGGGGATTATCAGCATTATAGAATGCTGTAGATAAGCCCTGAAAGGCGGTAGCCGTATCTTATATCAGCCAAAACAGCTGACAGGTTCCCTTTAATCATTTTCCATTAAAATGGAAAGCATGCTGTTGTTCGTGATTACCAAGTTCCATTGGCGGACTATGACAAAATCACGGGGCGACAATGGGTTACTAAGGCAGCCAAGGGCCTGGTGAAGGCCCTCATTGCTGCCATCTTCGTGCACCTCCAAAGCTCAGCTACAAGCAGAGGTTCAAAGAAGACCAAGATTTACATTATATACTGTGTCCTCCCCCTTTTTACCCCTATAGAAAATAAAAAAACTAAAAAAAAAACATTTGGTATTGAAGCATTCATAAAAGTCTAAAAAAAAGTAGTATGAAATAAATTAAACCAATTGGAAACTGTGATAATGAGAAAACGAATCAAAGTGCCAGGAATGTTTTTTTTTCACAGCTCCTCCCTAATAAATGCAATAAAAATAGGTCAAAATGTTGCATATAGCTAAAAATGGTATCAATAAAACTATCAGCTTGTCATGCAAAAAACAAGCCCTCACTCCACTCATTCGATTGGAAAACAACAATTTGAAGGGTCTCGGAAAATGGAGATACAAACCCAAATACTGTATTGTTTTCTTTTGCAAATTTCTGAAATTATAATTATATGAAAATAATTGTTTTCTTCACTTAAATAAACAAAATCTATAAAATAAACAAAAAGTAACTTCTAGCACAAAATGTAAATTGCAAACACAAAAAACCATGGCAAAATTAATAGCGTCATTCAAAATTACAACTTGTCCTACAAAAAACGAGCTGTCATACAGCTAAGTGGACAGAAAAATGAAAAAAGTTATGGCTCTAAAGGAGGGGGAGGAAAAAAAAAGTACAAAAATAAAAATTGGCTATGGTGGGAAGTGGTTAAAGCACCATTCTAGAGGGTTTTTTCAATGCTGGAGTGGTACATCTAATCAAAGGTTCCTAACCATAGTCTTATACTTACCCGCTACCATTTTCACCTTCCTTGTGCACCACTTCAGTTTTTCAATGGAGGTCTATGAAAGCAAGAACAAGGCTACTTTCATAGATGAGCCAGAGATCACTTTTCAATGCAACACTGGAGCGATCCAGCGAGTCACAACTTACTGGGGACTGACGTGAGCAGTGGCGATAGAAGGTGAAGATAGCGGCACTTAAAGGGAAGGTGCCGCAATTTTATATAATTTTCAAAAAAAAGAGTAAGTAACAAAACATGTTGTTTCAGCAAATGTTGTACTAACTAGGACTTATGGTTTGTTTGTAATAATGTTTTAATGTAGCCACTGGGCGCTGCCATCTTGATTTGTAGATCTGTGGAGGACTCATACAGTCTGCAAGTATGGCCGTCCCTGGACATAGAAGACAATAGTCGGTTCCCGACCTCATCTCATTGCAGCCTCATTAGCAGTGAACTGGGCACGCCCCTGTGGGCTGCACCATTCACTGCTGTAGGTGTGGCTGGGCGCCATTTTACTGTAGCCCAGTGCTATCTGCTGAGCTCCACTTTCTGCACTGTGCTTTCTGCTCCACTGTCCTCCTGCTCTGTCTCCGCCTCCTCACTCACAGCCCCAGTGATCTCCGGTAACCTGACACCTTCCCTTTTATGACAGCTTTTATGGCTGTCTGAGGAGGACAGTGACATATACAGCCCATAGTTTAGTGTATAATTGGAGGGGGGGGGCTGGAAGTTTCACCAGTGTGGGCATATCTGTAATACTGTCTCGTGTGATACTGCCTGCTGAGCCGTGTATCTAATCCTCCCCTGTGTGATACTGACTGCTGAGATGTGTATCTAATCCTCTCCTGTGTGATGCTGACTGCTGAGCCGTGTATCTAATCCTCCCGTGTGATACTGACTGCTGAGCCGTGTATCTAATCCTATCCCGTGTGATACTGCTCTCCTGAAATACTCTGTGCTGCTGTCACCCTGCTCCTCCGCCATATATCTCCCTCTGTGCCCCCATAGACCAGCACACTGCTCTCCTGAAATACTCTGTGCTGCTGTCACCCTGCTCCTCCACCATATATCTCCCTCTGTGCCCCCCATAGACCAGCACACTGCTCTCCTGAAATACTCTGTGCTGCTGTCACCCTGCTCCTCCACCATATATCTCCCTCTGTGCCCCCCATAGACCAGCACACTGCTCTCCTGAAATACTCTGTGCTGCTGTCACCCTGCTCCTCCACCATATATCTCCCTCTGTACCCCCCATAGACCAGCACACTGCTCTCCTGAAATACTCTGCGCTGCTGTCACCCTGCTCCTCCCCATATATCTCCCTCTGTGCCCCCCATAAACCAGCACACTGCTCTCCTGAAATACTCTGTGCTGCTGTCACCCTGCTCCTCCACCATATATCTCCCTCTGTGCCCCCCATAGACCAGCACACTCCTCTCCTGAAATACTCTGTGCTGCTGTCACCCTGCTCCTCCACCATATATCTCCCTCTGTGCCCCCCATTGACCAGCACACTGCTCTCCTGAAATACTCTGTGCTGCTGTCTCCCTGCTCCCAGAATCATTGCTGCCTGCCATCCTCAGTGACTGAATGCCCCATTCCTCACCTCAGATCCTGTCCTGGCGATGTGTGAAAGCGAAGCGACAGGGGCCTGATATATGGTGGAAGGAGCAGGGTGACAGCAGCACAGAGTATTTCAGGAGAGCAGTGTGCTGGTCAATGGGGGGCACCCTGTTCAGTGCCAGGGAGTGTACATAGAGTGCTGTGTTTTATACACATGGATGGACTGTCTGCTCCACAGAAATCCAGGAAACATTTCTTCTGATTGATGGCCTGTTCTGATCCAGACTTTGCGTGCAAAGACAGTAACTTTGCAGGCCCCATCAAAATGGCTGCTCACTGTGTTCCTACATGTCATCCTCACTTTTCCTTTAGCAAACACCCAGAAGGGGAGGAGAGGAGTGACATCACAAAATGTCAGCAGATTCCACTCATAATTACCACAGGGCAGAAATGTGAGCTAGTTGTACACTAGGTTTTTGTGCCAAATTTCAGTAGCTGCTCCCCCTAGTGTTAACAAGTGGAAATGCCAAACTTTTTAAAATTATTTTTCATATTTTACAAAATTAAAAACACATTATAATATTTTTTAAGAAAATGTAAACATTAATTCTTCACATTTCTTCAATTGCTGAAAATAAATTTTTTGGATGGCACCTTCCCTTTAAGTTTGAGAGTAGGGGCATGGATCGTAGAATAGAAGCACCACTCCAGCACTGCAAAAAAATCTGCTGGAGTGGTGCTTCAAGGGAATCGGTCACTAGGTTTTGCCAAGTAATCTGAGAGAAGCATAATATAGTAATGTGTCACTTACGGGGCTGCTTGCTGTAGAATTGCTAAAATCATAATTTTATCAAAGGGAGGATATAAGTAGAGTACGAATAAGTGTGCTGTCATGTAGTCCTTCAAATTCACGAGTTACGCATAATGCTGTCCCCACCAAAGAAAGCCAGCTTTCTGCCTATGCACAGTGTACACAGAAAGCTGCCAATAAGTGGTGTGGATGGGGTTATACAGATAAAAACTGCAGCAAGTAGCCCAGTAAGTGACTCATCGCTGGCATCAGGGTGTTTGCCTCTTTTTCATGCTGCTCTCAGATGAAGCAGAAAAAACCTAGCGAGACAGATTCCCTTTGAACACATTATACACAGAAAATTCAATACCATTTTTCCTGGAGTGGTCCTTTCATGAATAATCTGCTGGTAGCACAGGATTAGATCTATTGATAAGAACATTTTAGCTTGGAGTCGAGCACAGTAATGTCAGAAAAATAATACAAATCGCTAAAGGATTTCAAAGTCAGAGTGCAGGCAAGAGAAGAGGGGGCGAGAGCAGAGACTAACACTAAACTACATACAAATTTGTTTGCTCTCGGTAACCATGGAGACACATAGGTCTGCAATTAGCTGTAGAGACAAAACCCTCCACAGATAGAAGAATGTGTCAGGTATTTGCTGTAGGCATTGTGAGATTGTACCTTATGTTAAAGGGAACCTTTCACTATGAAAATGCAGTCCGATCTAAGGGCATTATATTATGTACGGGGAGCTGAGCGGATTGATATATAGTTTTATGACAAAATACTGTATACAATATAACCTGTGATTAAATCCTCTGCTCTTTCTGGTGTTTTCAGTCCAGTGGGTGGTCCTAGCAGTGACTGACAGCTTCCTTCATATAAGTGTTGCGGTCAGTCACTGATAGGACCACCCCTGGACCCAAAATCCCAGAAACAGTTGAGGGTTAAATTAGTAAAACACAAGTTACACAGAATCTTTTCTCGCAAAACTATATATAATTCTGCTCAGTTTCCTCTGTTCTATAACATGATCCCTGCAGATTGGATGACATTTTCATGGTGATGGGTTCCCTTTAAAGATGCAATCAGGTAGAGGAAACATTAAAGTCATATTTACACTCACAGATATGTTTTAGATATTTGTAAGACTGTTTCATTCATCTGACTGGAGCTTCCAGTCCCAACAGTTTGTGAAGAAATAGCTTAGTTACTTACCGATAACGGTGTTTCTCAGAACCCATGACAGCACCACGGAGAGAGGGGATCCGCCCATCCTGGACAGGAACCTACAGATAAAAAGGGCGATAACTCCTCACCACCTTCAGTTGGTTACAGAGCATCAGAGGGTCTCCAGATTAGTTAAACCAAAGTATATACACAACATTATAATATTGCTTATTATCAAGAAGCACTGTGCCTAAACGGAAACACTCCACGGACAGTAAAACGTGCTCACCACACTCATGAAGGGGGGGAATAAGCGGGTGCTGTCATGGGTTCCGAGAAACACCGTTATCGGTGAGTAACTAAGCTATTCTCTCTCACCCATGACAGCACCACGGAGAGAATTACAGAGATTGGTAGCTTAGGGAGGGACCACCGCCTGAAGGACCCTTCTCCCGAAGGTCAGGTCAGACATAGAGGATAGCTCTAAATGATAGTGTCTGAAAAGAGGTAGAAGGTGTTGGCCGGGTGGCCACCTTACAGATCTGTTCTATCGACACCTCGGATCTTTCAGTCAAATCGCATCCCTTATTCATCTTGCCAGGGTACTCTTAGATGCTTTGAGTCCCCTCTGAGGTCCCTGGAAACCCCCAGAGAGAGAGAGAGCCTTCCTTCCTACATCCTTTGGTGGCCTCTAAATACTGAACTAAGCACCTCTTCACATCTAGGGTGTGAAATCTTTCTTCTCCCCTATTCCTGGGATTTGGGTAGAAGGAAGGAAGGACTACCTCTTGGGACCTATGAAAAATGTGATGCCACTATAGGTAGATATGCCAGGTCAGGCTTCAAGATGACTATCTTCTAGAATTTTGGTCAACGGTGGCGCTGTTGATAGAGCCTGAATATCGCTTACCCTGTGAGACGATGCTAACGCCGCTAGAAGCACAGTTTTAATGATAAGATATTAAGGGGAGCTAACTGGATAGGTTCAAATGGGGGACCTGTTAGTGCAGATAGTACGAGATTCGGGTCCCATGATGGTAATTTCAGGCTAACTATTGGCCTAGACCTGGTTGCGGCCCTGATAAACCGTGCTACCCAGGGAATTGCCTGCCACATCCTGGTTATAAAAGGCACCTAAGGCCGCTATCTGTACTTTCAGTGTGTTAACCACCAGTCCCTGCTCTAAGCCCCTCTGCAGAAATTCAAGAATTTTGTCAATCTGGACTCCATCCTGGACCCTGGAGGTGGACAGAAACTTCCTTCAAGTTCTCCCATAGGCTCTTGTCATGACCGGTTTCCTACTCTTTTGTAGTGTAGAAACTAGGCTTTCAGAGAAACCCCTTTCCCTCAGCAGTGCCCTTTCAAATTCCATGTGTTAAATGGAGGTTCACTGCTCGAGAGTGTAACACTGGTCTCTGAGACAGTAGGTCTGGGAGATCTTGTAGGACCCAAGGGTTGGTTATTGAGAGCATTCTCGGCCAGGAGAACCAAGTTCATTTGGCCAGAAGGGAGCCATTAGTATCATTCTCTCTCAGTCCTCTCTGACTTTCCTTATGACTGCCAGAATGAGAATGATCGGGGGAAAGGCATACATTAGGCTCTGTGTCCACAGCAGCATAAGAGCGTCCAGGGCCTGAGGATTCCCCCTGGGGTCTAGGGAACGAAAAAAGGTTTCACTTTTTTGTTTTTGTAGTTGGCATACAGATCTATGTCTGGGGTTCCCCACATTTCTACAATCTGCAGAAAAAAGGACTGTTTTAGGACCCATTCTCCTTGGCGTAATATGGTGCGACTCAGAAGGTCTGCTCTCCAGTTCTCTGCTCCCTATATGTACAGTGCCAAGAGAGATACTCGGATAGGGTGAGGATTTTGGAAGACGTGTTCATTAGGGCTCGGAACCTGGTTCCTCCCTGATGATTTATATAACCCACCGTCACCTGATTGTCTGAAAATATGCGGACATAATGACCTCACAGCACGGGTAGGAAGTGTGTTAAGGCGTAGCCTACTGCCCGAGTTCCTTTTGGTTCGAGGAGGCTTCTAATTCCTGGCCTCCCGCTTCCCTCTGGGCCACCCTGCTGTTCATGTATGCTTCCCATCCTGTGGGACTGGCATCCGGGGTAATTATATGTGTGATTTTTTTTTTACCCAAGGAATCCCTTTGGATAGGTTGTCTTTGTTTCCATGCCAGGCTAGGAAATGAACAGTTTTAGAATCTAGGGTAATGCGGCCCCCTAAGTGACCTTGTAATGCTAACTGGCTGGCTAATACATCCCATTGGAGAGGTCTCGTATGTAGCTCTGCCCATTGGACCGCCCATAGGCAGGCAGAGAGAGACCCTAGTAATGACATTGCTTTTCTTAGTGTCATGGAAGGGTTCTGAATCGCTCTTGCTACCATTTGAGCGATGCCCTCTTTTGTGCGGTCCGGGAGGTATTGCTCTTGGGTGTTTGAGTCCAGTGTTAGTCCTAGGAACTCCTGAACGTGTTGGCTCCAACCTCAATTCTCTCAGGTTCAGAAGCTAGCCGAGGTTCTGTAGAGTGTTCATCACTCTGTCCCTCTGTTCCTTGCATTTTAGGGGCGAGCCGCTATTAAAAGTCGTCAAATATGGGATTATTAATTTGTCCTGCTCCCTTAGGCGGGCCATCATTTCTGCTACTAGTTTTGTGAATACTCGTGCGGTTATAGATATTCCGAACGGCAAGGTCCCGTATTGGAACTTTTTTATCTCGTCCTCTATAGTGACCTCCAGTCTGAGGTATTTTCTGGAGTCTTCGTGGATGGAGACGTGATAGTACGCGTCGCTGAGATCTAATACTGTCCTCAAGCAGTGTGGGAACAGGATTTTGGTGGTTAATTTGATTGACTCCATTTTGAATTTTTGTTTTTTGACAAACGTTTAGACTTTTTAAATTTATAATTATCCGGAAGGTGCCGTCCGGTTTGGTCACCAGAAAGAGGGGAATGGAAGCCTCTGCCCCTCTCCTGCAGGGAAACCTCATGGAGGACTCCTTTCTTTACTAAGCTTAGGACCTCGTTTTCGAGCGCTTTTTTCTCGTATAGAGGATCTTAGTGGAGTTACTACGTATTTTTTGAGGTGGGAGAGAGAGAGAAAGTCTATCCCTAGGCCCGAGGCGATCAGAATTAATAACCAAGGGCTGTCCGAGATTTCCTTCCACAAACTGTCAGTTAGAAGGTTTCTTGTCTCGGGATAAGTTACCGAAGAGGACCTCTATCTCCTCTTCTCTCATCCCATTCCTGTTCCCTCGGTGACCTCTGAAAGAACTTTGTTATGAAAGGACCTTTTAAAAGCTATAGGCCCCAGGTTTGGGCATCCTTTCATTTTATCCCCTGCCTTTGGAGGATGTGATCCAACGTCTCCCTGAATAGGAACTTCGTTTCGCAGGGGATCGAGCATAGCTTCATTTAAGCTTGTAAATCTCCAGGCCAACATTTGAGCCACAACTTTCTTCGGGCTGAGTTTTGACAGGGCTGCCGCTTTGGATGATAATCTTACTGAGTCGGCTGATAAGTCCGCCGAGAAGGCCGCCTGCTCCCCTTATTCTTGGAATAGATTCCCGAATCTTTTCCCCTGGGTGTACCTTCCCTCAACTATTTATCTAGTTGATCCACCCATACCATAAGGCTCTGGAGGTACATGTTGCCGCTATAGCTGGCCTATTGCTTCCCAAGCACCCTTGAGGAAGGTATCGGCCTTTTTATCTAAGGGGTGATTCAGAGTACCCCTGTCCTCAAAGGGGAGTGCAAACTTTTTTTTTTGAGGCATTGGCGACAGCTACTTCGGATTTCGAGGCCTTGTCCCTAGATGTGGACGCCCCTTCGTCAAAGGGATATTTCCTCTTAAGGGAAGAGACTGCCTATCCGGCTTTTCCCCTTTTTTTTTTCCCCTGTACATTCTCGTTTAGCAGGAACACCCTGCATCTCTTTTGGCCCAGTCCCCCAACATTATGTCCTGGACTGTCCTATCAGGGCGAGGGTCTGCCACCCCCATGGTAGATCTTACTGCCTTTACCAGCGTGTCTACCTCCTCTAGGGGAAAACAATGACGGCCTCCCGTTTGCTCGTCTGAGGATTATGAGCTGGTGTCCGAGGTATGTGAGGTAATCTCCTCTGACGTCGACATGTGACTGGGAACCCGCTATGGCGTCCCTCCCTTTAACTTTTTCCCTCCATGTCAGGGATGAAAAGGGGGTACTCTGAACATTTGAACTGATTACAGCTCTTAGGTCCGCGAGATTCACGGAGCCTCTTATCTCATGAGATTGGTAAGGCTCTGCTACCAGTGGGGCATATCCCGTTCTTTGTTTTCCCCCTTCTTATTTCACTGATAAGCGAAAAGAAGTCTGTTACAATGGTGAACATTCTCGAAAGTCACTCACCAGGTATGCGCGGTTGCAGATACCAGTTCGGGAGGTGGATTCAGGTCCCGTACGGGCTGATTCAAGGATGGTGACTGCTCCTTGCAGCCCATCTGCTGCGCTGCGTGGAGTGGCTACTAGATCGGTCACCACACCTGTCTGCTCTTTTTTGCCGGAGATGGTGGTGTCGCTGCTGCCTGGCTCCTGCTTGGGCTGCTGCTCCTGCTGTTCCCCTGTCCCCCACTTACAGGACGCTTCCAGCCAGGAGCACTTTCAGCGCCTTCATTTTCAAATCTCCCAGCGTGTGACGTCACCTCCTCTCCCAGGCTGCACCGCTCTCTGTCCGGGGAGTGCACCGTGCGCATGCGCCGACCGCAGGGACCCCGAAGTCGTTTGTTCATTTCCGGGGCAGCACCATATTGGTACACCTCTGTACCATAGCGCGGCCCGCGCATGCCCTGGGTCCCCACCACCCCCACCTCCTTTCCGGAGCGGCAGCTCAGTCATCTCCCCCCCGCCCACCCTGTCGAGCCCGTCAGCTGCAGCGGTGGTGGCTTCAGGAACCGACCCCACCGTGACAGGGGCCTCCCCGCTGTCAATCCTCAGACGGGACGGCCCTGGATCTCCACTTTGGTAAGCTGCTGCTGGTTCTGTAGGTCACCTGTCAGGGACAGGAACCCAATTGAAGGCGGAGGGGAGGTACCGCCCTTTTTATCTGTAGGTTCCTGTCTAGGATGGGCAGATCCCCTCTCCGTGGTGCTGCCATGGCTGAGAGAGAAAATTGTTTCACATGAATACACACTTATAGTTATATACAAGATGGAGGCCCGATGCTATCGCATTGGGAGGGCAGTAATGTCACGATGGGGGCAGGCTTTGCAGCATTGAGAATCTCTCCCCCCCATGTGCTCACCCACCTATCCACTCTCTCTTTCCCCATGTGCTCACTTCTCCTGTCTGTGCTCTCTTCTTTGACCTGTCTGCCCCATGTGCTATCCCCCTTGTCTGCTGTCTCTCTCCTTCATGTGCTGTGTTCTCCCCTCATGTGCTCTCCCGTTTGAGCTGTCTTCCCCTGTGCTCTGTCTCTTTCACCCCTGTGTCTGACCGTGTGCAGAACATACTACAGCTCCTGGGCAGGGGAGAAAGCAAAAGACAATACTGAAATTACAGCAGGAGATCGCAGAGGATACATTTTGTGAGGTAAAATATTGTTTAAAAACAGTCAGTGAAATATTTTACCTCACAAAATGAATCCTCTGTGATCTGCTGTAATGTCAGTATTGTCTTTTTTCTTCCTCCCCTGCCCAGGAGATGTGATATGCTCCATACACGGTCAGACACAGACAATTTTTAAAATTAACTTTTGTTCGTGGGAAAGCCCCTTTAATGTAATCAGCTTCCTATGCCTGTAGACACGTCGCACATCTGCCACCGGGATCAGCCGAATGATTAACTGTGCCTGCGTGGAATTCACGCATGTGCAGTGCGATGGTGTTCATCTGGTGGTACAGCACAAGAGGCTGCGTGAGTGCGTGAATGAGTGTGATAGTGTGAATGTGAGTGTGTGGGTATGACTGAGTGTGACTGTGAGAGTGAGTGTGAGTGTGTGAGTGAGTGTGTGAGACCCTACAACAATATTCAAACAACTGCAGGTCTCACTTGTCTCAGTTAAGGTCAATGTTTTACTCCACCATAAGAAAGAGAGTGGGCAAAAATGGCATGCATGGCAGAGTTCCAAGACAAAAACCACTGCTGAGCAATAAGAGCATAAAGACTTGTCTATTTTGCCATAAAACATCTTGATGATCCCCAAAATGTTTGGGAGAATACTCTGTGGACTGACAAGACAAGAGTTTAACTTTTTGGAAGGTGTAGGTCCCATTACATCTGGCATAGAAGTAACACAACAGTTCAGAAAAGGAACATCATACCAACAGTAAACTATGGTGGTGGTAGTGTGATGGTCTGGGGCTGTTTTGCTTCTTCAGGACCTGTAAGACTTGCTGTGATAAATAGAACCATGAATTCTGCTATCTACCACAAAATACAAAAGGTGAATGGCCGGCCATCTGTTCATGACCTCAAGCTGAACAACATTTGAGTTATGAAGCCGGACAATGATTCAAAACACACCAGCAAGTCCAAATCTGGATGGCTTAAGAAAAACAAAATTAAGACTTTGGAGTGTCCTGGTCAAAGTCCTAACCTTAATCCGATTGAGATGCTGTGTTATGACCTTAAGAAGGTGGTTCATGATCAGAAACCTTTCAATGTGTCTGAATTATAGCATTCCGAAAAGATTAGAGGGCCAAAATTCCTCCAGAGCTTTGTAAAAGACTCACTGACAGTTATTGCAAATGCTTGATTGTAGTTGTTGCTGCTAGGAGTGCATCAACCAGTTATTAGGTTTAGGGGGTGTGGTGTAGTAACAACTGAGTCTGCTATTGGGTGCAGTGTGGATGTCCCAGGAGAAAGGATGAATGGCAGAATACGGAATGGCCGTTATGTATCCCATAGTGGGTGGCTTTGGGATGGAGACTTATGTGTTGTTCAGCAATGAAATTGCTGAGGTGTTGTTTCAATGTGTAAAGGAGAAGTCTCCAGGTAACTAGAGAGATGTGCGGGCCTAGTTACCTACAAACTCACCCAGGGGGTGTGTTTAAAGCACTGTTGGAAAGAGTGTGTAAATGCTTGAAGGACCTGTGATGAGGTCAGAGTCATGTGACCCGGTGGGTGTGGCTATGAACCATATAATGTTGCCAGGGTAGATCACAGGTGGTGAATGCTTGGACCCGGTTGGTCCAGTGTGGAAGGTCCCGCTGAGATGGGGCTTCCTGCCTGACAGCACGTGTGGACGCTGTGAGTAATGGCTGCAAGTGCCTGAGAGTTGCCTGGAGGGAATGAATGTCTGCAGTATGGAGAAGCAGCCATGAGAGAACCCTGATGGGGTGAGATATAACTGTGAGGCTGAAAAGCCTGCGTATTGGACATTGCTAACAGAGTGAAGCTTTGTCATGGACGCTATGCCGTTTATATATTTCTGGTCATAGTTTATGATGTTTAATAAACCGCATGGACTATACTGGTTTATGGAAAACCTGTGCCGGATCTGATTTTGTGGCTGCCAAGCGAGTGATCCCCTACTTAAATGACAGCGCTACCTCACAGGGGCAATCACTGTTTCACACAGGGTCCAGTAGGTTTGGATTTCATTTTCCGTTAATAATGAAGACCTTCATTTAAAAACTGCATTTCAGGTTTCCATGTGTGATCTTTGTTTAATATTTAAATTTGTTTGGTTTTCTGAAACACTGATGTGTGACAAACATGCAAAAGAATAGGAATCAATAAGGGGCAAACACTTTTTCAAAACACAGTATATCCTTTAGTTAAAACAAGATCTATACACCTGATAGATGTGAATAGAGCCCTAGATATTATTACAGTTAAAGTCTTTGCAGAATCAAAAATAATGTAGAAGAGTCTCAACCCATAACCAAAAGCAAAGAAGTCCATTCATTAAGCATTTTACAGAAAACTCATGAAAAAGCCACAAAAAATAGCACATGTAGTTGTTCAAATATTTTGTACCTTTTGTAGTTTTTAAACCGGCTCCAGTATCTTTTTGAAAAGTGGGTGAATATTAGCAGACGAGTCATGGTTTAGCACTGCCTGTTACATTCAATATAATTTATTCAATATAATTTATTCAAAAAACGTAGTATAGATTTTAGCAGAAATGTTCTGTCCATGTCTAGTGTATATTTTCTGCAATGTGAAAAATTAAATAAAGTATGTACAAAAATCACATAGAATGCACTTCCTCTACCTTCTTTTACGTTGATGAGACCTCAAATATCTTGGCTCAATCCAAATTTTCTAGTGAATTTCTTAAGTTACCTCCTCGCGAAACACGGGGTAGAGACCTTGAGCGAGAACTACGTCACCACACCAACTTAGAACTGCACTGCGCTACGCTCTCTGAGTACCTTCGGGTACAAAGAATCCCACGGGGCCTACGAGTTTCTCTCCGGCCAACGCTATTTCGGGACACCCCTGAATATTGCACCAGATATGAGCAAATTCTTAATAAATGTTCGTTTGATTTAATGACCCTCACCATAGAACATCTACAGAAGGCCATTGAAACCAGCACAGAAAAAATCAAGAACATTGAATCACAGCTATCTACTCTTGGCACTCCCGACGAACTGAGTTCCCTGAAAGCCCAGATCAAAACTCACGTAGACCAACATCGCAAAGAAACAGAGAATAGAAAACGCATCAAATTCACCAGAGACACTGAGGACTACCAATCCAACAGAGTTTACAGATGGCAAGATTCCATCTCCTCCTGCCGAACCACCGGTCGCCCAAACACACGTACCTCCACAGACTACTCCACTTTGGGGTCCGACCAGGATCAAGGACTTTTCCCTTCCAGTTCTACGAATTTTTAAGGACAGAGACGTCGCTTCCCTCGAAGAAGAGGACTAGACGGGGGCAGGGGCGAACAACAAAAGAACCGAGATCCAGGACGAGTAACGAGATCACAGGTACCTACCCATTGGTGATCAACATTTCTTCTAGACCATTGGGTATTTCTGAATACCACTCTCCTTTTGTCCTACATACAGGTGCCGCACCTTTGATCTTGAAATGGATTTGCAACGTTTTTTTCGCTCCTTAAGATTGAAAGTTCATTTCTCTAAGATTCCTCCCCCCCATAGTGTCTAATCCCTCTACTTGTGACCAGTCTAAATTATTGTCATCTCAGAGTTTAGGCCTACGCACTAAAAGCCACTTTCGACCGCCTCATTCATCACATGCAGTGGAGACGTTTATAGACTTTGTGCAAGACTCTTTCCAGACACTAAGGACTGACATTGATAAAGGTAGATTACATTATCCACCGAACCTGTCTTCTACTGAACGCCAAGCCCTACAGTCCCTTCAGGATGATAAGAATATAATTATAAAACCAGCGGACAAAGGTGGTGCTATTGTAGTTATGGATAAATCCGACTAGCTTTCTGAGATTCTACGCCAACTTAACGACAATACCATCTATCAGTCACTGACCAGGGACCCCACTAGTTCAATAAGAAACAAGATTTCTGATATACTCCATAAATACTCACTTCTAGGTGTCCTTGACACCAAAACTTGTGACTATCTCACCAATACCAACCCAGTCACACCAGTTTTCTATACATTACCAAAAGTTCTTAAAAATTTGCAACATCCACCCGGGAGACCGATTGTAGCTTCAAGCGACTCTATCCTGTCACCTATTGCCATCTTTCTAGAAAAAATTCTGACTCCATTAATCCGCGAAGCCAAATCTTTCATACTAGATACAGGAGCTTTCCTAAATACTTTAAAGGAATTGGGCACCATCCCTACAGACACCATTTTGGTTTCACTAGATGTGAAGGACCTATATACTTCTATTCCACATATTGAAGGCATCAACTCCATCCACCGTCTACTATCCAATCCTGACATGGACCCAGACCAAGTGAACCTCTGTATAGAACTTTTAACACTTGTTCTAACCACTAACCATTTTTTATTGCAGGACACCTTTTACTTACAGATCCGTGGCACCGCGATGGGCTCGAACGTAGCACCTCCGTATGCAAATTGTTAGATGGCAGATTTCGAAGAAAACATCGTCTACAAAAATGACTTATTCAAATCCAACGCTCTTCTGTGGAAACGCTATATTGATGATGTCTTTTGCATATGGGGGGGCACGTTGGAGTCCCTTCTCTCCTTCTTTGATATACTCAATTCCTCCTGGCCAGGTATTTCTTTTACAAGTAGTCACGATTCACACAAGATGAATTTTCTGGACACCATGATCATCAAGGATCCTAACGGCATACTGTCCTCTGACCTATATACTAAATCTACAGACCGTATCAGTTTGTTACATTATCAGAGTCTACACCCTTCATCCACAAAGAATGCGATTACAATATCCCAATTTCATAGGGTGTCCAGGATTGTCTCTGATAATACTATCCGTTCAGTACGGCTTAATGAGATGTCTGCATGATTTTCAGAAAGGGGTTATCCCCCTTCAGTACTAGATGAAGCAAAGTCTGAAAGAACCTCCTCCCAAAATAGACCCACCAACCGGATTCCATTTGTCCATTCCTTTCATCCTTTCTACTATATCATCCACAAGTCTATCAGGAAAAATTGGCATCTTCTCTCTACCGCCCACCCTGACATACCAGAATTCCAGCATCCTTTTCTACCCTGTTTTCGGAGAGCACCAAACATCAGAGACAGCCTAGTCAAAGCTGACATAGGCACTACCATTCACAAAACACAACGTTTTCTACAGAGACCAAAGACAGGTACTTTCCCCTGTCTGCATTGTATGCAGTGCAGCAACATACTTAAAGGCAATTATTTCCATCATCCCCTTACAGGAAAAAGCTTCCCTATAAATGGATTTTTCACATGTGACACCTCATTTGTCGTGTACCTTATAAAGTGTCCGTGTGGACGACTATATGTTGGCGAGACTACCCAGGCCATTCGGGATAGGATCTCAAAACATAAATCCACCATTCGGTGCAAGAACCTTCTGCTTCCCATTCCTTCTCATTTCATCACCTTTGGCCATAATATCTCTCAGTTACAGTTCCAGGTCATTGAGCATGTCCCTCAACCAAGACGAGGTGGCAATAGGATCACCACTCTAAAACGCCGTGAGGCCTTTTGGATACACACCCTTGGGACACTTGAACCTAAAGGTTTAAACCGAGATTATGATTTATTATCTTTTGTATAATAATTTTGTACCATTGTCTCATAAGAATGTTGACTATGATTACATTTCAAACATGACTAACTTTTATCTCTTTTTTATAGAGTCACTTATATTGATGTGATCTGCACCTATGGCTCTGTCAGACTGCACCCATCTTATACTATATGCTTTGCATGGAAAATTCCTCTCTATTCTTGGATCCATCCTCAGTATCCTTGTTTGATGTATTTATTTATTCATCCTCTTTCCCACTTGTTTCCATATGTAATAATGTCTCTCATGTATTCATGTACATATATTTTCTACCCCCACATAGTGATACATAATCACCCATCATATGGATAAAAACAGTGTCACATAATTAATACATTCTGATGTATACACATTCCTCATAGTCTCCCCCCCTATACCGCTATGAATTTCACACAGAAAAACAGTGCATCCTGACTCTATAACCCTTTATTACACTACAATGCATCCTATTTTGCTTCTGAGCGCGCAGCCATCTTAGTTCAGCTGACGTCACCACCCAGCTCTCTCCCATTGGCCCTACCCTCGTGTCCGTCAAGGCCATAGACCCGCCCTTCCTCTACTTAAGCTCAGCTCGCCTCTGTCTCCACTGACAAGTGGTGTTTACCCACGTCCAGGAGGACCAGGCTGCGCTGATATTTTCAACTATTAAGGTAACTACCTCACCATTTATAGTGACACTCACAACTTTGATCTACAGCATATTTTACCGCTGTCCTATGTCATCCTACATGACGTTTACCTTACAGATTATCCTGCGTTACAGCAGCATTCTGACCATTTGATTACTGGTATGTACCATCCTGTAACACCACCTAATTGACCTTATGTATACACTTTAACAGCGCCAATCACTTCTTTTTAGGCGTTATCATTGAATAACATAAAAAGCGCCCTCCTTCAAGCTACTTTCAAACATACTAGCACAGTATGTCTTATCCTTTTCTCCTTCAATCTGAGCACCCTGATATATTTTTTGGTCTCTGTTGTAGTATTTCTTGTATAATGTTGTATATATCCACGACGGAATTGCATTCTATGTGATTTTTGTACATACTTTATTTTTGTTTATTTATTTTTTTCACACTGTAGTAACTGATGAAAATCTATATTGACCGAAACGTTTTCTGGTACTACAATAAACTGCCTCACCAAGCATTAAGTTGAGTGCCAGGTTTTCATTTTATCATATATGTTTTGGGAACCTAACTTGGCACCACTACAGTAGTGCACACGGTGTTTTCTACTTAGTGTATATTTTCTGTCACTAGTGCATGTACAGCAAAAAGAGATACAAAGTTTACTAAAGGAAATCTGTCTCTAGGTTTTTGCTACCTCATCTAAGAGTAGCACAATGTGGGGAAAATGTAGGAAAAGAGACACTGATTCGCGTGATGTGTCACTTAGATTACTGGGTGTAGTAGTTGTGACACAATGTGCGTTATTAGATGTAGCATGTAACAGAGCTTATAAAGCTGAGTTCCCAAGCCATAGCTTTCTGCGCACACTGTCTATTGACAGAGAGCTGCTTATCACAGGGAGAGGTGAAGTCAGTCTAGCAAACATGAGAGTTGTAATGCGGGCAGTGATAATCTCCTGGCGATAAAATATCAATAGTTTTGAAACAACAGCCCATAAGTTTGACACATTTTATTCCAATGTACCCTAAATCACGTTTAGTGTAAAAAATGTTAATATTGGTGAGTCCTCCACCATGAAACCTAGCCTGGCTGATCTATTTCAGAAGCTGGACAGCTCCTGTACCATGTCCAATTAGTTTTCTGCATTTGTATTTCATGATTTCTTATCAAACCCTTTCGCAGCTACATCTCATAACTTTATGGGCTAATAGCATGTTCCCTATGCCAGAATCCTATTTGTGTGCTATGTTTTTATATTAACAGCTTAGTCCCGTACGTTGACAAGTTAAGAAAAACTAATTAAAATGCTAATTTTAAGCACTATTTTCACAAACAGCATTTACCACGCTGTCATCTGTGTGACAGCACGCGAAAACCCATCTCTGATTGACAGTAAGTTCGTTACCGCTGGTCAAAGCGCTACAGTTCCCACGCTGTCAAAAAAAATGACAGCACGTGAGCCAGTGTCTGTGACCAGAGGTGAAAAGGTTACCACCAGTCACAGGCATCAGCTGATGACAATACTAATCTCATCATTGTAAGCCTTGTCTTGTGGATACCAGCGAAAGCAGGCATAGGATGAAAAGAGCATTCACCAGCCAGCCCCTGAACAATAAATAAAAGAAAAAAATGGCATGGGGTCCACTCTAATCTTGAAAATCAGCACAGGTAAAGCTGACAGCTACAGGCTGCAGCCCTCAGCTGTTGGCTTTATCTTGGTTGGTTATCAAAAATAGAGGGAACCCCCTTTCCATTTTTTTTTTAAATTTTGAAATAAATAATTTACAAAAACAGCATGGGGTCCCCCCATTTTTGACTACCGGACAAGCTAAAGCACTGAGAACTGAGGTGAAATCAGTAAGATTTATTCAGTTCACAGCAATTTGTTCTCATGAGTTCACAGGAACTGATTGTCATGCTGCGCAGCGCCAGTGCCAGACTGATAATTCAGCACTCGAGCTACTGTGAGACTTGCTGGCTGTGAACTCATGTAATCTTAAAGGTTACCAGAGTTCACAGCCACTGATTCTCCCAGCAGCTGTGAAGCCTGGAAACCTCATGGGAAGCTTTGAAGAACACTTTAAGGTTACTTGTGCTTCCAGCTGCTGGAACACCTGGAGGCTGTGAACAAAGATTAGCTTTTGTGTGTATTTTACAGTATTTGTTAATAAATGGGAAAAAAAAAAACAGTGCAGGGTCTCCCGCAATTTTCATACCAGTCAAAGGAAAGCCAATGTTTGGGGGCTGATGTTAATATTCTGGGAAGGGACCAATAGCCATAAAGTTTCTGAGATTAATATCAGTTCGCTGTTGTTTGCTTAGCTTTCAATGGTTATAATAGGGGAGAAGTCCCCACAAAAATGACATTGGGTCTCTACTATATTTACTACTCAGCAAAGTCTAAACAGACAGCTTCAGACTGATATTATTACCATAGGAGGTGGCCATGGATAATGGTCCCCTACCAGACTAAGAACATCAGCCTTCAGCTGCCCCAGAAATGGCACATTCATAAGATGCGCCGATTATGGTGCTTAGCCTTGCTCTTCCCACTTGCTTTGGTGACAAGTGTGGTAATAGTTGTGGGGTTGATGTCAGCTGTTTTATGGCAGCTGACATCAAGCCCATGGGTTATTAATGGAGAAGTGTCTATCAGACACCCCCATTACTAACCCCATAGTCAAATGTAATAAAAGACACAGAGTAAAGTCCTTTAACTGAAACACAGAGTCCTTTATTTAAAATGAAAACGACCCCACCCTTTTTTTAACCATTTATTCAACAAAAATAAAAAGCAAATTTATACTTACTTTTCTGCTGATAAGCTAGTAATGACCATGTCCCTTGACAATCTGGATGGTTTAGTGAGCAGTCACATCAGTGATGCAAACTCTCACCACGCCTGCCCGAACACACAGAGCTGAGCGTGAGAACGTGGCTGCTGTGAGATTGGTGGTGACGTCATTAAGGTTACTGCTGGTTACTACAGCCACGCTCTCACGCTATGCTCAGTGTGTTCAAGCTGGCGTGGAGAGTGGTTAGAATCTTTGTTCAGGCTGTAGAATCTAAATAATAACACGGACTTCCGGGAGAAGTCCATGTTGGTGGTATGGACACTAGATTTCCGGAATGTTCTCCTTTGCCCTTCTCTACTGCTAATTTGTGCTCCTCTCCCATAGCAAAAACAAATCAATTAATACAGTAAATAAAAATTGTAGAAAATCAAAGTTAATTATTAAAATAAGAAAGCAAATAAAAGGCCACATCCCCTCAAATAAAAGGGCACACCTCAAAGAACCAACACACAACGTTTTGAAAAAAAATCTATGTGATATTAATGCAGTTTACATGGACATCAGACTCTCAGGGATTTATACATTCCTATCAGGTAGAATGCATGTAAGTAATTACCCCCTGGCCACCAAATTAGTCTGCTTTACCCTGGACCTCTCTGTTTTTCAACCTCACTCCAGGTTTGTTCCTGGATTATTATCTTCCTGCAGAAGCTGCATCAAAAACAAAGTAAGAAAGATTTGACTAATATTTGCCATTATGCATAGGAAAATGTTTAGATAAATTTTTAGAATAAATATTATAATTTGACTAAACACTTGTAAAAAAAAAAAAAAAAACATTAAAATGATGACATCATGCTATACAGTAAAAAAAAAAAAAAAAAGCCAAGCAACTAATGTATAGTTTCACAGGAAAAAAAAAATCAGACTTTTGTTTTATTCATTTAAATTCCTGCACTTTCTATGCGTAGGAATACTGTATTCAGCTCTGGCAAAAATTAAGAGACCACTGCAAAATTTTCAGTTTGTCTGATTTTTCTCTTTATAGGTATATTTTTGAGTTAAATGTAAATTGCGCTTTTATTCTATAAACTACTGACAACATGCATTGTCCTGCTTAAAAAACCAGTCCTCAGAGTTGGGGAACATTGCCTAAGCAGAAGGAATCAACTGTTTTTCCAGGATAACCTTGTATGCGACTTGATTCATAAGTCCTTTACAAAGATTAACCTGCCCAATTCCAGCCTTGCTGAAGCATCCCCAGATCATCACCGATCCTCCACCAAATTTCACAGGACTTGAGCCCTGCCCCTAGGAGTCTGCTACAAACTGTTCTTGCCGAGCACTTCACCCCAGCTGCCATTTGCCATTCCATTTGTAGGTCACTTGATGTCATCCTGTGGTTGCTGAGTGACATTCAAATAAGATGACAGTCAACCCGGTCAGTGGAGAGTCTTTTCTTTTCAACTCCTTTGGCATGGTTAAAAGTTATTTCTTCTTTCCTATTACTTTTGGGATATTACTAGCACTTGTTTTGCCATCGAGCTTGTCCTATTACAAGAGGATTGTGAACACCACAGCAGGGTTTTTTATACTTTACTTTGTTCAATTCGATTTGGTTCAGGTGATCACCTAATCAGAAGCACATTAAGTAGATTGAGGTGTACTCTATTTGGAATTCAACTGACACTGGAATGTAATGGCTGAGAAACATGTAGAGAAGCTGATTTTTATAAAACTGTGCAGGGGTCTCTTAATTTTTGCCAGAGCTGTATAGTTAAGGCCCCTTTACATTTAGCGATGCACCAGCGATCCCGACCAGCGATATGACCCGGTCAGGATCGCTGGTGCATCGCTAAATGATCGCTAGTGAGCTTCCACACAGGAAGATCTCACAGCGATGCAGCAGCGATACAGCGGACGATACTTACCTTTCAGATGCGGCGATCCTGACGCCCTCCGTCCGCATCCACGCGTCGCTCGTCGGCGCCAGCAGGAAGCGCCCGACGAGAAATGGAGCTACGCGATCAGCGATGGACAGCGGGGGAGCCGGTCGGAGGCAAGTATCACACATAGCGATAACGCTAGCGATATCGCTGCTGCGTCACCAAATCGGTGATGCTTTAGCAATATTGTTAGCGATATCGCTATGTGTAAAACCCCCTTTAGTGATTGACAGCTATCTTTGTATGCACAGTCATACAGGCTGTTAATCACTAATTAGGTCCTCCCACTGGACTCAGTTTGCTTTTCAGCAGCATACTACACTGCTTGCTGATCAAATTGCAGTGAGCCACGGGGATGAGCCAGGTGTTGCAGAGGGGCCAGCCAGGAGATGTTGTTTTAATGTAACGGTAGCTGATGTGGGTCGCTGGGCCCTAAATACTTCCTTTATATCTTTAGGAGATCAATGACCTGAATACTAGTTATTTTACTAACCTATTGTTTTTGTGCAACTCCTTTCTCAGTATTAATTAGGGCACAATAGCATAGTACAGCATCTCCCTGGTTAGAGTGCTTAGGTTTTTGTTATATGTATATTTATCACTTTTTGACATTTTTCACTGTGTATTATTAAAGTATAATAATTTTAGATTAGCGTTCTGGTTCTCTTCATTCGGCCCCTTATCGTGATAGTCCGAATGTGTGTTTAACTGTTTCACTCAGCAGCAATAGACTGGATACTAGGATACCACAAAATACTAGGTTCGGTGTAATAGGTTTCCTTTAACTACTTCCAGACACCCACAAGTTGGAAGCAGATGTATGGATCGGGCTCAGACACTGAGTCCCGCCCCATTCCCAGCAGACGATGGCCATGTTGCACAACCATCATCTGCCTCTTACAGCTATAAGTGAAGTTGAGCTGATCCTGCTGCTGCTGCTATTGCCTTAAATGCCACTGTCAATCTCTCACAGCAGCATTTAAAGAGCGCACAAGTTCATGTGGCCATCAGCCGTCCCATGAGCTGATTGTGGGGTGACAACGAGCTGCCATGTCAGCCGGAAGTCTGCTTAAAGACCACTATACCTACCACGATGATGCTCTGCTTCATAGGAGATCATGCTTTTTATAATATACTGCAATATCAGATGATTTTAGGCTCAAAGTTACTATAAGGAATACAAAAATAAAGATACAAAATAAATAAAAGTTAAAAAAATAAAATGAAAAAATAAAGATATAAAAGAATAAAATTAAACATATTCAGTATCGCCGAGTTTGTAAAAGTCTACTTTATCAAAATACAAAGTTAGTCAACCAAATTGGTAAACTCGGTGAAGAGAAAAAAAGAATGAAAAATGTCAGAAATGCTTTTTTAGGTCACTGCAACTCTACAAAAAAATACTGCAAGAATCTATCAAACACATAACCAAAAATGGTACCACTAAAACTTAAATTGGCTCTGCAAAAAATAACTCCTCGAACAGCTTAAATGACAGAAAATTAAAAATGCATGGGTCTTGGAAAAAGTGGAAAAAGGTGACAAACAAAAATTTTATTTTTACAAATTTCCGCATTTTTTATCTCTAAAATAAAAGACCTAGATAATGTTGGAATTTAGATTTTTTTGCAATTTCCCAATACCTTAAATTTTACATCCCAAAGTTAAATGAATGTTGTTATTCAAAACTACAACTTGTCCTGCATAAAACATCCCCTCAATTTGGCTGTTAGTGGAAAAATAAAAAAGTTATGACTCATGGAAAAAAGGGAGGAAAGCATGGAAATGCAGAAACAAAAATTGGCTGCATCAGGAATGGAGTTAATGTTGCTGGTGTTCCTGCCTGCATTCTTAATGGTTTCTGTTTTATATTGTTGCTTACTGTGATTACTCATCTGTAAAGTTAAGCGACTTTGGTAGGATCGGGTTTCGTGAAACCCAAATGAAACAAAATTTGTTTCGGATGAAACTGGTCCGACTAGGGCAAAAAAAAGTCGGAGTTTCGTCTGAAACCCGACCCCAATGCAAGTCAATGGGGAATAAAAGTCGGCATTGAGTGGATGAATGTCATCCGCTCAATGCCGACTTTTATTTCCCATTGACTTGCACTGGGGTCATGTTTCAGAAGAAACTCTGACTTTTTTTGCCCTAGTCGGACCAGTTTCATCCGAAACAAATTTTGTTTCATTCGGGTTTCATGAAACCCGATCCGACCAAAGTCGCTCAACTCTACTCATCTGTGTTACAAATCCTGCCTGTTACAGTGTGTTTATTAAGATAGACAACTTCTCACCCAGTGTCAGACTGGGGTGCCAAGGGCCCACCAGTAACATTGACCTTGGGGGACCCACTTTTCACCTGCATACAAATATTACACTACCCTCATTCAAATTTGCCTTTATCTCTATATAATAATAAACTGGGTAGTTTGGTTAATCAATGATGAGATGCTGCTTTTTTTCTGTACAGAGTGAATCAAGTGAATTATAGCAAGTACTGCCCATAAAATGGGGTTGGTGGACCAGAGCTGCACAGGTGCCCACCGGGGGATTCCCCCGTTCCCCTATGGGCCAGTCTGAGCCTGTTCCCACTCACTCGCTTTGCTTGTTTTGTGCTTGAGCTTTTGGATTCAACATTACAGAGACATTATATCAATGCTATGTTAAGATTGCTGTAGAAGAGAAATAGTGCAATAGTGCATTATCTGCTGTGCAGATAACAATTGCAAGTAATACACTCACCAAATGGAGTTTTGTAACAGGCAATGGAAGATTCGCTGCTGCAGAACTACATATCCACGAGGGACCAACATAGAAGTTTCAGGATAGGAAAAATGTGGTCAGACAATCCGCGCTGTGAATCACTAAAATCTCGAATTATTAATACAGTGGTTTTTCCTGAGGAAGGAGTTCTATGAGACTCTGAAACGCATAGAATAAAGACCACTGTATTAATAATCCGAGTTTCTAGTGATTCGCAGCGCGTTTTGTCTCATCACATTTCTCCTATCTTGAATCATTAATGCTATGTTGTTATTTGCATATGATGCATACTGTAAAAGTCTTATTTTTATACACAGAAGTAGAAAAATCACTCCCACCTAAATTTTTATTGCCTAATTCCTTCTGTGTACAGTTATGGAAACAAATTTTGGTTTTCACATATGCTGCTGTTTCAGTGTTTTTAGATCAACTTATCCCAACTATCCAGGAGCAATTTAATGATGAACAAAGCTTTTGCCAGCAAACTGGAGCACCATGTTACAAGGAAAACATGATAACTGAGTGACTTGGTGAACAAAACATAGAAATGTTGGGTCCGTGGCCAGGAAACCCCCCAGATCTCAATCTCATTGAGAATCCTTTGTCAGTGCTCAAAATGCAAGTGGGCAAACAAAAACTAAGAAATTGTGATAAACTACAAGCACTGAATGGACAAGAATGGACTGTCATTGATCAAGATTAGACACAGAAGCTGGGATATAGCATGTCAAAGCGAACTGCAGATATTTTGAAAAATAGGGCTTAATACTGGAAATATTGAGTCTTTTCATAACCTTTATGTCTTTAAAAACTGGTTAAATGCTTATAATTGAATTTCAGTAACCATAGAAAAATCCAACTAAAAGATCGAAAAACACTTATGCTGCAGGTTTGTGAAAACCTAAATTTGCGTCAGTCTCAAAACTTTTGGCCACAGCCATATATATGTTGTGTAGTGTATATATGTTAAAATACTCTCCGATCACCAACTTCCCTGGTTTCCAGCATCACTCCAGTCCTCTTTTAAAACATGTGACAGTATATCAGACCAACAGGCTGAAAAAGGGGTCTCTGTGTAGAGCTGAATTAACTGGTTGTATGTAAGTCTGTTATATACAGTGGGTACAGAAAGTATTCACTCTTTGTTTCATTGCAGCCATTTGGTAAATTCAAAAGTTCAATTTTTCTCATTAATGTACACTCTGCACCCCATCTTGACTGAAAAATCAGAAATGTAGAATTTTTTAAAAATTTATTAATAAAGAAAAACTGAAATATCAAATGGTCATAAGTATTCAGACCCCTTGCTAAGTCACTCATATTTAAGCTACATGCTGTCCATTTCCTTGTGATCCTCCTTGAGATGGTTCTACTCCTTCATTGGAGTCCAGCTGTATTTAATTAAACTGATAGGACTTGATTTGTAATGGCATACACCTGCCTATATAAGACCTCACAGCTCACTCACATTGCATGTCAGACCAAATGAGAATCATGAGGTCAAAGGAACTGGCGTAGGAGCTCAGAGACAGAATTGGGGCAAGACACACATCTGGCCAAGGTTACAAAAGAATTTCTGCAGTATTCAAGGTACCTAAGAGCACAGTGGCCTCCATAATCCTTAAATGGAAGAAGTTTGGGACCACCAGAAGTCTTCCTAGACCTGGCTGCCCAGCGAAAGCCTCTCCTCAGTGCCAGACATATGAAAGCCCACATAGAGTTTGCTAAAAAACACATGAAGAACTCTCAGACTATGAGAAATAAGATTCTCTGGTCTGATGAGACGAAGATAGATCTTTTTGGTGATAATTCCAAGCGGTATGTGTGGAGAAAACCAGGAACTGCTAATCACCTGCCCAATAAAATCCCAACAGTGAAACCTGGTGGTGGCAGCATCATGCTATGTGGGTGTTTTTCAGCTGCAGGTACAGGACGACTGGTGGCTATTGAAGGAAACCTGAATGTGGCCACGTACAGAGTTACACTTGATGAAAACCTCTTCCAGAGTGCTCTGGACCTCAGACTTGGCCAAAGGTTCACCTTCCAACAAAACAATGACCCTAGGCACACAGCTAAAATAAAGGAATGGCTTTAGAACAACTCTGTGACCATTATTGACTTGCCCAGCCAGAGCCCTGACCTAAACCCAATTGAGCATCTCTGGAGAGACCTGAAAATGGCTGTCCACCAACATTCACCATCCAGCCTGACAGAACTGGAGAGGGTCTGCAAGATAGAATGGCAGAGAATCCCCAAATCCAGGTGTGAAAAACTTGTTGCATCATTCCCAAGAATACTCATGGCTGTACGAGCTCAAAAGGGTACTTCTACTCAATACTGAGCAAAGGGTCTGAATACCTTTGACCAGGTGATATTTCAGTTTTTCTTTTTTAATAAATTTGCAAAAATTTCTACATTTCTGTTTTTTTTTAGTCAAGATGGGGAGTAGTGTACATTAATGAGAAAAAAATGAACTTTTTTGAATTCATCAAATGACTGCAATGAAACAAAGAGTGAAACATTTAAAGGGGTCTGAATACTTTCCGTACCCAATGTAAAGCCATGCTTTGAGTCTCATATACTTTCACTAGCTATGAACCCGTTCTATGCCTGGGTGGTGAGCATTTTTATTGGTATATGGTCTCCCATCCTGCTATGTGCTGCCACCCTCCTATCCTGGTACGCATGGCACCCCTCATTCCTACCCTGGTATGCACTTCAGCAAAGCATTTGACAAAGTATCTCACACAATCCTTATTGAAAAAATGACTAGGTATGGAATGGACAAGGCAACTGTTAGGTGGATTCATAACTGGCTTGTGATCGGACCCAAAGAGTGGTCGGAAATGGCTGCACATCCAGTTGGAAGAATGTCTCAAGTGGGGTACCACAGGGCTCTGTCCTGGGCGCTGTATTGTTCAACATTTTTATCAACGATTTAGATGAAGGAATTGAGGGTAAACTGATTAAATTTGCTGATGACACAAAGCTAGGAGGGATAGCTAATACTAGAGAAGAGAGAGAGAGAGGATTCAAAAAGATATAAATAAACTGGAGCAGTGGGCAGCAACTAACAGAATGGTTTTTAGCAGGGAAAAATGCAAAGTACTATATCTGGGCAATAAAAATGAAAAAAGCATATACAGAATGGGAGGAATAGGGCTAAGCAACAGCACATGTGAAAAAGACTTGGGTATACTAATAGATCACAGACTGAATATGAGTCAACAGTGTGATGCAGCAGCAAAAAAGGCAAATGCAATTCTAGGATGCATTAACAGAAGCATACAGTCTAGATCACGTGAAGTCATTATTGCCCTCTACTCCTCTTTGGTCAGACCTCATCTGGAATACTGTGTCTAGTTTTGGGCGCCACATTTTAAAAAAGACATCAACAAACTGGAGCAAGTTCAGAAAAGAGCGACCAGAATGGTGACCGGTCTGCAAACCATATCTTATGAGGAAAGGTTGCAGGATTTGGGAATGCTTAGCTTGCAGAAGAGAAGACTGAGAGGAGAATTAATAGCGGTCTACAAATATCTGAAGGGCTGTCACATTGTAGAAGGATCATCTTTATTCTTATTTGCACAAGGAAAGACTAGAAGCAATAGGATGAAACTGAATGGGAGGAGACACAGATTAGATAGAAGAAAACACTTTTCGACAGTTAAGGTACTGTCACACTTAGCAATGCACCAGCGATACCGACCAGCGATATGATGCTGTCAGGATCGCTGGTGCATCTAAGTGGTCGCTAGTGAGTTGCCACACAGGCAGATCTCACCAGCGACATCGCAGGGGACAGGGGTTGCTACTTACCTGTCAGACGAGGCGATCCTGACGTCCTCCCGCCCGGCTCCACGCGTTGCTCGTCGCCGCAGGAAGCTGACGACGAGAAACGGTCCAGGACGTTCTCGCGCGATCAGCGATAATCAGCGGGGGAGCGGGTCGGAGGTAAGTATCACACACAGCGATATCGCTAGCAATATCGCTATAATGTCACAAGTTGTAGCGCTATTGCTAAAGATATCGCTTAGTGTGACAGGCCCTTTAGAGTGATCAATGAGTGGAACAGGCTGCCACGGGAGGTGGCGAGTTCTCCTTCAATAGATGTCTTTAAACAGAGGCTGGACAGACATCTGTCTGGGATGATTTAGCGAATCCTCCTTTGAGCTGGGGGTTGGACCAGATGGCACAGGAGTTCCCTTCCAACTCTACAATTCTATGATTCTACGACACACTGCAAGTGTGTCTTCAGTAAAATGGCACCAGATTGCGCTATGCGCATGCGTGATTCCGGCTGCACTCCTGCCCCGGTCTCCGGCCGAAGAGAACCGCCGCGGCAACGCTCCTCCCGTTCAGGTAAGTATGTAAGTATGGCATCGGAGATGGCGGTATGCAGTGTGTACGCTACTGCCATCTCCCGCGCCATACACACTCCTCACCGCTGGCTGCCTCATTCTGTCTGGAGCCAGACTGCGCAGGCGCGTCACGCTTGCGCAGTCTATAAAGGCTTCGGACAGAGTGACGCTTACAGCGTTATACTATAGATCGGGAAATCAAGTACCATTCCACACAGATTTGAGTGCCATCTAAGTCAGAACAGGGCAAAGTGTGCCTCATGGACCATATGCAGCTTTTTGGCTGTTCCAGTGTGGCCCATGGATCGGACAGCCAAAGGGCTTTAATTCCGTCCAGTACCATGTAGCCACCCTTCACCAAGCATCTCACTTTCAACAATATCTGCAGAGACCAGTGAATACAATAATTTAACAGGGACTCATCAGTTGCCTGTTCCATCACTGAGCGCATGCGTCTGAGAGTGCAGTAGACGCAATGATGTCACTATATCGCGTCAGCACAGTATACAGTGCAGTAAACAGTACACACGAGCAGTAGGAGAACAGGATTAAATGAGTAGGTTTGTTCTTTACTTTATTTTTCAGGTGAAGGGAGCTGTTTGGGTCATAATACTGCATAAGGGGGTTGTGTTGGGTCATAATACAGTATAAATCGGTGGTGTGGAACATAATACTGTGTAAAGACGCTGTGTGGGGATATTATAATGTGTAAGGGGCTATGAAGAGATATCATTCTGAGTTTGTGGCTGTTTGGGGACATCTTTCTGAATGGGGGCTGTGTGAGGACATCATATTGTGTAAGGGGTCTGTGTGTGGATATAATTCTGAGTGAGTGGCTGCGTGGGGACATCATTTTGCACTGGGGCTGTGTGAGGACATACTGCATAATGGGGCTGTGTGGTAGACATAAAATTGCAAGGGGGCTATATAGCGACAAAATATTGTGTAAGGGGGATGTGTGGGGACAATTCTGAGTGGGTAGCTGTGTGGGAACATGGTTCTGTATGAGGGCTGTGAGGACATAATACTGTGTAAAGGGGCTGTGTGTGGGACATAATACTGTGCAAGGGGGCTGTGTGGGACATAATATTGTGTAAGGGGGCTGTCTGAGACACAATACTCTTTAAGGGGGCTATGTGGGGACAAAATACCTTGTTGAAAGGGGCTGTGTGGGGACATAATACTGTGTAGGGTGGCTATGTGGGGACTTTACTGAGTGTGTAGGGATATGATACAGTGTAAGGAGGGCTGTGTGGGGAAATAATACTGTGCAACTCTGCATTCTGAGTGGATGGCTGTGTTGGGATATAATACTGTGTAAGGTGGCTGTGTGGGGAAATAATACTGTGCAACTCTGCATTCTGAGTGGATGGCTGTGTTGGGATATAATACTGTGTAAGGGGCTGTGTGGGGAAATAATACTGTGCAACTCTGCATTCTGAGTGGATGGCTGTGTTGGGATATAATACTGTGTAAGGGGCTGTGTGGGGAAATAATACTGTGCAACTCTGCATTCTGAGTGGATGGCTGTGTTGGGATATAATACTGTGTAAGGGGCTGTGTGGGGAAATAATAGTGTAGTGAAGCTTTGAGGGGACATAATACTATGTAGTTAAGCTGTATGGGGACCATATACTGTGTAGGGAGACTGTGTGAGGACATTATACTGTTTGTAGGGTATCATAGTAAGCTTGGGGCTGTTGATCAAAATAAAAGGGCTAAATAACAGGAACAGTATGATTTACTGTTTTTTATATAAACTTTATAAAAAGCAGTACATTATATGGTTTTGATTAGCTGCTACAAGTAAGAATACATGTTAAAATAAGTTCTGTTGTAACATGCATTAGCAGTAATTAGTCAACAGACCTAATTGTGCTCAATATTAAGTGTTAAAAATGAATAAAAAATAATAATAAGTAGAATTAAGTTGGCCGGTTGGATTGGCTCTCCACAACAGTCACAGTATCTCATGTGATGCCTCTGGAAATCAAATTGCCCACCCCTTGTCTAATCCGATCTGCAGTCACGTGGTTCAGAAGAAGATCAGAGTAGGGCTGGAAACTGCAGAAGACGCTGATCAGTGAGTAATTTAACATATATGAACTACATTACAGAAATATTCAGAAGGGCTAAGAAAATAATAAAATAGTTGAGGGCTACTTTATAGTCAAATAGACTCAATTGGAAATGTAGAGGTTATTCAGCAGGTAAATCAAGGTATATAGAAAAAATTTCCCCCAGCATTAACACCAAGTGTAGCCATATAGTAATATTGACCATACAAATGTGAAAATGTATCTGTGTGCTATGTGACAGTATCTTCATTTTTTAGAAGTATTGAATAGCAGAGTCATATTGTCTATTAAGAATGCTTATTGATGCAAAGGGCATTTTGCAAAGAGAACCGATACCACCAATACGACTGGTTTTTAGAATGAGAGTCTATCTCATGCAGATGCACGCATCAGTGCTATATTTTTCAAATACGTAGGTAAACTCTAGAATCTGTATCACACCCAAAGTAAAAATGTAGAGTGAAAAATGCCCTGTTTGTTGCGCAAGACTAGTAATTAATAAAGGGTCAAATTTTCAGATTTTTGTAATGGATTTGTTCCTTGAAATCTAGAGCATACTAGTGTTGCTAAGAGCAATGTGGTAAAAGTAACACAATAAAATGATTGACAGCTTCTACAGCCCCACTAATCGTTATTATATATTATACATTTTATTAGATATTATTTCATGTTACATAATTGATCTGTCACATGTAACAAGACATCGTTAAATCATTGCAATAGGCTTCTCGTATTTTATACATGCGTTCTATAAGCTGCATAAAACTGCTGTGAAATTCATATTCACACGAGAAGAACAGCAATATATCATTCAGCTATGTAACATTGCTGAATTCCATTGCCAGTAATGCTTGGCCATCTCTTACAATTGACCTGGGACTTGAGGGGATAATTATTCATCTGGCTAGCAGCTCCTATTAGGAAGAGTTTGACTGAGGTCATACGAGTGTGCAACCATTACATCCTGGCTTAATCCCTATTGACAATACATTATTCTCTCGACTGGGGTACTCAATCTCTCCGAGGCACAGGTTTCTGCAGGTGACTGCGTCCGGCTAAGTCATACATCAGTGTGCTATAGGTCCTGTCCAGGAATATGGTTTTTCTGTAAAATGTATGTAAATTTGTTGATCCAAAGCATGCTTTGAGCATTCTTACAAATCAAACCACTAAATAAATTTGCAATGGAGACTAACCAAATCTGTGTGCAATAAGGCCTCATTCAGATGGTTGTTTTTCATGTATGTGTAATGTGCTTGTTTTTCACAGAACAAATGCCAATTATAGTCTATAGTGCTGTTCACATGTTCATGCTTTTTGCTGACAGTGTTTCTGCAAAAAAGTCAAGGAGACGAGTCTGTTTTTGTGGGTAAGCAAAAAATATCACCACTACGTGACTGTTTTTAACAAAGTCACACAGCAAAATCACCAAGTCTATTGGTCGATAAAAATCATGGGCAGTCAATGGACAGTCATCTGTGTGAAATCCGTGTACTGTCTGCTTTTCAAATTGCATTGGATAGAAGCGCCACAATTTGTTTCATACAAGAAAATTACTAATAAAACAATGATAGTTAAAACTGACTCAAGATTGGGCAGATTTTACACCCTTTCGAAAAGACAGGGCAAATATAAAAGGAGGAGTATGCCTGTATGTTAGGAGTGAAATGAAAACAAGTGTGACAGAGGAAATAAAGGAGGAAAAATGTGAGAAAGATGAAACTTCGTAGGTGGAAATACAAAGAGAAGTAAACACTGAAAATTTATTTCTTTGTGAGTACCGTAATTTATAGACCCTCAACATGGTCCATTAGTAATTATGGGACATTTTAACTATACAGATATTGACTGAGGTCATTGCTCTACTTCAACTGCAAAGAGGATAAAATTCCTCAGCTTGTTGCAGAATAATTATATGGGCCAGAATGTGGAAGACCCAACAAGAGGCAGTGGTCTGATGCATCTGGTCACTTCTAACGATGCAGAGCTTGTCGGAAATGCTGAAAATGTTACTGTTCGCGAAAACCTTGGCATCAGTGACCACAATATAATTTAATTTTGCTTATACTGTAAAAAACACACTTAGGTACTGTCAGATAGTGATAGAAATGATAAATGGGACAGCTTTAAATTCATATTGGTAAGTCAGACTGCAAAATGCTCACCTACAAGTTACAAAAATAGAGGACACAAATTAAATCCCACCCTACCATTAGGAAGACCATTAATGATGTATCTAATATACATATATGATTAAGCATATATATGTAAACACACACACATATATATATATATATATATATATACACTCACTGGCCACTTTATTAGGTACACCATGCTAGTAAGGGGTTGGACCCCCTTTTGCCTTCAGAACTGCCTCAATTCTTCGTGGCAGAGATTCAACAAGGTGCTGGAAGCATTCCTCAGAGATTTTGGACTATATTGACATGATGGCATCACACAGTTGGCGCAGATTTGTCGGCTGCACATCCCTGATGCGAATCTCCCGTTCCACCACATCCCAAAGATGCTCTATTGGATTGAGATCTGGTGACTGAGGAGGCCATTTGAGTACAGTAAACTCATTGTCATGTTCAAGAAACCAATCTGAGATGATTCGAGCTTTATGACATGGCGCATTATCCTGCTGAAAGTAGCCATCAGATGTTGGGTACATTGTGGTCATAAAGGGATGGACATGGTCAGCAACAATACTCAGGTAGGCTGTGGCGTTGCAACGATGCTCAATTGGTACCAAGGGGCCCAAAGAGTGCCCAGAAAAAATTCCCCACACCATGACACCACCACCACCAGCCTGAACCGTTGATACAAGGCAGGATGGATCCATGCTTTCATGTTGTTTACGCCAAATTCTGACCCTACCATCCGAATGTCGCAGCAGAAATCGAGACTCATCAGACCAGGCAACGTTTTTCCAATCTTCTACTGTCCAATTTCGATGAGCTTGTGCAAATTGTAGCCTCAGTTTCCTGTTCTTAGCTGAGAGGAGTGGTACCCAGTGTGGTCTTCTGCTGCTGTAGCCCATCTGCCTCAAAGTTCGATGCACTGTGCGTTCAGAGATGCTCTTCTGCCTACCTTGGTTGTAACGGGTGGCAATTTGAGTCACTGTTGCCTTTCTATCAGCTCGAACCAGTCTGCCCATTCTCCTCTGACCTCTGGCATCAACATGGCATTTCCGGCCACAGAACTGCCGCTCACTGGATTTTTTTTCTTTTTCGGACCATTCTCTGTAAACCCTAGAGATGGTTGTGCGTGAAAATCCCAGTAGATCAGCAGTTTCTGAAATTCTCAGACCAGCCCTTCTGGCACCAACAATCATGCCACGTTCAAAGGCACTCAAATCACCTTTCTTCCCCATACTGATGCTCGGTTTGAACTGCAGGAGATTGTCTTGACCATGTCTACATGCCTAAATGCACTGAGTTGCCGCCATGTGATTGGCTGATTAGAAATTAAGTCTTAACACACAGTTGGACAGGTGTACCTAATAAAGTGGCCAGTGAGTGTATATATAGCGTTCACAAAGGCAATGTGGTCTGGTCCAAACGTGAAGTTTCATTGCTTTCATAAAACTCCAAGGGATTCAAAACGAAAAAGTCTCTTTTGGGCCAAAAAGTATAACAGCAAAATAAATAGTTCATACACCAGCAGGTGATGACTGCTAGAATGGTCTCACCCTTTCAGAATTCAGTCCATCTCTCACTGCAGACTAAATAATGCTAGATTCTCTACCTAACAGCAGTTTAGGTTTCACACCAAGCACAGTGTTCTTCACATTTGCTGGTTACTCACCAGCTCCAACACTACTTAGGCTCTGGTAGACTATCCACCATTAAACCATTTTTATTACTCTCCAACACCAGACTGGTCAGCTCCCTAGCTGACTTACAAGGTAACACCCAGCCTGACCATCTAGACATAGCTAGCCAGGTGTGCTGTTCTACCTGTCCCTTCACTTTCATATCAAGATACAACAGGACATTAGGTCTGACAAATTTCAGAAAATGATAATTGGCTCCCGACACCTTGTGAACACCATTTAACACACATTTTCCAAAGTAACTTCTACTGTTAAGTCCCTGAGCTGCGCAGTTTGAAAGTTGACCTGAGACTCCTCCAGGTTAGGGATTTTGGCTTTAGGGGATGCTTCCTCATCCTCCTTTCTAGCTAGCACAGTGAAAGAAAATTCCCTGTTTACATAATGTGGCATTGTTACCATAGCTGACTCCTGGAGTCTTACTGAATTACAGGGTGCTACATCTTTAGCCCATAAATCTCAGAACAAAGGAAAGTCACGTCTGATAACAATAGTATGCAATAAGTCTTTGAAGACTCCCACTTTCTGGGACATGGAGCCATCGTCTGCGCGTATGTTGAGCCGGGTCATGGGATAATTCTTTGTGTCTCCATTGATACACCTTACCCCCACCCCATTCTCAGGGACTAGGACATGCAGAGGTGTGGCCCTTACCAGGATCACCAAACTTTCTGAGTCCAGGAGTATACATGGGCAGTTTGGGTGCCAGAAAAGTATAAAGTTTACCCCAGTCACTGGTTTCAGCTGATGTGACTACTGCTCCCATCAGACGATGCCTGCTGCTACTAATAACAGTGAGAGCAGGAGCGGCTGATGGGAGTATTCATTCAGCTGACTCTTGAGCTGTAAATAAATAATTTAAAAAAATACAGGTTCCCCTGTTTTTTTGACAACCAGCCAGGCAAAACTCACAGCTGGGGGCTGCAACAATCAGCTGTCAGCTTCAGCAAGGCTTGTTATCAAGAATAGAGTGGTCCGCACGCCGTATTTTTTAATTATTTAAATGATTTTAAAAAAGGTGTGGAGTCCCCCCATTTTTGACAACCAGCCTTGCTAAAGCAGCCAGCTGGGGCTGGTATTCTCAGGCTGGTAATGGGCCATGGATATTGCCCTCCAGCCTAAAAATAGCAGCCTGCAGCCACCCAGAAAAGGCACATCTATTAGACGCGCCAATTCTGGCATTTTGCCCAGCTCTTCCCACTTGCCCTGTAGCAGTGGCAAGTGAGGGTCATATTTGTGGGGTTGATGTTACCTTTGCATTGTTTGGTGACATCAAGCCCACAGATTAGTAATGGAAAGGTGTCTATAAGACACCTATCCATTACTAATCCTATAGTTGTATGGGAAATAAACACAGACAGAATAAAGTACTTTATCTGAAATAAAACAAAACACACTTTTATTTCAAAATAACAAACATAGTTATACTCACCTAATTCCTAATTCCACTGAATCCCTCATCTCCTGTAAGAAAACAAAAATGAAAAACATCAATATCCCTCACCTATCGGTCATTCTGTCCCACATCATAATCCATGCTCTCGCTCTCTCTGTTATTAGCGGCAGCAGGAATTGGATGATGGGAGAGGTAGTCCCATCAGCTGACACCAATAACCAGAGGTAAACTTTACACCTCTGATCACAGCTGAACGTTCTCGCTGTCTTTTGACAGCATGGGAACAGCGGCTCTCTGACCGGCGGGGATGATTTCAACACCGATCAGAAGCCGTGTTTGCCGCTCTGTCATGCACATGACAGCATGACAAACACCCGGTATACAGGCAGCTGAAGCCAAACAGTGACACAGACTTCTTGGTGAAGTCCATGTTTGGTGCCCGTGCCCAAACAGTAGGCGTTCAGTATGGATGCCGAACTTTACTATTCGGGTTCGCCCATCTCTATTCAGGAGTCCTGCCATTCACAGTCACCTGACACAGCTGAGGTCCCTCACCAGGGTGAGGTATGACAGTGAATGCAGAATGTGCAAAAAATGAGAAGCATCAGTCTACAGAGCAGTCCATGGGCTCTGATGCCAGCGGACAATTGAATCTGGATTTCAGCGCATTAGGTTCAATTACATCACTAGATCATACCATACACTGTACAGAGTGAAGCAGCACATTGGGGAATGAAGGTAGGTAAGCAGGATTATTTTTTAATTTATCAGTGAGTACTTTTGGAGAGATAAGGTTTCTCCTTGTGGAGAGTAACATATCAGCTCTGGCATGTCAAGGTGAGGAGGCTTATTCACGGAACAATGCTCCTCTGGGAAATTTAAGATGGAAATTGCCTCTTCTGAGAAAAAGAGAACTTGAACTCTTTAGCATCATCTGTTGGAAGTAGCAATCCCACAAGTCACAATCAACCCTTTTATGAGTCTTGCACTATGACTAAGAATACAAGCCAAAATTAGAATCTCAGTTTGCAGTGGGAGCAGGAGGTACCACGTCTCCAGAGTCTTGTTCTACTAGTAAAATGGAAACCCTTATACTTCCAGTGACCGATGACGGAACAGAGTGGGGCCTGGTTTGGTGCAGGATAAGTTTGGGGTTTTATTAGTAACATTTTAGATCCATAATATTTAATGTTCTATGCTGAACGCCTAAGCAATTACCACAAAAATGGGATTCAGACAAAACCATCCAACTAAACAACCCATCAAAATGAGGCAGATGGAAACACTTTGGAGTCTGTTTGGCATCTGCGCCGGTGGCATCCATATTTTTAGGCGTTCACAGAATTATGGTTGAACACGGCTGTATGATCAAAAGAGGCCAACATGATCAGACACTGCCAGAACAGAAGCCAGACGGATTCCAAAAGGACTCGATGTGCCTCGTGAGTGGTTCCGTCTGGGGTTTTGTCTGAATAGCATTTTTGGAGACTTACACAGAAACCCCAATGTAGGTGCTTAGTAGAGAGCACAGGATAAATGTGACTCAAGCCTTCTTCTGATTTTTGGGAGGTAGAAGGAACAAAATAGACTACACAGATTCAAAAGTGTGGTATGTGATAATGCAGATTTATTCTTTCGGGTTAGTGCAATTCCAGGGATACCAGATTTATATTTTTTTATGTTTTGCTGCTATCACACATTAAAAATGCTTTTATTTTATAAAAAAAAAACATTTTTTAGTTGCCATATTCTGAGAGCTGAAACTTTTTAATTTTTTCACAGACAGTACTCTATGAGGGTTTATTTTTTGCTTGACAAGTTGTAGATTTCTTGTACCACTTTGAGGGACAATGTTTTTTGATCGCTTTTTAATTAGATTTTTCAGAGCTAGAATGAACAAAAAACAGCAATTCAGTTGTTTTATTTTTCAATTTTTGCGCAATAAAAATGATAAGACAGATTTTTATGTTGGGTCAGTATGATTACAATACTAAATTTATATTTTTTTTATGCTTTCCTACTTTTACAGAGTAAAAAACATATTTTCAAAAATAAATATGTTTTAGCATAGCCATATTCTGAAATCGGTAACTTTTTAAAAAATTTTGCAGAATAAGGTATATTAAAAGCTTGTATTTGCAGGACAGTTAGATGTTTTAATTTATGCTATGTATTTTTACATGACGTTTTGATCGCTTTTTATTTATTTTTTGTGGTCAGTGTGTTTTTTTTTTTTACAGTGTTCGCTATACAGAATAAATAACTTTCCAGATTTACAGATCAGGTGGTGGCAATACCAATTATCTACTTTTTTGGGTTTATTTTTGCTTTAACGCAAACGCTGCATTTTTGGTGGCTTTTGGTGATTTGTGTGCGCTTCTTTTGTGTGCTTTTTTAACTTTTTTACATATTTTATTGTACTTTTTCACTTAGTCTCACTGTGAGAAATGTATATTTTTTATTTTGATCGTTAGTCTCATGCAATGAAGTACTCATGTACTGAAATGAGACCTGTCAGTGACTCACTGACACATCCTGTGAGACCCTGCTTATAGCAGGATCTCAAAGGTCATCAGATGACCTCAGGGTACCATAACAACAATCATCATCCGCAATTAAGATTGCAAGGGGTCGCTACTGCCAAAGGGGGTCTTTTAACCCAATTTTAACTTAGCTACCGACTGGTTTTGTTACTGATCGGGGCTGATACTGCAGGATGTCACCTCTAACTTATTCCTCAGTGCCATTAAAAACGCCCTTTAATAAATGCTATTAAAAGGCGTATTGGCGGTGGTTAAGGGGTTAAGGCTGCAAAACTAAACAAAAAAACAGTATGTGTAAAACCCTAGATTGCTCAAAGTACCCCCTTTTACTCTGAAAACAAGTTCACGCCCTCTTGGCACTCTCTCAAGCAGCAGCATCACGTTGTCATCTGAAATGGCTTCCAATTAACAGATATACCTAGACAAGAGAACATTTGTCGAATCATTAACCCTTCAGGGGTTGTTTCTGCAATTATCAGTTGTGATTTGCAGATGCGGTATTGGTACATGGATCCATACAGTGCTAAGCCCTATTGCACAACTGTTCGGACCCTCGTAGTCAGTAAATTATCACTTGTCCCATGGATACGTGATGACTACTAAAGATTGGAATAACCCTTTAGTTAATAGTGGCAGTGAAGAGAGACTTGTGATAGAATGCTGAATCAGCCTACTTGACTGTATTTCCCCACATGTTATCTGGATACTCTTCAATCTTCATGTTACTCGGTGCTCAGAAATGCTACAAATAATGAACTGCCAACTACTACGATCAAGTGAGTAAGTGCTAAGCAAAACTTTCCATAAGGCATCATAATGCCCGGTGTTGTGAACTCATTTTCTGGTTTACCTCTGGCTTCTGGTGAGGGTGGTGGAGATGGCTGTGTTAACAGAGAAGTCGTGAGTTCTCCATCCGGGCTCCATCTGCTGGTGACAGCAGGTAATGAAGCTGATCTAAACTGCAGAGACCTGCCACCTGAGGAGGAGGACTGTGAGTGGACATCAGGAGTCTCTGACTGGATTTAAGACAGCCGACTCCCTAATTTTGTGTTGGTGATTTTCTCCTGCCCTGAGGTTCTGGTTTCCAGTTCTGTTCCTGCCTTCTCAAGTTAAGTGTGCTCTGCTATTTTTCACATGAGATTTGGTCTGGTTTACTCAGTTTTTGTGGTCGGCCAGCCCCTGCTGGGGCTGTGTTGAATTTCCATTCTTATGTCTCTGTTTATGCCAGTTTGCTTTTTGTCCCTGATCAGATTTGTCTCTTTTTGCTCTGTCTTCAGAATATACCAGAGTGCTGATATAGGGAATTGAAGTCTAGCGACTTCAGGGTTTTTGTTGTCAGAAAGTGTTGGACATTTTTCAGCAGGGTTTTGTGCGTGATTGCAGACAGCATCTTTCCATTTCTGTCCTTTCTACTTAGTGTGGGCCCCATCGTTTGCTCAGCCTATTTTTCTATCTGTGTTTGTGTTTTCATCTTGTCTCACCGTCAATACATGTTTGGGGGCTGTCTATTGCTTTGGGGTCTGCTCTGGGGCAGCTTAGATTTCCCCTTTTCTTGCTTTAGGCTTATTTAGTTCTCCGGCTGTGACGAGGAGTCTAGGATCATCGTAGGTACGCTCCACGGCTACTGCTATTTGTGTGGATAGGATCAGGGGTCTGCAATCCGCTTAGTTACCAACCTCTCTGGTTTTCTGGGGCTTAGCTTGTTTTTCCTCCTCGTTGACTCATTCATAACAGCCCGGGCATTACAGACAGCAGCAGCTGGGCCAGACAAGACTTTACACTAATCAAATTCACTACAAATTAACTGATTTTTAAATTATCTGCTAAATTATCTGCTTTAACCACAAAAAGCCAAATGTACATAGTTAATCATCTCGAATCTGCACACTGGAGGAGTTCAGCTTCATCAACGTCTAATAAAGTTTGTTAAATGTGACACCAGCGCTGGTTATCAAATTATCAGCACAGTGTGGCCAAAGGTAAGCCACAATAAATAAATCAAGCCATTAATTGGTGCTATTTTCAAATAGTTTTATAATGGCTCAGTGGTTTGCCATGTAAAAAGCACTTAAACCCCCAAAACTGTGCCATTATTAACCATTTGAAAACAGTGACAATTCGAAGTAAAAATGTCATTTCGTCAATTTCTTTTTCCAAAAACAATGTTAATTGTCTAATGATTACAAGGTTTGTCTTATGGAGACAACCTGTGTTCATACGTCATATTAAGGAAAATCTTCCTGAATCGTCTCGATTTCTCTCTATCAGCCAGAATGTAAGATCACTCTGTAAGACAGAAACAACAACCACATCCAGTAAAAGGAAGCTCACCCTTCCAAATAAGTGTGATATTAGGCTAGGTTCACATTGCGTTAATGCAGTCCCTTCAACGCATAGCGTTGACGGACTGCATTAACGCTACTGTCATATTGTGATTGCATTTAGCGATCACGCTAGCGCAGCTTCCCTATCTGTGCTAGCGGTGACTGACCTCCGAATGCTGCAGACAGCGTCCGAGGGTCCGTCACAGAATGACGGCACATCGCGAATGCATGCTGATTACGACATGCGTTTGCGATGTGCTCATCTATTGCAGTCTATAGGTGCGTTAACAAATCCGTTACATAGCGTTAATGCCGCTATGTAACGGATGCGTTAAACGCTGCCCACAAACGCAATGTTAACCCAGCCTAACCCAGCAAGATCATTTTTTTCCAGGGGTGCGAGGAGCTAGAACAGCTGATCATCTTCATGGTTTAACACAGGATGGGATTCTCAGCAAAAACACTTTCTTCCTAGCAGTGCCATCGGTTATTGAAATAAAGTGCAGAAATGTAATTTACATATATACTGTATATATAAACACTCCTCAACATTGAAATTACAACAGCAAGAAGGTAAAGTTGTGACATAATTACATGATCAACAGACATTAATAATATGTAAATTATGAAAACATGGAAGCAAATTTTTCAAAACCATATCGATTTGTTTAATATTGAGAAGTATTAGTATTAGTAGCACCATATACAGAAATACAGGCACTTACACGCCATGGCATGCTATCAGTGAGGTTACTAATGGTTCTCAGAGGAATTCTCTGCCATGCTGAATGCACTTGGACATGGAAATCATGAAGGTCTGAGGCTTTCAGCTCCCTTTGAAATTGTCGACCAATGAAGTCCCATATGTACTTGATGGAAAATTGCAGACCATGGCACTCCATGTAACAACACATCGGTCCTACTTCTAGGATTATGGTGTGTGTGGATCCATAATGTACAGTAGCCAAACATGAACATCTAGTCTTCATTCCAGGTACACGATCAACTTGAAGTTACATTGATTTAGTCATAGAACGAATGCTACAACCCTTTCTCCAAATTGTTCTAAGAGACGTTTTTCAGCACAAAAATGACCGGCAGTATGATGCTTGTGCAGCTGTAAGAAGCCTACTTGATACCATGGCCTGCAGCATCTCCAATTTAGAACATCTGAGAAGTCATTAGTCACAATTGCAAAGAGAGCTGCCAGCAGCAGATCTTGATTGTGTGTCAAAATGCAATTAGTGTGGTAGAACATTCATTAGTCTATCATTAATAACCTTATTGATTGCATGTCATGCTATATAACTGTGTGCATTTCTGTGCGTGCTGTTCATAATTGACAATGAATAAATTGAGATATTTTGAGGATTTTGTTTTCATTTTTTAACCATTTGCACATCATTTACATGTCTGTCCTGTGATTTTCATAATCCTAGAACTTTTCCTTCTTAGTGTTGCAATTTCAATGTTGTGGAGTGCATTCATTAGAGTTGAGCAGAAAGATTTATGATCATGTCCAGCATCCAGTCCGATCCTCAATAGCAACCTATCCAGGGCAGTCTCCACTTCTCTGGCTAGCACTCTCAGCTCGACATCAAGGTAGTCCGATCTTGCATGACACTTCTATAGTAGTCCAATCCTAGGTATTTTCTGAGGGCAGCATCCATGCCCCTTTTGCACTTACTAGGTCCTACAACTTAATGACCTAATAAGTGCAAAAGGTGACCAGGAAGCCAGGCCAAGAATGCTACACCAGTGCAGTCTGGTCCTCTGTGGCAACCAGGACAGTCTTCACTTCTGTGGCTGGTTTCCTTGACCTGGTATCCTGCGCACCTCTTGCACTTACTTGGTCGTGATGTCACAGGGACTAGAAAACACAAGAGGTACAAATGATACCGGGTTGGGGATATTGGAAGCAGAAGGGAAGACTGCACTTGTCTGGACTGGATGTAAAAGGAAGGATGGAAAGACAGAGATTAAAAGCAAAGTAAGAGTTCGTTATTTATCCACCTCCAATAGCAACTTTCAATTTCTTTTAGAATCTTTATCATTTCCAGGAAGTACTGAAATGGAGCTATTGGAGATGGGAAAATAAAGGAGTTTCACTTTGCTTTTGAACCTTTGAAAGTTGCCCTTCATTTGTATATTTTTGAGATCTAGTCAAGGTCCTACAACTTGCAGCCAAAAACTGCCATGGTGTAGCTTCCACCTTCTGAAAAGCATATCTCAGCAGTCCCTTAGAAATTGAAAGGAGAAGTGGTGCACTGCTCCATTCAGACACCAATCTGCAGAGCCCCGTTACCTCGAAGACCATTATTTGGAGACCTTATTGATTGCTTTATTTCAAGAGATTCTTTTGGTTCCAGATATATAAAGTTGCAAAGGAAACCACAACGGTAGTGTTCCATCTCTACATGTACAGTACTACTGGTGACATTGGCGTTTACTTTTGCAATAACAATAGGGAATAAATTTAATAATTTCTGTGAAAATGGAAGCCTCCTTTAAATCAGTGAAAGTAGTGCAGTGAAAGCTAGGATCATTATCATTGCCATTAGTAGTGCCACTCAGTACATACTAATAACTCAGGAGACTGGTAACACCATAAGGGTATTTAAAACAGCTATTGACAGAAAGGTGAGACTTTTATTGTATAATTGAATATTACCACTATTCGAATGCTTAAAAAAATCACTTCTGACTCTTCTTCAATTAGAGGAGAACAGAAATTTAAATACCGTAAATGTAAATTGGAAGTAGAAGCAGAGCAACAACAAGATAAATCTGTTCTTGATTTGATGTTAAAGTAACCATTTGGGAATAACTAAGACTGCAGCTCTACGGATAAATAAATCTAATAATGGAGAAAAAAAAACCTTTTCTAGAAGCGACTCTGATATTTAAAATGTAAAACAGGATCAGTCTCCATGGGGCTTTATGCTTCTATTTCACCACTGGGAAGATCTATTGATTTTCTAATCATCTCTCTTTTGGATCAGTTTTTTTTCATGAGTACTCTACTTGCATATGCTTTTAAAAGCTAGTCTCTGCCAATGCCCTAGTTTAATACCAAAGAGACATTGTGAGGACACATCTGTGTGCTTTTCAAATGGAAATGAATGCTGAATTAATATGTTTTAGATGGCATGCTAATATATACATTCTGTTGAACTGAATATACATTAACGCAATCAGTGTAACAACAATTGGATGTTAGATAAGGAAATATGGGATCAT
Source organism: Dendrobates tinctorius (assembly GCF_039654945.1). Classification (NCBI taxonomy): domain Eukaryota; kingdom Metazoa; phylum Chordata; class Amphibia; order Anura; family Dendrobatidae; genus Dendrobates; species Dendrobates tinctorius. The sequence goes on along the minus strand of NW_027361703.1, from coordinate 30,511,912 downwards.
GGCCATATAAATCAGTTTTAAATATATGTTTGTGCTTAAATCACACCCACATCAATAGAAACAGATAATCATCCAATGCAGTTAGGTCTTATGAAAACCACTAATCATCATACGGTGCAAAGTACGCAACTCAGAGGACAATAAGTTCCAAACAATAGGACACAAAATTATTTTATTCTTCCATCACTGATATAGGGGGACAGCAATGGTGTGACCTCAACAAATAGGTCTTGGTCATGCATGCATTTTTTCTGAGGTCGAAACATTACTGCCTCCATGTATCTGTTATGGAAGAATAATAGCATTTTTTCTACTGTTATTTTAATAAATTGGGATTGAATCAGTTATACAGAGCATAAAAGTTTAAATCTTTCCCTGCTCTATGCCATTTTAATGCAGCAAAAAAAACAACAAATCACAAAAGTACTGTAATGCAACCACAATGTAAGACCTTGGGGTAAAAATATAAACACAGAAATCTGGAATCTGATTCCGAGATCTCTCCTATGGATACATTGTGTACAGATCCATAGATCCACTATGGGGCCATTCTGTACCTCTGTGCTCTTTGCGTTACTGTATGAATCTATAAGGACACTGTATGCTTCACTATGGAGGTTTTCCCATCTAGAATTACTGTGTTGGAATAAAAGGAACGAGAACAAAGCACGGTTTTGCAGATTATTGAAAGTCGAGTGGCATATACATAACATGAATATTTGTAGGTGTCTGGGACTGATGAGGACAGCAGAGCGACGCTGTACAAGAACAGAATAAATATGGGCCCCTGGCTTTCCAATATCTTATCATAAAACATCCACTTATTTTTATGTAAAAAATAGTCTGTAACTTTAGTGTAGGGATACGAAAGACAATGAGGACTCTTGATGCGGGTTATGAGCGTGTGCATTTTGGCCAAAATGTCTATTAATACCTCTTGTACTTTTTCATCTTTGCAGGATGCAGCAAAGCTTCCACCTTCTATTGCGGGGGTCGACTGCATCCTGCAGGATATTGGTATTGTTCTAGGTATTAGTAAGTATGGCTGATTTTTTCTTTGGTGTTGTTTGGATTTGATTTCCCTTTCAGCTAGTTGTTTCCTAGTACTCGAATACAAGTAGGAAGCTACTTTGAAGACGGCAGTGGGCCCCCTATGCTCCTGGGCCCTGGTGCAGTGACACAGATTACACATTCGATATGTAGGCCTCAGACTGATGTTACATTGACATGTTATTTTAGATTCTTACTATCTGCTTGCACATTCCTTACAACAGGTGCAGATTCTAATAAATGGTAAAAAAAAAAGGAATAATCAACGTAGTATTAAAGGAATCTTTTATACACGTAAGAATCTGGTGTATGAAGAATTCCATTCCAAAATGCTGACTTTTGTTTTATTTCCAATGTTTATAAAGACATTCATATGATTTTCTACAAATCAGCTTCGCTAAACACACGCAAAGGTGAGTTCTGCTACCTGCATGCACCTATAAACTCTCCAAAGCAGTGATGGACCAACATCAATGTACTGGTAAATTTACAGGTAATTAGCTAAAATAGAAATATGTAAGAAAATAAAATAGAAAATAATATTTTATGATGATAATCAGAAATCAAGATAAAAGCCAAAGGACAGAAAATGATACACAGCGTATCAAGCATATTGCCATTAGAGAAGCTGACACCACTCCTTGCCGTGCGCTCTAAATAATATAGCCACATCGTGAGCTTTGGAAAGACTAGAAATTACAAACATGACTTTGGTATGTTAGATGACCGCTGCAGCCAGAGGCATAACCATTTCATGTGACAGTCAGAAGACACCGCGCTGACATCTCAGGGGTAGTGCTGGTCTAGGAGGTAAAGCATTTTGTTATTTTATTCCGCAGTCTAGTGCTAATAAGAAGCGGGTATACAGTACCGGACAGCCCCTATAAGATCTGTTTGTAATCTGCAGGCATTACAACCCACACATACACATTGTAGCTGCATGTTTACAGCACACAGTAAGGTGTGGGGACAACTTCTTCACTCGGAATATATTAATCACTGAAATATTCTGTGCACAAAAATTGAACATTCCTTTAATTATTCGGAATGATTTATTTTCTCATTTTTTAACAACTGGAAATAGATTAAAATGCATTATATAGTTAATGGCAAAAAAATTGAGAAAAACAAAGAAAATCTCTAATTTTTTTCTGGCATTTTCATTAGTACATGGCGGTGGTTTTGACACAAGTCAGTAATGATGTAACAGTGTTCAAGAATATATAGCAATTACTGTTTCCTCTTAGACAAATCCAAGAGTAATCATTTGTTCATAGCTGCTTAAGCATTCCAAATGAAACCACATGCTGTGCAGCAAATATGATTGTATTTCTCAAAATTCATACAAGTGGTTTCTACTTTGATTAATTTGTTCCTGAACAAAATATTGTAAGAGTATATAAGAATGGCAAGTGCAATTGTTCAGACACCTTTCCAGTAGATTCCCTATTGTTAACCTATTTCACACATTAATTCTGAACCTTTACAAATCTGCATACAAAAGTAAAAATAAACATTTCCTTATGCAAATCCATGACATTCACTGCAATGATACTTCTTGCCTCAGAGATAAATTTCAGCAAGGGCCAAGGCATTTGGAATTTCTAAAATCAGCTTTAAAGACTGTTTTTTTTCTTAAATTATACTCCTGGAGTGATGCTACTAATCTATGTTCCCTGCCCCTAGTATTATACTCAACAGCCGTCATCTTCATCTGTTATCGGTGCCGCTGTACTCATCTTCCACAGGTTGTGACCTGCCAGATCGCTCCTGTGTTTGCTGGGCGAGCAAGAAGTCACAACTCAATGTAAGTCTATGCCAGCGAGAACGAGACAGTCACAGACTTAGGCTGGAGTCACACACAACGTATAAAAATACGGTCTGTATTTTACGGTCAAAATACGCAGAAATGATCCGTATGTCATCCGTTGGCAATGCTAGGATGCGAGTTTTGCGCATGTAAGCATCCGTATGACATCCGTATTGCATCCATATGCCGAGATTTTCTCGCCGGCTTGCAAAATTGACATATAATGGATCCCAATGACATGTTTTAACACACAAACAAAAGAATAGATATAGTCTCATAGAATATATATATATATATATACACACGTCATTGAGACACATATTTATAGTTCATAGAATTCTACCTAGCATAATAGCCGCTAAGTCAATTGCTGGCTTCTGTAAAATCATTACAAAACCCGACATGAAATGACACATGGTTTACATACAGTAAACCATTTCATTTCATTTAGTTTTATGTATGTCTTTGACTAATAATTAGATTAGTGTATGTGTGAAAAATTTGGGACACGTAGGTGTTAAACTAATGGGTAAATTCGTTGAAAAAAATTGTATGGGCTCTCGCGGTATTTTCTCCGCCAGAGAGGAAAAGCCAGTGAGTGAGGGCAGATATTAATAGCCTACAGTAGAGAGGGACCATGGTTATTGCCCCCCACCATCTACAAGCATTTGATCCCAGCCACCCCAGAAAAGGCACATCTATAAGATGCGCCTTTTCTGGCACTTAGCCTCTCTATTCCCATTGCCTTTAGCGGTGGCTCATGGGTTAATAATGGGTTAATGTCACCTTGCTATTGAAAAGTGACATTAAGCTGGGTTAATAATGGAGAGGTGTTAATAAGAAAAAAAAACGTGTCATTTTATGACGGGTTTTGTAATGATTTTACAGAAGCCGGCAATTGATTTAGTGGCTATTATGCTATGTAGAACTCTATGAAATATAAACATATATAATATATGTGTGTCTCAATGACATGTATATATATATATTCATATTCTATGTGTATACATGTATTCTTTCTATTCTTTATTAAACCTGTCAGTGTGATTTTACTGTATCGCGCACTGAATTGCCGACTTTTGTAAAGGACACCGGTGAGTATTTCTTGAAAGTCACACATATGGTCCCTGTGTAATCCATTTTTTTCTCACCCCCATAGACTTTCATTGGCGAATCTCGGGCGTAATATGGTGCAAATCGCAGCATCCAGCGATATTACGTATAATACGGCTGAGAAAGAAATTGGCTGATGAGAGCTAGCACATAGATTAACATTGGGACAAGTGCTATGTGATTTGTTCTCACATAGCACTCGTCCGTATTTCTCGCTAGTGTGACTTCGGCCTTACATTGAGAACTTGTGACCATTACCTCTGACTTCCAGTCAATCACAAGATGGCAATGCAGGATCGGAGTAGCATTAGGAACAGCTGAAGACAGCGCCTGACGAGTATAATACTAGGGTCAAGGATCTTAGATTAGTAGTACCATTCTAGAGTTGAAAGCAAAAGAAATGAAGTGGTGTTTTAAACCTACATCTTATACAATTAGTTCTCCAAATGACTAAGTGGCACACATAAATCCCATTTTCCTGATTGTTGTCTGACTATGCTCTTCTTGGTATTAAATGTTCTATGTATATTGTATGGATATCAGTTCACCAATATACTATTAAGTACGGAATTATTGTTATGATTAATATCATTAGTGTGAGAAGCCAGAAAATAAAGATCAAATTTAGGTGATTTGTCAACATGTTGCTTGCAGACAGGCTAGCTTAAAAATTGCTATCCAAGATTAAAAAAAAGATTGCTATGCTTGTCCAAAAACTGTATATATTATTTCAACTCAGCACTTACGCTGAGCAGTTTTCCAGCAAAAAATATTTAGTGTTTTGTTAAATAGTGCAGCATACCAGTTTTTTCTAAAATGCCATGTCTGGATTTTCTGCTATCTTGATTTCTTCTTACTCTCTAATATGGTTCCCTTAATATAGGAATCTCACCATAATGTTCTGGCTCTTATCCAATAGCAGCCAGTGATAGATTAGTGACAAATAGCTGTGGTGTCCTGAAATATACAGTAGTCTCAGAGATTCCCATGTGATGTATACAGCAGCCTCAGTGTATCTTATGTGATGTACAGTATGCAGCTGCCTCAGTGTAGCCTATGTGACATACAGTAGAGTCTCAGTGAATCCTATGTGATGTTTTTACGGCAGTTGCAGTGTTTCCTATGAGAAGGATTTATCATTGCATTGTATATAATACTGTATATACAGCAGTCACAGTGTATCCTATGTGATGCCGCTTCAGCATCACTCACTCACCATATCACAGCTCTCTTCTAAAAAAAAAAAATAATATGACAGATTTTTGAAACACTGTAATGACATTTTTTTCTGTAAAGTTTTTTTTTAATTTCCTCACGAGTGGAACTCAGCTGGTTTGGAGTGGAACTTCACCCAAGAACAAAGAATGGCTTATGAGAGTAGTTCAGACCAGCGGTAGAAAGGTTACCGCCTGTCACAGGCATCTCTTGATGAGAGTACTACTCTCATTATCGTACACCTGCTCTCGTTGATAGCAGGGAGAGCATGTGTACGATGAGTGTATTCGCCAGCTGGCACCTGTGCAATAAGTAATTTTAAAATATGATGTGCGGTCCATTCTATTTTTGACAACCAGTACAGGCAAAACCGACAGCAGCCCTCAGCATTATCTTGGTTGGTTATCAAAAATAAATGGGTCTCCATGCCGTGTTTTTTAAAATTACTTAAATAATTAACAAAAAAAAATATAGGCTCCCCCCATTTTTGACAACCAGCCAAACTCAAGCAGCCAGCTGGAGGCTGGTATTCTCAGACTAGTAAGGGGTAATGGATATTGCTCCCCCAGCATAAAGATTAGCAGCCCACAGCTGCCCCAGAAAAGGGGCATCTGTTAATGCACCAATTCTGGCACTTTGCCTGGTTCTTCCCACTTACACTAGCATGGTCGCAAGAGGGGTAATAGTTGTGGGGTTGATGTCAGCTTTGTAATGTCAACTGACATTAAGCCCACAGGTTAGTAATGGAGAGGCATCTACTACTATAAGAGGTCCCCATTACTAACCCCATAGTAAGATTGTAATAAAGACACAGCAAAAAATAAAGTCCTTTACTTGAAATAAATCTCCCCACCCTCTTTTACCTATTAATTACTGTAAAATAAAAAAACAACATATTCCTCACCTGTCTGATGAAAAGATAATTGATATCTGTCCCATGACAATCTAAATAGTTTGGAGAGAAGTCACATCAGAGATGCAACTGCTCTCCACACCAGCTGGAAAACACTGAGCAAAGCGTGAGAAGCTTAATGACGTTGCCACTCGTCACAGGCAGCCAGCACTTCTCAAGCTCTGCTCAGTGTGTTCCAGCTGGGGTTCAGAGCGGTCATATCACTGATGTGACTGCTCTCCAAACCATCCGGATCATCGTGGGACAGATATGGATTATCTTTTCATCAGACAGTGAGGAAAATGGTGTTATTTTTAATTTTTAAACATAAATGGGTAAAAAAGGGTGGGAAAAAGCTAGCAAAAAAGCTAGAATCAACCTTAACTACACTTAATGTTGGCACTAAATAAATATATATATTTTTCTCTTTTTAGACAGGTACTGTCCATGTGTAGAAAAAAAACAAATTTATTATTTCCAGAAATCACCCCATGTCTGTCAATTTCCTTTTTCTGATCTTCATTTAAAATATATGTCCACCTTTTTCAAGGTGAGACCGGCATAGGTAAGAGAAGCCAAACCTCTGACAATCAATGATCATCTTGCTGTCTTCATTTTAAAAAGAGGTTGCACTGTTGAAAGAACCCTTTTGTTCACAGTAGTTTGACATGGTAACGTGAATATGCAATCCTGATATAAACAGCCCAGTGTTTATAAGCGCCCACGCTTCATGCTTGTATGCTATCACCTTTAACCATTCTTTCCTCAGCATTTTAAATGCACCATTTAGTGAAACCGTTTCGAAAGCAATTTGAACAAATTGATTTCTAAGTTTAGTGTATGATATCTACCATAGTTTCTGCCTGATTTTCTTTAGATGGTATAATGAAAAAAGATTAGAAGTAGCAAAGTTTAACTGTGAAAGAAAAGATTTTACATCATGTTTAGGGAATCATTTAGCATTTCCAGATAAAAGAGTATCTGGCAAAATTGCTATCTAACATTATATATTTATTTGATAAATTTCACATGCTTATTGCAGGAATTGTTGGTAATGAACAAAATTAAACATATAGAGCAAACTCAAAGGTGAGACATCAATTTATGGAACAGTGATGTTCCTTAAGGAAGTTATCAGATTTCTGCTGAAATTTCTATAACCCCTTTCCGACGTTGGGCGTAATCGTACGTCCATGTTGGACTCCCCTGTTTGGTGTGTGCTCCGGTGCTGAGCCTGCACCTTTCTGGGCACATGTCAGCTGATCTACAGTCTGAAAAAAAAATATTTAGTCAGCCACCAATTGTGCAAGCTCTCCCACTTAAAAAGATGAGAGGCCTGTAATTGACATCATAGGTAGACCACAACTAGAGAGTCAAAATGAGAAAACAAATCCAGAATATCACCTTGCCTGATTTGGCAAGATTTATTTGGCAAATTATGGTGGAAAATAAGTATTTGGTCATTGACAAAAGTTCATCTCAATATTTTGTTATATTTCCTTTGTTGGCAATGACAAAGGTCAAACGTTTTCTGTAAGTCTTCACAAGATTGACACACACTGTTGGTGATATATTGGCCCATTCTTTCATGCAGCTCTCCTCTAGAGCAGTGATGTTTTGGGCCTGTCGCTGGGCAACACAGACTTTTAAATCCCTTCAAAGATTTTCTATCGGGTTGAGATCTGGAGACTGGCTAGGCCACTCCAGGACCTTCATATGCTTCTTACGAAGTCACTCCTATATTGCCCTAGCACTGTGCTTGGGATCATTATCATGCTGAAAGACCCATCCACGTTTCATCTTCAATGCCTTTGCTGACTGAAGGAAGTTTGCACTCAAAATCTCATGATATATGGTCCCATTCATTCTTTCATGTACAGAGATCAGTCATCCTGGTCCCTTTGCAGAGAAACAGTCCCAAAGCATGATGTTGCCACCCCCATGCTTCACAGCAAGTATGGTGTTCTTTGGATGCAATTCAGCATTCTGTCTTCTCCAAACACGACAAGTTCTGTCTCTACCAAACAGTTCTACTTTAGTTTCATAAGAATATATGACATTCTCCTAATATTCTTCTGGATAATTCAAATGCTCACTAGCAAACTTCAGACGGGCCCGGACATGTACTGGCCTAAGCAGGGGGACACGTCTGGCACTGCAGGATCTGAGTCCCTGGCAGCATAGTGTGTTACTGATGGTAGCCTTTGTTACATTGGTTCCAGCTCTATGCAGGTCATTCACTAGGTCCCCCTGTGTGGTTCTGGGATATTACCTCACCATTCTTCTGATTATTTTGACCCTACGGGGTGAGATCTTGGAGCCCCAGATCGAGGGAGATTATCAGTGGTCTTGTATGTCTTCCATTTTCTTATCATTGCTCCCACAGTTGATTTCATCACACCAAGCTGCTTGCCTATTGCAGATTCAGTCTTCCCAGCCTGGTGCAGGGCTACAATTTTGTTTCTGATGTCCTTCGACAGCTCTTTGGTCTTCATCATAATGGACTTTGGAGTGTGACTATTTGAGGTTGTGGACAGGTGTCTTTTATACTGATAAGTTCAAACAGGTGCCATTACTACAGGCAATGAGTGGAGGACAGAGGAGCCTCTTAAAGAAGTTACAGGTCTTTGAGAGCCAGAAATCTTGCATGTTTTTAGCTGACCAAATACTTTTTTCCACTATAATTTGCAAAATAAATCTTGCCAAATCAGACAAAGTGATTTTCTGGATTGCTTTTCTCATTTTGAGTCTCATAGTTGTGGTTTACATATGATGTCAATTACAGGCCTCTCTCAACCTTTTTAAGAGGGAGAACTTGAACAATTGGTGGCTGACTACATATTTTTTCCGCCACTGTATATAGCTGACATGTGCCTGCAACAGCAACGATTGGATCACTGTTAACTAGATAAATACTGCTTTCAATCTCTGACAATGACATTTAACTCGCATTTACTTAAAGTGCATCCTTTGTCCCGCCCATCGGTGATCCTATCAAATGATTGAGAGTCACCAATAGGTTGGCATGACAACCAGAGGTCTGAAGCAGACCTCTATGGTTGTCAAAGCCAGACTGTTATGAGCACCCCCCAGTGTTCAGCACTCATAGCAAGTTAGCATTTCTGCTGCACACAGAGGATCGATCATCAACTGTGTGTAGCAGAGGCAATCGAAGTAATGCAGCTTCTAGTCTCCCATGGAGACTATTTATTGAAGCATGCAAAAAGTAAAAAAAAAGTTTTCAAAAATATTTTAAAAAAATTAAAAAATATAAAAGTCCAAATCAACTCACTTTCACCCCATTCAAAATAAAACAATAAAAAAATCAAATATACACACATTTGGTATCGCTGCATTCAGAATCACCCGATCTATTAGTATAACAAAGAATTAATCAGATTGCTAAACGACATAATTTTTCCTGAGTACGCCGATACCCCGTAAGTGGGGGAAAAACCACTGATTGGGTGCAAGGCAGGGTTCAGAAGGGAGGGAGCACCGTTTGACTTTTTAAACACAAAATTGGCCGGTATCACTGATGTACTTAAATAGTGGAAACTCACTAACTCTAACTCCAACTCTAACACAGCCCTAACTCCTACTCTAACCCCAACACACCCCTAACCCTATTCACAACCCCAACACCACCCTATCCTCAACACTACCCTAACCTCAACACCACACTTACCCCAATCCTAGTCCCAACTCTAACCCTAGGCCAAACCCTATCTCTGGCCCGACCCTAGCCCCAACCCTAACCCAATCCTGACCCTAGCCCCAACCCTAACTCTAGCCATAACCCTAACCCCAACCCCACCCCTAACCCAAGCTATAACTCCATCCCTAACCTTAGCCCCAAACCTAACCCTAGCTCTAACCCCAATCCTATCCCTAGCCCCAACCCTAACCCTAATGGAAAAATGGAAAGAAGTACATATTTTTAATTTTATTATTTTTACCTAACTAAGGGGGTGATAAAGGGAGGATTGATTTACTATTTTTTTTTAACTTTGATCACTGTGATAGGGTCTATCACTGTGATCAAAATGAACCAGTAGGTAAAATCTCCTATTGTTGCCAGGTGCTGGCCGTCAGATATCGGCGGAGCGCACTGCACATGCGCACATTTTCTGCAAGGAAGAAAACATCGAGGGCTGAGGGACACAGCCGGAGGGAGCGGTGGGGACACCGGAGGGACCAGGGGGCTCCGGGGACCCCATTTCTCTCTACTCTGGTATGCTAGATCTTATCAGAGGAGAGAAAAATAAATGTGAAACGGCACTTTTTCTGGGGACAGTAAAAACCGACCTGAAGCATGATCTCCAGGGTCTCGGCTACGTTAAAAAGCGGCACTGAGCAATAAGTACCCTTAAAAGATGTATGCGTGGATGTTAAGGGTTAAAAACATCAGTTCGGCACACAAAAAGTAAACCCTCACCCAAAAAATTGAGACACTACAGGAATTGGTAGATAGCGCAATTTTTTTAAACAAACTTTAGAATGTTTTTCACCACTTAAATAAAAAAGAACCTATACATGTTTGGCATCTGTGAACTTGTAAAGACCTCGAAAATCAGAATGACTGGTCAGGTTTAGCATTTATTTAACATGGTAAAAACAAAACTGTGGAATTGCACTTTTTTTGTAATTTCACCACACTTGGAATGTTTTCCTGTTTTCCAGTACACGATATGTTAAAACCAATGGTATCGTTCAAAAGTTCAACTTGTCCTGCAAAAAATAAGCCCTCACATGGCCATATTGACTGAAATTTAAAAAAAGTTATGGCTCTGGGAAGAAAGGGAGCAAAAAACGAAAACACAAAAATTGAAATATCCCTAGTTGTTAAGGGGTTAAAGAAATGTAATGGTACATGAGATGCTAAAACCGCTTGCATGCAGTAGCGCATACATAAAAGCCACACTGCTTCTCATTGGTAATATGTATATGATTAATTTTGGTCTTTACACCAGAAATCTGTTTTTATGGAGGTTGGGGCTAGTTTCAGAGATTTTGATAGACAGAGGCACATTTTTTTGTTTATTTCTTACCTGCTATTTTTTTCTTTATTTTATTTTTAATTTATTTAACACATTGTGTCTTCTAGAAAGTTATTAAAAACTTTTGGTAGGGCATTTCAATATTTTTATCTGATTTCCCTTGTAAGTGGGGCTAGTATATTAGCAAGTGATGAGCGAGTATTCTTGTTACTCGGGTGATCTCCGAGTATTTTGACATGCTCGGATATTTAGTTTTTGATGCCTCAGCTGCATGATTTGCGGCTGCTAGACAGCCTGAATACATGAGGGGATTGCCTAACAAACAGGCAACCCCCACAAGTATTCAGCCTATCTAGCAGCCGCAAATCATGCCGCTGCGGTGACACAAACTAAATCGCTGAGCACGACAGAATACTCGGAGATCACCCGAGCATGCACGGAGGAACCCGAGTAACGAGTATACTCGCTCATCTATAATAATAAATGCGCTAAGCAGCTTCCGTCCGGTTGTAACGCAGCTTCTGTCCAGTTGTAACTTGGTGACGTCACATCCAGACAGAAGCTGCCTTTGGCAGTAGCACTGTGCCTCTTCTGCCCCCCCGCACACTCCCCGACACCATATACCTTCCTAACACACACCTTCCTCACCATGCCAGCCATCACCACGCTCCTCTTGCCATGTTAACCCTCAACACACACTCCTCCTCAACACACACTTTCTCAACACACACTCCTCTCACCTTTCACCATCTCCACTCACGTCACCCCCTCTTTCACTCCACATACGACCCTGCTCTCACTCCGTCTCTCATACTCACGCCGTCATCGCCGCTGCTCCACGATCGCCGTCGGCATCGGCACGATCCCCGACATCTTCTTCCACCGGCGTGGACAACGTCTGGATCCAGGATGGCGCCGGCGGAAGATGTCGGGGAAATCCCGCGATACTCAAGATGGCGTCGGCGAAATCTCGCGAGATTTTGCCGACGCCATCTTGAGGATTGCGGGATTTTGCTGATTCAAGATGGCGTCGCCACAAGAACATGTCGCCGGCGTGGACGACATCGGGATCCAAGTTGGCGTTGGCGAAATCTCTCAAGATTTCGCCGACGCCATCTTGGATCCCGCGGAATTTCGTCATTTACCTCACTCCGACTTCTTGTGCGGACGAGTTGCATTGCTCCTCTGCCTGTTCACTGCCGGTGTCTAATTACAGGGCCAATTTGCATCTACCACTTCATAACTACTGCTGGGCAATTACAGGGCCAATTTGCCACTACCACTTCATAACTATTGCTGGGCAATTACAGGGCCAATTTGCCTCTACCACTTCATAACTACTGCTGGGCAATTACAGGGCCAATTTTGCCTCGACTAGGAGGACACCAGTTTCTTAAAACGTTAAGCATAACTACAGGACGACCCCAGTTTAAGTCTTCTGCATAATTACACCAGTTAATAAGTCATTTATCTCATGCCGTTTATATGCCCTGTGTTGCTGTACCCCACTTCTATAAGAAGACTATAAGTACTATAAGTATCTGTTTACACTACAATACTCCAGGACGCCTTCTTCACTGCCAGATAACTGCCAAGTAGACTCCTTTACCTGTGCCAACATGAGTCATGTCATACCAAAAAGTATGGCAATGCCAGTGAAAGGAAAGCAGCTTTAGCACTACGTCAAAAACAACGCCGTGCTAATGAGACTCCTGAGGAAAAACACCATCGCCTTGACAAGATTAAGGCTTATAAATGCCGTCGTCTCACACACGAATCCCCTAACTCTAAATCCATTAGATTGGCTGAAGAAGCCTCTGCACGCCGTCACCGCCGACAACAGACGGCTTCTTCCTCATCATTATTAGACTCACAACAGGATGCTTCCACATCAGCATGTGGAACAAGTTACTACCACACTTCATCATATATGGCTGTTCACCACATCTCCTTCTCAAGGTGTGCTGCTCACAGTGCTGCACAACACATGGTCAACGCTACATCACTATCCTCCCGATGCGATAGCATCGGGCCTTAATCTAGTCACTAATATTAGCATATTAGCACTATCTACAGGGGAAATGCAGCCTGCTGACTACATAGCAGATTTGTCTAGATGTCCTATGACCCAGCAGTTCCAGCTCCCTCCCTATACAGAGCGATCAGCAGATGACTACTGTGTATGGAGGAGGAAGCACTGTCAATGCTTCCTATTACTGCATACACTGGAATGTAAAAGTTTGGGAATCCTTGGTAAAATATACCGCTACTGTGAACAGTTAGGCAATTTGAAGATTAAATGATCTCTAAAAGGCCTAAAATAAAAGCTACACATTTCCTTTGTATTTTAGGCCAAAAAATGTAAGTTTTACTTTTTACAAATTATAAAAAAGAAAATGGTCAGATGCAAAAGGGTGGGCACCCTTGGAGATTTGTGTGCTCAGATAACTTTGACCAAGGTTTCAGACCTTAATTAGCCTGTTAGTGATACGGCTTGTTCACAATCATTAGGAAAGGTCAGGGGATCCAAATTTCCCAGCTTTATAAAAACTCAGCCTCCTCAAACCTTGGGCCAAAAAACAGCAGTCATGGGTTCGTCTAAGCAGATGCTTAGCACTCTGAAAATGAAAATGGTGGAGGCCCACAAAGCAGGAGAAGTCTATAAGAAGATAACAAAGCATTTTCAAGTTGCCCTTTCCTCAGTTTGAAATGAAGTTCAGAAATGGCAGTTAACAGGAACAGTTGAGGTAAAGATAAGATAGGGAAGACCAAGCAAAATTTCAGTGAGAGCTGCTCATAGGATTGCTAGAGAGACTAATCAGAATCCCCGCTTGACTGCAAAAGACCATCAGAAAGATTTAGCAGACTCTGGAGTTGTGGTACATTGTCGTACTGTTCAAAGACACCTGAACAAATATGGCCTTCATGGAAGGGTCATCAGAAGAAAACCTCTCTTGTGTCCTCACCACAAAATTCAGAGTCAGAAATATGCAAAAGAACATCTAAATATGCTTGATGCATTTTGAAAACGTCCTGTGGACTGACTGATGATGTTAAAATGTAACTCTTTGGCCACAATGATCACAGGTATGTGTGGAGAAAAAAGGGCACAGAATTTCTTGAAAAGAACATCTCGCCAACCATTAAAGCATGGGGGTGGATAAATCATGCTTTGGTTTGCATTGCAGCCAATGGCACAGGGAACATTTCACAAGTAGAAGGAAGAATGGATTCAATGAAATTTCAACAATTTCTTGATGCAAACATAACACCATCTGTAAAAAAAACTTTAGTTGAAAAGTGAATGGCTTCTACAAATGGATAATGATCCTAAACACATGTCAAAATCAATCAAAGTCAATGATAATGACGTGCTGTCTGTGCTATCAAGGTTCAGCACACTGGTCCAATAACAACCAACAGGTTTTTACATAGACCCATAGTCTGTGTGAAGAAAATCACAACATGCACTAGTCTGGTCTGGTTTACAGACAAGTGCAATTCAATAGCAAGCAGTTCCTGTGCTTGTCCACTTTGCAAACAATCACACAGAGCTTGCACTTGAAACATTGCTGACGTGACTGGCTTTAGTTTTAAGTATGGCCATCTAAATCCAACCTAAAGACAACATAATAACATAGCAAAAAAAGTAACAATTTATTTATTTATATATTTACTGGAATGAAAACCTTTGAATAGTCAAACTTTTTTGTGAAATGTGGGGTTGTTCCAAAATGTTGTGACTTTTTGCACATTGCACTTAAAGATATTCAGTGCATCAGTGCATCTTCTGAGTGGCGTGCGCCTCCTTGTGCCTCTCCAGAAATGCCCCTTTTATTGAATTTGATGGGTGGGCATAACCACTCTCCATCCTAGCTCCTCCCACTTTGGCAGAGTTACTTCAAACTAGTGGAAAAGTCACAACATTTTTGAACAACTCACAGCTTTTCAAAGTGTTTTATGCCAGTTTTTGGGTGAAAACACTTTGATGCATTGCTCCCAGAGGCGCACACAGTTCAGTATTACAATCCCATAGGCACAACTGTATATAATTCTGCCATAGTATATAGTGATTTAAATGAGGTTATGAAAAGAAGACGCCTTTTTATATACCATGTCAGGACATATAGATCTCATTGAAGAGAAGTCCCCACAAAAAACCTTCATATATGACATCAAACTCTGTAAGAGCAGCTCCCTCTCTGGTAGGCCCATCATAGACACAACGCATTACTACATTTTTTTTTTAGCAATCAGGCTGTTCTTCAAAGATGATATACATTTTCTCAGATTTAAAATCCCATGGAATTTTAAGGAAAAAAATCTGTTTCTCGTTGGTATTTAATTGAAGGCACAGTATCGGCTCACAGCAGACTACATTATCAATGATGTATTGTTTACCTTCAATATTAGAATCCATACAAATGTAGCTACTGTATATGTTCCCTTAACACTGCTGTAAGAAAAGCTGAGTGAACTTTTATTTAAAATGGGCTATGCTCTCTTATCCTATGGCTGCTTGCCTCCTTTGACTTAATGACCCAAAGCCTTTTAAAGGCAGATCAAAGCATCTTTGCATTCACTCATATTTGTATTTCTGGAGTTTGCCTTACTATCGGTTTCTTTTTTTTTCTCCTCGGAATTGCGTAGATAGTGGCTTCTAAAGTTTAAGGTGCCTAAATTGCCAATTTTCCCTTCATCTAAAGGGGGAATTAATAGATATTCTTACTTAGAGCTACAACTCTCCTCTCCTGGCACTATAATGACATACATAAAGTAATGACAGTGCTGGGAGAGGGGAGCTGCAGAAGGGGGCAGTGATGAAGATGATCATGTGAGCACTGTTTGTCCCGCATAATGCTCTTGATTACTGAACAGCAAGCGTGCTCAGATAATGAGTCATCCAAGCATGCTCATGTGCTAACCGAGTTTCCTTGGAGTTCTCGAAAAATGTGTTCCAGTCTCCGCGGCTGTATGTCTCACGTCTGTTAGACAGCTGCAACACATGCAGGGATTGCCTAACAAACAGGCAAAGACACTCAGCATACGAGCACATTCGCTCATAACTACTCTGGATCAATCCCTGGTATTGGGGCATTATTTCCTAATACCTGTGATAAATTCAGAGCTGTGTATGACATATTACAGCGAAGCTCTCCTCTCTTTCCGGACACAGTAAAAAAAAAGGGATCAACATCAATTTTACCAAACCACACTAAAAATCCTGTTCTGACCTTCTCTTGGGGCACTTGCTTTTTTTCTACCCTCTATGACACTGCCATCTTATGATTGGGTAAAGTCATACAGGGAACAAAGTAAATGTCCCCAGGGAATAATATCTGATGAAGCGCCTTTCATTGATGGGGAAATTAGCATAGCAGTTGCCCTAAAGTTTGCAAGGTAATATTTCAGCAATGGACAGGAGAAATAAAAAACAGGAAAGTTCCTTTTTATTTAATTCGTCAGCCTCTTTATTATGATGTAGCTAATTTAACATGGTTGAAGGTGAAAGGTCTTCTTTAAGTGGTTGTCCTCGTCAACCTTATTCTAAAATAGAGTTAGTGTGGCTATTGCCAGGAGTTCAGCTTCTTGAACCTTCAGGGATCAGCCACACATTTCTTTACGCATGCATCAACTTTGTGAGCAATCACTTCCACGTAACTAATTACGGTACTTAAATTTCTTCCTAGCAAACACAGAAAAACTAACCTTTTGTACCAACATAATCGCTATGATTTGCAGTATTAGTGATTTTTTTTTTTAAATATATCAAAACCAGTCACATTTGTTAAATATTTATGAATTACTGTATGAACATTTGGATGATCAATATGTTTCCACTATAATAAATTATCGAGCAATATAATCTTATTTGTCAGAAAAAAATAAATCAATGTTTGCCCTTAATTAGCCTTTATTTTGATGTGACTATACTGTATGGTATGTTAGCAAATCGTCATCGACAGAAGGGAAGGAAACCTGAAAAAGAAGTTTGGTTTAAAGGGATCAGCAAAATTAAAGAAAGGAACTAGTAAGAGTTAAAGTAGCCTATAGTATGAAGAAATTCAATAGTAGTCATAGTTGGGTGATATTTTCATACATTTATGATTAGAGAAAATATGATCTTCAGCATCGCTCACTGAATCTGTCAAACAACAATATATTTTCCAGTCTGAACTAATGTTTACAGCACATAATACATTTCTGCTCGCAGCACATTTCCACTTGAACAGCTAGTAAATATTTTTATACCATTATTGTTAATGTTTTGATCAGACATCATGCATAATTTGTAATGCCTGCTTATAACGAAATAACAAAGAGTTCCAGGAGAAATAATATATGCAGCAGACTTATATTAAAGAGGAGGGATATATAACTCAAAGTGCATGGAGTATGCAAGATGTCCTGCATGATATACTTCTGCTAATTCAATGGACAGCCCAATTGATTTCACCATTTACGCTGTATGTCAGCTATGCTGGGAAACATCTAAGCAGTCTCGTTTATGATCAGGACTATAAAGCCAATCTAGTCTTCACACGCATCAGCTTTTTCGTAGATGTGATCACATTTTTTATTTGACCTTCGCTAAAAGCGAGTACACGTTTTATCACATCTGATGACCACCATTTTCCTCCTTTATGATTACATTGGCACATTCTTTTATCCTCGCCGAACACGGTTATTCAAGAGAACTTGTCTCTTACCATATTATCGCTCAATACAATCACGCATATCTTATGCCAATGCAATTCTTATTCTTCTTAGTTTTCCTTCTTTCAATGCACTTGGCTTCTTTGTCACCAGATTTCTGGAGTTAAAATGAGATATGTAAATATGTCTGTATCCTGCAAGAAGTGTAATTAATTATCTTTACAAAAAAAAATCACACAAATTGAAAGATTTCCAGTTTAGAAGTAAATGCATGCTTTTAACTTGAATTAATGGGTTTATCCAACTTTTGATGAAATTGTAAAGTCAGCTGCAAACAGAAAAAGTAAAAAAGACTTGTTTCCGAAACTTGCCCAGTGCCAATGATCGGGCAGTTGTTCCAATTTTGTTTACTAGTTGCCCGTACAGGACTGCTCCAGCCAATCAGTGGTTGGGGATAAATAGTTAGAATGCTCCATTTTCAATTTTTTTTTTCTGGTGAAGAGTCTCCCAATATATCTGGTCTTGAGATTTGAGATAATGTGTCCACTCTGTATCTCAGGTATACGACTCAGGTAACACCCAGAGCAGGGGTTGTTAGGCATGATGGTACTTCCAACATGGAGGCCTACATTTTTGTGCAACAATGGATTCCCCCTTTGGTATGCATGAAGTACATGTATAGGACATGGGCAGGATGTAGATATCAAGGGGGAAATATTCAGGCTGAGGGCTCCAACATTTTCTTGGACCTTGGAGAGGGGGTGAAAATGCAACATGTTGCGTTCGGAGGGCACTTCCAAACGATGCATGCGGACGCATCCGCATACAACACATGTCCCTGTGTACACAATGTTAAAGACAGGTACACAGGAAGCATGCGGAAGTAGGCGGAGCTTAAGGAAAGAAGTCCACAGCACCACCTTGCAGACTCAAACGCTAATGTGAACCCAGCCTTACAGCCCAATCTGTGAGATGGAAGCTGAAGCTGAGAGGAATCTACAGATGTGTCAGGTATAATCATACAGAGCTCTGCAGAGAGATCAGGGGAGCAGAGAGCGACCATTACACATCACACTGGTAACTAGCCCTTCATATAAAATAAACCCTGGAGGCAGTTATCTTCCAGGCAGCATCTGTCCCATAACCTTGAAGAGGTCATTTACATAAAGTGATAAAAAAGGATTTCTCAAAAACATGGCATCTGATATGAGGCATACAGGTAGGACTTTTGTAAACATTCTATAACCTGTATGCCTCATACTAATAGGTTAGATCAAATATAGGACAGATTAACTTTAAAGGGGATTCCTATGAACTAATGTTCCTTTTAATCAAAAGATCTTAGAATTATAATAATTTCCACAATTGGATGTGTGTAAATAAAATGTCCCTGTGCTGAGATAATTATTATTTTCAACAAGGCAGGTCTCACACATCCAGGAACCACGGATCGTACTTTGGTCCAAAGACCGGACCCAACCTTCAAGTCTCGTGGCCTGAGCTAATTGCTTTATATATGCCTATAAAGTATTTCGTAGGGAGGACTGTCAGTTCGACTGGGTTTTCTGGTCCTAGTTCGGTCTGTGTCAGCTAAAATCCCATATTTTCCAAAACTTTTCACTTAACTACAAAAATGGGATAATCTAAATGCTTAAAGGGGTTGTACCAAGAGGAAAAGTTTATTTTGATCAATAGATTTTGTAATAATAATAGATCAGACCATGCTCCTGTACGGCCAGACACAGCCATTACACAGTACACAGCAGGGGCACATTTAAAAGGGTTCTAACAATTTCCCATCCTCTTTGAAAAGCATATCTTCACACAAATACAAGCCGTATTTACTTCTAATCTCTGCCTTTCTTGACATCCTATTAAAAATAGGTCAGTGTACGTATAAAAAGTATAAAGATAAAAATAGCTATTATGAGTAAGCCAGAAAATGTGCTATGTGCGTAAAGCATGGATACATCTATTATCTTGTATGTGAGCATTTCTTGTCCTGTTCTGATCACTCACACTAATCCAACAAGCTAATGCATATTAAAAGGAACCAATTTCCATTCATATATTTTAATCTCAGTACAAGAAAGCTGATACAGCACAATAACCTGGCAGTCATATTAAAATTCATAGCATGATTCCTTTTGAGCAGACATAGTTTCAACAGCTGAATGCATATGTTAAACTGCATTTGACCTCACACAACTCCTTTTCATTACAAGAAATATTACATCCTGCATTATTTATGGGCAAAGTTATATACTGTATGACACCTAGGGCAGTAGCCACCATGTAGGCTCCTATGTAGGGCAACTATGTGAAGACAATGGCAGGAAAATGTTCCTTTTTTTCCATTTTGATTATGCCGAGTGAGATGCACATCCAGCAGAATAGGTAAGGGCGATGAATAGTACAGTGAGATTGGGTATGCAGAATGTGGCTTGCATTACTAACAACTATGGCCAAATTTATTCATAGGGTAATATGTAATATGCTCTGGAACGCTTACCTGAAAATTGCTAAATGTAATTTTCAAATATTTTCTACCATTTTTCTCTATGCTACACATACTGAATATACAGGTGCTTCTCAAAAAATTAGAATATCATCAAAAAGTTAATTTATTTCAGTTCTTCAATACAAAAAGTGAAACTCATATTATATAGAGTCATTACACACAGAGGGATCTATTTCAAGTGTTTATTTCTGTTAATGTTGATGAATATGGCTTACAGCCAATGAAAACCCAAAAGTCATTATCGCAGTAAATTAGAATACTTTATAACACCAGCTTGAAAAATGATTTTAAAATCCGAAATGTTGGCCTACTGAGATGTATGTTCAGTAAATGCACTCAATACTTGGTCGGGGCTCCTTTTGCATCCATTGTCCATGTTGCGGATAGGTTGGCAGCAGACCCCTGTGGTTGTCATAGCTGGGTTACTATGAGTGCCGCCCAGTGGTTGGCGCTCATAGCAAGTGAGCATTTCTGCTACACAGAAGCACAATCTGTAGCACAACCGATCAGATGATCACAGCTTCTAGTCTGTATTGAAGCTAGTGTAAAGTGAAAAAAAAATGTTTTATAAATATAAAAGAAATAAAAAAAATAAAAGTTCAAATAACTCCCCATTCGCATCATTCTAAATAAAACAATAAAATAAAAATAAAAAATACACATATTTGGTTTTGCGGTGTTCAGAATCGCTGAATTAACCTGATCGCTAAACGACGTAATGAGAAAAAAAAATCATATCGACAGAATAACGTTTTTTTGGTCACCGCAACATTGCATTAAAATGCAATAATGAGTGATGAAAAGATTACATCTACACTAAAATGGTATCAGTAAAAATGTCAGCTCGGCGCACAAAAGATTTAGCCCTCACACAGCCCCAGATCACAAAAAATGGAGATGCTACAGGTCTTAGAAAAATACTTTTTTTATTTTTATTTTTTACAAACTTCGGATTTTTTTTCACAACATAAATAAAAAATACCAACTATACGATTGGTGTCTGTGAACTCGTAATGACCTGGAGAATTATAATGGCAGGTCAGTTTTAGCATTTAGTGAACACAGTAAAAAAAAAAAATAGTGCAATTGCACTTTTTTTTTTGCAATTTCACCGCACTTGGAATTTTCTTCCCGTTTTTCAGTACACTATATGGCAAAACCAATGGTGTCGTTCAAAAGTGCAACTCGTCCCGCAAAAAAACACATCCTCGCATGGTCATATTAACAGAAAAATAAAAAGGTTATGGCTCTGGAAAGAAGGGGAGCAAAAAACAAACACAAAGAAGGAAATACACCCGGTCCTTAAGAAGTTAATGGGTGGTCTGTATATGGTTTTTCTAGGGGGTACAGAACAGTCATGTTTTGCGAACAAAAATTGATGTGTCAACAGAGAAAATCATTAGCATATGCCCTATTTGTAACATTTTTAACCAACCTCATGTATGGCATATTATAGGGGGCTTTACGACCTTACCGTTTCATGTACCACTATACAGGCATCACACACAATGGGAAACAGATTACTTTTAGGAGCAAGTAGGACTGCTAATCAGCACAACCCTGCTGAATGCATACGCAGGAGAGTAAATCGGTCTTCTGTTCTGAATAGGTCGTTGGATTAAAAGTACAAGAAAGCATTGATAGAGGTGTCTGCCTGTGCTTTGTAAAGACAGCTGATCAGGATTCCTCTGATTTATAAAAGGGGATTGATGGTAAGATAAGCCTGAATAGAAAGTGGAAAAGATGGAAATGAAAGCGTATGCTAGTGTATACTATGCCATATATACCACATGATGTGTGATTTTAGTATCTGATGTGCAGTTCTCCTTTACCACTGTGTGGGTCAGCTGGAAGTAACCTGACTTGAATATGTATTTGCAAATATTGATCCGCCGAAACAACACATGAACAATGTCAAATTGTTAACGAGGTCTCTTAGGGAATATCACTCACTAAGACCTCAATGGCCGCCAGTCAATATGTTGGCGTAGAAAGTATCAAGAAGACAAATCTTGAGTGTAAATAGCTTTTAGTTTTATAGAACTATGGGATACAACATGATATCATAGGACAGCCATTAGCACGATGAAGAATTATTGATAGACATATAGTTTCCAATTTCCTTTGTGTACAACCAAAGAACTAAATGAGATCAATCATGCTGATATTAAGCAGATCATGTCAAACCTCTGCTGAGAAACGTAAATCTTAGCAATAAAGGTTACAATACAGAAGTAATATGCAGTGGCCCATGGCAACAATTGTAAAATTCAGCTTGAATTTAAAAAATATCTAATAAATTTGAATTAGCCCATAATATTAGAAGAAACAACAAGATTCTGAAAGACGAAATTTCAATCTTCAGCTACTAAAACTTGTATTTTAACCCCTTCGTGACCGGGCCAATTTTTTAAATTCTGACCAATGTCACTTTATGTGGTCATAGCTCTGGAATGCTTCAACAAATCCCAGTGATTTTGAGACTGTTTTTTCGTGGCACATTAGAATTTATGATAGTGGTAAACTTAGATTGATATATTTTGTGTTTGTTTATAAAAAATATCAGAAACTTGACAAAAATGTAAAAAAAATTGCAATTTTCAAACTTTAAATGATTATCCCTTTAATCCAGATAGTCATACCACAGAAAAACATTAATAAATAACATTTCCCACGTCTGCTTTACATCAGCACCATTTTTAAAACGCTAATTTATTTTGTTAGCTTTTTAGGTTTAAAAATGTAGCAATAATTTTTCATTTTTTCAAGGAAATTTACAAAATTTATTTTTTTGAGGGACCTATCCAAGTTTGAAGTGACTTTAGGAGTGCTATATATTGGAAAACCCCAAACATGATTCTATTTTAAAAACTGCACCCCCTGACATATTGAAAACTGCTGTCAGGTAGTTTATTAACCCTTCAGGTGATTTTCAGGAATTAATGCAAAGTGGTATAGCCGGAATGAAAAAGTGCTTGTTTACCACCTAGATGTCACTAACTTCTGAACTGACCACTGTAGCCGGGAGCCTCTAAGGCTGCTATTTGGCCATGAACTGCTATGGCAAACATCAGGACCACACAATCATGATCTCGGTGTGTCAATTAGATTAAAGTGCAAGCCCCCACAATCTATTAACCATTTATTTGATGTAGTCACTTTTGACAGCAGCAACTAAGGGGTTAAACAGATATGGATGGTGCCAACACCGATCATTTGTGATACAGAAAGTTGTCAGATATAGTGGACAGCCGACAGCTGCTGGATTGTCACCTGTATGGGGATGATATTCTCTTATATCTCAGGTCAGTAAATATACGTATAGGCGGTCATGAAGGGGTTTTAAGGGAGTAAGCTGGATGAATGAATGGATGGATGGATGGATGGATGCATGAATATAGATAGAAATGCTGATTATTATTCTTGAGGTAGCAAGAAACTTGGCAGGAGAAAACAGTCATCAGAAAATACTAAAAAAGTTGTCTGATATACAAAAAAAAATCTTATTTTTAAGGTATGTATGCATTTAAAATAAAAACTGGTGTCAATTCCTTACACCATCTAATGGATCAATGCTCCATTTGGAATTTAGAAGACTGCTGCAGCCTCTGATTGGATGCAGTGGTCAGGTGACACTGAGCAGTCCATCGTCAGAAAATATCTGATAATGTGTTGTTCTTCAGAATGAAGCAGTCATTGCTTCTGGAGTCGGTGCAGACATCTGGAGCAGCCTAGATCTGGTGGTTGAGCTGGAAGGAAAGTATGCCAGAAATTTTTTTTAATTAAGCAAATGCACGCCTGGAAAAATGGTTTTTTTCTATATAAGAACCAGTTTAGCTATTTCCTAATATCTGTCACAAACATACATTAGAAGTTGGAAGTTGTATGGAGTTGGCTTAGGAGCTGAGCCTGCTCTACATGCAGCAGGCAAAGACTGTTATATCACTGACGTCTTAACTACAGAGATGAAAATTAAAAGCTGCTTTTTACAATACTAGTATAAACTAAGAAATGTCCAAAATCTCACGCACACATTTTTTTTCATCCTGAGTGAAGTTGAGAAGTGCAGCATTTTTTAAATATGCAGCATGTCAATTCTTAACGGGGTTTTGCAGAATTTTTTCACCCATAGAAAGCAATAAGAAAATGAAAAAAATGTAAAAACACAACAGCGGTTTTTAGCAACATTGACTAAATAAAATTACCGTATATACTCGAATATAAGTCGATCCGAGTAAAAGTCGACCCCCCTAATTTTGCCTCAAAAACCGGGAAAACTTATTGACTTGAGTATACCGTAAGTCTAGGGTGGGAATTGCTGAAGATACTGGTAAATTTCAACAATAAAAATAAATAAGAATAAATGCTGCACAGTGAATAATGGTGGCCCAAATACCGTAATGCTGCACAACATATGCCCCCATAAATGCTGCACAGTGAATAACGGTGGCCCAAATACCGTAATGCTGCACAACATATGCCCCCATAAATGCTGCACAGTGAGTACCGTAATAGTGGCCCCAATGCATGATTTATTGGCCAGGTGATAGGATTACCGATAATCCTATCATGTTGCTGCTGCCCCTGCTGGAATTAAAAAAAACAAACAAAAAAAACACTATATACTCACCTCCGTTGCTGACAGCTGCTCCTGAGCGTTATCGGCTCTTCAGTGACTTAGGCAGATGGCGTGTGCTATCCACATCATCGCGCCCCCTGTACGTCACTGCCAGAAGACGGAAGGCGGGAGAGAGCGGCGCGCCGGGAGAGAGTGGCGCACAGCGACTTGTAACGCCGCCGCCGCCCTATCATCACCCGCCGCCGCCGGGACACTGACAGGCTGCAGGGGACCGCAGACACATACCGGGGAACGCGGAGACGACGGGGACCAGGTAAGTTTGAACTGTGACCCGAATATAAGTCGAGGGGGGGTCTTTTTCAGCCAAAAAAGGGGGCTGAAAAACTCGACTTATATTCGAGTATATATGGTATGTATTAAACATGTACGATAAGACGCTTTATAAGACGCACCCCCAAATTTGGTGAAGAAAAAGAGAATTTTTTTTAATGTTAAATGGAAGTGTGTATTATAATGCCAGTGTCCGTCTTTCAAATCATATACCATATATTTCCCTCATCTTGGTATCTATATAACCCCCATCCTGGCACATTGCCCCCTTGTGCTGGCATATAGCCCCCCATCCCATCCTGAATATGGCCCCCCAGTCACTATATGCCCCCCTGCTGGCACTCACATGGCCCCCCTCTCTCTATATGCCACCTGCTGGCATGCACATGGCCCCCCTCTCTCTATATGCCTCCCTGCTGGTATGCACACGGCCCCCGCATACCTATATTCCCCCCTGCTGGCATTAACACCTTCCGATGATGGCTCCTGCTCCCAGCTCCCCCCGTGGCTTTCCTGTGTCGGTGCTGAGTCTGCTGACATCCTCCTCCTGCAAGGGCACGCAGCACCAGCTGCGCATTCAGGCAGTTCGTTGTAGCTAGTAGCTACAGGACCTTCCATGATGTCACCAATAAGACCTGTGGTCACGTGACTCGCAGTGCACACTGGGAGTCACGTGACCGCAGGACCTATTGGTCACATCACGGAAGGTCCTGAACCTACCATGAACTGCCTGAGGAGGATGTCAGCAGACTCAGCACAGACACAGGAAAGCCACGGGGAGAGCTTGGAGCAGGAGCCATCATTGGAAGGTGACTATAGTGACGGGGGGAAAGTGCAGCAGGCACATGTAATATGCGCTGCTCCCCTGTCTACCAGCTCGGCACGGCTTCAGCGCCGGGGTGATGGACAGCGGGTGCAGTGAATATTACGTGAGCCTAATGAGCGGGAGCACAGGACCTCCTGCTGTCTCTGCAGCCCGCAGCCAGCCCACCCCAGCCCCCTGACACCACTCCAGAGCTGCCCCCCTCTCTTCTACAGCACAGCACACCGATTCGGATTATAAGACGCACGCCCCACTTTCCCCCAAAATTTGGGGGAACAAAAGTGCGTCTTATAATCCGAACAATACGGTACATGTAATTTGCACCCAAACGCAGCAAACAATGTAGTGAAAATGCTGAAAAATGGATATTTTGAATGTAGTGTTTTTACTGCTAAAAGAACATATTTTGGCTGCAGAACAAAGCTCAGTAAAAATGCTGAATGTGAACATTCCAAATGTGAAAATGCAGCTTTTTTTCACCTGCATTTTTTCTGAAGATGTCTGCATCAAAACACGCAGTAGTATTCGTCTCTCATTATTGTATTTTTGCCATGTTTTTGCTATGTTTTTCCCTTTTTTTTTTTTTTGCATTTTTGATGAAGCACTGTGAGAATTTTTCATGTTGATCTGCTGTGAAGACACTAAGCTTGAACTGCGGTGACCTCATCACTGGCATTTTCCCACGGTCCATAGGTCACCACAGTTCAGGCCAGCTGGGAGCACAGCCTCAGTGACGTCACCGCTAGTCATTGAACCTACGATCCCAGCAACTCATTCACCAGTGAATTTCTGCTGGGATAGTCACATCTTGGCACCGTACAGGTTGAAAACTGTTTATCCTCTAGACATGGATTACGGCATGGGATAGAACAAAGGACAGGTATGGTATATTGTTGTTTTTATTTTACTTTTAATACAAGAGATTGAGGGCTTCGGTGGAATTAGGCAAGCTCATAAGTATGGATTAATTGAGATTATTAAAGGAGTCTGTTTCTTTCTTTCAATTAAAGGACATTATTCTGGGTGTCTGTTTTCTTACAATGTGACTATGGGGTTAGTAATGGAGGCGTCTTATTGATGCCTCTCCATTACTAACCTCAGGGCTTGATGTCATCAGACAATACAAAGGTGTCATCAACCCCCCAACTATTACCCCACTTGCCACTGCTACAGGGCAAGTGGGAAGAGCAAGGCCAATTGCCAGAATTGGCACATCTTAGAGATGCACCTTTTCTGGGGCGGCTGAGAGCTGATGTTTTTAGCCAGGGTGTCCAGTATCCATGGCCCCCTTCCTAGGGTATTAATATCAGCCCGCAGTTGTATGCATAGCCTTTGCTGATTATTAATTATAGGGGGACACCACGTCTTTTTTTTGGGTCCCCAATTTTAATAGCCAGTAAAGGCTAAGTATACAGTCGTGAACTGATATTAATAGCCTGGGAAGCTCCATGGATATTACCCCCTCTCCAGGCTATAAACATCTGCTCCCAGTCATCAGCTTTCCCTCTGCTGGTTACAAAAATTTGTGCGGGAGCCCACGCCATTTGTTCCGAAAAATAGTCTTTTATTAAAGACATGTACAGTAAGCTGCACACACACTGTACTTATATTTGCAACTGACATCTATATATCTACCTATTCTATTTGAATTTACTGTACGCAATCCATCTCTTCCATCCTGTCGGCTCCTGCAGTTATTTTACAGAACCCGGCAGATGAATTACTGGCTTTTCTTCTACCTCTCTATGCAATCTAAATACATATATATGTGTGACACTGACAGATATATACACTGCTCAAAAAATAAAGGAAACACTTAAACAGAATATAACTCCAAGTAAATCAAACTTCTGTGAAATCAAACTGTCCACTTAGGAAGCAACACTGTGTGACAATCAATTTCACATGCTGTTGTGTAAATGGAATAGACAAGAGATGGAAATTATAGGCTATTATCAAGACACCCTCAGTAAAGGAGTGGTTCTGCAGCTGGGGACCACAGACCACATCTCAGTACCAATGCTTTCTGGCTGATGTTTTGGTCACTTTTGAATGTTGGTTGTGCTTTCACACTCGTGGTAGCATGAGGCAGACTCTAAAACCCACACAAGAGGCTCAGGTAGTGCAGCTCATCCAGGATGGCACATCAATGCGAGCTGTGGCGAGAAGGTTTGCTGTGTCTGTGTCAGTGAAGTGTCCAGAGGTGCTACCAAGAGTCCTGCTGCTGGGTTGTTGCCCTCCTATGGCCCCCCTCCATGTGTCCTGGTGTACTGGCCTGTCTCCTGGTAGCGCCTCCTGCCTCTGGACACTTTGCTGACAGACACAGCAAACCTTCTTGCCACAGCTTGCATTGATGTGCCATCCAGGATGAGCTGCACTACCTGAGCCACTTGTGTGGGTTGTCTCTGAAGAGACAATTTGCATATTTCCCAGAGGAGCATTGCGGCTTTAAGTCTCCTCATCTTGGCATGCTTAGCATGTCATTCTCCGCAAGGAGAAATGATACTTCTTGAATTTTACCAGGGTAACAGCAGAAAATAAACTGTACAATTTGTTGTACAATTTTTCCTGAGTACGCTGACACCTCACACGTGGTTTAAAAGTGGTGTTTTGAAGCATAGTGGGGCTTTTTACACCATTACTCATGCAGTATAAGTGATTAGACGACTATATTATATCAGGTGGGGCGATTACAGAGATACCAGATTTATACTGTTTTTTTATGTTTGGCTGCTGTCACACACTATAAGACTTATTTTGTATCACCATATTATGAGAGCTATCATTTTTCTATATTTCTGCCGACACAGTCAAGTGAGGGCTTGTTTTTTGTGGACGAGTTGACGTTTCTATTGGTACCATTCTCAGTCTAATACGTTTTTTGAGGAATCACACACAGAGAGGGAGCCTGTAAGTTTCTGCTCTGAGCAGGAATTTACAGGCCACCATACCTGGGTGACTTCCACAGCCATCTTTTTACATGCAAATTTTACTCATCTCATTCAAATCTATGGTGAAAATCTAGAAATAAAATGTATATATACCACATGGGAAATTGACATGTCGTGTGTTGTGAGTTCATTTTCCCCTTCACTACTGAGGCCCGAGGAACTCCCTCTTCTGGTAAAGAAAGGTAGTGAGCCTGATTATCAAACACCTGAGTCTGATGATGATGACTGGCTGAGTGGAGTTACTGACTGGATATAAGGCTGCCGACGCCCTTCTGCCCTGCGGGTGATTTCTCTGTGGGATCCTTGGAGACCAGTCTGAATTCCTGCTCCTCTAAAGCTAAGTTTTCTGCTCGGCTTTTTGCATTTGTGCTTAGACTTGCTTTGTTTTTCTGGATTTCTGCCATTCCCTGCTGGGGTGTGCTGAATTCCTTTAGCTCTGTCTTCTGAAAATACCTGAGTGCTGATTTAGTTTTTGAAGCCTAGCTGCTTCAGGGTCTTTTTCATATCAGCTTGTTGGCTTATGTCTTTGATAGGGTTTTGGCAGATTGCAGACAGCAACCTTCCTTTCCTGTTCTGTTTAGCTAGCTTGGGCCCCATTTTTTGCTCAGTCTATCTTTCTATCTGTGTGAGTGTTTTTTCATCTTGCTTCACCGTCATTATATGTTGGGGGCTGCCTTTTACTTTGGGGTCTGCTCTGGGGCAGTTTAGATTTCCTTTTCTGTCTTTAGGCTATTTAGCGCTCCGGCTGTGATCGAGGGGTCTAGGGCATCGTAGGAACCCCCCACGGCTACTGCTAGTTGTGTTGATAGGTTCAGGGGTCTGCAATCTGATAGTTGCCAACTTCTCTGGTTTTCTGGACGTAGCTTCTATTTTTGTGTCTGCCTCCTACGGTGACTCAATCATAACAGAATCACCCGCCATACCGCAGATCCTAGGGTACTCAATAGCAGGAAAGAATTGTATAAAAAAAAAAGTGTGTATATTTTTTCCTCTATATCTCTGAGGCCGTAGGGGGAATTTTTTTTTCTCTCAATGGAGATAAAGCAATTGTCTGATCGTGTGGAGCAGCTCACTGCGGAAGTGCGGGGAATTTCCGCCTACCTTGCTCATTCACATGCTGCTGAACCAAAGATTCCTACACCTGATGTATTTTTTGGGGATTGGTCTAAATTTTTGAATTTCAAAAATAATTGTAAATTATTTTTTGCCTTGAAACCTAACTCGTCAGGGAGCTCCGCGCAGCAGGTTAAAATTGTCATCTCTTTGCTGCGTGGCGATCCCCAGGATTGGGCATTTTCTTTGAAACCAGATGATCCTATTCTGACTAATGTGAATGCATTTTTTCAGGCCTTGGGGTTGTTGTATGATGAACCTAATGCCATTGATCAGGCTGAAAAGACCCTGCTGGCATTGAACCAGGGTCGTGATTCTGCAGAATTGTACTGTCAAAAATTCCGAAAGTGGGCAGTACTTACTACCTGGAATGATAAAGCCTTGGCTGCTCTCTTTCGGAAGGGGTTGTCAGAAGCCGTAAAATATACTATGGTGGGATTTCCTGTTCCCTCTGGTCTTGACGATTCTGTCATTAGCCATTCAGGTTGATCAGCGTTTGCACGAACGCAAAGCTGCACGAGAGGTGTTGCCACCTGTTGAACAAATGTCTGAACCTATGCAATGTGATAGAGTTTTTTCCAGAGAGCAGCGTCAGGAGTTCAGAAGGCGTAATAAGTTGTGTTTTTTCTGTGGAGATGCCTCGCATATTATTTCTGTCTAAAAGAGAGAAACGCTTTGCACACACGTTTTCTGTTGGTGGTGTTCAACCTAAGTTTCTTCTGGCTATTACTCTGATCTGCTCCCTGTCCACATTTTCCGCCAAGGCTTTTGTGGATTCGGGAGCAGCCCTAAACCTAATGGACTTGCATTTTGCTAAACGTTGTGGATTTCCGATGACACCTCTGCAGACGCCTATCCCTTTGAAGGGGATTGATGCTACTCCTTTGGCTAAAAATAAACCTCAGTTTTGGACCCAGGTGGTAATGCGGGTCGCCCCAGACCATCAAGAAAATTGCAGATTTTTGGTGTTGCATAATCTGCATGATACTATTGTTCTGGGGTTTCCCTGGTTACAAATTCATAATCCAGTTTTGGATTGGAAATCTGTGTCTGTGGTGAGTTGGGGTTGTCGGTGTGCCTTTAGTGAGGCTCCGGTGTTTTCCACTTCTCCTTAGTCGCATAATGTTCCTGATTATTTGGCGGACTTTTATGATGTATTTAGTGAGAATGAGACTGCGTCTCTGCCTCCTCATAGGAGTTATGACTGTGCAATTGAACTGAGCCCGGGGTGTAAATTTCCCAAGGGTCGGCTCTTCAATTTATCTGTACCCGAGCACGAGGCTATGTGATCCTATATTAAGGAGGCGTTGGAGAAGGGTCATATTAGACTATCCTCGTCACCCTTAGGTGCCGTTTTTTTTTGTAGCCAAAAAGGATGGATCATTAAGACCTTGTATTGATTATCGTGCCCTCAACAAAATTACTGTTAAATATCAGTATCCGTTACCCCTGATTTCTGATCTATTCTCCAGAGTTAAAGGTGCTTGCTGGTTTACCAAGCTTGACCTCAGGGGGGCGTATAATCTTATTCACATTAAGCATGGGGATGAATGGAAGACGACGTTTAATACTCCGGAGGGACATTTTGAGTACCTGGTGATGCCTTTTGGGCTCACTAATGCCCCTTCTGTCTTCCAGTGCTTCATGAACGATATTTTCTGAGATTTTGTCGATAAATTTTTGATTATCTATCTGGATGATATTTTGATCTTCTCCAAGGATTGGGATTCTCATGTGGAACATATTCGGACTGTGTTCCGGATCTTGAGGGAGAATTCCCTGTATGTCAAAGGATCTAAATGCCTTTTTGGAGTACAGAGGATTTCTTTTTTGGGATTTATTTTGTCCCCGTCAACTATTGAAATGGACCCTGCCAAGGTACAGGCCATTTACGATTGGGTTCAGCCCACTTCTTTGAAGGCCCTCCAGAAGTTTTTGGGTTTTGCTAATTTTTATCGGAAATTTATAGCAAAATTTTCTAGTATTGCCAAGCCATTGACTGATTTGACTAAGAAGGGTGCTGATGTGTTAAATTGGTCTCCGGAGGCTGTTTCTTCCTTTCAGGAGCTGAAGCGAAGATTCACCTCCGCCCCGGTTTGCGGCAACCTGATGTCTCACTTCCGTTCCAGGTAGAGGTGGATGCTTCTGAGATTGGTGCAGGAGCTGTTTTGTCCCAAAAGGATCCTGTAACATCTAAAATGAATCCCTGTGCTTTCTTTTCCCGAAAGTTCTCTCCATCTGAACGTAACTATGATGTGGGGAATCGGGAACTGTTGGCCATGAAATGGGCATTTGAGGAGTGGAGACATTGGTTGGAGGGAGCTAAGCATCAAGTCGTGGTCCTCACTGACCACAAGAATTTGATTTACCTAGAGTCGGCTAAGCGCTTGAACCCTAGACAGGCTAGGTGGGCCTTGTTTTTTACACGTTTTGATTTTGTGGTTTCTTTTCTTCCTGGAACTAAGAATGTCAAGGCAGACGCCCTCTCTAGGAGCTTCTTTGCTGATTCTTCTGTGGTGACCAAGCCTGCTACCATCTTAGGCGAAGGGGTAGTTCTTTC
This sequence comes from Dendrobates tinctorius, assembly GCF_039654945.1. Classification (NCBI taxonomy): domain Eukaryota; kingdom Metazoa; phylum Chordata; class Amphibia; order Anura; family Dendrobatidae; genus Dendrobates; species Dendrobates tinctorius. The sequence continues at coordinate 30,479,298 of NW_027361703.1, read as the reverse complement.
TGCCATCTCGCCCGATTTGAGACGTGCTCTGGAAGAGTTGCAGGAGGACAAACCTGAGCGTTGTCCCAGTGGAAAGTTGTATGTTCCTGACCAGTGGAAGAAGAGAGTGATGTCTGAAGTTCATTGTTCTGCTTTGGCTGGTCATCCAGGTATTTTTGGTACTAGAGATCTGGTGAGTCGGTCTTTTTGGCGGCCCTCCTTGTCTCGTGATGTCAGGAATTTTGTGCAGTCCTGTGGGAAGTGCTCCCGGTCTAAATCGTGTTCTCGCTCTAGTGGGTTGTTGATGCCTTTGCCTGTCCCCAAGAGGCCATGGACCCATATTTCAATGGATTTCATCTCTGATATGCCTGTCTCTCAAAGGATGACTGTTATTGGGGTGATTTGTGATAGGTTCTCTAAGATGGTTCATCTTGTACCACTCCCTAAGTTGCCGTCTTCCTCTGAGTTGGTGCCCCTGTTTTTACAACAGGTGGTTCGCTTGCACGGGATTCCTGAGAACATTGTATCTGACAGAGGAGTCCAGTTTGTGTCTAGATTTTGGAGAACTTTCTGTTCCAAGCTGGGAATTCAGTTGTCCTTCTCCTCTGCTTTTCACCCTCAGACCAATGGGCAGACAGAGAGAACAAACCAGACCTTGGAGTCATATTTGAGATGTTTTATTTCTGCTGATCAGGATGATTGGGTTTCATTTTTGCCCTTGGCCGAATTTGCTTTAAATAATAGAGCTAGTTCTGCCACTTTGATGTCACCTTTTTTTTGTAACTTTGTGTTTCATCCTCGATTTTCTTCAGGGCAGGTGGAGCCCTCTGCCTGCCCAGGTGTTGACACTGTGGTGGAGAGAATGCACCAGATCTGGGACCAAGTGGTGGATAAGTTATCTCTCTCCCAGGAAAAGGCCCAGCGGTTTTCAAACCGACATAGGACCATTGGTCCCCAGTTTAAGGTTGGTGATATGGTGTGGTTATCATCAAAAAATATTGCTATGAAGGTGGCTTCTCCTAAGTTTAAGCCTAGATTTATTGGACCTTACAAGATTTTGGAGATTATTAATCCGGTCTCTTTTCGTTTGGCTCTTCCTGTCACATTTAAAATTCATAATGTGCTCCATAAATCTTTGTTGAAGAGGTTTGTTGAACCTGTTGTTCCGGGGGTGGCACCTCCAGACCCTGTATTGGTTGAAGGTAACATGGAATATGAGGTAGAGAAAGTACTGGATTCCCGTCTGGCTAGACAGAGACTCCAGTATTTCGTTAAGTGGAAGGGTTATGGTCAGGAGGATAATTCCTGGGTCTCTGCCTCTGATATTCATGCCAAAAGATTGGTGCGTGCCTTTCATCGGGCTCACCCTGATCGCCCTGGTGGCGTGGTTGAGGGTTCGGTGACCCCTCCTCAAGGGGGAGGTACTGTTGTGAGTTCATTTTCCCCTTCACTACTGAGGCCCGAGGAACTCCCTCTTCTGGTAAAGAAAGGTAGTGAGCCTGATTATCAAACACCTGAGTCTGATGATGACTGGCTGAGTGGAGTTACTGACTGGATATAAGGCTGCTGACGCCCTTCTGCCCTGCGGGTGATTTCTGTGGGATCCTTGGAGACCAGTCTGAATTCCTGCTCCTCTAAAGCTAAGTTTTCTGCTCGGCTTTTTGCATTTGTGCTTAGACTTTGTTTTGCTTTGTTTTTCTGGATTTCTGCCATTCCCTGCTGGGGTGTGCTGAATTCCCTTAGCTCTGTCTTCTGAAAATACCTGAGTGCTGATTTAATTTTTGAAGCCTAGCTGCTTCAGGGTCTTTTTCATATCAGCTTGTTGGCTTGTGTCTTTGATAGGGTTTTGGCAGATTGCAGACAGCAACCTTCCTTTCCTGTTCTGTTTAGCTAGCTTGGGCCCCATTTTTTGCTCAGCCTATCTTTCTATCTGTGTGAGTGTTTTTTCATCTTGCTTCACCATCATTATATGTTGGGGGCTGCCTTTTACTTTGGGGTCTGCTCTGGGGCAGTTTAGATTTCCTTTTGTCTTTAGGCTATTTAGCGCTCTGGCTGTGATCGAGGGGTCTAGGGCATCGTAGGAACCCCCTACGGCTACTGCTAGTTGTGTTGATAGGTACAGGGGTCTGCAATCTGATAGTTGCCAACTTCTCTGGTTTTCTGGACGTAGCTTCTATTTTTGTGTCTGCCTCCTACGGTGACTCAATCATAACAGTCGTGGATTTCAAAAACTCATCACAGGTCAGTTTACTCTGTGTAAAAAAAATAGCACAGTGGAAATGAGATTTCTATAAATTCCATCCACTTTGCTGGAACTGTAAGATGCTGCAATTTTTGTACAGCAAAAATATGCAATGTCAAAAATATACCAAATACTCGCCGTAGGAACTTAATCTTACAGTGAACCTTTGAAGGTATTTACCGCTATTACCTAATAGGACCTCTTAATCGGGCGCTTTTAGTCATGCCTTCATTTCCCCTAGATGTTAGTGCAGTCTGTGTTAGAAAGCAATGCTTAATCCAGGCAATTTTTAAATCGAGGGTCCTTCATTCCTGTATGTCGCTTGTATCACACCCACAACAGCATGAGAGAGAAACCAGAATGCCCATGTCCATCTCCTTCTCCCTGCTCACACTGGGCGGTCATTGTTGCTGCTGTGGGTGTGATATAAGTGAAATATAGGGATGAGGCACGGTGCTATTGGACTAGTCTGGATGCACAAGCACCAAGATTAAACATTGTTTTTTTTTTTTTGCAGAGACTGCACTAACAATTACTTGTAATAAAGGCATAATTAAAAATGTTATGACTGCTCCAATTACTTTTTAGGGTTAAATCTCCATGACAGGTTCCCTTTTATGTTGTATAGTGACATATGCCAATGTTAAAAAATGATCAATGTCACAGTGTTCATCTATCATCATCCTTACATTAGATAAAGAACAGAGCAGCACAGCATAGGCATGACTGGCCTCTTTCTACAACTCGCCCTGGCCAGGGTCTGGCAGTCAGCGAAGAACCAGGAGGAATATCTGGGGCATCAGTCACCTGTTCTGGTGACCAGAGAAGGTCCCCATGAATAGGTGATAATTAGTATAAGTTTTTATACTCATACACTTCAATAACACTTTAACTCATGGACTTATACAATATTGTTTGCAAAACTGTTTTAAATTAACTTTATGGAGGAAGAAGGAGAAGAACTGGCATACAAACTTGGCATTTGTGGCTCAAATATTATATAAATCTTTTCTAAAATCTATGGCTTTATACCACTTCTACAATTGTCTATTATACTACACAATTAACATTGCGTATTGCATAGTTGTCCTTTTTTCACTTTCCATTTTCTGGCTTTAATGTCACATAATGATCTTTGTAAACACGTTTGAGATTTTGTAACGTAGAGTAATGCAAATGTTAAACTTTAGAAAATATCAATAATACAGAAAATCACAATACTAAGTACAACTGTTCAGAGTGCAATACTCAGCACATCATAAATGGAGTCTGTCACTAGAAATGCATTAGCACCCGCTGTACCCTCGGAAAGGCAAAGCGGTTCAGGGCACCCTCCCACCCACTCGTGTACCAACTATCCCTCAGTATTAGACACCAATTTTAATTGTATGGCATGAAATGAAAAGCAAGTGACTTTTTGATTAATATGGGACATACATTATGGAAAGGAAAGAAAGTAATATGGAAACAATAAATGTTATATTGACATTACAAAAATAAAAAAAAGCAGGTTTTTAGATATACAGTCTAAAATTAATTAGCAAACTATGATATGAGGGTTTTATATAAGTTGCATTAATCAAATGAGCAAAAACAATTTCTAGGATAGATAGACATAGCTTTTTGTAGTTATCTGTGTTTCTCGCACTGGTAAATCAGCTATCATTTTTTTTATATTACCATGGATTCAGTTTGCTCGCTAATAGTGTGGGATAGCTCTATGGCTTTTATGCGTAGATTGCTGTTCAAGGAGATTACTATATATAAATCTGAGCTACACAAGAAAGGAGAGAAAACTAGCAGTTATTACTGTAGAAGAAAAAATTCTCCCTCTCTCCCATCGCAGGAAGGAAGGAAGAAACGGGAAGAAGCCCAGAATGCATATAAAAATATTCTTAATCATAAACCCCAGAATATAATTTTCTCTTACGAATAAAAATACTTCATAGTATCAGAGCACCCTGGGAAATATTTTTTATAAATAATAAAAAGACAAAATAAAATATAATAGGATTTCCTTCCTGTTCTATGACAGAAACAGTAATAGTCTTTAAAACTATTATTAAAAGGAACTTGTTATTGCACTCATACTGCGCAAACTAAGGCCCCGTTTTTTATGTCCGTATGTGGTCTGTTTTTTAAGGAGCGCAAATATGGACACATCCACACCCAATGTAAAAAAAAGACGGTGTACACATGTCAGGTTTTTCACATGGATGATGTGTTTTTGTGAAAAGCCTGCAGACATGTCCTTTTTATCATGCACCACAGATGAGATGCGTGTTGCACATGTGCACACTGATGACACACGGATAACGTCCGGGTTTCATAAGTTTTACACGTATTGGCACCTGAGAAAAAGCAGTACAGTTATTGCTGTTCCCAGGCGCCAAGTGCTGAATTAAACTCCTCATTGTCGCCTTGTCTCCCTGTGATCAGTGAGACCAGGAAGTGCTGATGGAAGTTGGAGTCAGTACCCGCTGTGTATCTTATGTATTAAATAATTTAAAAAAAGGAAAACGGCATAGGGTCCCCTTTCATTTTCCTAACTAGCTGAGGTAAAGCCGATAGCTGGGGGCTGATAGTAATATTTTGGGAAGGGGCCAATAGCCATAAAGTTTTCCAGCATATTAATAACAGTTTACAGCTGATTGCTTAGCCTTTACTGGCTATTATAGGGGGACCCTAGAATAAAAAATGAAGTGGGGTTCATCCTATATTACTGACCAGCAAAGACTAAACAGACAGCTTTTAATAGGCTGGGAAGGGCCTTGGATATTGGCCCCCTCCAAGACTATGAACATCAGCCCTCAGCTGCTGCAGAAATGCCACCTTCATCAGATGCAAGAAATCTGGAGCTTAGCCTTCCCACTTGCCCTGGTGCAGTAGCAAGTGGGGTAATAGTTGTGGGCTTGATGTCAGTTGTTTTATGGCTGTTGACATTAAGCTCAAAGGTTAGTAATAGAGAGGTGTCAATAAGGCAACCCCATTACTAACTTTATGGACAAATTTAATACAGATACACAGTAAAGCCCTTTAAATAAAACACTCCCCGACAATCTTTTACCCATTTATTTAGCAAAGAATAAAAATAAAAAAATCTAAGTCATACTTACGTCTCCGCTGATAATTTATAATGCTCGAGTCCCACGAAGATCCTCAACTTAGCTACATCCAGATGGTGCTCGGAGAGAGGTGACATCAGTGATGCCACTGCTCACATCAGCTGGAACACACTGAGTGTAAGAACCACTGCCTGTGACCGGCCACAACAAAATGATGTAACTGCCGGTCACAGGCAGCCACATTCACATGCTCTGCTCAGTGTGTTGGCATGGTGAGTAGTCGCATCACTGATGTCACCACTCACCAAAACATCTGGATCGTCAAGGGAGGTGGGCATTAATGGATAATCATCAGAAAGGTGATGATTACTTTCATTTATTTTTAATTTTTTGATTAATAAATGGATAAAAGAGGGTCAGGAACTGTTTATTTCAATTAAAGGACTTCACTCTATGTCTTTGTTAAATTTGACTATGAGGTTAGTATTAGGGGTCTCTGATAGACAACTCTCCATTACTAAGCCCTGGGCTTGATATCAGATGACATTACAATGCTGACATCAAACCCACAACTATTAGACCACTTGGCACCGCACCAGGGAAAGTGGGAAGAGAGGAGGCTAAGCACCCTTCCCAGAATATTAACATTAGCCCCCAGCTGTCTGCTTTCTCTCAGCTGGTTAGGAAAATGAAGGGGGACCCCCATGCCATTTTTTTCTTCTTTAAACATACACAGCGAGTGCTGACTCCAACTCCTATCAGCATCACCTGATCATAGGGAGACCAGGCGACAATGATGAGAACTGCATCCAGCATCTTTGAACAGCACTAATTGTACTGCTTTTCCCAGGTGCTAGCATGTGTCACACTGATGTGGCACATGGATGTGACACATATGTTACATATGCACATGTATAGCACCAGTACTGGCTTTCCCACTACGAGTAACATGTGAAGCGGGCCTAAGGGCAACATGAATAAGACTCTGGCTCTGTGGTTGCAGCCAATTATGTTTTACTTTGAAAGGCTGCAACGTTTCAGGAGAAACATAGTTTGAGATGCTGGACAAGTCTAGTCTGATATGGTCCCTGGCTGGTTTCTCTCCAGTTGCTTGCCAGGACTCTCCCTATGTGGTTTGGGTAGCATAAATGTAAAGATGGGCTGCGTTTAAGTAATCATCTTCAAACTGCAAACTGATATGACGGGAAGTCTATCCTGATCTTGTAACTTGTTGCTTTTATGGCTTTTAGCAAAGTTTAGTGGTACTTCTTATGGGAACTTCTTATGGGATAAGAACATTTGGCATCTCTTTAACCATATTATTATATTTGAATAGAATATGAAGGATGACCAAATTCAAGGATTCAGTAATAAGAGGGCAAAAAATAAGTTATGTTAAAAATCCCAAGGATAGCATATAATTTACTATGAGCCTAAACTAGAAATGTTTTTTTTCTAGCCAAAAAATAAAATTGTCAAAATCTATTTGGAGCCAACGAAAGACTTCCCTTCTAATGAAATAAACATTGTTCAGCCAGTTTGGAGCTGATGCACTGCTGAACATCTTCCGATTTCAAAGGGAAGTAAGCATGTTGTGTCTTTCATCTGCTGTACTAAAAAGAAGAAAAATAAAGTTTTAAAAATATTCTAAAAACAAGTTTAAATCACCCCCATTTTCCAGTTAAAAGAAATGGAGAAAGATATTTAGAATCGCCACATCGGCAAATGTCAAATCTATCAAAATATAAACATATTTAAAACCTACAATATGATAAATGATAAATGCCATAAAGGAATAAAAATTGATATAAAAGAATTGCTGCTTACTCATTTACATCTCACCCCCAAAAAATGCAATAAAAAACTATCAAAATGTTCTATATTGCCCAAATAGCTATCAATAAAATTATCAGTTTGCCATGCAAGTCATTGAAAGCTACATCGACAGAGAAAGGAAATCATTATAAGTTTTATAAAATGGTGAGACAAGCTAATTTCTTTTATATTCCAGAATTTTTTTTAACACTTAAAAAAAAACTTCACAAGTTTAGCATCCCCATTACTGTAATGACCTGAAGAAAAAAAAAATTGACAAGGTAATTTTTGCTGCATAATGAATACCATAAAAACATAAAATACAATGTCAACATTTCATTCATTCTTTTTATACTAATTCACCGCACTTGATATTTTATTCACATTCTGTAAAATGAATGGTACTATTCTGAACTATACAACTTGCCCTGAAATGAGCAAGCTGAATAAATGTTATGAAGGAAACTACAACTATGTGAAAATGAAAGTTAGTCGTGTCGGGTAGGGCGTAAAGGACATCTAAGAGAGGAGGTATAGGGAGATGCAGTATTTGTTGAAAATAAGCAAATATTGTACTTTATCTTTGCAATAAAAATTTAAAAAAGTCAGAATAAACTATCAGCGATATGTAATGTGGCAAATGCAGAACACATGAAACCATTTAATAAAGCGAAAGAACACCTTCATGAAGGTTGACATGTTTAATGTATCATTGGACTGTAATACAACTGAATGCTGTAAAATTCATTGACCAAGCAATTAATCAGAGACTCTTGTCAAGGACTTGCTGCTTTAATCCTCATATTTTATTCTGGTAGAATATGCTTCTTGGTGTATGAAAATTTATATTGCTTGAGTTTGGAAAAAGCATAGATGCATTTTTCTATTTATCATGTCATCTCACATATTCCTGAGCATTAGGGGTGCTTTTACGGCTTTGTTCACACATCCGTTTCAGTTTTCCATATGTCTGTTCCGCTTTTAGACAGTAGGCCGAAATGTATCGCCTGTTCTAAAAATAAATAACAAAAGGGAAGCAGAATACCCCATATAAATCGGTGAGACCCCTCTGCTTCTATTTGAAACATGTCAGTACAAGATGCTGATTTGTTTCAAAGTTGCAAAGGTAACAAGACAAACAGAAAACGTAAAAAGACATGTGAACTTGGCCATAGCATTTATTATTTCTTGTCAAGCATAACATACTGTAATTGTAGCGTTTTTGTATTGACATAGATTTCTACTGCTTTTTCAATTAAAGTAGGTATGATCGTCATGACTGGGGCTTCATAAAATTGTCATCTGGTTTAAATATATTGATAAATCAAATATACATTGTCACAATCTAATACAACCATGCGGTATGCTGAACTACTGTGGTTTCAAGGTACATTTTTGATATATGTCGAACAAGTAATGCATCACCACCTACGTTATAAAATATAGATCTCCTGTTACCTCAAAATAAGTTACGTCTACAGAAAAAAATGTGCATTACAGATGAATGTCTAGACATTGTAAAGAACAGGTAGAACGAAATAGTTTCTGGACTTTATAAGCAGACATTGACCATTACTCTACCCCCTGAGCTGGAGAAAGAATACAATCAGATGCTAGATTAATCTTTGTAAAAATGATTTATTATATTCTAATCTAGCTGTCTGATATATGGAGCATTAAAGCACATCTCTTTCACTTTTGACACATATTGATGGCTAGAAAAAATGAAGATGCACAATATAAACTGTTACCCAATGTTCTAATGGGAGCGATATGCAGAGGCGTAATGATCGCGGTCGCAGAGGGTGTGACCACAGCTGGGCCAGTGCTAGTGGGGGACCCAACGATATTAGTACATATTTTAGCTGGATGTGGGTCTGAGGATGCATATTCAGCTGAAATGCATTGCAGCGCAGAGACCTACTGGGTCCCTACACTGCAACAGACAGTGCTGCCCAATCAGAGGCTGGCAGCTGATGTTAGCATGCAAGTCACCAGCTACGCATTGCATTGACATCATGCGTTGACCGTTAATTGCATGCTGAAGTCAGCTGCCAGCTCCTGTGCCAGCTACAGAAGATAGTGCCACGTGGCAGGGGAGAGGAGGAAGGTAAGTAGAATTGTTTATTTTTATGTGCTAAAGAACAGTGGCAGAATTAGGGTGTATATAAACCAGAATGGCGAATTTATATTCCAGGATGGGCCCAGGATAGAGTACATATATAAAGATGGGGGTATATACACCAGGATGAGCCCAGGATAGGGGACATACAGAATATACCAGAATGGGGACATATATATGAGGAAAGGGCTGAGGATGGGGGACATATGTATCAAGATGGGGGCATATACACCAGAATGAGCACACGATAGGGTACATACAGCGCTGGCAAAAATTAAGAGACCACTGCACAGTTTTATAAAAATCAGGTTCTCTACATGTCTGACAGCTATTCCGTTCCAGTGTCAGATGAATTCCAACCAGAGTACACCTCATTCTACTTAATGTGCTTCTGATTAGGTGATCACCTGAACCAAATATTATTTAATGAAGGAAAGTATAATAAACCCTGCTGTGGTGTTTACAATCCTCTTGCAATAGGACAAGCTGGATGGCAAAACAAGTGCTAGTAATATCCTAAAAGTACTAGGAATGAAAACATAATTTTTAACCTTACCAAAGGAGTTGAAAAGTCTTGAGTGAGGAAAAGAAGGGTTCAATTCTGGCTTTAATAGCAGAGGGATACAGTGAGCGTCATGTTGCCTCCATCCTTAAAATTTCTAAGACCGATGTCCATTACAACAAGGTCAAGCAGCAGACATTGGGGACAACAAAGCTACAGACGGGCAGAGGGCGAAAACGACTCTCCACTGACCGGGATGACTGTCATCTTATTCAAATGTCACTCAGCAACCACAGGATGACATCAAGTGACCTACAAAAAGAATGGCAAATGGCAGCTGGGGTGAAGTGCATGGCAAGAACAGTTTGTAACAGGCTCCTAGAGGCAGGGCTCAAGTCATGTAAAGCTAGAAAAAAGCTTTTCATCAATGAGAAGCAAAGGAGAGCCAGGCTGAAGTTTGCCAAAGACCATAAGGATTGGACCATAGAGGACTGGAGTAAGGTAATCTTCTCTGATGGGTCAAATTTTCAGCTTTGCCCAACACCTGGTCGTCTAATGGTTAGACGGAGACCAGGAGGGGCGTACAAGCCACAGTGTCTTGCATCCACTATGAAATTTGGAAAAAGATCAGTGATGATCTGGGGATGCTTTAGCAAGGCTGGAATTGGGCAGATTAATCTTTGCAAAGGACGTATGAATGAAGCCGCATACAAGTTTATTATGGAAAAACAGTTGATTCCTTCTGCTCAGGCAATGTTCCCCAACTCTAAGGACTGTTTTTTCCAGCAGGACAATGCGCCATGCCACACAGCTAGGTCAAGGTGTGGATGAAGGACGACCACATTAAATCCCTGTCATAGCCAGCCCAATCTCCAGACCTGAACCCCATTGAAAACCTCTGGAATGTAATCAAGAGGAAGATGGATAGTCACAAGCCATCAAACAAATCAGAACTGCTTACATTTTTGTACCAGGAGTGGCATAAGGTCACCCAAAAGCAGTGTGAAAAACTGGTGGAAAGCATGCCAAGATGCATGAAAGCTGTGATTAAAATTCATGGTTAATCCACAAAATATTGACTTCTGAACTCTTCCTGAGTTAAAACATTAGTATTGTTGTTTCTAAATGATTATGAACTTGTTTTCTTAGCATTATTTGAGGTCTGCAAGCACTGCATTTTTTTGTTATTTTGACCATTTCTCATTTTCTGAAAATAAATACAAAATTTATTGCTTGGAAATTCAAAGACATGTTGTCAGTAGTTTATAAAATAAAAAGAGCAATTTACATTTTACTCAAAAATATATATATAAAGAGAAAAATCAGACAAACTGAAAATTTTTCAGTGGTCTCTTAATTTTTGCCAGAGCTGTATATACCAGGATGGGGAACACATATATATTAGGAAGGGGCCGAGGATGTGGGATAGTAGTACAGGATGTGGGACATTACTAGATACAGGAGGTATGGGAGGCAACACATACTTAAAACACTATAAAGACCTATACATCTGATCAACATGGGTCAGAGGCAGGTTAAGTTTCTCAACTGCTAGAGATGGATTATACTTGACAACAGGCAGTGAAGTCATACCATAGGGAGACATATACTATGCAAATTAACTGGGACAAAAAGGATAATAAAGATCCCAAACGAAACTTGCAAAAAGTCTAATTTATTTCACAAATTTTATATGATTAGCCACTTCAATAAGTTGTTTCAACCTTGAAATCATCGACTCCATCAATTTTCTGAACTTCTTGATCCTACAACAGTACTTTCATCGCAATTGCAGTCAAGATCACTTTTATTGCAGAATCCATGTTTCCCCATAAAATCCCACAGGTTTTCTATCATTTCGGCTGGTTTTCATGCAACTCTAAAGATATATGCAGTATACAGATTGTTAGAGCATCATCAAATGTGATCAAGTAGTCTGAAAGTACAATGACCCCTTTAATTGTTGCAGTATTTTGAAAAGTGGCAAAAATAACTTAGTATAGGTCATAGTCGAAATATTTACAACTTGATAAGGAAGGAATCTTTTCAAGTTATAAAATACTGAATATTGCATCTGAGGTTGATTTCCTTTGCTGAAAAATAACAATGAAGTCATTTTTAAAGATACTGCTATTTTTCAGTCATTCTTTTGTTATTATATTCCATATTCAGTTTTTTTGGCATATAATGGGGTTTGACAACCTATGTAAGGTGTCTATTTTAGCAAACTCGATATACAACATTCTCTGATATATTTTGTTATTAATTAGAATTATTGCTTTTATTAAGTTGATTAGAATTGCTTCAAATTATGGTTCTTATTGAACATTCATCTCCCCTGAAAATGTGCAACAGGTTAAAAGAGTACAAATTTTATCTTTTTTTAATATTTAAGTGCTCTTTTAACTGTAAGAAGATTTGCAGAGGTCTTAGTTATATTTTACCCAGTTAGCATTCTTTCACACTTGCCGTGTTTTTGTGGGCCCTTTTTGCAGCCCCAATAGATTTCTATGGGGCTGCAAAAACAGCCCACAAAAAATTCATTGGAGCGCCGTGTGCCATATGGCTGTGAGGGCCATATATACGGCAGCGAAAAAATATCGAGCTCGCAATACATTTCAATGGTATCACAAAAACAACAGTAGCTTGTTTTTGCGGTACACCATATTTGCGGATCGCCGTATTTTTCCCCACCAATTTGTTAAAACAGGGAAAAACATCGATCCGAGAAGGGCTTTTTGAGGCCTGTTTTTGCAGGAGACCGCAAAAATCACGGCAAAAACGGGACGCAAAAATCCCGGGAAGTATAAAAGAAGGATTGCAACATTGCTGGATCTATAGGAAAATACTTTCCACCAGCACTACGAAAACTAAGACACCTATTTAGACCCCACTGATCCAATTTTAAAACACTTAGCAAATATTTGAGAATATGCCTAAACTTAGCTACTGAAAGTGGCCTTGACTGAAGTGTCTCATTTTCTATTAACTCAACGCTAGAAATGAAAATAATATGGTCACAATGCAGACTACACAAAAAGAATTCATCAGTGTCTCCTTCAAGTAATCCATTTGCCCAGGCTATGGCACAGGGCCATTTTCAGTTTGTCTATATATACTGATATGTACAAACCTAATAATCCCAGCACTGCTTGATTAAACATGTCCAAAGCAACACAAATAAATACACATACATTACTATTTCTTATTCTGTTATAATACATTTTTTTGCACTCAGTATTATCTTAACATATTTGTTGAACATTTTTTCTGCTATGACTAAAATAGGTCAAATCTATGTTTAATTAGATTTTATGCATTTAAAAGGCATCACGGCTAAAAAGAAATTCCTATATGTGTCCGTTCTCAATAATTTGCCCTTGCCCTTTGTCTAGTTATGGAATAAAACAATGAATATGTACAGAAAGACAGGACTTTGCAGCTGTGCTGATTCATTTAGTTAATCTTATCCTTGCTAGAGGCTGATTATCCTATATTGGGTGAAGGGGTGAATCAGAAGTGAGTCTTGCTGCCCTTTAGTTGGAAAATATGTGTACTATTAACTAGGAGCTAAAAAGGAAGTGAATGTTATGTTTAAACACTAGTGATGAGAGAAAATACTCTGATAAAGTGTTATCGGAGCATGCTCAGATGTTATCCGAGCATGCTCGGGTGCTCTGAGTTATATTATACACAATCATGCATTAAGGCCAGCAATAGGCACCAAGTAAGGGTAAATTAAAGTTGATCAATACCCTTATTAAAATTTACAGTGAGCAGAAGTATCAGAGTCTGGGCAAACAAATTTAGCATGTTTTTTTGTTTACCTTAAACATAAAGGAAAAAGAAAATATTTTACCTTCCGTTTTTAACAGTGGTGAGCGAATGTGCTTGGATAACGTGTTATCCGAGCATGTCCGGGTGTTATCCAAGTATCTTGGGCGTGCTCGGATAATATGTTTGTGAGCAGCAACACTTGCGGGTATTGCCTAACAAACAGGCGATCCTTGCATTTGTTGTCACTGTCTAACAGCCACAAAACATGCAGCCACAGTGATTCAAACATATTATCCGAGCACATCCAAGATACTTAGACAAGACAATACCCAGGCATGCTCTGATAACACATTATCTGAGAACATTCACTCATCACTACTAAAAATGGAAGGTAAAGGTTACACAGACAGTTGTGAACTGTAATTAGCTGGGTAGATCCATAAATATTGGCTCCTTCCCAGAATAACATTAGCTCAAAGCTGTCTGCTTTCTCTCAGCTGGTTATTAATAATAAGGGAGGACCCCACAACATTTTGTATTATTTATTTAAATATATTTAAGAAACGGCATGGAGGCCCCTCTATTTTTGATAACCAGCCAAGGTAGAGCAGACAGCTTAGGGCTGCAGACCTCAGCTGTCTGGTTTACCTTAACTGGTTATCAAAAATGAGAGGGGACTCCTCACCATTTCACTATTTCTTTTATTTAAATAAATAATCTAAAAAAAAATGGTGTGAGGGCCCAACGAGTTTTGATAACCAGGCAAGGTAAAGCAGTTGAGGGCTGCAGCTGACAGCCTATTAGTAACAGCTTATAGCTGTCCACATAGCATTTACTGATTATTAAAAAGGACAGACGCAATAAAAATGTGATGCCCCCCATTTTTAATAACCAGCACAAGCTAAGCATACAGCTGCGGGTTGATATTAATAGGCTGGGAAGGGAACATGGATATTGTCTCCATCCCATACTAATAACACTAGCCCTCAGCTGCCCAAGAAATGGCTAATCCTTTAAATGCACCAATTGTAAAGCTTAGCCTCGGCTTTTCCCTCTAGTTCTCGTGTGCTGGCAAGCAGGGTAATACTTTTGAGGTTAATATTAGCTGTGTAATGTCTGCTGACATCAAGTCCAAGGGTTAGTAATGGAGAGGGGTCTATCAGACACTTTCATTGCTAACTCTGTAATGAAAAGTAACAAACATACACAGAGAAAAGTCCTTTCATTACCAAAAAAACCTAAATCCCAATATATATGCCCAAAGAAAAGGGGATAATGCAAAACCAACACTGAGATGAATCAAACTTTTCAAAAAATGGGCTAAAAAGTACTTTTATTTGAATAAAGACATATTTGATAATAGATAACTAATTACAAGTGAGTAAAACAGGAGGGGACATATGGAAAACCTGAAACAAGAGAAGGGATGGGTACAGGTGGATATAAATAGCAATAAATTGATGTTGTATATGTATATTAATTGCACATTCCTAAGGAATACTTACTACAAATAAACTAAGAAAATCCAGATGCAATAAGGTGCAAGTGCTAGTAAACAAAATATACCATCAATAGGATTTAAACTCTATATATATACATACAGTATATATATATATGCGTGTGTGTGTGTGTGTGTGTGTGTGTGTGTGTGTGTGTATGTGTATATATATATATATATATATATATATATATATATATATATATATATATATATATATATAAAAAGACCTAACGTGGTAAAACATGGTGCCATGTAATCCAAACCATAGCTATTGTACAAGTAGTAAATTCAGGCAATTGCAATGTGTGAAGATGAAGTAAAAAGCTGCATATTTACCACAGAGTGCAGATATCCTGGTGCCCACCAAGGCTGATGCGCATTTCACTCAGAAAGCTTCGTTCAGGGGTGACCTTTAAAAAATGAAATACTCCGAAGGGCTCTGCTGTAAATTCATCCCATGACTATCTCCAACTCTGTGACATCTGGATGGTGTGTTAAGTAGCCCTCCTATTCTGCATTCATTACCAGTATAAATTGCACCTGTTTGAACACATTACCTGTATAAAAGACACCTGTTCACACACTCAATGACACTTAAACCGCCAAGACCAAAGAGCTGTGCAAGGACACCAGGGAAAATATTGCAGACCTGCACAATGCTGGTATGGGCTACAGGACAAAAGGGAAGCAGTTTGGTGAGAAGGCAACAGCTGTTGACACAATTATAGGAAAACGGAATAAACACAAGTTGACTGTCAGTCTTTCTCGGTCTGAGGCTCCATGCAAGATCTTGCCTGGTGGGGTAAGGACGATTCTGAGAAAGGTCAGGAATCAGCCCAGAACTACATGGGAGGAACTGGTCAATGACCTGAAGAGAGCTGGGATCACAGTCTCAAACTTTACCATTAGTAACACACTATGCTGTCATGAATTAAAATACTGCAGGGCACGCAAGGTCACCCTGCTCATGCCAGCACATGTCCAGCCCCGTTTTGATTTTTCCAGTGACCATGAGTATGATCCAGAGGACGCATGGGAGAAGGCCATGTTGTCAGGTAAGACCAAAATACAATGTTAAGGTATACATTCCACTCTTTATCTTTGGAGGAAGAAGAAAGATGAGTACAATCCCAAGAACACTGTCCCAACCATGAAGAATAGTGGGGGAAACATCATACTTTGGGGGTGCTTTTCTGCAATGGGGACAGGACGACTGCACCGTATTGAAGGGAGGATGGATGGGGTTATGTATCGCAAGGTTTTGGTCAACAACCTCCTTTGGATAATTAGAGGAGGAAGACCTGTGAAGTCTTAGACGTCAAGGTTGGATTTCAGAAAGGCAGATTTTAAAGGATTCAGAAAGAGAATTGGAGGGATCCAATGGCTGGATATCCTTAAAGACAAATATGTCCAGTAAGGATGGGAAATCTTGAAAAATGAAATTCTCAAAGCACAATTGTTAACAATTCCGAAAAGAGGGAAGAATAGGAAGCATTTAAGGAAACCAGGATGGATGAACACAGAACTTAAGCACATGCTAAAAAGGAAGAAAGAAATATTTATAAAATGGAAAGAGGGAGGCATATCTAAAGAAGAATATAATGCTGTCTGCAGAACCTGCAGGGCACAAATCATATTACTAAAGCTGACAATGAATTGAGGCTTGCAAGAGGCGTCAAAAGCAATAATAAAGGATTTTGGGGATCTGTCAAAAGTAAAAGAAAAGTCAAAGATGCTATAGGATTTTTACAGGATGAAAAGGATGAAATGGTCAGACAGAACGTTGAGAAGGCCGAACTTTTAAATTCATATTTTGCATCTGTTTTCTCTCAGAAAGTAAATGCAACATCAACTAATCTTCACTGTCCTATTAAGGGAATAGAAGAATCCAGGATATCTATAAACAGAAAGATAGTGAGGAAACACTTAGCTAACCTAAATGAATTCAAGTCTCCAGGTCCAGATTAATTACACCCCTGAGTACTGAAGGAGATAGCAGAAGAAATTTTTGAACCCCTCTCCATAATCTTTGAAAATTCTTGGAGAACAGGAGAAGTCCCAGAAGACTGGAGAAGAGCAAATGTTGTTCCTATCTTCAAAAAGGGGAAGAAGGTGGACCCAGGCAACTATAGGCCGGTGAGTCTGACTTCTATACCAGGAAAGATCTTTGAACAAATTATTAAACAACATATATGTCAGTACCTGGATAAGAATGAAGTGAATAAACAGAGTCAGCATGGGTTTGTAACTAATAAGTCATGTCAGACTAACTTAATTTCCTTCTATGACGGTATCACTGATTGGGTGGATCAGGGAAATGCTGTAGATATAGTATATCTTGACTTCAGCCAAGCATTTGACAAAGTATCTCACACAATCCTTATTGAAAAAATGACTAGGTATGGAATGGACAAGGCAACTGTTAGGTGAATTCATAACTGGCTTAGTGATCGGACCCAAAGAGTGGTCGTATATGGCTGCACATCCTGTTGGAAGAATGTCTCAAGTGGGGTACCACAGGGCTCTGTCCTGGGCCCTGTATTGTTCAATATTTTTATCAACGATTTAGATGAAGGAATTGAGGGTAAACTGATTAAATTTGCTGATGACACAAATCTAGGAGGGATAGCTAATACTAGAGAAGAGAGAGACCATTCAAAAAGATATAAATAAACTGGAGCAGTGGGCAGCAACTAACAATGGTTTTTAACAGGGAAAAATGCAAAGTACTATATCTGGGCAATAAAAATGAAAAAAGCATATACAGAATGGGAGGAATAGGGCTAAACAACAGCACATGTGAAAAAGACTTGGGTATACTAATAGATCACAGACTGAATATGAGTCAACAGTGTAATGCAGCAGCAAAAAAGGCAAATGCAATTCTAGGATGTATTAACAGAAGCATTCAGTCTAGATCACGTGAAGTCATTATTGCCCTCTACTCCTCTTTGGTCAGACCTCATCTGGAATACTGTGTCCAGTTTTGGGCGCCACATTTTAAAAAAGACATCAACAAACTGGAGCAAGTTCAGAAAAGAGCGACCAGAATGGTGACCAGTCGGCAAACCCTGTCTTATGAGGAAAGGTTGCATGATTTGGGAATGTTTAGCTTGCAAAAGAGAAGACTGAGAGGAGACTTAATAGCTGTCTACAAATATCTCAAGGGCTGTCACATTGTAGAAGGATCATCTTTATTCTCATTTGCACAAGGAAAGACTAGAAGCAATGGGATGAAACTGAATGGGAGGAGACACAGATTAGATATTAGAAAAAACTTTTTGACAGTTAGAGTGATCAATGAGTGGAACAGGCTGCCATGAGAAGTGGTGAGATCTCCTTCAATGGAAGTCTTCAAACAGAGGCTGGACAGACATCTGTTTGGGATGATTTAGCGAATCCTGCTTTGAGCAGTGGGTTGGACCAGATGGCCCAGGAGGTCCCTTCCAACTCTACAATTCTATGATTCATTCAGTAGCAGCATTGAAAATAGGCTGTGGCTGGGTCTTCCAGCATGACAATGACCACACAGCCAGGGCAATTAAGAAGTGGCTCCATAAGAAGCATTTCAAGGTCTATGAGTGGCCCAGAAACTCAATGTTGCCACAAACCTGAAAGATATGGAGAAGATCTCCATTGAGAAATTGGCCAAAATCCCTGCTGCAGTGCATACAAACTTGGTCAAAAACTACAGTAAACCTCTGACCTCTGTAACTGCAAACAAAGGTTTTTCTACCAAATATTAAGTCTTGTCTCAAATACTTATTTCGTGCAATAAAATGAAAATTAATTTTGTAAAAATCATACAAAGTAATTTTCTGGAATTTTTTTAGATTCTGTCTCTCACAGGTGAAGTGTACCTACGATAAAAATTACAGACCTCTCCATTCTTTGTAGGTAGGAAAACTTGTAAAATCGGCAGTGTATCAAATACTTATTTTCCTCACTGAAGATAACTCTCCATTACTAACCCCTTGGCTTCATATCAGCTGACATTTCAAAACTGACATCAACCCCAAAATATTATCCTGTTTGCCAACACTTCAGGGATAGCTGGAAGAGCCAGGCAATGTGCCAAAATTGGCACATCTAATGGATGTGCCTTTTTTGGGGCGGCTGCAGGCTGCTAATTTTAGGCTGGGAAGGGACAAATATCCATGGATCTTCCCAGCTTGAGATTACCAGCCCCAGCTGCCTGCTTTAGCTTCGCTGGTTATCAAAAATGGGGAGGGACCCTATGAGTTTTATTTTAATTATTTCAATAATTTAAAAAATAGAGGGGCCTCTGTGAGGAATCTCACAGGGAAGGGGGGCATCGACTTCGCTCACATCGGGGGAGGGGAGAGAAGGATCCGCAGGGTTGGCTATCTGGTGCCACCACTTGCTCCAGGTCAGTCAAGAAACTGCACCGAGGGTAAATAGTGTCCGGAAAGGCTTCCCTTATATGTACGATTTAGTGAGGTGCTCCCAGTGAGGGGGAATATACTGTATATCACCAGTCCAGGCTGGGGTATATATATTTAAACCTCCTGGCCATCACTGCCAGATTTCCTCACTAAAACAATATGGTATTCTGAGACTACATTTACTGTGCACATTCTTTAGCAGCTTAGGATGTTATTGCAATATAACACTTACAGTATATAATGCCACTGAAAATGATGCAATATATACATTTATAATACATTTAATAATGGATATGAGAAATATAGTGATAATTAATGGAGTATATGGGTGTTAAAGTTCAGAGTGTGCTTAATAACATGTAATAGGCTTCTATTATTCCTACAATTTAATAATAATGTATCTTGGTATACTTATGTAGGGTGTATACACTTTTTGTGACTGATATACTTTGATTCAGCTACAGTTGTTCATTTCCACTTGCTGTATTTTCCAGTAGGAGTGCCACAATAAACCAGCTCTTCGTCACACTACCTAACCTTTCTGCAGTATTCCAGTTTTTTAAAAAAAGCTCCCCTCTGTGTCTGATGATGTGCTGCTGGAAAATTGTTTTACCCACAGCTTGCCTGCTCTATTATCAGACTACTGGCCATCAGAAAAATGCATTTTTTTTCTCACAATGTAATAAATGATATAACATCAGACATTATCTCATCTTGGGTCAATGTTGCTGTGAGAAATGAAAAAAATTAGCAAATATTGCACAAAGTACATTCAACTACTGTATAACGTAAAGTCAGTCTTTCACTAGGTTCCGTCTGAGAGCAGCAAATGTAGATGCAGAGATCTTGATCACAGTGATGTCACATAATGCGTGTCTTGCTGTAGTTTTGATAAAACACTGTTTCATCTGCTCTAGGTCTACTAGTAGATCGGCCTGCTATGTAGTCCTTGGCATTCATTAGCTCTGGCTTTCCCACCATCCCTTCACTTATTTGCCTGCTCTCTGTTAGTGCACAGTATGAACGTGGTTAGGCAGCCCTCATCAAGATGACTTAGAGCCCTGCAACAAATAAATGTGATTAAATCAAGACTACAGCAAGGAGCCCGGTGAGACACAGCTAGAATCAAAATCTCTGTTCCTGTTTATGCTGCTGTTAGTCTTGGAAGCATAAACCTGGTGTCACATCTATACCTGGTTCTGCTTTAGCTACATCTGCTTCAGTTGCCAGGAGATGCCGTATTCATTTTGTTGGTGGCACTAGCGATAGTAGTGATAGAAGAGAGGTATCTCTAGACAACACAGATGCTGTCACTCCAGGGATTAGTTTTACTGAGACTTGTGGCTTCACCTAGTCAGTCTGATGCAGGTGTGCTGTCCATCAGCCCAGCAATCAGCTTCTCGATGGGGCAGTACTACACCCTATGTAAACTCCCAGCTAACTGTAATAGTTGACAGATATTGTGCTTGGAAGCTCCATGATCTCTGTTTGTTCTTGGAGTCCTGATATACACTTAGCTTGTACCTTGACCTTGTATGACTCTTTTAATCCCACTATTTTGACTAAAGGGTAGCAAGATCGTTAGCGAGATCGCTGAAACATCACAGGTTTTGTGATGCAACAGCAACCTCACTACCGATCTCGCTACGTGTGACACATAGCAGCGACTGCCCCCCCGCTGTGATATCGCTGATCGTGCTCGAATGTCCTAGGCCATTTTTTGATCGTTGGTGTCCCGCTGGCCAGCATGCATTGCTGTGTTTGACGCCATAACAATGACGAGCGACCTCGTTGGCGACTCAGAACGCAGGCGTGATTTTGCTTTGTCTTTTCAATGCTCCCTCATCTCCAATTGGTGGTCCCAAATTAGGATCTTTGTAGCGTTTTCTTTTATAGGTCAGCTATCAATTATATGCAATCATAACATTTAACATTTAGTTATAATAATCGCGTGTCCCCATGTCAGTGACTGTGGATCCACAAATAAATTGCGCACTAGTGACTCAGACAGGGACGCTGAAGCAAACTGTGTAGTGATAGCGCAGTAGTGGCCACCAATCAGAGCAGAGGAGCGTGGAATATGCAACGCTGAAGCACGCCTATCGAGGTCTGTGTCGTCAAAATAGCTGCTGTGTGACAAGGTCCCAACGACCGCCGAGGTCGTTATATGGATCGCCGTATCGTTGCTGCGTCGTTGAGTAGATCTGCCTGTTTGACAGCTTACTAGCGACCATGTAGCGATATACCAGCAATCCTTACCAGGTTGTATTGCTGTCGGGATCGCTGGAGCGTCGCTATGTGTAACGGGACCCTTAGGCCTGATTGACTACACTCTGACTGATTACGTGGCATTTGACCCTGGCTATCCCTTTGACTACGGCTTTTGATTTTGGTTTCTCTCCTTTGTCATGTGATTCCAGTTACTCATGCAGGAAGCTATACTTCTCTTGCTTTAGGCTCACTGCTCCAGCCAGAAGCACCACAGGTACCCTACTATAAATTAACATTCCTGGAGTTCAAGGGTGAAGACCAGTGTTTCTTCTGGATATTGCCTGATGGAGCATACACAAAAAGCATTGACATAAGTCCTGATATAAAATTATATATTTTATTAATTACATAATAAAAACAAAGTTTTTATAAAAATGGCAAAGCATCAATGTCGACATATAATGTTATAATTACTACATAGAAAAGGGGCGATACTATCCAACTGTATGGGACGATACCAGTACAATAAAAAACTTGCTGGAAAATAAAGTGCAACACATGTGAATATTAAATGTTATGTGTAAAAATGTATCAAATAATTATTACCTCCAGAAGTGTTTTTCACATAGACGTGCAAAACATAATAAATATATATGTGCATATATAATTTGTGAAAAAATTATATAAACTGTTAAAGTGCAGTCATAACTGCAATATAATAAAAGACCGGCAGGTGTATGTATAGGGTATGTAATAAAAAATTACCAATCGTAGTACCCACACCTATCCATAGCTATAAATGTATAGGCAAGACGTATCTTGGCTCAGGACAAGTATAACAAACCCACAGCATAAAGCTCAAAGTATCATTTATATATAAAGTTACAACTTACAGGTTATGAAGCTCCTGACCGCCTGGGATAGCCGCCCCTCCCCGATGGGTCTTGAGGTAGTCTTTTCAAGTTAAAGGCTTCTGACTGACATAACAACTGGTGACAGATTCCCTTTTAAATATACATTTGAGGACAATATCTTTTGTGCAGGTTTATCATCTAAATATTGCAGTGTACATAGTAGGAGACAAGATATTATAACTATTACCATGAGCTCTATCTTGACCTAGCATAATTGCTTCCTCTACTTTTCATTTGGAGAAATAAATATGTATACTCCTGCGCCAAATACAAATTAGCATATTATTACGCCCAAAAAAATGCAGCCAGCACATTGTTTCCAACTGGTTGATTTCTTGTGTAAGTTGTGAAATTAGCCTACTGGGAGAAACCATGCAGAATTTCTTTTGGGCACTTGTAATGTGTATAGGCACTTATGCTGCAGAACTAATTCCATTAATGTGTCATTTGAAAGGCTTTCTAATTTACTAGAACGTTTAGAGCAAAATTCTAATTCTTAAGGTTAATCATGAGAAAAAAAAAATGTTCAGCAGAAACGATCGGCAATTAGAGAGCACACGCGGGAACTATAAAAAATACGTTTGTTTAGGTGATAAGATACATTGTGTGAGCCAGATCTTTAATTCACAGTCTAGTAATGTTTCTATAGCTTTAGAAGGCTAAAATGCTTTTAGAAAGCGTTATAGTTATTTATTTGAGAAGGAAATTACAGTGAAAATGTTGAAATGATAAAATTTACACATCATTTTTCACTCTTTCTATAGTATCATGCAGCTTCATTTGTACAGACGATTAAGTCAATGTTTATGCTATTCTATAGTTTTCTATATTTTTTGGGGTGGAGGACAAGGTGTTACAAAAATGAGAAGTATAATACTCATCTCACGTTACGGCATCCATTGTACCAGTATTGGCTCCTTCAGGAATGAAAGCCATGTGAACAGGTAACCAGTAGGAATGTGGGAGGAAGTATAACACCAATGCAACAGAAAAGTGGCTTATAAATCTATATGGTTTTGATCTTCTAGTCTAATGTCCTTAACAGGTCTGTCAATAGAAGAGAGTCCTCTCTCTATCTGTCCTATAGAGTGTAAGCTCTTATGATCAACCGGGTTCTCTCTTTCCTGTAGAGTGTTGTGGTCAGTAGGGTCCTCACTCTCTCTCCTGTAGAGTGTAAGCACTTATGATAAACAGGGTCCTCTCTCTGTCTTCTGTAGAATGTAAGCAGGGTGTCTCTCCTCTCTCTCAGATGTATTATCCAATTACAATCTTTCCAGTTTTGAGATTTGTGCGAGTTTATGTACTGCAAATCAACTTTTGGGAGGAAATTCGGCAAAGTTGTTGAATTCAAATTTCCATAGAATCCCTGATCTCTAACTCCAGTCCATTATTTGAGTACATTTTCTGATGCTGGTACCCAAGCAGCTGGAAGATGTGCCAAATTCATTAAAATTTTACCTTACCGGACAGGGGGTTTAATATAACAGTTGTAATGAATTTCCCTCTATGTATTATAATTCATCAACATTTTCAAGATTTTACTGGTGAGAGTGAGTAACAGTGCAGTTGTTCACATGCCAAAGTTGTATATTGTATCCACTCAGAGGACAGGCATAAATTTCTCGGGTAGTTTGCTACAATTATTCATTCAAAAGTCCAAGTTGTAAGGGTATGGGAAGACGTGGTGTTCACGACATGGTTGTGATGCAGCTGAGAAATGCAATGGTCAGGTGCCCCTGTGGTTTTCAAATTGGCTATTACACAATTATTTATTTTTGTAGGGGAAACAACAGTTCTCTCTACAAAATAAAATAATTATTGAATAGCAAATTTATAAGCCACAATGGCACTTGCCTGCTGAGCAGTTATGGAATGTTTTACAGCAACACATGAACACCAGATCTGGCATTATCCTTAACCCCTTTACCCCCAAGGGAGGATTGCACGTTCATGACCGGGCCAATTTTTACAATTCTGACCTCTGTCCCTTTATGAGGTAATAACTCTGAAACGCTTCCATGGATCCTGTTGATCCTGACAATGTTTTCTCGTGACATATTCTACTTCATGTTATTGCTAAAATTTCATTCAAATAACTTGCGTTTATTTGTGAAAAAAATGGAAATTTGGCAAAAATTTTGCAATTTTCCAACTTTGAATTTTTTTATGCCCTTATATCACAGAGATATAGCACACAAAAAAACTAATAAATAATATTTCCCACATGTTTACTTTACATCAGCACAATTTTGGAACCAAAATTTTTTTTTGTTAGGAAGTTATAAGGGTTAAAAGTTAACCAGCGATGTCTCATTTTTGCAACACCATTTTATTTTTATGGACCACATCACATTTGAAGTCACTTTGAGGGGTCTATATGATAGAAAATCCCCAAAGTGACACCATTCTAAAAATTTCACCCCTCAAGATGCTCAAAACCACATTCAAGAAGTTTATTAACCCTTCAGATGCTTCACAGGAATTTTTTGAATGTTTAAAAAAAATGAAAATTTAACTTTTTTTTCACAAAAAAATTACTTCAGGTCCAATTTTTTTTATTTTACCAAGGGTAACAGAAGAAATTAGACTGCAAAAAATATTCTGAAATTTGTCCTGAGTACGCTGATACCTGATATGTGGGGGGGAACCACTATTTCAGCGCATGGCAGAGCTAAGAAGGGAAGGAGCGCCGTTTGACTTTTTCAATGCAAAATTGGCTGCAATTCAGATCGGACGCCATGTCATGCTTGGAGAGCCCCTGATGTACCTAAACAGTGGAAACCCCCCACAAGTGACCCAATTTTGGAAACTAGACTCACCAAGGAACTTATCTAGATATGTGGTGAAAACTTTGAACTCACAAGGGCATCACAGAAGATTATAACGTACAGTCGTACAATTAAAAAATCATATTTTTTCCACAAAAATGATCTTTTGACCCCCAATTTTTATTTTCCCAAGGGAAACAGGACCCTAAATGTTATTGTGCAATTTGTCCTGAGTACGCAGATACCCCATATGTGGGTGTAAATTACAATTTTGGGCACATGGCAGAGCTTGGAAGGGAAGCAGCGCCATTTGACTTTTTTGGCTGGAATTGAGATCGGACACCATGTCGCGTTTGGAAAGCCCCTGATGTACCAAAACAGTGGAAACCCCCCACAAATGACACCATTTTGGGAACTAGACCCCCCCAAGGAACTTATCTAGATGTGTGGTGAGAACTTTGAACCCCCAAGGGCTTTACAGAAGTTTATACCGTACAGCCGTACAATTAAAAAAATCCCATTTTTTCCACAAAAATGATCTTTTCACCCTCAATTTTTATTTTTCCAAGGGTAACAGGACCCCAAAAGTTATTGTGCAATTTGTCCTGAGTACGCTGATACCCCATATGTGGGGGTAAACCACTATTTGTGCGCATGGCAGAGCTCGGAAGGGAAGCAGCGCCACTTGACTTTTTTGGCTGGAATTGGGATTGGACGCCATGCCGCGTTTGGAAAGCCCCTGGTGTGCCTAAACAGTGTAAACCCCCCACAAGTGACCCCATTTTGGAAACTAGACCACATAAGGAACTTATTTAGATGTGTTGTGAGCACTTTGAAACCCCCAGTGCTTCACAGAAGTTTATAACGCCCGGGCGTGAAAATAAAAAAATCATAATTTTTCCACAAACATGATCTTTTAGTCCCCAATTGTTTTATTTTCCCAAGGGTAACAGGAGAAATTGGACCCCAATTGTTGTTTTCCAATTTGTCCTGAGTACGCTGATACCCCATATGTGGGAGAAAACTACTGTATGGGGACACGTCGGGGCACGGAAGGGAAGTAGTGACGTTTTGGAATGCAGACTTTGATGGAATGGTTTGCGGGTGTCATGTCGCGTTTGGAGAGCCTCTGATGTGCCTAAACTGTTGAAACTCCCCACAAGTGACCCCATTTTGGAAACTAGACCCCCCACGGAACTTATCTAGATGTGTGGTGAGCACTTTGAACCCCCAAGTGCTTCACAGAAGTTTATACCGTCCGGGCGTGAAAATAAAAAAATCATTTTTTTCCACAAAAATTATATTTTTGCCAATTTTTTATTTTCCTAAGGGTAACAGGAGAAATTGGACCCCAAAAGTTGTTTTGCAATTTGTCCTGAGTAGGCTGATACCCCATATGTGGGGGTAAACCACTGTTTAAGCACATGGCAGAGGTTGGAAGGGAAAGAGCACCATTTGACTTTTTCAACGCAGAATTGGCAGGAATTGAGATCAGACGCCATGTTGCATTTGGAGAGCACCTGATGTGCCCAAACAGTGGAAACCCCCCAATTCTAACTCCAACCACAACACACCCCTAGCCCTAACCCTAATGGGAAAATGGAAATAAATACATTTTTTTTTAAATTTTATTATTTTTCCCTAACTAAGGGGGTGATAACGGGGGGTTTGATTTACTATTTATGGCGGGTTTTTATTTTTGGCAGCTGTCGCATGCTAAAAGACACTTTTTATTGTAAAAATAGTTTTTGCATCACCACATTTTGAGACCTATAATTTTCCCGTATTTTGACCCACAGAGTCATGTGAGGTCTTATTTTTTTGGGGGGGTGTTGACGTTTTTATTGGTACCATTTTCGGCACGTGACATTTTTTGATCGCTTTTTATTCCGATTTTTGGGACGCAGAATGAACAAAAACCAGCATTTCAAGAATTTCTTTTGGGGGGTGCATTTACACCGTTCCGCGTGAAGTAAAATTGATAAGGCGATTTTATTCTTCGGCTCAGTACGGTACAGCGATACCTCATTTATGTCTTTTTTTACTCTGCGAGCTATAACTTTTTTATTTTTTCACTGATGACGCTGTGTGGCAGCTCGTTTTTTGCGGGACAAGATGACGTTTTCAGCGGTACCATGGATATTTATGTGTCTTTTTGATTGCGCGTTATTGCACCTTTTGTTCGGCGGTATGATAATAAATCATTATTTATTGCTTCGATTTTTATTTTTTAAGGGGTTCACAAAAGGGGTTACTATTACTATTTACTTGCTGTAGGGTAAATGCTCATTATTATTTATTGATTTATTTTTTTTGGGGGGGGATGTCAGTGTAGTAATGAAACCACATAGCATCTGAGAAGGGAGTTCCACATCCCAAACTCAAATGTTTCCCAGCTTCAACCTGGCAGAAGCACACAATGTAATTGCATCTAAAGTGAAAAGAAAGTGCAATTGTCTTCAAGAGTTTATATGATTATTTCAAGCAGATAGTGTTGATTTATTTTATCTCTTCCTGATACGATTGATATTACAAATGTGATGCATCTTGTGTCAACCCTACACTTTGAAGTTTCTATAGTATTCAACCTCCATTTAGAGAATTAATGCTACAGGTATACAATCTCATTACATAAAAGGTGAAGTTTAAAGAGGACCTTTCACCAGTTTGAGCATTAACAGTGCCCATATCTTGGAACAGTGACTGCAGAGCTAAATAAAACATAATTTTTATTTTATAGTTTCTCATTACCATTACGGAGATATTAGCTTGTGAAGTTTAAATTATAATTTATAATAAACCCATCTGGGCATTACCAGATATTCTGCTCTGCGGGCATGTACTTTGTCCCCTTCTTGGCATTGAGCAATCATAAGCATACTGGTCAACAGCATTTTTGGTGCCAAAGATATTTCATCGAATTTAGGGTATTTTTGGGGTGCTGATTCTGAATATGTCATCAGTTTTGCCAGATTGGCTCAAGTTTTTGAGATTTTTGGTATCTTATTTATAGCACTTGTTGGTAAATGCGACGCATCATCTCATTAATTTCTTTGGATTAGTACTTGAACTGAGCAGTTCTCAATATAGTTTTGTGTTAATTAGTGTTCTAAAAGTTTGTTCATAGCTTGATTTTTGCACTAACTTTATGTTGTTGTCTGTTTTCCAGTGAAAAGCATGAACTCATCATGAAGAAGTTGTCTTAACGATCCAGACTCATTCTGTTACATTTGTGGTGAATACACACTGCCAAAACATAGAAGAAACATAACAGACTTCGTAAAAAAAGTGTATTTTGCCTATTTTGGGGTTATGCTTGGGGACCAAGACAAGTTTTGGGCACCACACATAGTGTGCAAAGCATGTATCGAATTATTACGAAAATGGAGCAAAGGACAAAGAAAAAGCTTCAAATTTGGTGTTCCAATGGTGTGGAGAGAGCCAAAAAATCATCATGATGACTGTTATTTATGGTAAACACAGGTACAGGCACATCTTCACAATGAGGGACAGGCCTTCTTGCAGATTCCATGTTACTCCCATTTTCGTTTCTTATGCTTATTGAATCCTTGCACTTGCACTGCACAGAAATAACAGTCATCATGATGATTTTTTGGCTCTCTCCACACCATTGGAACACCAAATTTGAAGCTTTTTCTTTGTCCTTTGCTCCATTTTCGTAATAATTCGATACATGCTTTGCACACTATGTGTGGTGCCCAAAACTTGTCTTGGTCCCCAAGCATAACCCCAAAATAGGCAAAATACACTTTTTTTACGAAGTCTGTTATGTTTCTTCTATGTTTTGGCAGTGTATATTCACCACAAATGTAACAGAATGAGTCTGGATCGTTAAGACAACTTCTTCATGATGAGTTCATGCTTTTCACTGGAAAACAGACAACAACATAAAGTTAGTGCAAAAATCAAGCTATGAACAAACTTTTAGAACACTAATTAACACAAAACTATATTGAGAACTGCTCAGTTCAAGTACTAATCCAAAGAAATTAATGAGATGATGCGTCGCATTTACCAACAAGTGCTATAAATAAGATACCAAAAATCTCAAAAACTTGAGCCAATCTGGCAAAACTGATGACATATTCAGAATCAGCACCCCAAAAATACCCCAAATTCATTAAAATATTTTGGACACCAGAAAAAAAAATTTTTTTCGTTGACCTGTGTTATGCAAGTGAGAAAAGAACGACGATGCCCACAGCCCTGATCTCTGCAGCTACTGTTTAGTATAGAGCAGAGCCGAGTCTGACTACAAACACTTCCAGATCTCCTCGCAAAACAGTATTAGTGAAAGTGGAGCCACAAAACTGATAGAGCTGTGAGTTAAAGGGGTTGTCTGGTCTATATTGATAAGTCTGCAGTCACTGTGTGACTGCAGATTTATGAATCCCCCACAGTGAATTAACTGTATACTGTGAAGATTTGCCGGATTCTGAGCTGAGACCAGCGGTACGTATGTGTTATGCATACTCCCGGCCACAGCCCGTCTAGTGGTATGTGTGCTGTGGGGATTCATAAGACTGCAGTCACACAGCGTGACTACAGACTTTTTGGTAATGACTGCCTTGAAAGGAAAGCGGTTAACATTTGTAATAACACTCATCTCTGCTGTCTTCCCCTTACCTGCCACTGACTGCTGTGAGAGTATATATGGAAATGTTTTTTAATCACACTCAGCACAGCTATATTCCCTCCCTACACTGACTGCTATGATAGGAGATCTGAAAGCATTTATAATCACAATAAGCTGTATTCTATACTACACAGCATCTGCACAGATCAGGGCTACATACCCCAAAAGAAGACTATGAAAATGCCAAATTTGGATTATAAAAAATTATAACCTCACCTCCTCCTGAGGTGTGGTATCCCACCATCCAGGTAAGTTGGAAACTCCTGACCACGCTCCAACACCTGCACCCCACACCACAAAGTAGTGTAGCAAAACACCTTCGGCGGCTCCCTGCTTGGAGAATAGCAAAGCACCCATTGGTGGCTCCCTGCTTGGAACACGAAACGTGCTGGGAGGTGGGTGGAGTTAGACTACATTACAAGGAGCAGGAAGAGTTGAGGAAGACAGTCAGTTAGTTGGTTGGAGAGAAGAAGATCCCTGGAGAGAGGGATAGATGGATGGAGGTGCTGCAGCAGCAGATCCCAGTGACCTGGGTCTGCTGGCACGGGAAAGGGAGAGTGAGAGAGCAACATAGACTGAAAGCCTGATTCTCCATAGAAAGAAAGATTAGTATGGAACGTGAGGAGTAAAAGGGAACAGAGGACATGGGTTAGAAGAGAACCCTTCCTAGAAGTTCCAAGCGCAAGGCCGGGGTCCGGTCCCCAAGGTTGTATGGATACTAATGGTCCTGCAGCAGACACCGGAAGAATAGAAGCTGTAAATGCTTTATTCCCACACAAGGCTTGGGGGCACAACAGCAACTGGATAGTGAGCCGGGAGTTAGTAGCAAGAAGTCCCCGAAGCAGGCTACAGCTGTCTGCCATACAAGTAGAGTTAATAAGAACATTGGACAGGAGGAACTCCAGTGTAACCTAGTACTAGTACTGGGAGTACTTCATTTAAAGGTGCTATAAGAGGAGACGTTCAGAAAGGTACATGTTGGCGGAGTGTTGGAAAGGAGTATTCCATCTGGCCTGGAGGTTGACTGGGACCCTGACCCGGAGGACACGGCACGGAGGCAGACACCTGTTAGTACAACAGACTGTGAGTAAAGCTTTGTAACTACAAGCTTGGTGTCCTCCACTTATTCCTGCGCCAACCTGCCCAGCACTGCTGCACCCCTTGCGCCTGACACTACACCATCTACGTGTCACATCACCTACTCTGCCCTGG
Source organism: Dendrobates tinctorius (assembly GCF_039654945.1). Lineage (NCBI taxonomy): Eukaryota > Metazoa > Chordata > Amphibia > Anura > Dendrobatidae > Dendrobates > Dendrobates tinctorius. The sequence continues at coordinate 30,448,127 of NW_027361703.1, read as the reverse complement.
GACTACAGCCCTGCCTGTGGAGGGCTATAACATCACTGCTGCACCACACCATCCGTCCCAGAGGATCTGTCTGCAGCGTCGGCTTACATCTTCATTGCCGAACACCACAGGTGGCGTCACAAATCACTTATAACCTTTCATCAGCATAAGCACACTGCAACAACCCCTTTTACAATGGGCGCCCAGGGCCACAGGCCGGGTCACAACTGCCGTGACATCTCCCATTGAAGCTCATCGGGCCCGATACCGAGTACCCCACAGCCCTGGGTGTGAGGGCGACCCACTAAAATCTCCGCAGCAGACATAGGAAATTAAAAAATAGGCTACTTAGCTCTGCAGTCACTATTCCATGATGTGGCCAGATTAACATGCCCAAACTGGTGAAAAGTCCTTTTTAAGACAAGAACATATCCACTGGTTATAAACCTACAGTAAATTGCTCACACAGTTGGCTATGTGCATTACTATGCTAGCAGAATTATGTTCTGCAATAATATAAGAAATGTCATGAATTTATTGTTACATTATTATTGTAATGTCATGCCTCATAACAAGCAGTATATACCAAATACTAAGATCTAAGGCCCACATTTATTTAGTAAACAGATTATATGAGTTTTTGGCGAAAAAACGCACCAAAAAAATTGCAAATTATGTTGCACCCCAAATTTGCATCAGATAGTGAAGTATTTGCTTGGCATTTGCAAACTGTCAAAAGTGAAAAAAGGCTTTGGTCTCCAAACAGTGGTCAAATATTAATCAAATTTATGAGGGAAAAAAAATCATGAAAACAGAATTTTTGGTGCAAATCTAAATTCCCATCTATGGAGGTAGGGCTATGGAATCAGTTGTGGACGGCAGAGCTGCGCTATATCTGTAATCCACTTATGGGAGTTATGAAAAGAGTACAGCTTAGCGGCTTTCAGCACTTTCCACAACCACACCTCTGGTGATCATCACCTGGATGGATTTGTTCAGTTCAGTCATAAAAGACTATAATAGCAATAACCTTAAAAAAAATCACATCATTTCTGGGCTACTGGTCTATAAGATAGTAAGCTGGTTACAGAAAAAAAAACTAAGTGCAGCTAGGCAATAGGGAATAATGTAATTACTTTTGATACCTATAGACAATTCATACATCTCAGAGCTTATATCCACAATGACTGACTTTAATTGTATGCTGGCAATGCAAGTCCCTGCTGTATATTTTTATCATGGAGGACTAATAGATATTCTATATACAACATAAATATAACGTTGTATGAGTAATTTGTGGTTCTTTTGTTCTCCAAAACAGGCAAGCCATACTGTATGTAGGAAATACATGAAATCACTTAGTCAAATGTTATCCCACATCCCACTATTATTCCCACAAAATAGAGAATGACAAGGTATAAAGGCACAGTCATATACAATATGCTTGTAAAGCTTTGTAATGCACAGTAAATCCTCCCTCTGTTCCCCTTATTATCTATTCCTCATTGATTTGTAAATGTCTTTATGTTTGTGTGTTTGGTGTGCTGTCTTGTCTCTTCTCTTTGATAGCATTAAACAAGACAGCTGTGTCATGTGCTAGAGGTCTACTGCCCGGAGAAATTCTGAAAATTCGGTTTAACCCCATGCCTTCTATGTTTGCAGGTCAAAGAATACGACTCTCACCGACTGGTATTACACCAATCAGTCCTGTGTGGGAAACATTACGTACTTGTTGATATTGATACGTTCTTATATATTGAACAGAAAAAAGCTTTGATATCAATGAACATAAGTCAATGACCATACAATGTATGGCCACTTCTAAATCTAAGACAAAGGAGATCAAGGAAATGTCATTTAGGCCGGGGTCACACTTACGAGCATGATGCAAGAAATTTGCACGAGTCTCGCACGTCAATACCCAGCACTGCGGACGGCACTCGAGACCGAAGTGTGCGACTACATGTATTTCTATGCAGCCGCACACTCCGGTCCCAAGTGCCGGCGGCAGTTCCGGGTATTGATGCAAGAGACTCGCGTGAATTTCTCGCATCGTACTCGCAAATGTGACCCCGGCCTTATAATTAGAAAAGCAAACAGGGCAAGTCCTTAAGGAGCGGCTCTTAAAGGCTCCAGTGCTGTGCAGTTTCAGAAGCATTGCTAATTCTATATTTTATCTCAGAAAAAAATCATATTACCATTTCAATTGAGACCTCTCTCCCTTTCCCTGCCCTCACACAATTTCAAGCATTGCAGCACTCTGCTATCTGCGAAAGAACTCTCTGGCCTCTTCACAAGCTTTACTTTTTCAACATTTTTAAATGCTTGCAAAAAAAGCTACATGAATTTCATAGTGTTCATAAGGCTGATATGAATCTTTTTGCTCAACTATTCTAGGACCCTGACGGAGCAGCCATGTCCTGCTACCCGTCCCTGACGCCTCTTCTGATTAGTAGGGTCTGCAATGTAATTACATTATAGCATGATGAACACATGATGTCGAGGGGTAGGTAGTAGGAAGTTTTGCAGAGCTCCAAGGACTTCCAACGTTGCTCCTGGGCCAAGGTTCTGGAAAGTTTTGCTGAACACTAGTTGGAAGTAGAAATTTTATTTATTTTTCAGACAAGAGCTGAAGTGGATTATTAGCAAAGACAAAGATAAGTCTTCTAAGAATTTCACAGTGTCCATAAGGTTGAACGAATGGTTGAGCAAAAAGATTTGAACAACTATGAACAGGCAGCCGAGTGCAGCTACCTGCGGCATCCCTAGCGTCTCTTATTAGTAGGCTTTGCAATGTCATTACATTATGGTACAGCAAGATGCATGCATTACCAATCAAAAGAGGTGTCAGAAATGTTTCAGGTAGGACATTCTCAGTGCTTTGGTCTAATGACCAAGTACTTCCAATGTGACTGCTGGACTAGGGTCCTACAAATCTCTGCTGAACTCTAGTTGGAAGTAGGCATGCAGTTTTTGAGACAAAACCTAAAGTGGATTCATTAGCTAAAGGAAGTATAAGTCTTCTGTTGATATTTTCCACTATTTTCAAATGAATATTCTGTTCTTGTTGTTTAAGTTGTACAAAAAAGACCATGGAATTTAAGTAATTTCTTATTACACTAATGCAAATAACTAAAATAAAGCAGGAGAAAGTACAGATTATCATAAAACTGTTCAGACAAAGAACAAGCTGCTTTAAAATATCGCCTACCATATGTTGTAGGCACGGTTTTGCCCAGATTTGACTATAGGAATGTGTGAACGTACCCTACATAAACAGACAGCAGAACTTGGGTCGCTTGCTAATAAAGCTAATGACAGAAATTACCTGTAGGTTTTTCTTTGAATAAACCCATGACAGTTCTAATAACTTTTCATTTCTTTATATCTTAAACATGGAAACATAGGTGATTCCTGACACCTTTCTGTGGGGACTGATAGAACCAGAATAAGAATCAGAGAATTCATTTCACAAATGGGGCATGGAAGCAGTTTAGTCTTTTACAGTGATGTATGCCCTCGTAAAACTCTGGAAGGAGAATAGGCTTAGGTGACAGAGGCAGTATTTATGAAATTATTACTTTTATAAAGATAGGAGCTTTCAAACCATGTAATCTAAAAGCAGAACAATCTATCTCTGGCAGACTTCCTGGCTTAACCCTAAGAAGCACAGTTACATAGATTTATTATATAAGGTCCTGGCCTACAAAACGCTTGCTCAGCCCACCACAAAGAGGAGCAGAGCGCTAACTGTACAATAAATGCAGACGATCATCTTGTGATCATCTTATAAAACAGTAGAACATACAGTTCTTTGACATGTGAGATCCAGGGCAAGACTGTGTCTAAACTCTAGTATATGCAATTGACCTGCATATTATAATTTGCATATACAGAGTACAGCAAATAATCATTGATAACTTTTGCGTAATTGGATGGCAAATTGCACCAATCTTAGGTACAGTCTAAGGGTATGTTCACACATTGCGTTTTTACAGCGTTTTTTTGTCACTTTATCAACCTATTTATCTGAATGGGTGAAAATGCTTAAAAATTGACATTGTCTTGAGATTATCTTGGTAGAAACACAGCAGCAGGGGTCAAAATACGTGTGCAAAATAATTAGTGAGTGCACAAACTTTCTGAAACCTCATTGATCATGCTGGCAGTGGTAAATGTGGCAAAAAAAAGCAGCAATGATAACACATTTGAACATACCCTAAAGCCCCGATTCGTAAAACAGTATTTGCCAGAATTTTGATGCTGCCTGAAATGTTGCAAAAAGGTTTCCACAAGTAGAGGCCGTGCAAAGCTTTGCCATCTTTTGCCATTCTTGCCCCAGTCCAACATTTTGAAAGGTGTGTGGCGCTTGGGTAGGACGGACCGTGGCGAAGAGCCAACAAGTTTATCACAATTCTTGCCTAAAAAGTGGCATACATTATGATTAGCATGTAAGCCAGCCTCTGAAAGCAATGGCAGTTGAAAGATGAGGTAAATTTATTACGAAGCACACAAGTCTTAATGAATTTGGCACATTTTACTCCAGCGAACTGGTCATCAAGACTGGAGAACGAGAACTAAGTGTTGATGAACTGGAACCTAAATGTAACCGAGACTTGTCTGCTCAAATAATTCACCAGATACAATTAATTCACATTTTTTACAAATATTTTCTTATTTTACAGTCAGCAAGCAGAAATCTCAGAACTTCTAAAGGTCTGTAAAATGATAAGTCTGTTTACCTCTCTGCACATTTATCTCTGAACAGGATGATGAAACCCAGGTAAAAAAACATACATTTATGTAACTTTATACAGCAGATTAGGAACTCCAGATGTATGATGATTAAATGACAGTTGTGCACCAGCTGCAAAGGTAGAATTCATAAAGATTTTCTCGGAATGTGCATGATATTTAAACGAATTACCATAAAGGCAGAGATGGAAGATAATATATTTTCACCAGAGATGCAAGCAATCTGCAACTATAATAAAGTATATCAGAAATTGCTATTATTCCTGCTCACACCCAGGATGCTTTCTGAGGGTATGTGCACATGTAGTGAAATCTGCTGCATTTCTGCAGCGGTTTTGGCTCTGCAGTTGTTGTACAGTACCATTATTTTCAATGGAAAAAAAAAAAAAAAAAACACACTGTGCACATGCTGTGAATTTTTCCGCGCGGTTTTGCTGCGGTTTACAATCCACAGTATGTCAATTGTTTGGTGCAGAAACGCTGCAGTTTTACCCCTCATCCACTATGAGGTGTATAACCGCAGGGCAAAACCACAGGACTTTTGTCCTGCGTATTTACCTGCGGTTTTCTCTCCAAAATCCGCACACCCAAAAAACTACGTGTGCACATACCCTTAAGGCTACTTTCACACTTGCGTTTTTTTGCGCTGCGCACCGTGCGCAGTGCAAACGCACATAAAAAAACGCATGGGTGTTTGGCTGTAAAAAAATGCATTGCACGCACATGCGTTTTTTGGGGGGCAAGTCGGACGCACAAAAAATGCAACAGGATGCATTTTGTGCCCGAGCGCACACTACAAAAAAAGCATGCGCGTACAAACGCATGTGTATGCGCACCCATGTAAAAGATAGGGGAAAAACGCATGTTTTTTTGCGCTAAAAAACAGCGCAAAAAAACGCAAGTGTGAAACCAGCCTAACCCTACAGAACACAGCTGTTTTCAACCTAATGTACAATGTATTTTTTTTATTAATGCGCCCTTTAAAATTTTGCTCACAGGTTTCGGAAAAGTTGCGATTTTTTTATTTATCGGTGCAAAGAAATATATCACAGCGACATTGTCACAGCTGCAATGTGTGAACACAGCTGAAAGTCGTAATGGTTTGGTTTTTTAGTCTATGTGAGGGCTTGCTTTTTGCAGACAGTTTGTATTTTTTAATAGCACGTTGTGAAAAACATATCATTTCTTATTTCAGGGAAATAAAATAACAGCAATTAAAAGGCTATGTGCACACGCTGCGGATTGGTCTGTGGATTTGTAAAATGACCTGCAGTTTTACCTGCGGATTGGCCTGCGGTTTTCCCTACGGTTTATCACCTCTACAATGGAGATGGTAAACCGCAGCAGAATCCGCAGAAAAGAATTGACATGTCAGTTCTTTCTGTGGATTCAAAACCGCAGCTTTTCCACAGTTAAAAATCCACAGCATGTGCACTACAGATTGTAAATCACATAGATTTACATGCTACTGTACACTGTCTGCAGAACTGCTGCAGATCCGCAGCGGCCAAAACCGCAGCGTGTGCACATAGCCTAAGATTTTTTTCCAGTTTTTTCTTTTAGGTGGGGGGAGGAGGTGGGTTTCTTAATGAGATTCACAGTGTAGTCCATGTGAAACGCTAACTTTATTCTACTAGTCGGTATCATTATGATGAAAGCAAATTTTACTAGGGTTTCTTTATGATTTGCCACTTTTGCACAAAAGTTTTTAAATTTTTTTTTAGTTTAACCATAATCCGAGGGCCTTAATTTTATAATATTCCATGAAAAGAGATGTGGAAGGCCTAGTTTTTTTTTTCAAGAGAAGAACACCCGTACACTATAATGTGTTCATTTGCTGTACATTAAAAAAATATTTTCATTTTACTATTTAAAGGGAACCTGTCATCAGAAAAATCATTATTAACCTGTAGATATGGGGTTAATCTGCAGGTTAATGGCGTTACTAACCTCCTGCTCAGCGCCCACATATAGCTGAACGCTGAAGGGAAAAAATAAATGTTATTCCAACCGCAGCGTCTCGGTTTAAATCATGGGGTGGCGCTGGTTCAGTCACCATTGAATAAGGAGAGCAGCAGCTTTCACTGCGCCACTTGCTCTGCATTGGAGCTGTCAGTTAGGGCCGCTGGTGCGATTACAGCTGCCGCTCTAAATATACTGGGCGGTGACTGAACCATATCCGGTGCCAAAACCAAAACACCACCAGGGGAAATAAAGTTAATTTTTTCCCCACAGCGTTCGGCTATGTGTGGGCACTGGGCAGGTCAATAATGCTATTAACCTACAGATTAACCTCATATCTGCAGGTTAATAGCATTTTTCCTGGTGAAAGGTTCCCTTTAAATTTGTCTTTGCATGGTCTGGGCCTTGAGGGACAAATTAACTTCAACTTTAGTAGCCCAGCAGACCATTCCATGGCCGTTTTAAGCAGAAACAAAATGTACCTATAAACAGAAAATTTCTAACCATATTGGAAAACTGGCTCCCGGCATCTGTTCATTAAAATAAAAAAGAGTAACCAGTTTGAAGTGGTTAACATATTACAAGAAATGCTGTACAAAAATGACTGATTAATACAATATAGTGTGTAGCTGCAACGGGTGTAGTTATGTGACTGTATAGGAAGAAGGTATATCATATGCCATTCATCAAGTCTCTTTGATATCACATGCAGATGTAAAAGAAACCTCTGATGGGTAGCAAGGCTTTACGGCAAGGAAAATGTTCTCTGTGAAGCTTAAACATCCTCTGCAGGATCAATATGGTAAATAAAAGTTGTCTGCATCATGAATGTTTGATAAATTCCTCCCTCTGGGTTTTTTCCTTTTTTATTGCACATATAAATATTGCATAGGTAATGCTGTTTTCTAAGACTTTAACTGTCAGAAAGTGGTAGAGGATTTTTCTCTATCAACAACAGTGCCGCCGTAGCCCCCCCATGCAGGTAAAGCACACACGTTTACCTCCAATCCAGGAATCCGAAATGCTACTGTAAGTGAATAACATGGATAATAATATGAAATAATATTATTCTGATTTATCATAGCCACACGTAATAGAAAAATTGGAGTTTGAAGATTATTTTAAAGTAGAATTTCATAGTAGGAAATTACATTGTGTTTTGGGAACTTAAACCCCCCCAGTGATGGCCTAAAAGAAGCAGATTTCAATCCACTGAAACCAATAGGCTTCCTCCTTTCAAGGCCACATCTAGCTATACAGTATATTCTCAAATCACAGGTCAACCATTATTATTTACCAAGTTCTTGGACAGCTCCCTTCATAATGTTAGAGTGGGTAGTAGCCCCTAGATCACTACATGCTACATTCTTTAAAACATCTGTTGTAAAAGAGTGCTTTTTTTACTTGGAATACATTAATTATTCCTTACGTACCATGAACACCTTTGAACATCTCTTACTTTGAAATGCCAGAAGAAGTTCAGCGATAGTGAAAGCGCTGAGACACTTGAACTCTACACACCTCTGGTGTCAGACAGCTACATTTGGAAATTTCTATATGGGAAGCTCACAGAGAATTTAGTTCCCAGGGTAAGTGAGGTTAGCTTAGTGATGCAAAAATCTACCAATGAAGATGAATAGTTCTCTTTGGAGTCACACCCCATCTTGCGTCATTGATCCTCACAATACCAACTCTTGATTTGTATCAATGACATGAAAATTCTTAATGAGACTGTGATACCTATATTTCTATCACTAATTAAATCCAGATACTGACACACTTTTTTTCTGATCTATTCTTATTTTCGGCCTGAATTGGTACATAGCCTATTAGCGCCTGTAAGACTGGAGATGTTCACTGACTTCTACAGTGGGGGAAATAATTATTTGATCCCTTGCTGATTTTGCAAGTTTGCCCACTGACAAAGATATGAACAGTCTATAATTTTAAGTGTAGGTTAATTTTAACATTGAGAGATAGAATATCACAAAAAAAATCCAGAAAATCACAATGTATAAATTATATAAATTTATTTGTATATTGCAGTGAGAAATAAGTATTTGATCCCCTACCAACCATTAAGAGTTCTGGCTCCTACAGACCAGTTAGATGTTCCTAATAAACTTGTTACCTGCATTAAAAACAGCTGTCTTACATAGTCACCTTTATAAAAGACTCCTGTCTACAAACTCCATCAGTCAGACTGCCTAAACTCTACAACATGGGCAAGACCAAAGACCTTTCTTTGGATGTCAGGGAAAAGATCATAGACCTGCACAAAGCTGGAATGGGCTACAAAACCTTAAGTAAGATGCTGAGAGAGAAGGAGACCACTGTTGGTGCAATAGTAAGACAATGGAAGAAATACAAAATGACAGTTAATCATTGATCTGGGGTACCATGCAAAATCTCACCTCGTGGGGTACACTTGATCATGAGGAAGGTGAGAGATCAGCCTAAAACTACACGGGGGCAACTCAGTTATGATCTCAAAGCAGCTGGGAAGACAGTCACCAAGAAAACCATTGGTAACACAATACCCTGTAAAGGTTTAAAATCCTGTGGTCCCCAAAAGGTCTCCTGCTCTAGAAGGGACATGTGCAGGTCTGATAGAAGTTTGCCAATGAACACCTGGATGATTCTGAGTGATTGGGAGAAGGTGCTGTGGTCACATGAGACAAAAATTGATGTCTTTGGCATTAACTGAAGAGAAATGCTGCCTATGACCCAAAGAACATTGTCCCCACTGTCAAGCATGGAGGAGGAAACATTATGTTTTGGGGGTGTTTCTCTGCTAAGGGCACAGCATCAATGATAGAATGGATGGAGCCATGTACCGTAAAATCCTGAGTGACAACCTCCCTCCCTCCGCCAGGACATTAAAAATGAGTCGCAGCTGAGTCTTCCAGCAAGACAATGACCCAAAACATACTGCCAAGGCAACAAAGGAGTGGCTCAAAAAGAAGTACATTAAGGTCATGGAGTGGCCTAGCCAGTCTCCAGACCTTAATCCCATAGAAAACTTATGGAGGGAGTTAAAGCTCCGAGTTGCCAAGCAACAGCCTCAAAATCTTAATGATTTAGATTTGTTTTCCAAACGTTTTATTGGAGTTTTAATAAATGGGGAAGAAGGTGTTGGGGAGGGAAGGAAAGATGAAAAGGAAAAGAAGGAAAAGAGGAAGGGCAACAATGTCTATATGTAAATAATACATAAAATGTAACATGTTAATGCAGAAGCATATTATACAATTAACTATTACAAAGGTAAGTATTTAAGCATATAATCTATTAAATTTGTTTCAAGCCAAAGACCTAACCCCAAAGGGGCCTAGGCAGGTGCACTCTGGTTGAAGACCTTAAGAGAACAGCTCCAGCCATCTAGACCATTTCCTAGCATGTTTGGCAAATTGATCATGCATATGTGCAAATTTCAGTTCAAAGGAATGATGAAGGCTAATTTTGTTTATAATATCGTTAATTAGTGGAGGTTTTGGATTTTTCCAAAGGAAAGCGATATTGTGTTTGGAAACTAGTAAAATCTGCATAATCAACAGCCTGTTAGTAGGGTCAATTTTGTCAGCGTCTAGAGAAAGAAGGGCCAGACGAGGAGACAAAATAAGTCGCATTCCTAAGATAAAATCGATAAGATTTTAAACCTTTCTTTAAAAGGGAACAATTTTGGGACATTGCCAAAATATATGCAAAATATTTCCTGGCCTTCCACAACCCCTCCAACAGAACGGAGAATTGTCAAGGTTGATTCTATGGAGTCTTACAGGGTTATAATACCATCTTGTTAAAAGTTTGAAGTGGGTCTCTTGTAGTGATAAGGAAATGGTAGAGGCGTACGAGAGGGAGCATGCCTGTTCAAGGTCAGGAGGGTCAATTATTGTATGTAATTCGTTTTCCCATTTGATAATATTTTGAGTCTTGACCACTGCAAAGCTATTATTACACCACTTGTAAGTATACTCAAAACTCCAGAAAATATTATGGTCTATATTACAAATAAGATTAACTGCTGGTTCAGAAATTCTTGGTGAAATAGCAAGGAACTCATGGAGTTTGTCTTTAAGGATGACATATTGTAAGAAAGCAGGAGTAGTAGATTGAAATCTATTCTTGAGTTTGTTATAAGGTGTACAAATAGCACCATCGTATAAATCTTTGAGTCTTTTGAGACCAAGTGCAGACCAAACGGGGTCAAAAGTCTGATTGAATGCTTGAAAAATAAGGCTGTGTGCACACGCTGCGGATTCCGCTGTGTTTCCGCAGCGGTTTTGGCCGCTGCGGACACGCAGCAGTTTTTGCTGTGGTGTACAGTACCATTCATTTGAATGGGAAAAAAAAAAACGCTGTGCCGACGCTGCGGAAAAAACGCGCAGATTTGCTGCGGTTTTGCTGCGGTTTTGAATCCGCAGAAATAATTGCATGTCAATTCTTTCTGCGGAAACCGCTGCGGGTTCCTATCTCCACCATTGTGGAGATAGTGAATCCGCAGGACCAAACCGCAGGCAAAACCGCAGATAATCCGCAGGTCTTTGGACCTGCGGATTATCTGCGGTTTTTGCAAAATCCGTGCGAATTAATCCGCAGCGGATTCCGCAGCGTGTGCACGTACCCTAACTGATAAGGTCAAATTTTTTAATGTGACTTCTTTATTATAGCCTCTTTTTGGAACATAAATTTTTTCCAAGCTTCAGAAATAGCTTGAAAAACTGGATGAGAGTTTTCAACTTTTTTATGAAGGAGTTGGTTCAGAATTAGAAGACGAAGAGGTTTAGAATTGTTAAAATACAATTCTAGTTCATGCCAAGCTGGTGTCTTATCATGTGGCCACCAAAATGCGCTTTGTTTGACTAAATTTGCAGTGTAATAAGCCGTGATATTTGGGGAACCAGCTCCACCATAAGATTTATGATTGTAGAGAATGTTTTTTGCTATTCTGGGTCTTTTGTTATTCCATATAAAGGAATTCAATGAGGCTTGGAGATTTGTAAGAGAAGAAGTGGGAACTTTTAAAGGAAGAGAGCGAAGTAGATATAGGATTTTTGGGAAGATGTATGATTTAACCATCATGATTCTTCCCCACCAAGAGAGTTCATCATCTCTAGATATACGAAATTCATTAAAAAGCTTTTTGGTAAGAATCTCTAACTTTAATTTTATAAGAGAGTTTATATTTTTGACAAATTTTAGGCCTAGGTATGTCAGCCCATCAGTAGCCCAACCCCAAGGCGAGAGGCCCTCAATTTTTCCTTGGTCTATTCCCAGGTTAAAGAAGTATTTTGGATTTAGAGTCATTTATTTTAAAACAAGAGACCTTGGAAAAAGTCTGGATTAGAGTTTGTAAGGCAGTGATAGAGTTGCTTGGATCGGTAAGGGTAAGAATTATATCATCTGCATATAACGCTATTTTAAAATCTCTATGCAAGGTTTTAATTCCTGAGATCTTTGTACTATTCCTGATTAATTGGGCCAGAGGTTCAATGGCCAATGCGAAAAGCAATGGTGACAAGGGGCAGCCCTGTCTAGTCCCATTAGCTATATTAAACGTAGGGGAAAGATAATTGTTGGAATATACCCTCGCCCCAGGGCCGGAGTACAAAGCCATAATACCTCCCGTGAGTCGAGAATTCATTCCAAATTTTTTGAGAGTCGCTTCGAGATAAGACCAATTAAGGAGGTCAAACGCTTTCTCAGCATCAAGAGAGATAACAGTGGCTTTGAGGTTTTTCGTGGAAATGAGCTTAATTATGTTAATGAGCCTTCTCGTACCATCTATTGGATTGTCTTCCTTTAATGAACCCTATCTGATCATTGGAAATTAGTGTCGGGAGAAAATGATTTAGTCTTTTAGCCAAGATTTTTGCGTAAATTTTTACGTCTGTGTTGATAAGGGATATAGGTCTATAATTAAAAACTTGGCTAGTGTCAGAATTTGGTTTAGGGATTACGACAATGGTCGCTTCCAGCATCTCTTTGGGAAATTGACCTGATTGGAAAGCTGAATTAAATACTTTTACAAGGTGAGGAGCCAATAAATTAATAAAAGACTTGAAATAATCATTACTAAACCCGTCTGGTCCGGGTGATTTAAATGTTTTAAGTTTTTTTTATAGTTTCCAGGATTTCGTGTTCAGTGAAGGGAGAAGACAAAAAAGATACGTCTTCAGAGTTGAGTTTTGGAAGGTTCATGCTGGAAAGGAATGATCCAATCTCTGAGGTAGTTGGCTGCAAATTAGGGTTATCCTGATTAATATTATACGGATTTTTGTAATAATCGGCAAAAGCCTTTACAATATCTTTAGGGTGGACCAGAGTTGTACCATTAGAGGAAGTTATAGTGTCAATTCTATTCCGTTTCCGTATATTCTTAATTCTGTTTGACATGTATTTTGAAGGGCGATTTATAGATAAGTAATGCCTGCATTTTGCCGATCTAATAGCTGCGTCGTAAAAATTGAATATGAGTTTCTTTAATTGCATTCTAAGATCTGTAAGTTCTGATAATACAGCTTGTTTGCTAGAGGAAACAGAGGATCGGCAAAGTTCCTCTTCTTTAGATTTAATTGACTGTTGTAGGGTAAGGATTTTATCTCTGTTAACTTTTTTTAGTCTGGAGGAAATTTGGATCAAAACTCCCCTTAATACCGCCTTGTGAGCGTTCCAACAGGAAAATGGATTTAGGAGGACGGAGTCGTTTTCACTAAAATAATTCTGTAAGGCTGAGATGATTTCAGATTTGGTGGAGGGGTTATCAAGCAAAGAGGAGTTGAATTTCCACATGAATTGGGGGTGAGTTGAAGGCCCTATTGTCAATTCTGCAGTTACCGGAGAATGATCTGAAATAGATTTATTAAGTATGGAGACGGAGGAGAACCTTGGCAAGGAGAAGACATCTGTGAGTATCAAGTCTATTCTAGAGACTGACTGACGGCCATCAGAAAAATGAGTAAATTCTCTAGATGTGGTGTTCAAACAGCGGAATGAGTCGAAAAGCTCGTGATTATAAATCCAGCTGTTCAAGGATTGTGATCTTTGTCTGCTGGGGGAGGTGGAGTCTAGTGTATTGTCTGGCACCATATTAAAGTCACCTAATAAAAGTAGAGTTCCTGAGTGTAAGGTGTCGATTTTTTTCATTAGCTTATTTAGGAAGCCAAGTTGTCTGATGGTGGGAACATAAGTATTAACTATTGTGAAGGTGTGGGCGTTCAATTTGCATAGAAGGATATGATAGTGACCTTTTACGTCCTTGACTTCAGAGAGAAATTCAAAGGAAATTGAATTACCAATCAGGGTTAAAATCCCAGCTTTCTTTCGTGGGCCGCAAGACTCAAATACAAATGGGAAATTTTTGAGATTTATAGAAGGGTGGTTGTCTTTTTTGAACTTAGTTTCTTGGAGGCATACAACCTCAGGATGTAACCCGTTATTTTCTTTATCAATGGAAAATCTCTTCCAAGGGCTATTTAGCCCCCTGACATTATAAGACACAACTTTTATTTTCATGTTACAAGAGTGGCAAGGACCGTATGAAGTGGGGTAGATGAAATAAGGAAACCAGAATGCACCTACCTTTGAAGAACTTAGTTAAAAAAAACCAAAAAAACTAAAACTGAAGACCTGTTTAAAACCGAAAACAGAAAAACACAAAACAGTAAGAACAAAATAGTCCTTCAGAAAGAGCCTAGCCGGTAGGCTCTAATTCCTTAGTGGGGAAAGTTTGTGTAAGGATCCCATTAGAGGCATCCTTTAGCTGTCAATCATAAATGCACTGTTCCTAGAAGGAAAATAATCTCATGTGATATATGAGTCCATAAAGATGAAGAGAAGTAAGAAAACCTGTGGAAAGAAGAATAATAAGCAGAGTAATACACTGAACAAATAATCAAAAAGTGTAGAGAGGCGTTTTAACCAGGAGAGAAAATATGTAGGCAGGATCTTTCCGTTGGATCATCCCGTCTCACAAGAGGGCATGGGGTCTTGAGAGTTAGAGTTTCTATGGCGATCGGGTATCCTGCAGTAGGACAGGAAATCTCTTCGTTCCTTAGGCGAGAATAGGACAGTCGTCTTTCCTTTGTAGAATACCAAAAGTTTAAGTGGAAAGCCCTATTTATAGGGGATATTATTTTCCCTCAAGGTGGAGGTGACTGGCTTAAAAGACTTTCTTCCTTTAATCGTTTCCTTTGAAAGATACATGAATAGCTGAAGGTGAGCATAGGGTTCTGGAAAACCTCCTAGATCTTTAACCGATTTTTGAATTTTTTCCTTGGTCTAGAAGAAGTGGACCCTTAAGATAGTATCTCTAGGTAGATCTTTATCGATATTCCGTGGTTTGGGAAGTCTGTGGATCCTATCTATGATGAGATCCTGGTCTGTAAGTGCCGGTAGTAATTTTTTGAAAAATATCTTGATGAAGTCTTCTAGTTTATCCGGTGAGATAGATTCTTGTATTCCTCTTATTTTCAAGTTGTTTCGTCTGTTCCTGTCTTCTATATCCCCAACTTTAATTTTAAGTCTGTGAAATTCAGATTTGAGGTCATGGGTGTCTTTTGATAAATCATCAGTGTGTTCTTCCACTACAGTTAGCCGTTTTTCGTGGTTGTCTAAGGCTACTTTCACACTTGCGTTTTTTTGCGCTGCGCACCGTGCGCAGTGCAAATGCACATACAAAACGCATCATGCATTTGTGTACTTTTTTTGCGGGTTTGGGTGCGCTTCCTTTTTTAAAAAAGCATGCTTTTTGCACATATGTGCGCATTACCATGCACACCCATAGACTATAATGGGTGCTTGGGTGTAAAAAAAACAAAACGCATTGCATGCGTTTTTTGGGGGCAAGTCGGACGCACAAAAAATGCAACAGGATGCATTTTGTGCGCCCGAGCGCACACTACAAAAAAACACATGCGCATACAAACACGTACAAACGCATGTGTATGCGCACCATGTAAAAGATAGGGGAAAAAAAGCATGCTTTTTTTGCGCTAAAAAACAAAGCAAAAAAACGCAAGTGTTAAACCAGCCTAACCTGCTGCTAAATTTATCCAAGGTGGACGGTAAAATTTTATTTTGGTTTTCAAATGATTGAGACATACTGGACGTGATTTTCTGGGCAAGAGTATCCATTTAAGAGTGTATGGATATAACATCCAGATTTTGGGAAGGAGAAGGATTGGTGTTATCCATCTTAAATTTTGACCTTTCCGGCGAAAAGTTTGGTGAATTATCTCCAGACTCAGGACTTGAAGCGTCGGCTGGCGATGTGAATTTTTCAGAAGTTTTACCAGGATTTTTCCTTTTTGATGAGAGAGATGTATCCATGACCTGTTTATGAGGAGATCTGGCCTTAAATGGGTTAACGATATCCACTTGATCTTTAAAGTGAGGATTGTAAGAATCCTGAAATTTTTGTGCTTTTTGAGGAGTCGTATTAGACACTTTCGTTGATTTGGACACTGGAGTAGCCTTGTGACTCATCTTGTGCCTTTTTATGAATCCTGCCTTGCAGGGATTATATTAGAATTGATATTATTGGTGATGTTTATACTGAATAAACGTTAAAAATATAGAAAATTCTTGTGTCTTCCTATGCCTTTTTATAAAAGAGACTGTGAGGAATGAGATACACCACAGAATCAAATGACACTTTTAATATTGTATGATGCATACAGTAAAATCCTTTAACTGCGTGCAGATATAGACGCGCTCCCTGTGACTTTAAATGCAGCCGTGACAGGCGGCTAGTCTTCACACAGGGCTCAGTGACATCAGTCCCCGCTCATAAAATATGCAACAGGGGAGCCGGCAGCTGATACACGGCACTGCTGAAGAAAGGCAGATCACCCCAGTGGAGCCGCACAGAAGCGGTTGGGAGCGGAGGTAACATAGAAAGAGGCACAAATCACGGACTATTTTGTGTCCTTCCGCCTCACAGATCTGTTATGACAGGAAAATGGCGTACTTGAGATAGGATGTTGAGATGAAAGAGATCCCTCCGCAGCCGTTATAGCTCCCGCAGCCTCGCACAAAGCAGGGGAATATAGCTAAATTAGGACACCCTGGGACTTCCAAAGGGTCTAAAACAGACAAGAGGAGATTCCAAAAAAAAAGTCAATGTCTTTTATGCAACGAGAGAAATCCTGTCAGATTAGGCACAGGGTAGGGACTATTTTGTATCCTTCCGCCAATCAGGTGGTATATGACAGGATTTTTGTAAAAAAAATCTCCAAAAGACAATAAAAATCTTTAAAATGTAGTAGACATGCGTGGAGATACTTTTTTTGAGGACAAGGACAGCCGGTGGGTAATGGAGGGAGCAGGGAAAGGATTTTTTCACTCACGATTCAAAATGGTGTCACCTTGCAGTAAAATGGCGGGAAAAGGCCTCAGATTTCAAAAATGTCTTTTTTAATGTCCAAAGCTCAGACAAGGGGTATCAGAATGTACCTCGGAGTAGCGAGAAAACAATCCTTCCGTGGGTTAGCGAAGAGAGCGATTTTCTTTTGCTTTATTTGTCGTTTTAGGAGATGCTTCTTCAGAGATCCTGAGCCATGCGTGTTACACCATCGCCAGCTCAGGCCACGCCCTCTCACCCAATGATTTAGATTTGATCAGCAAAGAGGAGTGGACCAAAATTCCTCCTGACATGTGCGCAAAGCTCATCATCAACTACAAAAAATTAACCTACCCGTAAAATTATAGACTGTTCATGTTTTTGTCAGTGGGCAAACTTACAAAATCAGCAAGGGATCAAATAATTATTTCCCTTCTGTATATGAGTTTTCTAGACATGCTCTGTGATCTGTGCAGAGGTTATTTTGCAGGGAACGAGGAGGTGAGCAACTTACTTTCACCTATTGTGAATGGTGTGATCTTATGTTATCAATATATGAGCTCGTGCAGAAGACCATAGTTTCAGTCTGAGTGCGATCTGACCAAACATCAAATCACACTTGGACCAATCTTATTCAATGAGGCAGTGCACATGTCCATTATTTTCCTTGGACTGAGTGGTCCAGGGAAAAAAAGCTGCAGAATGCATGATCTGCCTCCAATAATCGGATTGCACTAGCCCATTCACGTGTATGGGTCTGTGAAAAACATTGTCCCGCATTCGGATGACATCCAATTTTCATGAACAGACTAACTGGAGAATTTCTTTTATTAGTCTAGTTAGGCATATTCAGAGTGTAGTTAGCATAACTGGACAGTTTTTCTTGCATGGAAAATAGTCACCTGTATCTGCCTTATACGTGACATTTGTCATTGTAATTTTATCTGTCATTAAAATAATGTGACAAGAGCTGAAAACTGATCTCTACAGAACAGAAAGTTTCAGCCTATAATGAGACTCAGTGGCCTCAGTCATACTTCAAAAAATTAAGACTCCTTTTTAGCACAATAACATAAAAAAGGGGTTGGCTACTACTTTATAAGTTCATTTTGTGTGAACTAACTACAACAGAGGAGCATTGTTATAAATATCTTGCTTTCCCAAATATTTAAAGGGAACCTGTCACCCCCCCAGGACGTTTTTCACTAAAAGAGCCACCTTCAGCAGCACTATGGCTGCATTCTGTGAAGGTGGCTCTTGTGTTTCTGACCCCCATTAGCGTCAAAATATAGACTTTTATAAATCGTTCCTCATACCTGCATTCTGGCACAGAGGTATGGAGTGTCGCCGCCTCCCAGCTGTCTATCAACCCCCCTCTACAGCATCCCTGCACCACCTCCTTCTTTCGTATTTGCCGCCGTTACATGTTGTCGGGCACCTGCGCTGTGACAAAAGTTCTCGGGCAGGCGCAGTGTGCACTGCCCGGGAACTGCCATCAAGCTATTGCGCCTGCATGTTTCTGCGTACCAAGATTCCCAGTCCCGCAGTGTGAATACTTCATAACACACTGCGGGGTGGGATCTGGGGACTCATAAACACACAGGCGCAATAGCCTGATTTCAGCTCCCAGGCAGCACGCACCGGGCATGCCCGAGAACTGTTGTCACAGCGCAGGCACCCGACATGTAACAGCGGCAAATACAAAAGAAGGAGGCGGTGCAGTGATGCTGTAGTGGGGGGTTGATAGACAGCTGGGAGGCGGCAACACTCCATACCTCTGTGACAGAATGCAGGTATGAGGAACGATTTATAAAAGTCTATATTTTGACATTAATGGGAGTCAGAGACACAAGAGCCACCTTCACAGAATGCAGCCTTAGTGCTGCTGAAGGTGGCTCTTTTAGTGAAAAACGTCCTGGGGGGTGACAGGTTCCCTTTAATCTGTAACCTGAGCTCTCCTGGTCATATAATGTTCGGCTGAGATTTCCTGTGCTGTCATTCACTTTGAATTCTTGGCTCTGAGATCCGACATGAAATCACAATGATGCGGCTTGTAATACTGTGTGGTGGGCAGGGCATTATTCAGCAGAGCTCACTCACTGCTTCTGTACATATGACTGCAGACATAGCCCTCACATCTCCCTGCACATTTCTCCCGCCAGAGTTCTCCCTGGTATCTGTAGCGTGTGTGTGTATATTTAGTGAGTATGGAAAGTAATCAGACCCCTTTAAATTTTTCACTCTTTGTTTCATTGCAGCCATTTGGTAAATTCAAAAAAGTTCATTTTTTTCTCATTAAATATAAACTCTGCACCCCATCTTGACTGAAAATAAACAGAAATGTAGAAATTTTTGCAAATTTATTAAAAAAGAAAAAGTGAAATATCACATGGTCTCAAGTATTCAGATCCTTTGCTCAGACACTCATATTTAAGTCACATGATATCCATTTCCTTGTGATCCTCATTGAGATGGTTCTGATCCTTCAATGGAGTACAGCTGTGTTTAATTAAACTGATAGGACTTGATTTGTAAAGGCACACACCTGTCTAAATACACTAAGATCTCACAGCTCACAGTGCATGTCAGTCCAAATGAGAATCATGAGGTCAAGGTAATTGGCCAAAGAGCTCAGAGACAGAATTGTGGCAAGGCACAGATCTGGCCAAGGTACCAAAAGAATTTCTGCAGTACTCAAGGTTCCTAAGAGTACAGTAGCCTCCATAATCCTTTCATGAAAGTTTGGGATCACCAGAAGTCTTCCTAGACCTGGCCGTTCAGCCAAACTGAGCATCGTGGGAGAGGAGCCTTGATGACAGAGGTAAAGAAGAACCCCAAGATCAATGTAGCTTATCGCCACATGCAGTAGGGAGATGGGAGAAAGTTCCACAATGTCAACTATCATTGCAGCCCTCCACCAGGCGGGCCTTTATGGCAGATTGGCCAGATGGAAGCCTTCTAGTGCCAGATAAATGAAAGGCCGCATAGAGTTTGCTAAAAAAACACATGAAGGACTCCCAGACTATGAGAAATAAGATTCTCTGGTCTGATGAGATGAAGACAGAACTCTTTGGTGATAATTCTAAGTGGTATGTGTGGAGAAAACCATGCACTGCTCATCACCTGCCCAATACAATCCCAACAGTGAAACATGGTGGTGGCAGCATCATGCTATGGGGTGGTTTGCAGCTGCAGGGACAGGATGACTGGTTGAATTGAAGGAAACATGAATGTGGCCAAGTACAAAGATATCGTGGATGAAAACCTCTTCTAGAGTGCTCTGGACCTCAGACTTTCCAAAGCTTCACCTTCCAACAAGACAATGACCCTAACCACACAACTAAAATAACAACTCTCTGACCATTCTTGGCTGGCCCAGCCAGAGCTCTGACATAAACCAAGTTGAGCATCTCTGGAAAGACCTGAAAATGGCTGTCCACCAGCGTTCACCACCCAATCTGATGGAACTGGAGAGGATCTGCAAGGAAGAATAGCAGAGGATCCCCAAATCCAAGTGTGAAAAACTTGTTGCATCATTCACAAGATGACTCATGGCTGTACTAGCTCAAAAGGGTACTTCTACTCAATACTGAGCAAAGGGTCTGAATACTTATGACCATGTGATATTTCAGTTTTTCTTTTTTAATAAATAAATATATTATATATAATAGTGGCAAAGTCACTGGAAGAGTGCTGTAGGGGAGATATGTTGCACTGCGCTTAATGGCATCAGTTATATATATCAAACCCAGAGATTTTCCTCCAGCACACTAAAGGTACTGTCACACTTAGCGATGTACCAGTGATCCTGACCAGCGATATGATGCGGTCAGGATCGCTGGTACATCGCTAAGTGGTTGCTAGTGAGCTGCCACACAGGCAGATCTCACCAGCGACATCGCTGGGGACGGGGGTCACTACTTACCTGTCACACTAGGCGATCCTGACGTCCTCCCGCCCAGCTCCACGCTCGTCGCTCGTCTCTCCACAGGAAGCGTCACAGGAAGCTGACGAGAAGCGGTCCTGAACGTTCTCGCGCGATCAGCGATAACCAGCGGGGGAGCGGTCGTAGGTAAGTATCAGACACAGCGATATCGCTAGCAATATCGCTACTTCACAAGTTATAGCGATATTGCTAGCGATATCGCTTAGTGTGACAGTACCTTAAGTGCAGTGAGCGGTTAACAGTTAATTTGTATAATGGGCTTAGTTTCATGTGGACATCCATAGAGCGGGTGGGAGGCTGTCCACCTTATCTCCACCCCAGCATGTGGTCTGGGGCTTAAGAAGCTGGCCTCCAGAGGCAGTAGTTGTTCAGTGTCTGGAGAGGAACACTCCAGAGAAATGATTGTGCTGGAACCAACCTGAACCGTGTGTGTTCTGCTAGCGGTGAGCGGGAGGAACCCAGCTCTCAGAAGGACTGTGCTTTGTGCTACCATTTTGTTTTGCTTTCCTGTTTTTGCCCAGAGGGCTGTATTTGTTTTACTACACCTTGGTTTATGCTGCCTATAATAAACCAACGGAAGTTCTTAAAAAGACAGTGTTCCTGTGTCTAACTCCATGTACAGCTGAGTGAGCCAATCTTCCACAATGTACACAAACACCTTGTTCTATAGCCTGTGTAATATATACACTCTACTGTATACCCACTGTAATATATTTACACAAACATCTCTTTTCCCCACACATTCATTGATACTACTACAGTAGAACATGATTAGTCAGTGCAGGGAATAAACTGTATTGGCAGTGCTGCTGTTCTGGTGCTTTGTATTACTTCTATGCACTTTATCACTGACTGTACTGCAGCAGTGTCCTGTACAGGATGTTATATTGATCCTGTGAAACAGGGGGAGTAGTGGCAGGGGTTTAAGTGGCGTTAGAGGGAGTCTGATCATTGCTGGCTTGTAGCCCAGTATATGGGATGATAGGAAAGATAGTCAGAAGGGAGTAGAGGATCCTAAACGGGAAGTGATGGCTGTGAGCAGCAGATCTAGTGCAAGGGCAAAGGCAATGAAGCAGAACATGAAAACTGGTAGAAAAGGTACAGTTGTGGCCAAAAGTATTGACACCCCTGCAATTCTGTCAGATAATACTCAGTTTCTTCCTGAAAATGATTGCAAACACAAATTCTTTGGTATTATTATCTTTATTTAATTTGTCTTAAATGAAAAAACACAAAAAGAATTGTCCTAAAGCCAAATTGGATATAATTCCACACCAAACATAGAAAAGAGGGTGGGCAAAAGTATTGGCACTGTTCGAAAAATCATGTGATGCTTCTCTAATATGTGTAATTAACAGCACCTGTAACTTACCTGTGGCACCTAGCAGGTGTTGGCAATAACTAAATCCCACTTGCAGCCAGTTGACATGGATTAAAGTTGACTCAACCTCTGTCCTGTGTTCTTGTGTGTACCACATTGAGCATGGAGAAAAGAAAGAAGACCAAAGAACTGTCTGAGGACTTGAGAAACCAAATTGTGAGGAAGCATGAGCAATCTCAAGGCTACAAGTCCATCTCCAAAGACCTGAATGTTCCTGTGTCTACCGTGCGCAGTGTCATCAAGAAGTTTAAAGCCCATTGCACTGTGGCTAACCTCCCTAGATGTGGACGGAAAAGAAAAATTGACAAGAGATTTCAACGCAAGATTGTGCGGATGTTGGATAAAGAACCTCGACTAACATCCAAGCAAGTTCAAGCTGCCCTGCAGTCCGAGGGTACAACAGTGTCAACCCGTACTATCCGTCGGCGTCTGAATTTAAAGGGACTGTATGGTAGGAGACCCAGGAAGACCCCACTTCTTACCCCGAGACATAAAAAAGCCAGGCTGGAGTTTGCCAAAACTTACCTGAAAAGCCTAAAACGTTTTGGAAGAATCTTCTCTGGTCAGATGAGACAAAAGTAGAGCTTTTTGGGCAAAGGCATCAACATAGAGTTTACAGGAGAAAAAAAAGGCATTCAAAGAAAAGAACACGGTGCCTACAGTCAAACATGGCAGAGGTTCCCTGATGTTTTGGGGTTACTTTGCTGCCACTGGCACTGGACTGCTTGACCGTGTGTATGGCATTATGAAGTCTGAAGACTACCAACAAATTATGCAGCATAATGTAGGGCCCAGTGTGAGAAAGTTGGGTCTCCCTCAGAGGTCATGGGTCTTCCAGCAGGACAATGACCCAAAACACACTTCAAAAAGCACTAGAAAATGGTTTGAGAGAAAGCACTGGAGACTTCTAAGGTGGCCAGCAATGAGCCCAGATCTGAATCCCATAGAACACCTGTGGAGAGATCTAAAAATGGCAGTTTGGAGAAGGCACCCTTCAAATATCAGGGACCTGGAGCAGTTTGCCAAAAAAGAATGGTCTAAAATTCCAGCAGAGCATTGTAAGAAACTCATTGATGGTTACCGGAAGCTGTTGGTCGCAGCTATTTTGGCTAAAGGTTGTGCAACCAAGTATTAGGCTGAGGGTGCAAATACTTTTGTCTGGCCCATTTTTGGAGTTTTGTGTCAAATGATCAATGTTTTGCTTTTTGCTTCATTCTCTTTTGTGTTTTTTCATTTAAGACAAATTAAATGAAGATAATAATACCAAAGAATTTGTGTTTGCAACCATTTTCAGGAAGAAACTGAGTATTATCTGACAGAATTGCAGGGGTGTCAATACTTTTGGCCACAACTGTATATGAAATTCTTTAGGGGCATTATCCTTAGGCATTTATGGCAAAATCAGTAACTTTCTCCTGTTAGTGCAACTTTCCTCAAGCACTTCTATCCATAAAATGGCCATTGGTGGAGGGTCAAGTGACTAGACATGTCCATGACCCTCCTCCAATTGAAAAACAGCCTTACCATGTGAAGGGTTTCCCAGTTGGACGAGTCTGATGGACTAGTTTATCCATATAATGGCCATTGGTGGAGGATCATGTGACTAGAAGTGCTGGTTAATCTGTGAGGAATACTGCTCTAACAAGAAAAGGGACCAACCCTTTAATATTAATGCAGGTGTATCGCTCTTGCTATTGACAATGTAAAGGATTCTTCTGGCGGCACTCACTTCTGAATTCAGGTGCACCAATGATGTAACATCTACAGATACCTGCCAAGATGTATGTGCCTTTAACATGTATCATGCAAAAGTCCTATTCATTAGGTAAGTGAACGGTGTCGTAAGGAATGACCCTTTAATTATCATTTTAACAAAGGCACAATATGGAGTTAATTATAATCAACCGCTTTCTTTTCACTAATTTTAAAAGGGACACCAGAGATATTCCAGAGAAAAAAAGTTTGTGGATTCTTAGTTCTGACTTTTATAAGGGTATTTAAATCATAGGATCCCCTCTACAAGTCTTAAATCAAATATTACAATAGTTTGTTCAAAGCAAAATGCTGTGAAGGAAACTAAATTTGCAGGATTGAAAAGAAAACTCTAATCTCATTGTTAATCACCTTTTGTTCATTTCAGTTGCATAATATAGAAAAAGGTGAAATATCATCTGTCCTCTGGAAGGTACAGGAGAAAAGCCTTGGCGAGACATACGGTACACAGTGTAGGGATAGAATAGACAGCTATCAGGTTGCAGTTTCAATCAAATCTGGTAAAAGATAAGTATATATTACAATGTGGGTGCTTGTCACTGCATGTATACCTTAGTATTATATGTGTGCAAGCTAGGGAGGAATGCCAAGTAGCAAAAGGCATTGCATGGAACCTCTCCTATAAATAGTACAAACTGAAATTTCTCATATGCCAAGGGTTACATATGAGAATCAACCAAAATTAAACATTATTATAAAGCATTTACTGTATGTGTGAATGCTGGGAAGAAAGTTAAAATGTATGTAAAAGACTGTCCAATACTTATAAATAGATAGGAAAACATACATTGCTGACGAACTGAATTCTACAAAAAAAATCCACATTTGGCAAAATCTTGTAATTCACTTCTGCGTGGATTCAGCAAATGGACTCCTTTTTGTGAACCATAAAGGGCTATGACAAGATTGAAAATAAAAAAAACTCACCTTATTGCACACATCTCGGACCCCTCTACTCTTCACCGTCTCGTCATCTAATCTTCGGATTGGGATGTTTCTGTGCACGCACTCGCAAGACCATGGCGTACGGCATAACATCAGGATGTTGAAACCTTTAGCGCGCTTGTGTAAAACCCTCCTCCCAGTCCTCTTTAGGGCCAGAAGTCCCGGCTTATTGTGAGAAACCTGGGGATTTCAGACTGAGTGGCGATGATAAGAAGATGAGGCCAGAAAGGGACGAGTGATGGTGATGAGCTGAAGGACTGGAGAGGAAAGTAGTAAGGTGAGTATAAGAATTTTTTTTTTAGATCTTACATTTATTTTGCTCTGGGGTCTAGAGGGAGACCCTTTATAAAAAGGGACATTAAATTTGCGCAGAATAATTTCTCTGCATATAAACTTTCCTGGGAACACCTGCCCAAACAAGCAATTTTGAATTTTGCCAGCTTCACTCATTTCTACTTGTAACCCATGATTCGTTGGATCATCTTCCCAATATCTTACTTATGTCATATCAGAGGAACATAACTGGTATTTCAATATCATTTAGGGCAATAAATCATTTTATTACTAGCATACTGTTTGTTAAACATGATTTGTTGCTTACTACAATATTTAAAAACATATTTTCCAATTAATCTCCTTTTACAATGGACATTTTATATCATTATTGTTTAACATTAAAGTTACTAGTCTTTAAACTATTAATATCTAATGTAACACAAACACTTTTGAGAAAAATGGCACTGCTCTAATTTATTTTGCCATGTGAATTGTAGAATTCTACTGACAGTTCACCAATAAGAAGTGTTACTGAAAGGTTATGGCAAAGCTCATAAAGCTGCAATTTAATTAAAAGTTTCCATTAAAGAGCTTCAGCTGCTACGCAAAAAGTCCCCTTTTTTATATGAACTTTGAATTATATCCCAAGCATCAATGTGTTGATGTAGCAGATGTCCGTGAGCACTAGTCTTTTACTGTTACAAAAACCAATGAAACATTAATTAATGATACTGTATTTCAAAGGCCATATTCAATTTAGAAGAGTGCTCTTTTCAGGTATCAGGTGAGGAATACTAGGTGACACCTGGAAGCAGGTGCTGTCATGCAAGCGCAAAACAAAACACACTTTTAAAGCGTGCTTTGTGGAATTTCCCAGACACCTGAAATTGTTCCAGCAGATGGAGGGCCATGTCATCTATTGTTATACGATAAATCTTGGATACACTTATAGGGACATTAAATACATCAACGCTCGCCACGATTACAAAGACGGATAATTTATCTTATTGCATCTATTTATTTATTTGGGTGATATTCTTTGTAATCCTAGAACTAAATGCTGCTACTGTCTATTGTAGTTAGTGTTATGTCTGCATTTTATTTGGTAGGGGATATATTTCATCCAGACAAAAACTCAAATGTTGGATGTTGCATTGTACGGGTTAGTTATTGACGAGAAATTGGACACTGTAAGCAAAATTTATAGTAATAAGCATAAAAAACACACTAAGAATAAACACATTTTCTTCATTGGCAAAATGGTACTGATATATTATAATTTTTGAAGTCCCAGCATTACACCATGAAGTTGTGTATCAAATTTTTTTATGGGATTGTCTAAAACATTATGACAACCAAAATGACCAACCTATTTTCAAAGGATAAGTCAGGTCCAGTGTAAAAATGAAGATCGGTGAAAATTTTTGGAGGACATACATTTACAGTTCCATGAGTAGCATTCACTAAGACACTGACTTGCATTTTAAAGGTCATCAGAAAAGTCAAGCTACTGGATTACGAGGGTCCAAAGAAAGGTCATCCAAATATGCATGAATATTTCTCCAGCTATCACATATAGCTTGCTTTCTAAAATAGATATGGCTTATTCAGAGATTAATTGGTAGAGAGAGGACAGGAGTGATAGCCTGTGCTGGATGTGATGAGGTATTAGATCATGCAGTTTATTCTCAACACGTTTCAAAGTTGGACCAACTGCTTCATCAGGAGCACCATAAGTACATTGTACAAGTAGAAGTACTGCTTCTGCCTACATTAAGCTTGATCACTCACGGCTAGGACTATTGACCCAATGTCAGTTGGAAAGACTGTGGTCATCTTCGAAGACTATACGCAGACAATCCTGGCTGATTCACAAAGCTTTTCTCAGGATTATTTCAAATATCAAATCTTTAATAGTTGGTGTATTTTTTGAACAGGACATCTTGATCATAGAGGACAAGGGGTTGGGAGGCAGCCAGAAGAATATTACGTTTTGTAGACTGAACTCTATTTTAATGAAGTAGATAAATGAAACTCCTACCTACAGATATCAATTCTTATGGAAAATGACAGTTTTACAGGGGAATTCATCAAACAATTTTGGCCAGAAAACAGGTGAAGAAAAGTCTCAAATTTTTGGGAAATGCAAACATCTTACTCAAACTGGCAAACAAAATGTCATTATTGATATTGTAACAATGCTTCTCACTTGGGAGCGGGATTTTTCTGGTCTATTTTTACAATTCAAAGTTGCTAATCATGCTGATAAAAGACAAGAAGCTATATTCATCACTGGAATCTGCTCTCAGCTTCAGTGTTACTGTTCCAACAATTTCAGTAGGAACAGAAGCGATGATGTCATGACCACCAGTCACCTTAACGCCGCAGTCATTGACTGGCTGAAGGATCAGGAGAATGATGTTCAGGATGTAATCGCATATGGCCCAATTGAGGCATTTGGAGTGGAAGTGCAAAGAACATCTTGCAGGGGAGAGTATAACATTTCAACATGGCTTCCCACTGTGATGTAAAAAATTGAATGAAGAACCCCTGTAAATATGACAGAAATTGAAAGCATAAGACACATAAGACAACAAAAATTGGTTGTAGTTATGAACCCAACTAAGACACTGTGAGGAGTCATATTTCTACCTCTCCTATGTTGAAATCCAAACCCCTTACATTCTGCAGTCTCCTGCGCTTCATCTGCTGCAGAGGAGATGGCAGAGGAGAGTGCCTTGCGGCAACTCTCCAGAGGCTAAGTCCCTTGTTCCCTTAACTGAGCATGCTCATGGGATGAACTCCCATTGGAGTTCGGGAGTCAGGTGCTCAGGTCCTGTGTCCTGTGATTGGTTTCTGCCAGTAGTAGCGCCAGCGCGCCTAGCTCCATCTACTCAGCAGCCTAGCATCTGCATTGCGCCAGCGTTATTGCAGTGCCTTACCAGCGGCCCAGTTCTTGCCACGCTGCAGTTGCAGCTTATCTCTGCGTCCGCGGTTGCGATGCCACGCACCTTATTTAACGGTAGGTCTAGACGGAGTAGTCCTGTTGTCTAAGGCTACTCCTGTGACCCTGAATACCGTGTCTGCATCAATGAGACTCTGTGACCCTGAACGGACTCAGCATTTTGTGTATGCTTTTTGCCTGCAGCTCTGTGAGTGTAACAGAGCTTGCTTCAGTGCACTTCGGGTGCAGTTAAACCCTGTGCACATTACCGCCATAGTGCTCTGCATCTACTAGCTGCGATTTTTCCATCCTCCGCACGGTGGACCCCGAGCGGCGAAGGCATTTTATTCATATTTTTTATTTAGTGCCTTCTGCCACTCCTAACATAATACTAGCGCCAGGGTCTGGCTAGAGATGGCAGACCAACAGCAACTTTTGCAGTGTGTGCGACAGCTCGAGGCTCGCTTAACTACCCTTGAGAGAGCTCTCGCAGCTGCGCAGGCCACGGATGCTGCTGTTCAGGCACTCACAGATGCAGTAGGGCGTATGTCCAGTCCGCCCTTGCGCTGACAGTTACCCACCTCCCGTTGCCCGAAAAATACTGTGGGGATGGCGCCTCCTGCAGGGGTTTCATCAGCCAGTGCTCAATACACCTGAAGCTGCTGGCTGCGCAATTTCCTACAGAGTGGGCTAAGGTGGCCTTTATTATCTCCCTACTGTCGGGCAAGGCCTTGGAATGGGCTACGCCTTTATGGGAACGTGGTGACCTCGAGATTCGGACCGCGGCCAACTTGCTAACACCCATCAAGCAAGTATTTCTCGGTCCACGGGTCACGCACGACACATCTCTGCAACTTCTCGCCCTTAGTCAGGGGTCACTTTCGGTTAGCCAGTATGCCGTCCGTTTTTGGACACTGGCGTCCGAGTTGGAGTGGTCCAACAAAGCCCTTATCCCCGTTTTTGGCGAGGTCTAGCAGAGCACATGAAGGATGCTCTCTCCACTAGATTCCCACAAGCTTGGAGGAGTTCATTTTCGTCTCCTCACGTATCGACCTCTGTTTTTCGGAGCGCGGTATGGAGTGGGCTCACTCCAAGCGAAGAGCTGTTTCGGCTCCTAAATTTTTTGAACCTCTTGAGCTGTCTTAGCCAGAGGTTCTACCCCCTGAGCCCAATGAGGTGTCTCGTACCAATCTTTATACGGACTCGGACCAGGAATCCATTTGCAGTTGTCACCATGTATGTGCGGTTTCTCCGGAAGCCAGCTCCCCACAATGGTCGGAGTCTGAGCCGGGTATCGAGACCTTTGTCCCTCATCATCTTAGTGCTCAGGTTCTAGCCTGGGCACATGCGTCCAATGCGCCACACCATCGGGGTTACATGCAAATATCGAAGCTATTGGCCGGAGTGTATTGGTGGCCCCATAGTGTTCGGGACATCAAAAAATTTATCCAGGCTTGCACCTTATGTGCTCAGGACAGCCTTCCTAGGCGGAGAGTGGTAACGGTCGCTGACTCACGGCGGCGTTCGGTTGCTTCACCCGCTCCTGTTGTCTCCCAGGTGTCCCTTCTGAAACCTGGTGATCTTGCCTCCACTGATGCCTTCCAAGTGTCCCGGTTTACGGTAACACCTACCAGGACACCAAGCTTGCCTTCGGACGAGTTTGAGCCTTATGCAACCATAGGGCACAGGTTGATGGTCAGGAAGGCTCAGGGAGGAGGGGGCCCTAGGAGGGGGGGTAATGTTAGGAGTCAGATTTCTACCTCTCCTATGTTGAAATCCAGACCCTTACATTCTGCAGTCTCCTGCGCTTCATCTGCTGCAGAGGAGATTGCAGAGGAGTGCCTTGTGGCCATTGTTTCCTTAACCGAGCATGCTCATGGGACGAACTCCCATTGGAGTTCGGGAGTCAGGTGCTCAGGTCCTGTGTCAAATCCTATTGGCTCCTTTTGGAGCCTTTAGATTTCTGTAAGGTCCCGTTTGGTATAAAAAGTGTGCATGGCTGTTCCGCCATGCGCTAGTATTTTTCATACTTGCTGCTGTATGTTTGATGATGGATGCTTGGACTTGTGAATGACTTATTAAGAAACCCCTTCCCTCTGACAATACGTTTGTGTGAGTGATTGGTTTCTGCCAGTAGTAGCGCCAGCGCGCCTAGCTCCATCTTGCTCAGCAGTCTAGCGTCTGCATTGCGCCGTTATTGCAGTGCCTTACCAGCGGCCCAGTTCTTGCTGAGCTGCAGTTGCAGCTTATCTCTGCGTCCGCGGTTGCGACGCCACGCACCTTAACGGTAGGTCTAGACGGAGTAGTCCTGTTGTCTAAGGCTACTCCTGTGACCCTGAATACCGTGTCTGCATCGCTGAGACTCTGTGACCCTGAACAGACTCAGCGTTTTGTGTATGCTTTTTGCCTGCAGCTCTGTGAGTGTAACAGAGCTTGCTTCAGTGCACTTTGGGTGCAGTTAAACCCTGTGCACATTACCGCCATAGTGCTCTGCATCTACTAGCTGCGGTTTTTCCATCCTCCGCACGGCGGACCCCGAGTGGCGAACGCACTATATTCATATTTTTTATTTAGTGCCTTCCGCCACTCCTAACTGACACTAAATGAGTTGTCCATCCCTAATTTTTTTTTTTTCATAGTCCATCCAGAATGGCATAAAAAAAATAATGGGTTTTACAACATAGTTCATAATTCAGAAATGTGGTCAAACTAACATGTTAAATTAATCTTAACTTCTGTATATAAGAGCATTTTCATATATATATATATATATATATATATATATATATACATATATATATATATATATATACTGGGGGTCTGTATGTGGGGGAGACCGGGCAAAAACTGAGAACAAGGATGAATTCTCATCATTACACAATAAGAGAAAAAGGACTGGATCTACCTGTGGCAAAACATTTTTGTATCCCTGGTCATAGAATGATGGACTTTAAATTACTTGTAATAAAAGGTAACTTCAAGTCTCAGAGAGAGAGAAGAATCTCCGAGTACAAATTTATGAAAACCTTTGACACATTCAGTGCAGGTATTAATGTGTCGCATGGATTTATGTCTTTTTACATCAATTAAGTAATTTTCCCCTCAGACCTTCTGGGGTCATCACAACACAGAACCAAACCGGCAATCAGAGGGCAATAAAATCTTCACACTGCTTATCTATGAACTGCTCCAAAATGTATGCTTATCTCTCTCCCACAATGACTATTCCGCTTCACATTCTTTGTCTTATCTATTGAGTTATTTATGTGCTGTCTTGTGTATAAATATGTTATTCTTCAGATTTTGTATTAGTCTAGCCTGATGAAGAGACCTGCGTAGTCTCGAAAGCTTGCAATTTGTTACCTTTTAATGGCTAACTGAAAAGATGGTATCAACCACTGAGGACTCTCAATTCTAAATGTTCTCCTCTCTCTCTTTCTCTTAATACACACACACACTTTACCCAAGCTTTCACTACAACATTTGAGGTAAAGGGAATTCTTTGAGAGCATGTACTATACACAACAATCCATTGGATTCCTTCCTGCAAGTTCGTTTTATCACTTTTGCATTTGATTCCCGTTAGAGTCTACACTTCGATAGAAAAATATTCAGAATTGAGAGTCCTCAGTGGTTGATACCTTTTAATGGCTAACTGAAAAGTTGGTAACACATTGCAAGCTTTCGAGACTACTCAGGTCTCTTCATCTGGCGTAGACTAATACAAAATCTGAAGAGTCACATATTTATGCACAATACAGCACAGAAAAAATGCTGTATTGTGCATAAATATGCGACTTCAGATTTGGTATTAGTCTATGCCTGATGAAGAGACCTGAGTAGTCTCGAAAGCTTGCAATGTGTTACCATCTTTTCAGTTAGCCATTAAAAGGTATCAACCACTGAGGACTCTCAATTCTGAATATTTTTCTATCTACTGGCTAACACGGTACAAAGATATACATCTTTCCTGTACACTTCGATATAAATTTTAAGAAAGAATACAGCTCAAAAAGCTATATTAGCTCACTAGTCATGTATTTTGGATAATGCACAAAAAGCTCCTGTGCCATAGGTAGTGTTAATGCTAACAAACTTTAAGCCCTAAAAAAAAAAAATTATAAAATCTTGCCGTCATTAGTTCCACATCAGAGACTTATGGGCTTAAAGAAAAGGAAGTGCTGATAATAACACAAATTTCATATGCTATTAACAAATCATTATTTGTTCTTTAGTTTATTACATGGTTATTTGCTTGACGGATGACTCACTATGAATACTGATCATGCACAGCTGTGCTTTACCATGAGGAGCCCAAACTGAAATTTACGGTGCCTTGCAATTAATGTTTATATACTACATAATTACTATATAGATTTTGTATGGATTAAATAACAGCGCTACAATGTGTTCTACTTACAGGATGAATAAAAGCAAGCTTGTTCATGAGCAAGTACAATAAACCAATTTACTGCTAAAATTAACTTACATATAGTACTGTGCAAAAGTTTTAATAGTTTATTTTTATCAATTACAACAATACAAAGCAAATAAACAAGAGACATTAAAATCACATCAATATTTGATGTGATCACCCTGTTCCTTCAAAACAAAATCAATTCTTTTAGGTACAATTGAACAAAGTCAGGGATTTTATAAGATTATAGTCAAGTGTATGCGTGCAGTCAGATAGATGTAAAAATCGGACCGAGATCAGAACACTGCACACGGGCTGGCCGGCTGCTCTCCCGACCCGAGGGTGACACCTTCATGAATTTCTATGTAGCTGTCGCGATCGAGGTGGAAGTGCGCCAGCCAATCCATGCATTACATTTGGATCTCAGTCCGATTTACATTCCGATCTCAGTCCGATTTACACAGCCGTCTGACTGTGCCCTATGAGTGACGAATTATACCAAACAGATGATAATGATCATTTTCACATGTAGAATGAACCACAGTGATTAAATGAAGCAGAAACAACCATGTAGCAGCCCTTAAAGTGGGTAAGGAACAGGCAAACTGTTACAGGTGAGGTTGCTTAAGACAGTTTTTTCAAAAGTCATACATCATAGAAAGAAAAAAATTTAAGCAGGTGTATCTGCAGGCAACAGTGAAGCACGGTGGAGGTTCTTTGAACATTTTGAGGCTGCATTTCAGCAAATGGAGTTGGGGATTTGGTCAGACTTAATGGTGTTCTCAATGCTGAGAAATACATTCATGTATTTAACCAACATACAATACCATCATGGAGGATGAATACAAACATATACTGCAGCAAGACAACAACCCCAAATATACAGCCAATGCTACTAATAACTATCTTCAGTATAATTAAGAACAAGGAGTCCTGGAAATGACATGGCTCTCACAGAGCCCTGATCTCATCATCTTCCCAGTCTGAGATTAATGTGAAGAGACAGAAGATTTAGAATAAGTCTACAACCACAGGAGATCAGTAGCTCGTTCTCTAAGATGTTTGGAACAAGCTTCCAGCTTGGTTTCTTCAAAAGCTGTGTTCAACTTTACATAGAGGAATTGATGCAGCTTTGAAGACAAAGGTCATTCTCACCAAATATTGACTTGATTTAGATTTATATTTTGTTCATTCATTTTGATTTTATAGGATAAAAATAAGATATTAATACTTTAATTTTTTAAAAGATGGGGCAGCACGGTGGCTCAGTGGTTAGCGCTGCAGCCTTGCAGCGCTGGAGTCCTGGGCTCGAGTCCCACCAAGGACAACATCTGCAAGGAGTTTGTATGTTCTCCCCGTGTTTGCGTGGGTTTCCTCCGGGCACTCCGGTTTCCTCCCACACTACAAAAAACATACTGATAGGGAATTTAGATTGTGAGCCCCATCGGGGACAGTGATGAAAATGTGTGCAAACTGTAAAGCGCTGCGGAATATGTTAGCGCTATATAAAAATAAAGTATTATTATTATTATTATAAAAGATTCTTACTTTGCAGTATTTTCCTAAAACATTGCACAGTAGTGTACATACAGACAAAGCACATACAGTTGTAATGATCCAGTGTTGGATCTGGCGGTATTAAAAGCACAAAGTGAACTTTTTTTACTTTGGTTGAGTTCAAAGGTGTTTTGACTGTCCCCGGTGGTGGTTAGCGGTATCGCACCATAGGTTTAGGTTAAT
The DNA here is from genome assembly GCF_039654945.1 of Dendrobates tinctorius. Taxonomy (NCBI): domain Eukaryota; kingdom Metazoa; phylum Chordata; class Amphibia; order Anura; family Dendrobatidae; genus Dendrobates; species Dendrobates tinctorius. Next base: position 30,413,670 of record NW_027361703.1, on the reverse strand, counting down.
GTTCACTTAATTAGGGATCAGGTGTGACTCCCTATAAAGGTGTGCTTAGGGGGTTCATTCACCGCTGGTGATATTTCCTTCTGAGTTGTTGGAGAGCCTGGTGGAAGGATGGAGCGGGATAGGAGTCCTGCGCAGTCAGCCAGAGAGGATGAGTGCCAGCTAATGGTGTCTGCAGGAAGGACTGGCATGGCTTGGTGGAGTCGCAGTTTGTGGTGTCGGCGGGAAGTGCGGGCATGGCTTGGAGGAGTGGCGACTTGGAAGAGAATTGCACTCAGCATGCTCTACTTGATTGCTGAGAACTGGACTCGAGCATGCTTGGATTCTTGGCAGAGGCTGGACTCATCTTGGGACTCTGTGTACTGGACTGCTGCAAGTGGTGATGGACTCTGCTCCCAGGCTGCACGATGGTGACGGATCCAGTTATGTGATGGATCAGGGTGGAGGAGAAGATGCACACAGGTGGTGGGCTCTGTTGCTAGGAGCGCACGCAACAGAGCAAAGATAAGTGGTGTTTCCCCTGTATTGTCTCTTTCCTCATGTGTCTTATTAGTGCAGTGGTGGGATTAGTTTCCGCACCGACCTATTCCCTAGTGAGGGTTTAGGTTCAGGGCGAGCTAGGGCGTTGAGGTACGCGTGCGGCGCCCGGTGCGAAACCGGCATAGGGAATGTCAGGAGTGCAGGGACACTGGCTCGGGGGAGCTCAGGAGGTCTCCAATTTCCCATTCCCTACCGCAGGGCCCACCATTGTTATAGTTACCCAGGTTCCCCCCTTTATTATTTAAATGCGCCTTACTGGAGGCGGTGTTTCCAGATATGTTTGCATAGCGTGTAATGCCTAAATCCGCCAGGTGGAGGCGGCGTATCCACCTGCACGCTTTATTATTTAAATTCACCCCACTGGAGGCGGTGTATCCAGGGTCACGTGTGTTATGGGTTCGCCTTGCGACATCATCTGCGTCCTGACACACGTGATCATGACATTATCACCAGCCCTTACTTTTTTTTTCTGGTGAGCTTTGGCCATGTGGAGACCTGTGGTAATTGCTGCCGGGCCTCACTGAGGTGCAGTGGGGAGCGGCAAGGTGTGTTTAAGCCGCTGCAGCAGCAGTTATCATGGTCTGGGGCCTCTGCTCAGATAACCAGAGAAACAAAAATGGCGGCTGCGGTCTGGCAAAAGCCCCTAGAGTCGCTGCTGGGGAGCGGGACTTGCTCTTACAGGGGACGCACCCAGGCAGGTGGGAGGAATGGTGCCCCACGGAGCTGCCTGGTATTCCCCGAGGTGAAGGGGTACGTCCCTGTAGGGAGTAGATTGGTGTATAGTCCGCAGGGCTCATGCCAAATCTTCGATGCCGCCCCTCCTGATCGTGTGGAGGCGACCAGCCCGAGAGTATATTTTCCTCCATATTCCTGCGGCTATGGTACTAAAACCCCCTAGAGTCGCTGCTGGGGAGCAGGACTGGTTCATGCAGGCGGGCGCACCCAGGCAGGTGGGAGGAATGGTGCCCCACGGAGCTGCCTGGTATTCCCCGAGGTGAAGGGGTACGCCCCTGTGGTGAACTGACTGGTGTGAGAGTCCGCGGGGTTTTACGCCAAATCTTCATACCATCGAAGAAGCCGCCCTCCTGGTCGTGTGGAGGTGACCAGCGAGAGTATACTTCCTCCATTTCCCGGTCCCCTTCTCCTCCTGGTGTGTGCAGCAGGTGTGCTGCGGGGGAGTAGGGACAAATCTCTACCCTCGCCATTAACCAACCCTAAGAGGCGCAGTCCTCATGGTGAAAGGGTTGGAGGGTGGTGTCACTTGGTGAATAGTGGGGGTGTGAGTGTGGTGACACAGGGGGACGCCTCTGTTGAGTCCAGAGTGAGTTCACCAAAAAATGACAAATGAATGTGTGCAATAAACGTTCAGGTCCGGACCTGTGTGTGAACGAGCATGTATGGGTGCCACCAAAAAACATCTTGTGGAAATGTGTTATGGAGTCTGATCAGCTCTGAGCAAACCTACACATACATTAACTCGTTCCCCAGGTCGGCGCTGTGGAGATGAGTGGTGCCTCCAAAAGGAACATATATTGCCAATATCAGCGGTGTTTGTCATAAACCTGAAGTGTCAGGTAATGGTGGGGTGAACTCAGGGTCTGGGTGTCCCCGCTGTAGGTGTTTCCCTAATGAGGGGTGGTCTTGAGGGTCCAGAGGCCCCTCATTAAGGAGGGGGTACTGTCATGATCCAGTGTTGGATCTGGCGGTATTAAAAGCACAAAGTGAACTTTTTTTACTTTGGTTGAGTTCAAAGGTGTTTTGACTGTCCCCGGTGGTGGTTAGCGGTATCGCACCATAGGTTTAGGTTAATGTTCACTTAATTAGGGATCAGGTGTGACTCCCTATAAAGGTGTGCTTAGGGGGTTCATTCACCGCTGGTGATATTTCCTTCTGAGTTGTTGGAGAGCCTGGTGGAAGGATGGAGCGGGATAGGAGTCCTGCGCAGTCAGCCAGAGAGGATGAGTGCCAGCTAATGGTGTCTGCAGGAAGGACTGGCATGGCTTGGTGGAGTCGCAGTTTGTGGTGTCGGTGGGAAGTGCGGGCATGGCTTGGAGGAGTGGCGACTTGGAAGAGAGTTGCACTCAGCATGCTCTACTTGGTTGCTGAGAACTGGACTCGAGCATGCTTGGATTCTTGGCAGAGGCTGGACTCATCTTGGGACTCTGTGTACTGGACTGCTGCAAGTGGTGATGGACTCTGCTCCCAGGCTGCATGATGGTGACGGATCCAGTTATGTGATGGATCAGGGTGGAGGAGAAGATGCACACAGGCGGTGGGCTCTGTTGCTAGGAGCGCACGCAACAGAGCAAAGATAAGTGGTGTTTCCCCTGTATTGTCTCTTTCCTCATGTGTCTTATTAGTGCAGTGGTGGGATTAGTTTCCGCACTGACCTATTCCCTAGTGAGGGTTTAGGTTCAGGGCGAGCTAGGGCGTTGAGGTACGCGTGCGGTGCCCGGTGCGAAACCGGCATAGGGAATGTCAGGAGTGCAGGGACACTGGCTCGGGGGAGCTCAGGAGGTCTCCAATTTCCCATTCCCTACCGCAGGGCCCACCATTGTTATAGTTACCCAGGTTCCCCCCTTATTTAAATGCGCCTTACTGGAGGCGGTGTTTCCAGATATGTTTGCATAGCGTGTAATGCCTAAATCCGCCAGGTGGAGGCGGCGTATCCACCTGCACGCTTTATTATTTAAATTCGCCCCACTGGAGGCGGTGTATCCAGGGTCACGTTTGTTATGGGTTCGCCTTGCGACATCATCTGCGTCCTGACACACGTGATCATGACAACAGTATTCACAAAGGTACTAATGTGTTGGAAAATTACTATTTGTATACTATTAAAGGGGTTTCCCTCTTTCATAAAAGTTGTGCCCATACATTTACATACTTGATAACCCTCCACTGCTTGTTTCATTTTTGGGGGGCTGTAGAGAAGATGTCATGACTGTATTGAAAGTTATTGATGCAGCCAAAACACAGATTAACCCCTTCATGACCCAGGCTATTTTGACCTTAATGACCTGGCCATTTTTTGCAATTCTGACCAGTGTCTCATTATGATTATGAGGTAATAACTCAGGAACGCTTCAACGCATCCTAGCGATTCTGATATTGTTTTTTCGTGACATATTGGGCTTCATGTTAGTGGTAAATTTAGGTCGATAATTTTTGCATTTATTTGTGAAAAAAAACTGAAGTTTGGTGAAAATTTTGAAAATTTCTCAATAAAAGTTGACTAGCGTTTTCTCATTTTTACAACAAAATTTACAAAGCCATTTTTTTAGGGACCACCTCACATTTGAAGTCACTTTGAGGGGTCTATATGGCAGAAAATACCCAACAGTGACACCATTCTAAAAACTGCACCCCTCAAGCTACTCAAAACTACATTCAAGAAGACTATTAACCCTTCAGGTGCTTCACAGGAACTAAAGCAACGAGGAAGGAAAAAATGGACATTTTAATTTTTCCAACAAAAATTTTCTTTTAGCATCAATTTTTTCATTTTCACATGGGTAACAGGATAAAATGGATCATAAAATTTGTTGGGAAATTTCTCCTGAGTACATCGATACCTCATATGTGGTCATAAACCACTGTTTGGGCACACGGCAGGGCTCAGAAGGGAAGGAGCGCCATTTGACTTTTTGAATGGAAAATATGCTGGAATATTTAGCGGTTGCCATGTCGTGTTTGGAGAGCCCCTGTGCGCCTAAACATTGGAGCTCTCCCACAAGTGACCCCATTTTGGAAACTAGACCCTCCAAGGAACTTATCTAGATGCATTATGGGCAATTAGAACCCCAAGGTGCTTCACAAATTGATCCGTAAAAAAAAAAGTACTTTTTTTCACAAACATTTTCTTTTAACCTCAGTTTTTTCATTTTCAGGGAAGGGGGAGGGAAGGGGGAGGTGGCAGATTGTGTTACCGGCGGCCGATCGCCGCCGTCGGTGGCGGCGGTTGATCGGCGCCGTCAGTCGGCGGGGGGGGTTAACTTAGTGTCTCCAGCCATGTCCGATGCTATTTTCGCATCGGCCATGGCTGGATTGTAATAGTTCATCAAATTTCATTGATGAACTATTACTATCGCTCTGATTGGCTGTTTTCAACAGCCAATCAGAGCGATCGTAGCCACGGGGGGCTAAGCCACCCCCCCCGTGGTGAAGCACAAAGGGTCCTGTCACTGCGGGTCAGGTGACCTTTCCGTGACCCCAGTCACCCGACCCACAGAGGGGCTTTAAACTCATGACACAGCGTATGCGTCATGGGTCGGATTGGCACCGACTTTCATGACGCATACGCTGTGTCACAGGTCGGGAAGTGGTTAAAGCAGGAACGCATAGGCAGCAAATAACTTGAACCAGACACTGATATTCTTTTTTTTTTTTTCCTTAAAAAGTGTTTACTTTCTGGACAGTATTTACTTTATTGCATTCTACAGTCTACCTGATTATGGAGCAGCCACCTTACTTGAATGGCTGTTAATAGTATTTAGAGATAGATGTTACAACAGCCACATGGAGGATAGTAATCATTAATCTGGAGATGTTCACTTCTGTGGGAGTGGTTTTTAGACATGCTCTTTGACTTCTGTAAAGATTATAGTACATGGGAAAATAAGAAATATTGTAATAAATATTATCAGAGAAATCCACTCTCTCTTCCTGGACAGATCATTCATTCTCAACATTCTCAATTCATGGGTAAAGTCTGTCTTCAGTGAATACAAATTTTCCTATTACAAAGATCGTATATGACAATTGGTGCTTATAAAGTTCTATGGAGACATATAAATATTGTTTCAGGAGAACTTGCAGAAGAAAGTCAGTGTTTGCCTCTAGCTCACTTTATAAAACTTAAAAAGCACTAATTGTCATCTTCTATCTCAGTAGTAATACCCGTAAAATAAAAGTGTAAATTCAATCTAGGAAGATAAATGTATCTAAAAGGATATCATAAACTTTCTTATTTTAGTAATAGGTAATGAAAAAAAAGAGGAGATAAATATAATTAAGTCCAGAATCTGTTATAATAGAACCACATGTGGAGATTAACAGGAGACATGAAATATCCAAAATAGGAACAGAGAAAAAAACTGTGGCTAAAAAGATATTCCTTTATTACATACCAAGTGGCGGATACAGACAGAAAAAAGAGCGACGACCGTTTCACACTGCCATGCGCTTCATCTAGACTCTGTCTAGTTACGCACCACAACTGAACACTTGCATGCAAAAATGGGTGATCGTGAGGGAACCAGGTGTCATATGCCCACCAATCTGATGATGACCTATCCCATGGCAGTTTAGTTCTGGCCACCCATTCATAGAAAGGATGCCCAGGAGTTAGAAAGAGTGACTCACAAAACTGATAAGGGGCATGGGAAATGTGTTAGTGCTATATAAACAAAAAAATTATTATTGTATATTTAGCCTTGAGAAGAGACAAATTAGGGGGAACACTATTATCTTACAAATAAATGGTCCATACCAAAAACAAATAAAAAAGCTGTTTCAGGTAAAACGCTCTCAAAGCTAAGGGGGCATTTCCTCCATTAATAAGGTGGAACATGATTAACTTGTATATATCTGGCCCATTCCAAAAATATACATAAAATCTGTTTCATTTAAAACTCTCTCAAAAGGTCAAGGTGGCATTTCCTCCATCTGGAAAAATAAAGGTTCACTCTCCATAGCAGACATGGTTCCTTAACCAGGAGAACAGCCTATCTTAGGAACTGGTCACAGAGGAAATGGTCTATGGTTTCAAAAAAGGCTTAGATGCTTTCTTACACCACAAGACATGGCCTTCCCAAAACCCTGTCTGATGACAAATGCACATATAGCAGGATGCAGCAGGCCTCCACTAATAAAGGCAAGGGGCAGCACAGGTGCATACTACTGATGAAACAACCACCCCACACCTACCAGACAATGGAGGGGTTGGCTGCCTAGTAGAAAAAATGCACATAGATAAGGCTTGCATAGAACGCCAGTCACACATGTAAGTGTGGTGCAAAGTTTCTGGCTTGCAACCTATTAATGACGCCCATAGTATTCTCAGGCGTCACTTGGCATCATTAATAGGTTGCAAGCGAGACACTTTGCACCACACTTACATGTGTGACTGACGTCCTATGCAAGCCTTATCTATGTGCATTTTTTCTACTAGGCAGCCAACCCCTCCATGGTCTGGTAGGTGGGGGGTGGTTGTTTCATCAGTAGTATGCACCTGTGCTGCCCCTTCCCTATATTAGTGGAGGCCGGCTGCATCCTGCTATATGTGCATTTGTCATCAGACAAGGTTTTGGGAAGGCCATATCTTGTGGTGAGAGTTTTTTGGAATTTTTTCTATGTTAGCTGTTTTGATATTAGTGTTAGGGACCTGCAAATTATGAGGAGCCTTGACGCGGCTTGCAGGCTCTATTTTGGCCAAAATATTAACCAATACCTGATTTAATGCACTTATTTTTTGCAGGATGCAGCCTGGCCTTTTTGTTGGCTTGGTCTATTGGGGCATCTGACACTGTGTGTTGTGCTGCAGCAGCCCGCCTGAGAATACTATGGGCGTCATTAATAGGTTGCAAGCCAGACACTTTGCACCACACTTACATGTGTGACTGGCGTCCTATGCAAGCCTTATCTATGTGCATTTTTTCTACTAGGCAGCCAACCCCACCATGGTCTGGTAGGTGTGGGGTGGTTGTTTTAGTAGTAGTATGCACCTGTGCTGCCCCTTGCCTTTATTAGTGGAGGCCAGCTGCATCTTGCTATATGTGCATTTGTCATCAGACAGGGTTTTGGGAAGTCCATATCTTGTGGTGTGAGATTTTTTCTATGTTAGCTGTTTAGATACTTTCTTGCAAGAAAATAAATACCTACAAAATAAGGGTGACAATACTTGGAGGTTGCTTGCTGTTCCAACCTTTCGCTATGAGGAAGGCTGCGGACATAAGAATGTGAGCCGCCAAGAACTTTTGTTTTTTAAGCCTATGTATATCTATAAGTAGCAAAGCTAAAGCAGGTTGTGGTTGAATTCGCCAATTACATATGAGTGAAAGTAAATCAAAAACCCTAGACCAGTATAGCCTCAGCATAGGACATCCCCAAAAGACGTGTAGTAAGTCTGCCTGAGATCCACAGTTACGCCAACACATTCCAGATCCTCCCCCTCCAAAGTGTCTTAATCTATTTGGGGTGAGGTAGTACCTGTGAATTAACTTATAATGTGTTTCAAGTATATTCATATACCTTGTAGACTTAATCGCAATTTTAAGAGATGAAATCCATTGAGGACCGTATATCTGTCTCTGCAAAGTGGTTTCCCATTTTTCAAAGCATCCTTCATTGGTGAAGGTATCCTTGCCGGTCAAGCTATTATACAAAGGTCTAAGATAACTCCTATGTCTGGAAGACGTATTAAATAGAAAATTATGACTAGTGTGGTCAATTGGAACTATTTTAAAAAGGTATTTCTTATGTTTGTTATATTCCTCCTTGAGTAGGAGATATTTCATGTATTCCGTATTAGGAATTCCAAATCTATTCTTAATTAACTCAAAAGGTATGACTCTGTTGTTATCCATCAAGTCATCCACAAAAGTGATCGGAAATTTGGTCCAGCTGTCGAACATAGGTCTTAAAGAAATCCTGACAGGGGACAGATAAGGGATGTTTATTGTTTTCTACACTTATATCAGGTGTTGATATATTATTGAAATGTCATCATATTGTGATGTATCTTTTTACATCATTCAATAGTCTATTTGGATATGACTGTATAAATGTAAATTTTATACTTTGCTTACTATTTTGAAAACTCCAATAAAAATTATTGTTAAAGAAAATAAATACCTATGTAAATGTGTAAAATTATTGTTCTGAATGTTGTTCCAGTCGATAAGGAGAAAAAATGTGTTATTTAGGGCAGAATAGGTCATTCATTATGGATGTACCTATATCCCATTTTCTTATCTCTTGTCCCCAAATTGAACTTAAACACTTGTCGTTTTTCAACTGAAGTATGTAACTCAAACTATCAATATTTCCTTTTCTTCAATGACACATTCCCATTAAGTTACTTGTCAAGTTTTAACTATTACTGAAAATACCATACCTTAAAATTATTAAAACTCTCAATGATCAAAATACTACTAACATGTTTGTATATGGAAGGTGTATTTGCAATGTTCTTCCTGGTCTTTTATAACTGGTCAGTAGAAACGTTAGATGTTACTATATCACCTAAGCCAAACACAGCAAAATGTTTAAAGATCATATTTCTGCCCACTGGAAAAGCTCAGGGTTAACTCTAGTTCTGTGATATACTTCCACTAAATGGAAAAAAATGTCAGTGTAGCACTAACCCTGAAGATAATACTACCTGCCCAGGTATTCTTTTCCTCAAAACACTGATTCAGAGATTGAAAGCTAACACAAGAAACTGATATGTTAACAAACACTGAGTGTCCAGTTCATTATGACCAGTGGGACATTTCATGTAAAGTGATTATCATGCAGATATTGACGTCAGGTCAAAGGGAGGTATTAGAAGGTGAAATCAATCGGCAACTACCAGAGTCTTAAACAAGACATGATGGATTAGTGTTGTGATCTCACAGACTTTGAGCGTGATATGATTGTGGTTGAATTTCTAGCGCAGGCAGAAGCAAAACCACAGCATTTGTTGACTGTTTCAGAGAAACATTTAAAGCTTTCAAAGTATGGTGCATAAGATAAAGAGATCAATGAATTCAATGTCTTTGGTAACAAACAGCTGTTATATGATGAAATTGAGCAAAGGGTTTTTAGATATTAGATGATGACAGCAAAATACAACGGAAACAGTCATATGACAAAAAATCTGAATCAAGGAGCAAGTCATATCTTAAACAGTACAACTTCTTTCATTACATTGTCTTCATGAGCAAAAGAGAGCCCAACAGATTGTCGAGCAAGTACCATAATAAACTAATGTAATGGGGTCAATGTTCATAGTCACCTGGCAGTTCTAAATCTGGCTACCACAAACAAGCTTGGAGCTAGCAACTCAGTTTAGTAGAATCCCAGGGATTGCCTTGGCTTTCATCCTTTATCTCTTGTACAGGGATCTGATGTTACCTAGACACCCATGGGCTGGTGCCATGGGACGGGCTGCTGTTCGGTGGTGCAGGAACAGTTATTCATATCAGAAACAGGAGGGCAGACAAAGGTACAGAAATATCAGATAAGCAAATGGTCAGTAAATGAGCTGACATCAGAAACAACAGAATCTCCTAGAAAACTGGAGCAGAAGATTAGTGTGTATAAACCAAACAAGCAGAACTATATCTTGCAGCTTCCAGGAGGACACTGGGAGCTTTTATAGGGGTGGTGGTGTCCAATTGGACAAGGTAAGGAGCTGATTACTCATGCTGATAACACACACACACACACACCCATGCTGCCAGACTGGACAGCAATGCAGGACCCAGCCACTTTAGTCAGTTTCTGGACAGAGCCTGTGACACCCAAAGCTTATGGTCCTGACATCTCTCAGATTGCCCGATGACTGATGCAGACATCTCAGGAGCAGGTCCCACAGGAAATGTGACAACTAGCTATGAGAAACGTTTTGTGGAGTTTATTACAAGAGCATTCCTCCTGACAAGTTTGAATTTTGAAGTAATTTAGTTTAGAATTCAGCATGCTGTCATTTCCCATTTCCCCCCAAGAAATCTATTAATAAAATAAAAACCGAGTAGTATTATTTTCTATATCAAAAGGGTAGAACACTTCATACTCTTAACACCGTAAAGGATACAAAAAGGGGTATGGTAACACTGAGCCGTGAATTTATTCATAGATTTCAAGAATAACAGGAGTAGCACAATGCCGAGTTCTAAGAAAAGATTAACCAAAATTGGCATTTTATGGTGAATACAACAATTTACTAAAGCAGACACATTAGGAGGGCTAACATTGCATCTTTAAAATAATGCAATACAATAAAATAACCTCCTTCTTTTTCTGCTTTAAAAATCATTCTCAGATGAACTGCTGGGGTTACACATATGTATCACAGGACCTGTCGAAGCAAAAGTCATATTACGTAGAAAAAATTGTGGTAAAGAAGACTCACATTATGGTTATAGTTAGATGAATACTATTGAATTAAGCATGTAATAAAAGTCTCCATTTACCTTCAATTATAGAAATATACACAAAAATTGAGACAGCTTTTAAGGATCTAGCCATATTCTTGCCTTAGTCACAGTATGAAAATTGAAAAAAAGTCTGTAAACAATGGTTTAGCCCTCTATTAAATTTTTTTTTTTAGCATATATTTGGATGGTATACACTGAAATGCCTTTTACAATATTGTATTACAAAGTGTAGTTGGCTTCAATATATGGGACTCCTGCAAGAAATATGTTTTATTACAATGGTAGTCAGTGAGTGACATGTGCTCTGTTTGGCATAGATACATCTGTTCAAGCTACATGTTTCATACATGCATTTGTTGACATGTACAAGTATGGGTCTGGATTTCTTGTACCCTTGGCCACCAGTGATGAGATGTCCTAATGTGGCACCCCAGAGTCCGGTTGCCATAGTGACACTGCCTCTCTCTAAGGGGTGATGTCATGCCTGGAGGTAGGAGGGGGGGGGCATGCCAGGTAACACAGTGTACAAGACAATTCCTGCTGCAGGCCAGAAAGGGGAGCTTCCTTATAAATTCTGGCCAGCAGGTGGGGTTAGTGAGTCAGTAAGAAGACAGCCGAGAGAGTAAACAAGAGAGTGGTCATGGAAATGGGAGCAGCTGGAGCTCATGACAATGCAGTTAGAGACAGTGAGAGTTGCTCTGTGGAGAGGAAAGAGACAGGAGGAGAGACAAGGGGCTCTGGGGAACTAAAATTGCGTATAGCTGACCCCAGAGCGAAGCGCTGATAAAAGGGATGCCAGAGTCCTTGGCTGGGAAGGAGCTTATGCCCTGACAGCCGAATTTGGAGTGCAGGGGACTGCAACTTCCTTGGCCACACTGAACACCTGAAATCACGGCAGCAGACCAACAGCCTGAGGCTTATAGTGAACAAGACAGTGCCCGTGATATAGGCTCACGCTGTCAGCCATACAGGTTAGCAATCATCACGCAGGAGAGGGCCGCAGCTTAGCTACAAGCAGCAGGGACCCGAAAACAGAGTGTAGAAGGAAGGTCCCCAACCCCACCTGGCAGCGTGGGTCCCCTGAATGCCTCCAGGCGAGCCGGACTCAATCCATCATCTGTATGTGGTAACCCAGATTGCATTTACGTTCAAGTAAAAGGTAAAGAAAACCGCACCTCTCTGTGACCTTCACTTTTCCTCTGCACCCCAACATTCACCACCATCTGAACATTCAAATATATTTGCCCTGAGACCCCGCTCCACCCGTGGGGAGCTGAAGCATCTTTGTTGCGTCACCAACAGCCCCAGTGGACCAAAACCGTAGCATCGGCTGCCCATTGCCGAACACCACGGGTGGCGTCACAACCAAACACCACATAATTTTCCTCTATTTTAATTACTGGATGCCCAGGGCCACGAACCAGGTCACTGCCACCGTGACATCCCCTTTAAAGAACCTGAACGGCCTGGTACTGAGTAACCTAAGGCCCTGTGGAGTGCTCCACTCACATATTTAACAATACACAGGACGCGGTAGTAACCCATCACCACTGGTGGAGGACCAGGGTAACCTTAGCACAGCAGAGCTTTGGGATTTAAGTACAGTGATCTTTTTTATTTTAGGCAATATAGAAGAACAAATGTGCACACAAATCTGAACCAAAATGCACATGATTTTGTGCGGACTTGCCGCTGTTGACTTTCTTGTAGCTTCTACCGGATTCTGTTCCAATTTTTTTTGCAGCAAATCAAGTGCTTGAAAACGTACTAAAGGGACTTACAGAATATTTTACAGGCATGTTCAGTCTTAGAAATGTAAATGCTATTTTTTACCATTAATAGCATATATATGTGAAACAATGCATACCACAGCTAGAAGTAAACTAAGCGATGTCAAGGTCAAGTCCTTACTAGAGTTGAGCGACTTTACTCGGATTGGGTTTCATGAAACAGAATTTGTTTCAGATGAAACTGGTCCAACTTAGGCAAAAAAAAGTTGTAGTTTCGTCTGAAAGCCGACCCCAATGCAAGTCAATGGGGAATAAAAGTCGGCATTGAGTGGATGAATGTCATCCGCTCAATGCCGACTTTTACTCCCCATTGACTTGCATTGGGGTCGGGTTTCTGACGAAACTACGACTTTTTTTGCCCAAGTCGGACCAATTTCATCTGACACAAATTTTGTTTCATGAAACCCGATCAGACTAAAGTCGCTCAACTCTAGTCCTTACAATTTACATAAAGCGATTACTGAAGTGGAAATTCATGGTTTACTTACTATAACTTCTATATTTCTCATGAATCTGTCATGTATTATATAAAAACATAACATCTGTGATAACTGTGCAAAATGTCAATAATAGGGGAAAAAAATCTACAGGAAGCAACATTTAGACACACAATAGTGACACATTCTGCACACATAAATGGTAATGATGTTAATGGGATTTCTACTGTGAGCTTCCTTTGAACTAAAACTCTGAAAAGACACCTTGCCATTACCCATGAGGAAAACAGATTTCAGATGAAAGGAAAAATTATATACCCAAAACATGTCAGAAAGAACCCCTGTTGTACTGTACAGATGGCATAGCTGAATAATTGCATGCACCCATCATCTACTGATATTCAGATGCACAGTCAATAATTTCCCTAATCAGACACCTTTATTGAATAAGTCCATTCTGTAGAAGAGCTGCGTTATATATCGCTTCGCTGAGCAAAAGACTGCAGGCCCTTCACAGCTTCTAATTAAAATCCTTGAAAGCACGACTGCTAGTGTTAACAGTGTGAATGTGGTAGTGGAAGCCTCCGGTGTAGCTGAGGTCTTCACCTCCTCCCCAAACCACTATGGCAGCTGATATCACTGCAGTCGGTGACAGACAGGCGCCTGATTGTTGTTTACTCTCTCACTTCCACTGCCTTCTCCGGCTGCATGCTGATCAGTTTCCTCACATTTTGCTGTTTCACTGGGGCTTACAATTACAACACTGCGGCTTTTATTGCTCATTGCTAGAAAGGAAATCGGCCACTGCGGCTTGACTAATTTTAGTCTGCCACCCACATGATTTAGGAGTCCTCAGCATATCAATCTATTATGCTATGTTCATGAATAGCACCCTAATCCATCTACACAAATTCACGGTCAAAAGAAAATCCAGCACTTCCAAGTAGATAAAAAAAAACCTAAAACATTACTCGAAATTCAGCACACGATTAAAAACATATTCCATTTCTGCCCCCCTAATGCAAAGCTTTTCGAACGTGTATTTTATCAAGGCTTGACAAAGAACACCTAGTTCAAAACAGGTTATAACAGATGCGGGTGTTAACAAGTTAAATGCCGCTGTCAATTACTTAGAGTGACACTTAATACGCACCGTCTGGAAGCGCGTCACAAATCCCACCCATCGACACCCCCACGATCACATGACAGGTTTGCAAATGAGTGGGATGTCATGACCAACAGGTATCTGCAGAAGACCCCTGTGCCTGTCTTCGTAAATCTCCTGTGAATGCCGGAATTCATAGAACATCATGACTTTTGCTAAACATAGCAGTGCTGAAGCACATATTTGATATTGCCGAATTCAGAAATGTCCAGTCTATCAAAATATAAAGTGAATTATTCCAATCGCTAAACGGTGTAACGAGAAAAGAATATTAAAAACACCAGAATTACTTTTTTTTGGTGAATGTAACATTGCAATGAAATGCAATAAAGGGCGATCAAAACATTGTTATCTCCCGCAGCATGGTATCAGTAAAAACATTAGCTTGGGATGCAAAAAATGAACTCTCACGCAGCCCCAGATCATGCAAAATGAGAATGTTACAGGTTTTGGGAAAAAACTTTTTTTCATACAAATTTCTGATTTTTTTTTTCACCATTTAAATAAAATAAACTGTTGTGTTTGGTATTTGCGCATTCGTACTGACCTGGAGAATCATAATGGCCGGTCAGTTTCACCATATAGTAAACATGGTAAATTAAACACCCCAAAAAATATGGTGGAATTGCACTTTTTTTTGTCAATTTCACAGAACTTGGAATTTTTTCCCCGTTTCTCAGTAAACTTTATGGTAAAATCAATGGTGTAATTCAATAATAGAACACACACTGCAAAAACAAGGCCTCACATGGCTATATTGACAGAAAAATAAAGTTATGGCTCTTTTGAGAATGGGAGGAAAAAGCAAAAACGGAAAATCGCCCAGGGGTGAAGTAGTTAAAGGAGACCCACCAGCAGAAAACTGAATAAAGTCTCTTTAATGTAGGTTAGCAATGTTAACATTTTAATGCCTTTGTGGCTCCCCCAGGAGTATGGTCGCCACAGTGGCATTGCCTTCCTTGAGGGAGGGTGATGGCAGGCTTGGAGGCAATGAAGGGTCTCTCTAACAGTTAATCACTGCATGCAACACAGTTCCCACTCCGGGTCAGCAGAGGGAGCTATGAACCCAGAACTGTGGGGAGGAGCTGTCTCTGGGGGCAAGGAAGGAGTGAGTCAGTTAGCGTGAGGACGGCAAAGAGTGTAGACGTGTGGAGAGAAGCTGGAGGTTGAGCTGAGGATAGAGAGCTCCCTCCCAGTGATAGCGCATGATCTGGAACCTGGTCTCCACGGTTGTATGGATACTGAAGGTCCTGCAACAGAACCAGAGGAATAGGAAGCTGTAAATGCTCTATTCCCAACTAAGACTTGGAGGCACAACAGCTACGGGTAAGCCAGGAGAGATAGAGGGCTACATCTGTCTGCCATACGAGGTAGTTCTAAGAGAAGATAAGAAGGAGGAACTTCAGTGTAACACAGTACTGGATGTACCTCAAGCCAGCGCTAGAGAGGAGACTAAACAACCCATCTGATACAGAGATCCCTGAGTTGCTTCCAAGCTAGCCTGCTCCTGTGCCATCTGTAACCAGGACTGCATTTTCCAAGTAAAGGTAAAGAAACTGCACCCTGTTGTGTCCTTGCCTCCTTCCTGCAACATCCTCAGCACTGCTACATCTCTGTGCCATACACTGCACCCTCTTCCTAAACATTCCGCTACACTGCCCTGGGACCAACATCCCTACCTGTGGAGGGCTACAACATCATTGCTGCACTACACCATCTGTCCCAGAAGATCTGTCTGCAGCGTCGGCTTAACACCTACCTTGCCGAACACCACAGGTGGCGCCATGAATCACTTACAGTTGTGGCCAAAAGTATTGATACCCCTGCAATTCTGTCAGATAATACTCAGTTTCTTCCTGAAAATGATTGCAAACACATTCGTTGGTATTATTATCTTCATTTAATGTCTTAAATGAAAAAACAAGGGCTAGGCAAAGATACAGGTCAGAGACGCGTGCAGACAGCACGGCAAAGCCTAGTACGAAAGGTGCAAGAGCGCACGAAGTATCAGAGACAAGGCATAGAGTAGACAGGACCCTGCGCGTGCAAAGGACATGCCAGGGGCATAGTACAAGGCGAGGCCTGCGCGTACCGAGGGGCACGCCAGGGACAGAGCACAGAACGGAGGCCTGCGCGTGTAGACAGAGACGTCAGGGACAGGAACAGAGTCTAGCAGCGGAGCGTAGGCCTAAGCCCAGAGCCGGGCCAAGGGAGAACCTTGGGACTAGACAGGGCACAGAGCGAGGAACAAGGCAGAGCAAGGCTAGGTACGGAACAAGGCATAGCAAAAACAGGCAAGGCAGGGAACATAGAAAGTACTACAAGGCAAAGCAAGGCACGGACAAACACTAGACAAGACTCGAGACAAGAGACAGAATACGAGCACGGAGTGTGTGAAGAGACGCACGACAGAGCAGAGTGCAAGGGCACAGAATAGAGGGAGCAACCCCACAGACCAAGCGGCCATGCAGAGAAGCAACACAATACTAAAGCCCTGAGCATAGGAAGGGGCGGTCTGATATAGGGCATAGCACCACCACTTCCGGGTCAGGACCAGGGAAGAGCTTTCAGGTCAGATCCTATAGGATCACAGAGCGCAGTCACATGATCAGGATTCCAGACATGCAGGGATGATTGCTGAACCGGACAGTGCAGGATCCTAGAAAAGGTCACATGATCAGGGTTTCAGACATGCAGAGACGAATGCAGAACCAGCCTATGCTAGAACATAGGAAGGACACATGATCAGGGATTCTAGACATGACGAGATGATCACAGAAGGCAGAGCAGAAACGCAGGCATCCTGCAGCTCAACAGACATGAGGTGAGTGTGCACACTGCTCTAGGGAACATGCAGGATAGCAGACACGAGATGCACGTGGACACCGCTCCAGGGGTTCTTGAGGCAAAACAGACAAGGCAGACATGGCGGACATGACAGCAGGACAGTATACGGGACTATGCTCTTAACCTGCAGGAGGCACTGCAAGCCATAAAGCAGATGGATCCAGACAGTGTGCAGGACGGAGACAGACTGTTAAAGAAGCAGTTTATTGAAGGACTCCTATCCAGTACCCACAGAGCACAGCTGCGCATTATAGCCCTGCAAGAACCCTGACCTGGATTTTGCAGACTTCAAGGACAGGACTATCCGGGTGCTGCATAAACCAACTGTCAGCCGTCCAGCGCCCCCTAGGCGCCCAGTGATCACCTACCACCAGGAAGCAACATCTTGCCCTTCCATCCCTGTGGAGGCTGATGCACAGACTCTGGATAAAGATCCTACAGAAGAGCTGCGTCTTCAGGTCCAGGAGTTGACCAAAGGTATGGCTGCACTTACTAAAACCGTACAGTCCCTGCAGGTGTCCTCCAAGGAGAAGATCCAGCTTGCTTCCAGTCCAGAGGATGTCCCGTGGCTCCGGAAGAGGAGAACCCCGCCACTCCGAGGGAGGAACAACGATCGCTATGACCAGAACGGACGTCCCATCTGTTGTCACTGCCACAAGGCAGGCCACCTCGCAAGATTCTGTCCTTTAAACGCTTAACCCCTGGGGCAGAGGGCCAACCCCCAGGAGTAGGACCACAAGGCCCAAGGAACTGGCGAGCCAAGTATGTTGGAGGGAGACCGATCCTTCCAGTGATGATTGATGGCATCCCCATGAATGCTTTGCTGGACACTGGCTCCCAGGTGACCACTATGCCCTATATCCTCTACAAGCAGTATTGGGCTGACTCTGAACTCACTCGTGGCCCAAGTGATGAACTAACAGTAGTTGCCAGTAATGGTCAGTCTTTACCACAAGTGGGATGTAAAGAAGTTACTGTTAAAGTGGGGAGGGTGGAGTTAAAATCTTAAGGTCTGATAGTTGTGGATATTGATCGACAAGAATGTAATCCCATGATGACACTTGGTACAAATGTAAATGAAAATTGTCTTTCCGAGGTTATTGTCTTGTTGCAACAGGTGGCTGAGACTGCTGGTTCCAGTGAACAACGAGTCCTGCAGAAGGAGATCAAGGCCCTGATGCAAAGACAGCAGGTAGAACTCTCTGGCGGAGAAATTGGCAGTGTCAGAGTGAGTGATGCTTTCCCCATTGCAATACCCCCCAGATGTGAAATGCTGATTTGGTGTCGGGCAGCCATAGGCCTCAGAGGAAAAGATTACCAGGCAATGGTAGAACCAGTGTACTCTGATAGCAGGCCCACTGTCCTGACAGCCAGAGGGGTAGTTGATGTCCGTAAAGGGAGAATACCTGTACGCCTTTTGAATTGTGGGGAGGAGGAGGCCACAATACCTTGGTATGCCACAGTTGCTAAGCTGCTCACTGTCAGTAACAATGCAATGCAGACAGCAGAGCCCTTGGTCTCATCCGACCAGGTGGAGGACAATGGCTCTGTAAAGCAGCGGGAGGAGTGGTGTCAGCAACTGCAGGTGGGAACTGACTCCACCCCTTCATACCAAAAGAATGGGGTTTACAGAGTGACCCAGGAGTATGAGCGGGTATTCAGCAAACACCCTCTAGATTTTGGGAAGGCAAAAGGGGTTCAACATCATATCCCCACTAGAGATCATCCATCCATAAAAGAAAGGTACCGGCCTATACCCCCAACACAATACCAATGTGCCAAAGGTATGTTGAGAGAGATGAAGGAAGCAGGGGTTATCAGAGACAGTTGTAGCCCCTGGGCAGCTCCAATAGTTTTTGTAAAGAAAAAGGATGGTACCATGAGAATGTGTGTTGATTACAGAAAAATTAACAGCATTACACATAAGGATGCCTACCCATTACCCAGAATTGAGGAGTCATTAGCTGCACTTAAAACTGCTATTTTTCCACCTTAGATCGCACTAGTGGGTATTGGCAGGTTCCCGTGGCAGAGGCAGACAAGGAGAAAACAGTATTTACCACCCCAATGGGTCTCTGTGAGTTCAACTATATGCCATTCAGGCTCTGCACCGCCCCAGGAACATTTCAACGGCTGATGGAGTGCTGCCTGGGACACAAGAACTTCGAGACGGTACTGTTGTACCTTGATGATGTCATTGCTTTCTCCAAGACTTATGAAGACCATCTGAAGCACCTGGCTGAGGTGTTTGAAGCCTTGTCCAACTTTGGCCTGAAGGTGAAGCCTTCCAAATGCCACCTCCTAAAGCCCAAGGTACAGTACCTTGGTCATGTAGTGAGTGCAGAAGTTGTGGCACCAGATCCTGACAAGGTCACAGTCATCCGGGACTGGCCGAAGCCCAGCAACCTCGATGAGGTACGCCAATTTCTTGGGTTGGTAGGCTACTACCGAAGGTTCATCAAGGGCTTCACTGAAATAGCCACTCCTATGCAAAACCTTCTGGTGGGGCAGTCCAAGAAGGCCAAACAGAAAATTTCCACCTTTGAATGGACTGAGGAGTTGGAGAGATCCTTCACTCGACTGAAGATGGCTCTCACAGGGGATGAAGTTCTGGCCTACCCAGATTATGACAAACCATTTGTGTTGTATACTGATGCCAGCAACGTGGGACTTGGAGCAGTACTGTCACAGGTACAGAATGGCAAAGAAAGGGTGATCTCCTACGCCAGCAGGAAGCTTCATCCCACTGAAAGGAACCCTGACAACTACAGTTCCTTCAAGCTGGAGTTCCTCGCCATAGTCCGGGCTGTGACTGAAAGATTCAAGCATTACCTAGCTTCAGCCAAGTTTACCATCTTCACGGACATCAACCCGTTGACTCCCTTGGAAACTGCAAAACTAGGTGCACTGGAGCAGTGATGGATGGCTCGGCTGTCTAACTATGAGTTTACCATCAAGTACCGAGCAGGGAATAAGAATGCCAATGCTGATGCGCTGTCCAGAATGCCTAATCTGCCAGATGCAGGAGAAGACCCTGAGGCTCTTGAAGAAATAGAGTTACCTCCCTTCCACCAGCCAATTGCGGCCCAACGTGCTCAAGGAGTGATAAACAGGCGGTCTGGCTTGAAAGCGGTCACCCTAAATCCATTGCCCCATCACGATTGGGCAGAAACGCAGGATAGTGACCCTGCAGTCCACATGGTGAAGGAGCTACTGTCACAAGCTGACTCACGCCCAAAACCGGATGCCCCTGAAGAAACTCAGCAGTTGTGGAAGGAGAGAGGCCAGCTGTTCATCTATGAAGGAAAGCTGTGTCAGAGGAGTATCAATGCCCGCACTCATGAGTAGGTCTGGCAGGTGGTAGTCCCAAAGAGAGAGGCATCAATGGTCCTGAAAGCATACCACAATGGAGCTGGCCACTTTGGATGGAAGAAGTTGGAAGCCTTGCTCCGGGAGAGATTCTACTGGGCTGGTACGAGGAAAGCCATTGAAAAGTGGAGCCGAGAGTGTGGACAATGTAACCTGCACAGAAAGGATCGAAACAGCCAGAGAGCGCTACAGCCAATAATAACCAAACAGCCACTTGAGTTGGTCACCCTAGACCATGTGAAGCTGGTCCCAAGCCGCTCAGGCTACATCTATGCTCTTACCATCGTGGACCACTACTCAAGATTCCTGGTAGTTGTGCCTGTCAAAGATCAAACAGCCAGTACAGCAGCCAGAGCCTTTCAACAGCACTTCTGTAGACCACATGGATATCCTGAGCGAGTGCTTACAGATCAAGGTCCAGCTTTTGAGGCAGAAGTGTTCCAGGAATTCTGTAACTTGTACGGTTGCAAGAAGATCAGGACAACACCGTACCATCCACAGACCAATGGCATGTGTGAAAAGATGAAACAGGTGGTGATCAACCTGCTGAAGACCTTGCCTTTAGAAGAAAGGAATTTGTGACCAGAAAAGTTGCCAAATCTGGTAGACCTCTACAACCACATTCCTGTGAATTCCACCAACTGCACTCCAGCCTACCTAATGAGAGCGAGGCCTGGTAAACTGCCTATTGATTTGGATATGGGAGTCCTGACACCTGAAGTGACATCACCAGATGCTGACTGGGATACAGAGAGGCAGAAACAGTACAGAAGAGTACAAGAGTGTGTGGAAAAGAGTCTAGCTCAAGCAAGACAAAAACAATAGAGGAACTACAACCAAAATGCACCTGCAGTTCCCTTGTCACCAGGAGAACAAGTCCTCAAGAGGAAAAGAAGACTGCATAAATTAGATGACCAATGGGAAGCTGAACCCTACACCATTCTACCCTCAAATTTTGACAATACCAAGGTGTGCTGATATGAATGAGTCACCGAGGAGGAAAAAACAAAAAGCAAGCTAAGCCCAGAAAACCAGAGAGGTTGGTAACTAGCAGATTGCAGACCCCTGATCCTATCCACAACAATTAGCAGTAGCCGTGGAGCGTGCCTATGGTGGTCCTAGACACCTCGTCACGGCCGGAGAACTAAATAAGCCTAAAGAAAGGGAAAATCTAAACTGCCCCAGAGCAGACCCCAAAGCAATAGACAGCCCCCAACATGTATTGTCGGTGAAACAAAATGAAAACACAGACACAGGTAGAAAGATAGGCTGAGCAAACAATGGGGCCCTCGCTAACTAGAAAGGACAGGAAAGAAAAGCTGCTGTCTGCAATCACGCAAAAAACCCTGCCAAAAAGAATGTCCAATACGTCTGATAGAAAAAGGCCCTGAAGTCGCTAGACTTCAAATCACTATATCAGCACTCAGGTATATTCTGAAGACAGAGCAAAAAAAAATCAACTGATCAGAGACAAAAATGGGGATTCAGCCCAGTCCCAGCCAGGGCTGGCTGAACACAAAAACTAAGTAAACCAAACAAAAACTCATATGAACAATAGCAGAGAAAACTTAGCTTTAGGAAGGCAGGAACCAAACTGGAAACCAGGAGCCACAGTCAGGAAAAATCACCAGCAAGAAACTAGGGAGTCGGCTGCCTTAAATCCAATCAGAAACTCATGATGTCCAATCGCAGTCCTCTTCCTCAGGTGGCCGGTCTCTGCCATTTAGATCAGCTTCATTACCTCCCTTCACCAACAGAGGGAGTCCAGATAGAGAACTCACTACTCCTCTGTCAGCACAGCCAGCTCCATAACCCTCACCAGAAACCAGAGGCAAACCCGAAAATGAGCTCACAACAGTGTGCCTTATTAGTAAAGATGGAGGAGAAACCTCAGCAGCAGTATCAAGGGATCATTTGAAATTATGCCCTGACCAGTTAAGAGAAAGAATGAAAGAACAAAATAACATCCAACCCATAGAAGAAGAAAAGGTCAGCACTATACTTGGAGAATTCCCTGCCAATTGGACAAAAGTAAATGATGCCATAGTGGTGCCAGTGTTGACATTTACCCAACTGGTAGTACAAGAAGTGACTCATGAGAACTCTGAAAATCAGGAAGTTCAGGTAGCAGATGCCATGCCAGCAGTGGAGCCAGAGAACCCTCACCCTGCCAGTGGTGAATCTGTCATGCCCATGGCGAGACTAAGAGTCCATAGGAGAATACTACCCAGTTTACCCACACCAGAGTTACGCAGGTCTACCCGTACTACACAAGGTATACCGCCCATTAGATATCAAGTATAGACAAGTTTATGTGAATGTTGAAATTGTGTATATATGTAACTATTCTAAAAGCTTTGTGCCTACAGAGACTCTGTAAGAAGCCTTTTTGAAGTTCTTGTTTCATGTTTTGATGGACATTGGACCACAGGACTTGTGTGGTCAAAACCAACTTGTACATAGTTCACCATTTGCCCAGGAAAAGACCATGGACGTTGATGCATGGATTTATCATCACAGGACTGTTTTTGGAGCCTTTGGCTTTTGTAAATTTTTCATTTTTCTTAAATCTTGTAACCTTCCTATTGTTTACATGTTTATATGTTTTTCATGTTTTCCTTTTGAGTCCAGGAGTACTGACTTTCACTAGGGGGAATGTGGCGCCCCCAGGAGTATGGTCGCCACAGTGGCATTGCCTTCCTCCAGGGAGGGTGATGGCAGGCTTGGAGGCAATGAAGGGTCTCTCTAACAGTTAATCACTGCATGCAACACAGTTCCCACTCCAGGTCAGCAGAGGGAGCTCTGAACCCAGAACTGAGGGGAGGAGCTGTCTCTGGGGGCCAGGAAGGAGTGAGTCAGTTAGTGTGAGGAGGGCAAAGAGTGTGGACATGTGGAGAGAAGCTGGAGGTTGAGCTGATAGAGAGCTCCCTCCCAGTGATAGCGCATGATCTGGAGCCTGGTCTCCATGGTTGTATGGATACTGAAGGTTCTGCAACAGAAACCAGAGGAATAGGAAGCTGTAAATGCTCTATTCCCAACTAAGACCTGGAGGCACAACAGCGACGGGTGAGCCAAGAGAGATAGAGGGCTACAACTGTCTGCCATACGAGGTAGTTCTAAGAGAAGATAAGAAGGAGGAACTTCAGTGTAACACAGTACTGGATGTACCTCAAGCCTGCGCTAGAGAGGAGACTACACAACCCATCTGATAGAGAGATCCCTAAGTTGCTTCCAGGCTAGCCTGCTCCTGTGCCATCTGTAACCAGGACCCTGGACTGCGTTTGCCATGTAAAGGTAAAGAAACTGCACCCCGTTGTGTCCTTGCCTCCTTCCTGCAACATCCTCAGCACTGCTACATCTCTGTGCCAAACACTGCACCCTCTTCCTAAACATTCCGCTACACTGCCCTGGGACCAACATCCCTACCTGTGGAGGGCTACAACATCATTGCTGCACTACACCATCTGTCCCAGAGGATCTGTCTGCAGCGTCGGCTTAACACCTACCTTGCCGAACACCACAGGTGGCAGCACGAATCACTTATAAACTTTATTCCCAACTCAATCCCTTTTACATGGGCGCCCAGGGCCACGGACCGGGTCACCACTCCTGTGACAATCCCCTCTGAGAGGCCTGCCCGGTACTGAGTAACCCACAGCCCTGGGAGGGCGACCCACCTTGCTTCAATGTGGACATTTCATCTCTTGAATTTACAGACACGAACCCTAATGCTGTACTCCTGACACATGCTGATAACAAAAACTGAAACTTAATAAACACTAACTACCATGGCAACACAAACTGTGACCAAAGTCCTCTTGATCCAAAACATCACCTATTACATGCAAAAAAAAACACTTTATATATATCAAAACAACTGAGAAACTATAAAAGCCATTCTAAATCTTCATTTAAGGGTACATTTGTAATTGGATTGGATCCACAGAATAGGTGATAAATGTATGACTACTTGGAACATCTCCATTCTCAATATCGCTGGGGGTCCCAGCCATCAGGTTACCAGTGGTCATGCACATATTACCTATTCTAAGCGGGATAACCACTCTAAAGAATAAATGAATAAATTAAAAACTGTTTGATAAAAAGGGTATTTAAAGGGGCCTTTTGTGTCACAACAAAACATTAATTATTTAGGACCATTACCGGAGTTCAGAGGCTTTTATTTCCCAATACTACAATGGAGGCTGCTCTAACTGTTTTGATCCCAAGAACAGAATTGAAAACATCCAATTCCTCATTCACAGACCTTAGCGATCAGGGTGGACCCTAATAGCTAAGCCTGCATTGACCACCTTGGATTGTCAACCATCCAGAAATTCCAGGGCAATCCATAAATATGGGGCACTTTTTTGCGCTGTTCGCAAAAAGAGATTAAAAGCGTCGGTGATTTTTGTTTTAAGCTGAAAAAAACTACGCAGATTTTGACTGTAATCATCATCACTTTACAGGTTACAGTGCTTCATTAGAGAATTATGGTCTGTAGACATATATCAAACTTATAATCATAATGATTTATCATGATTTTCCAATCTGGAAGTAAACAAACCTGTTTGTCCATGATTATTTGATAAGCTGTCCAGAAAAAATAAAAAGTCAAGTTGGCAACTCTGAGACCTCCGTTACGGAAGGATGGAGAACTAAAGCAGCTAGTATAGCCCTCTGCCAAAACATTTTAGAAGTTAAGGAAACCCTTTAACTTACCGTTTATGCTAGATCTTCTACACAATAACAAAAATATGATGACATGAAGACATTCAATAAAGCTTTATATAAGAGAGTGGTCTTTGTGTCTCACGTTTGTACTACCCAGAATTGACGTTATCAGTAGGTTTTAGGCACATTGGTTTAGACACCTAAATCATGTAGAAAACAGATATAATGTTTGCAGTAAATGATCGTTACAAGGGCTGTAAATTACAGTACACTGTTCAGTTTCAGTACCGTGGACAGTTACTGTGATTACTTCAGTGCAATCTGTGATGCACTCACACAAAACATGCTCATGTTCATTACCTAATTACTTGAGCCCAATTAGCATATGTGACAGGTGTAAAGTCATGACATTACGGAAAAGTGCAATCAAATATTAGAAATCCTATAGAATATATACGCACGGTGGGTGCACATCTACTTATTATCTTAATGATACACAGTTGTTTTTTTAAAGAAACATCAGGTCCATAAATATTAGAGAAGGGACATCACTGTCATAGTAAGCAATTCACTGTATTTATTTGTGCAGTCAATACAATAAGGCTTTGTTAATAACTGTCCATAGCACTTAGGACAGCAGGAGTGACCAGTGGAATATATGAACTTCTAATAGGACATGTCAAGTTTCCATTACTTTTTCAGCAAGCCTATTCACCCATAATAATGTGCACTGGGGTCCAGCATAAAGGAGGCTACTCTGTGATTGACAAGGGCAGAATTTACTGCACCAGAAAACGTATATTGCTGACAGTGTGATGTGTTCCGTTATATCAGTTTCATTCTGTGAACACCCACTGGAATGAATAAAACCCTGTAGCCTCTGGAAGCCAATGATACCACTCAAGAATCAACTTGACATTTTAGTGGCTTGCAAAAGGGACTGCATAGTCATTAATCGAAACAGGTCAAAAAGTCAGGCATCGCTAGCAATTTTCTACGCACATTGGCTTCCAACATTTGTCCATTTGTTACTATGCAGAACAAGCCTGCAGACAGTATAAACTGAAAATCATATATTATATAGAGTCATTACAAACAGAGTGATGTATTTCAAGTGTTTATTTCTGTTAATGTTGATGATTGTGGCCTACAGCCAATGAAAACCCAAAAGTCATTATCTCAGTAAATTAAAATACTTTACAGTAACACCAGCTTGAAAAAATGATTTTAAAAGGGAATCTGTCACCCTTTTTTCGACTATTAACTGTCGGCACCGACATCAGGGGCTTGTCTACAGCATTCTGTAATGCTGTAGCTAAGTCCCCGATGTAACCTGAAAGATAAGAAAAACACGATAGATTATACTCACCCGGGGGGGCGGTCCAGTCCAGCGCCTCCCATCTTCATACGAGGCCGTCCTCATCTTTCCTTCCTGTCGTAGCTCCGGCGCAGGTGCACGGCTCTGCCCTGTTGAGGGCAGAGCAGAATACTGCAGTGCACAGGCGCAGCCATGACGGGAAGGAAAGAAGAGGACTGCATCTTATGAAGAAGGGAGGCGCCGGACCGGACCGCCCCCCCGGGTGAGTATAATCTAACGTATTTTTCTTATCTTTCAGGTTACATCGGGGGTTTATCTACAGCATTACAGAATGCTGTAGATAAGCCCCTGATGTCGGTGCCGGAAACTAAGTCGAAAAAAAGGG
This sequence comes from Dendrobates tinctorius, assembly GCF_039654945.1. Classification (NCBI taxonomy): domain Eukaryota; kingdom Metazoa; phylum Chordata; class Amphibia; order Anura; family Dendrobatidae; genus Dendrobates; species Dendrobates tinctorius. The sequence continues at coordinate 30,387,003 of NW_027361703.1, read as the reverse complement.
GTGACAGACTCCCTTTAAGATCAGAAATGTTGGCCTACTGAAATGTATGTTCAGTAAATGCACTCAATACTTGGTCGGGGCCTCGTTGGCATCAATTACTGCATCAATGCGGCGTGGCATGGAGGCGATCAGCCTGTGGCACTGCTGAGGTGTTATGGAAGCCCAAGTTTCTTTGATAGCAGCCTTCAGCTCATCTGCATTATTGGGTCTGGTGTCTCTCATCGTTTATTCCCAATGGATATTCTCTGTCAGTGTTGAGATGACCCCACTTATGACCTTTAATGCACCTCACATTGCGAACCTGAATACCGAAAGGTTGATCTCTGATATTCATATCATCTTTGGCGTACTTTTCCCGAGGAGCCATCTTCTGTCACTCGAAACTTTTTCTTTTGATTCTTTCTCAGCTCCTGGTGGGGCTTCATACATAAAGTTGAGTCCATTTTACACCTTTTCATCACCCAGCAGTAATCGGTTGTTCTAAGACTCTTGTTCTTTTACGTATTGTTGCATTGAATCTTCCTGCTTTTTCTTATCATATGATATTTTTCTGCTCATCCATCCATACCTTCTTTATGTTGGACATGGAGGCAGGATGGAAATCATTCTTACATATGAAGTTAGCAAACGATTTCCCCATGGTCACTAAGCGGCACCGGTGGAGATGACACCTCAGAAAAAGTACGCCAAAGATGATATGAATATCAGAGATCAACCTTAATTAAATGTCATAAGTGGGGTCACGTCAACACCGACAGAGAATGTCCATTTGGTCTATCAGGAATAAACGCAAGGTCAGTCACTGCAGACAGATCAGGGCCATCAATTCACCCCTCGGAGTTAATAGCGGAGATGAGAAACAGTGGGTTTGCACTGAAACAAAATGTACTGGGAAGAAACCTGACCGTAAATGATCTATCACAGGGATATGTTGTAAGTGAAGTCGAAAAAGATGACCCAGAAGTGGAGTTTTTAAAATCCTTATCTACAAAGCAAAAGCTTTTGAGAAAGCTAGATCGACTTGGAAAGAAAGAAAAGAAAAAGACAAGAAAAAGAAGACACAGAAGAAAAAAAGCAAACGGAAGCACAAAAAAAAGCAAAAGTAGCAGCAGTAGCTCCTCCAGTGACTCTTCTTCTAGCAGTGAAAGTGAATCTAGCAGCGAGGAGAAGAAACGTAGGAAAAAGTCCAAGGGTAAGAAGTCCTCCAAAGACTCTGGAGATGGCAGTAGTGACAGTGAAGATAAATCTCAGTCGAGAAGAAGCAAAATTTCAGAAGAGCTGTCCACTAGCTGCAGAAACAGTGAGGGTATGTGCACACGCTGCGGATTCCGCTGCGTTCCCGCAGCAGTTTTAGATGCGGTGTACAGTACCATTCAAATGAATGGTAACAAAAAAACGCTGTGTAGACGTTGCGGAAAAATCCGAACGGATTTGCTGCGGTTTTGAAACCGCAGAAAGTGACATGTCAATTCTTTCTGCGGAATCCGCAGCGGGTTCCTATCTCCACCATTGTGGAGATGGTGAATCCGCAGGACCAAACCGCAGGCAAAACCGCAGATAATCCGCAGGTCTTTTGACCTGCGGTTTTTGCAAAATCCGTGCGGATTAATCCGCGGCGGATTCCACAGCGTCTGCACACACCCTAAAGATTTCCAGAGGTCCAATGATCAGAAAGAAGAGCAGGAGCATCACAGAACACAGGAAGACCACCGAGGTCTGCAACTGGAGGAAAGAATAGAGAAGGGCCATATGCCTGAAAAATCCAGATCTGGCAGAAGCCCAAGCAATGAACGATCTGGAAGCTACCATCATAGAAGCAGAAATAACTACAGTGATAAAAGAGAATATGAGGATAGAAAAGATGTAGGTAGTATGGCTGACAAATTGATCAAAGAGATGATGCAAGTGATACCTGAAATGCCCTCTAGTCTCTGATTGGAGAACGCTGCCGAATGGACAGATGAGCCCCATTCATAAAAATATGTACACCTCCTAATAAATTTGGAGCATCTTCTAGCCCACCCTGGACCAAGAAAACTGCCCGACGTCTTGAATCTGTGGCCTAACACTATAGAACGCATAAGGGGACAGCAGTTCTATGTCAATGACTGTCATTATTAATTAGCAACAGAAATTCAAAGCCAGACCCATCGTTGGAAAAGTAATTTGCATTACGGAAACTAAAGGAAGAAGGAATACAAATGGCAGACATCTCAGAAATGGCACAGCGACACAAGGCATATAGAAGTGCCTCTGCATTATTCTTAATAAGAATATATGCTGCACTGTATAAGCAATAATACATTAGTGGTGTGCTGCTGTAAATATGTCCCTCAATATTGTTGTTCATGCTGCAAATCGCTGTTGTAGAGAAGAATGACAATGTGTAGAAATAGAAAATGTCCCAGAAAGTCTCACTGTGAAACATTTTTCTCGGGAAAATGTAATTGTGCATTTTTGGACAATTATTGAAAAATCTCAATTAATCTGGTCAACGATGTAGCTGCACATTCTGACATCTAAAAATTTTCAGGTTATGCTGAAGGTTTCTGTTGTGTGCAAGACTGTCTGTATATCGATTGTAGTCCTAGCTCACCATGCAAGCCCCTTATCCATAATGTAATAATAAAATACATTATGAATGATATGTCACTCCAACCCAATTATCAGTGACAAGCCTGAATATACACGTAATAGGGATATTACCTGTCGTCAGCAATTATTTTCCTGCACACAACAGCAATCTACCCATGATACAGACAAAAAATAGCACCTGGGTGAAGTAGCTGAGAAGACAGGTGCTGAAAAGAGGAAGAAGAAGAATGCAGGTATATGGCATACAATAGGGGTTTGATGTATGGATACAGACCTCAGTCTCTGTCTAGTGAGGCTTTAAGGCGAGCCTACAGAAAGGTTCATTAATCAGATACGTTTATGTTGTTCATATATTACTGAAGCTATTTGAATTAAACAGTTGTATACAATGGTTATCTGAGTTCTGTTCTCACTTCTTTATAACAACTAATGTAACATTGCATCCATCATGCCTTGATTTAGTGAAAGAAATGCATTCTGTACTGCCAAGTTGCCAGAAGACAATACACATCTTTCTGTACATGTTAATCACTCTAAGAATAGGTTTCCATATTTTACACTTCGCTTTAGATCTTCCTGCAGGCCAGTATCATACAGAAGACCGTAGACCCCCTTTCATAACTGCAACAGCTGCCCCTACATACTTCTAAGTAAGTGGACATAAAACATTTGTGCTGTATTGGACTATATTCTGTCTCCTGTAGCAGTGCATACCACTTTGCTGTCCCATTGTGTGGTTCCTGGAGTCACCCATTTTCTGGATTCTAACACCTTACATATGGATCCAAGAGAACACAGTAAAACTAGGCTGACATACAACAATGAAAAACTGGTTTGGTCATAAATGAGATAAAGAGATTCTTGGAGAGAAGACAAATATGAGTTCTAGACCATGCCTTCTGAGAACGTTTACACACATTTCACTGTTAATTGATTCTGCTACATGCCGTGTTGCAGAGAGGCTGTAGAATCCAACCAATTCAACATTTTTACAGAAGCACTATTGCAAAAATGCTCAGGCAAAAATACATCAGCCTCCTGCACACACCGCCATGACTCTCTACCTTTGTTCAGACTCAACTATGCCTTCCTGTACATCACAGAGACGCTGAACACAGTAATCCCTATAGAAAGGAGGCCATAATTTCACTGACGGCTCTCGGGTTGAGAAGCTTCAATATTAATGCTCCAGAACACTAATAGGATAATATTTCCTTCTTCCTGGACTGCTGATCGTTTTGATTTCAACTATTATACCAACTTTAATCTGTTAACAACCAAAGGAATGGATAAAACACTGTAGTCTATAAAAGTAAATAGTACCACTAAAGCGTTATAGAGGTCTTCCACTATTAGGCCAACCCCTTCTCAGCTAAATGTTCGGCCCCGATAAAATAATAAAGCCTATACTCCCCTCACATGCCTACTCCAGCAATGTCGGCACTCGTGGTCCCGGGGCTGTGATGCGGTGGAATGACACATGATGCCCAGTGCCCAATCAGTGCTGGCGTCACTGTCTCTGCCTTTGGACAAACTGAATATGAAGAGGAAGCCCGGGCTGCAGCTGATCCCTGGTTTTCTCTTCATGTTCAGTTTGTCCAAAGGCGGAGACAGTGACGCCAGCACTGATTGGGCACCGGTGTCACAACACTGAATCACAGCCCGAGAAATCGAGTGCCGACACCACCTCTGACAGGCGCGGCAGCGCTTCCTTCTCTCAGCACACATCAGCCATTTATCTTGGTATTTCTTCTTGAGAGATTCTCCTCTCCTTCTGCACCCTTTACAAACCTCCAATATTGGAATAAGCGATAATATGATAAAGGCTCGGGCTGAGCCAAAACGTCTTTTATTTATATCGCTTCCACTGTGTGCTATATTCCTGTTTGGCTCCCACATGTAATAAAATGAACACCTATTTGCATAAAGTCTGTTTGAGTGTGCGGTGAATATAATTAACTTGACACCACGGAAATGGCGCTGGCACGGGAGGCAAGTATAGGCTTTATTATATGATCAGTGCTGAACATTTACTTTAAGAGGTTGTCCTATTAGTGGACAACCCCTTTAAGATGTCATTTCAATTTCTTGAAAAAAGGAACCCCCTTCATAGACATTTATATAAAACAGATCAACAAGTCAGACATTGTCAGCAAAATTCTTGGTTGACTGGTTTTCAAAAATTATCCACTTACATGCTGAAGGATTCTGTACATAGCACACAACATCCAAGAGAGAATCCTCATACAGTGGGGAAAAATGTATTTAGTCAGCCACCAACTGTGCAAGTTCTCCCACTTAAAAAGATGTAAGAAGCCTGTAATTGACATCATAGGTAGACCACAACTCAGAGTAAACATGAGAAAACAAATCCAGAAAATCACCTTGTCAGATTTGGCAACATTTATTTTGCAAATTATGGTGGAAAATAAGTATTTGGCCATTAACAAAAGTTCATCTCAATATTTAGTTATATATCCTTTGTTGGCAAAGACAGAGGTCAAACGTTTTTGTAAGTCTTACCAAGGTTAGGCACACACTGTTCGTGATATGTTGGACCATTCCTCCATGCAGATCTCTTCAAGAACAGTGCTTTATTCTGCACTTTGCTATGTACTGTAATGTATAGAGGCTGTATAGAAGCTAAATGGTTCAAAATTTTTAAAATGCTTACTATACAAAAACACTTGCTTTTAAGTAAGGAAATGTCACCAACGTTGTCCTTATCCTTCATGATTTTGTATTATTTTGCTTCCCCATGTAAGCTGCATTAAGTATTGATCGTTGTAGATGACTTACAATTAATGATGAACAATTTGATTTGTGCTGCCCTGGTCCAGTGTCGTGTCTGGTCCTCCATTGCAACTGATCTTCACTTCTACACCGACAGCATAGACTTCTGATCCTACACAGAGTCTAATAATTGCCTAAAGCACTCAAGTTGCTGGACCAAGAATGCCAGGTACAGGAGTGAAGACTTGCTGATATACAGAACCAAGCTTGACGCCGGACCAGTGCAGCACAAAATCGAATTGCTCATCTCTACTTACAATGTGTTTTCTATCTTCTCTAAATATACAGTTATGAGAAAGTCTAAGCACCCCCTCTTTGAATTAGGTTTTATATATTGGAATATAATAAAACACCTGGCCCTTAGAAGACATTAGTGATAAAGTCATGCAGAAAGCGATTACCGTATTTCAAATTAATGCAGGTAAAAGTGGTTCTACAAGATTCATGGAGTGTACTTAATTTGTCACATACTGCTTCTGCATTTTGGACTAGTTTTTGGAAAATAATCACAGTAAGATTAGTCATGTATTATTATTTGTTTGTGGATGTACTTACCTAACTTTAACATCAACTATGGACCAGATTTTTTTTTTTTAATTACGGTAAGTTCCAATACATCAAGCCATGGAATTCAAAGAGGGCGTACTTAGTTTTTCTCAGGAACGTATTTATACTATGCCTATGCATCCCTATATAATTTAGATTTAGCTCTACATAGAGACTGTTCTCTTGACAACACATATCTGAAATGCACAAAAATAATCTTTCAAGCTGGTGTCAGGGAATTATATGAAGACAAAATACCCTTTGATTAGCATGAGGGAACTTATTCACCAGGGAAGTGGTTTCATATTCCTGTACAATGAAACATGAAATTGACTGAGTTGATGTGAGAGTTGTGAAATATTTCTTGAGAATATCTTAGTAGCTGATGGATGCAATATGTTAAAGGCACACGAAACCCAAAGTATGCCGCCTATAAAACACCGAGCACTTACAGACATTTTTGGAAATGTCTCTGTAGGACTTCTCGGACCTGCAGATATTTGGTATTTGTAAGAACATTACAGGCATCCTATCAACAGTATGAAATAGCTGCAGAAATACAGGCATAATATTGGGATTGGTCCAGAAACATTGGGACCCCGGAGATGCTAACAGAGGGGAAGGACGGAGGTCCTATTTTTGGTAGATGGGATGCAAGGAGCTCAAAGTTACTCTAGAATTCAGTGAAAAATACAGAACAGCTGAGTGAAGAGGAGCCCTGGCCATCATTCTCTGGGGAGAAGTGCCGTCATGTGCATAGTCATGCTCCATTAAAATGATCTTACAATATGGATATAGTCAAAACACATTGACACAACTGTTCCAGCATCTCACAATAGAAAGGGACTACTGCTCTCTAATAAGAGCCACCTTGTAATTTCAGTACTTGGATCAGGAGTCTTATTGGGAAAATCCTTAAAGATTAACATGCCATAAAAGTTTCTTGGAAAATCCTATTCCTTCTACAGCTATCTGAAGTTAAGTCTGAGGAGGAACACATGACTGATGAATCAGAATTTATAAGCTTTGTTTTCAGACTTGAACCATGGAGACACGTAGGCATATTTAAAAGGGGTTTTCTGAGGATAAAGAACATTGGCCCTAAAGTAGGGAATGTTATCATATAAACAAACATGAACTACTTAACCCTTAAATCCAAATGCCACTCCAGCGCTTCTGCTCGTGGTCCGTGGCGGTACCAGAAGTGATTGGGGACTGATAAACCAGACTTAATCTCTGGCCTTCGTGGTCACATGTTGTACATGCAAACGTCATGGCTGAGGACAGTCATTATTCAGGTGACTGATGAACGGGACATCGTCACTTTCTGGGACCACTATGACACAACATCTTACATCCATACTCTAATAGAGTCCTGTATATCCAAAGTATCACAAAACATCATATTCTCACAAAAGAAACAACTTCTTTTCTTAGGTTCTCTTCTATATATGCTTATGTGAACCCTGTGTAACGGGAAATTTACCTTTATGTGGACACGAACTGTAGGACCACTAGATTCAAGATGTTGCTAAATCATTTATCATGAGATGGAGAAAACGACAAACCGTACAGAGATGTGGCAACACATGATCTATAGTCCTACAAGTCAAGGGGATGTATGGAAATAATTATCAGCTCATGAATTGTGTCCAGAAGTAAAGGTAGAGTCCTCTCAGGTCTATACCTGCTGGGAATTCTCTCCAGGATTCATGTCTTTAATGCTGTACGGTCAACAAGTGCAACCTCTAGAAGTTCACGGTCAAGGTCTGAGCTCTATGTACTTTACTATTAGCCGTAGGAGTCAATGACAAATTTACAGCTCTGGTCTATGGGAACATGAAACAGTAAATCTTGACCTACTTCATGATGCTACTACACCTTCTCGTCCGCTCATACCCAGCAGCCTCAGACAGGCTCAGGTACACATGCAGGATTGTTGCACTTCTTTACTGACTATATATGTATGTAAGAACACTATTACAAATGACAGGTCTGCACAAATGAAGGTTTTTGGATCATACTACCGTGAGCAAAGTCAACCAGAGAGTGTGCACATTGCGTCATGAGAGGTGACATGCTTTGCCAATGACGCATATGAAGAAATTCATCAACAAGAGACAGAAATGTTAAGTATTTAGCAACAACGTAAAACTTACCCTAGTGTTGTCATGGTCACAATGGTGTACCAAAACGCAGCGGGTATACTAGTGAATTTGCTGTTTAGGGAGCCCTTCTCCGCATAAAACATTACGGTGGCAAAGATGATGATGGCCATAGTAAGGGAGAATAGCAGAAAGCCCAATTCAGAGGCGCAGCTCTTAAGAGTATAACCCAAGATCCGCAGGCCTTGTGAGTGGCGGGAAAACTTAAAGATCCGAAAAACCCGGAACACCCTCAGTGTTACAAAAGCCCCACTCACGTCCTCGTTGTTTGTCATGACCAGACCTATGTAATAGGGCATGATGGCCACCACATCAATGATGCTCATTACACTTCGTACAAATCGGTATCGACTGGGCGCAGCCACCAACCGCAGCAAGTACTCCACAGTGAAAATCATGACACACGCTGTATCCAGACAGAAAAAGGCCACCACGTAGCGCTCACCACAGGGCAACTCCCGCATGGACCCCGGCATTGTACCACACGGTACCGTCTCCACCACATTGGCGATGACGGACACTGCAATGAAAAAGCCAGTTACATAGTAGAACACTAACGCAAGCGTACTGGTGTGTGGGTTCTCGAACGCTCGCCACATTTTCTGCCTTGCCGACATGGGGGGCAGGGGTCCCTCCATTGTGCTATCGGTTTCAGCATCGTCCAGTAATCTCTCAGCATTCTCCCTTCTCCGATCCTTATATTCCTCATAACAGCAGTCCCCGACAATCTCCGGGATGATACCAAAAAATGCCAGTTCTTCATCGTACGCCGCGATACACTCGTGGCGCGGGTAGTGAAGTTTACCTGTACGGTAAAAGTTGAGAATGTTGCGGAAAATGTCCGGGTCCCGATCAAAGAAATATTCTCCGGTATCCTGATTAAAGAAAAAGTCTTTTTCCGTGCTGCCGAGGAGAGTATCTGGGTAACGCTCTAGTGTGTTCCTCCAAGTCTGGAAGCGGGTACCGCTGACGTTTAATACAATTAAGGAGTCCTGAGACCTTCTTTTCTCTCCTCGAGGTGGAGGCGGCATACGGCCTGAAGCTACTGGCATCCAGCCAATGGCCGCTGCCCTGGCGAAGGGGAGCCATGCTGCCACCCCAGCTGCCATGGTGGTGGAGTAGGCTGATTTTCCGGATGGTACAGTAGGCTCTCTGTTTATGAGAAGTTCTTCTTATAGGGTGCGAGACCAGAGCGGGCAGCAATCTCCATCCACATGTGTCACAGCTGCAGCGTTCAGTCTATGCACAGGGCTGGCTACCATGTGGAAGGGGCACAGGAGGGCACAGGTATGCAGCCTCTGCCAGGCACTGGCACACAACACATGCAGCATCACTGACTCCTGCAGCGCCAACGCTGGGTGCCATGGCCAGCCGGGGAGGCAGCTTCTACCATGGCGTGCCCAGGTGCTGCACCGCTGGACTATGGGGGACCGGCCCCAGCACGTACCTGGACGGGACTACGGGCCACGGCAGCAACAAGTCGGCGCAATCCCGGGCGGCTCTCCGGACCGGCACGTCTCTGCTCACACCGGGCGTCAGTCCGTCTCAGCAGCACGGTAACCCCTCCCCCGCACTGCCGGAGCTCACACGGTCCCCGCCGGACAGGTGCGTGCTACGGAGCGGCAGGCGCCTAGGAGCGGAGCGCCGGCATTCTGCAGCGTCCGTGCGGCGGGGAGAGGAAACTATGCGACCTGATCGCTACATGGATCCCCAGAAGACAGGGCGGCTCCGCCTCACCGAAGAGTTGCACTGAAGTTGCAAAAAGTCCAATAGCCGGAATCTATCGAGCTGAGGAGACAAATCCGGGAGTCAGGCGCAGTGTGCGGTGCTGCGGGGATTCCACAGGATGGATAACGTCCTCTCCTGAGCACCCATCCTGACAGAGCGCCGAGGACACGGAGCTCCCGCCATCTCACCGCTAGATGGCGCAGGCAGCCAGATGACAGCGGCACAGGAGAAGGCAGACGACGGCGCGCAGCAGAGCTGAGGAGGCTCCACAGAAGAGCCGAGTCCTCCACAGAAGAGCCGAGTCCTCCACAGAAGAGCCGAGTCCTCCACAGAAGAACCGAGTCCTCCACAGAAGAGCCGAGTCCTCCTCCTCACTGCACTTGGCGCCACGTCTGGATTCTCCTCTAAAACCGCAACAAAAATACTAGGAATAATTCTAACGTAAAGAGGCCCCACTTGTGCTCTGTGAAAACGCAGCCAATCATGGTGAAAAATAAAAAATGCAGCAGCCTAAGGCTGTGTTCACACACAGCGTTTTTTTAGCGGTTTTCACTATAAAACCACTAAAAATAAGCTGCACAGTCATTTCTATGCATTTTGCACTTTTTGTGCACATTGATGCGTTTTTTACCGCGAAAAAACCGCATCGCGGTAAAACCGCAGCATGCACATTAATTTTGTGTTTTTTTCCGCGGTTTAGGCTTCTCCCATGCGTTTAGAAACCGCTGCGGTAAAAAACGCATCAAAACCGTGCAAAAAATGTGCAAAAACCGCCGCGGAAAAATAGGTGTGGTTTCTGGGAAGGGACTCAGGTTTTTGTGCAGAAATTTTCTGCAACGTGTGCACACAGCCTTAGGGTATGTGCACACGATGCGGATTCTGCTGCGCTGTACAGTACCTTTATTTCCTATGGAAATGGAAAAAACGCTGCGCACATGCTGCGTTTTTTTCCACGCGGTTTTGCTGCGGTTTACAATCCGCAGCACGTCAATTGTTTGGTGCAGAAACGCTGCAGTTTTACACCTCATCCATTATGAGGTGTAAAACTGCAGGCAAAACCGCAGAAAAAACGCAGGACTTTTGTTTTCTCTCCAAAATCCGCACACCAAGAAAACTACGTGTGCACATAGCCTTAGGCTGAGTGCAGACGGGGTTTTGAACCCTGCGGATTTTTCCGTGCAGAATGGAAGAAAACCGCAGATCAAATGACCTGCATTTTTCCTGCGGATTTCTTCCTTTTTTCACGCGCTTTTCATGCGGTTTTTGTGCGGTTTTCCCCTGCGGATTTGGTGACAGGGGAGATAGAAAACTGCACAAAAGAAGTAACATGCTGCGGATTTTGTACTGCAGGAAAACTGCGCGGAAAAATCCACAGCGTCTGCACAGCGTTTTTTTTTTTTCATTCATTTTAATGGTACTGTACATCACAATGCGGATATGCAACGTTTCTGCGCGGTAAAATCTGCTGCGGAAACGCTGCAAATCTGCATCGCGTGCACACAGCCTTACCCAACAATTTACCCCTCTGTCCCTCCACATCAGGCTCCACGCTTTCTCCAGAAATACCTGCAGACTATCGCTAGGTGAATATCTTACCTGCAGACGATCGCTAGGTGAATATCTTACCTGCAGACGATCGCTAGGTGAATATCTTACCTGCAGAGGATCGCTAGGTGAATATCTTACCTGCAGAGGATCGCTAGGTGAATATCTTACCTGCAGAGGATCGCTAGGTGAATATCTTACCTGCAGACGATCGCTAGGTGAATATCTTACCTGCAGAGGATGGCTAGGTGAATATCTTAACTGCAGAGGATGGCTAGGTGAATATCTTAACTGCAGAGGATCGCTAGGTGAATATCTTACCTGCAGACGATCGCTAGGTGAATATCTTACCTGCAGACGATCGCTAGGTGCATATCTTACCTGCAGACGATCGCTAGGTGAATATCTTACCTGCAGACGATCGCTAGGTGAATATCTTACCTGCAGAGGATCGCTAGGTGAATATCTTACCTGCAGACGATCGCTAGGTGAATATCTTACCTGCAGACGATCGCTAGGTGAATATCTTACCTGCAGACGATCGCTAGGTGAATATCTTAACTGCAGAGGATGGCTAGGTGAATATCTTAACTGCAGAGGATCGCTAGGTGAATATCTTACCTGCACAGGATCGCTAGGTGAATATCTTACCTGCAGAAGATCGCTAGGTGAATATCTTACCTGCAGACGATCGCTAGGTGAATATCTTACCTGCAAACTATCGCTAGGTGAATATCTTACCTGCAGAGGATCGCTAGGTGAATATCTTACCTGCAGACGATCGCTAGGTGAATATCTTACCTGCAGAGGATGGCTAGGTGAATATCTTAACTGCAGAGGATGGCTAGGTGAATATCTTAACTGCAGAGGATCGCTAGGTGAATATCTTACCTGCAGACGATCGCTAGGTGAATATCTTACCTGCAGACGATCGCTAGGTGCATATCTTACCTGCAGACGATCGCTAGGTGAATATCTTACCTGCAGACGATCGCTAGGTGAATATCTTACCTGCAGAGGATCGCTAGGTGAATATCTTACCTGCAGACGATCGCTAGGTGAATATCTTACCTGCAGACGATCGCTAGGTGAATATCTTACCTGCAGACGATCGCTAGGTGAATATCTTAACTGCAGAGGATGGCTAGGTGAATATCTTAACTGCAGAGGATCGCTAGGTGAATATCTTACCTGCACAGGATCGCTAGGTGAATATCTTACCTGCAGAAGATCGCTAGGTGAATATCTTACCTGCAGACGATCGCTAGGTGAATATCTTACCTGCAAACTATCGCTAGGTGAATATCTTACCTGCAGAGGATCGCTAGGTGAATATCTTACCTGCAGAAGATCGCTAGGTGAATATCTTACCTGCAGAAGATCGCTAGGTGCATATCTTACCTGCAGATGATCGCTAGGTGAATAACTTACCTGCAGAGGATCGCTAGGTGAATATCTTACCTGCAGAAGATCGCTAGGTGCATATCTTATCTGCAGATGATCGCTAGGTGAATATCTTACCTGCAGACGATCGCTAGGTGAATATCTTACCTGCAGAGGATGGCTAGGTGAATATCTTACCTGCAGAAGATCGCTAGGTGAATATCTTACCTGCTGGGGATGGCTAGGTGCATATCTTACCTGCACAGGATCGCTAGGTGAATATCTTACCTGCAGATGATCGCTAGGTGAATATCTTACCAGCAGAGGATCGCTAGGTGAATATCTTACCTGCAGAGGATCGCTAGGTGAATATCTTACCTGCAGACGATCGGTAGGTGTATATCTTACCTGCAGACTATCGCTAGGTGCATATCTTACCTGCAGACGATCGCTAGGTGCATATCTTACCTGCAGACGATCGCTAGGTGCATATCTTACCTGCAGAGGATGGCTAGGTGAATATCTTACCTGCAGAGGATCGCTAGGTGAATATCTTACCTGCAGAGGATCGCTAGGTGAATATCTTACCTGCAGAAGATCGCTAGGTGAATATCTTACCTGCTGGGGATGGCTAGGTGCATATCTTACCTGCAGAGGATCGCTAGGTGAATATCTTACCTGCAGAGGATCGCTAGGTGAATATCTTACCTGCAGACGATCGCTAGGTGAATATCTTACCTGCAGACGATCGCTAGGTGAATCTTACCTGCAGACGATCGCTAGGTGAATATCTTACCTGCAGACGATCGATAGGTGAATATCTTACCTGCAGACGATCGCTAGGTGAATATCTTACCTGCAGAGGATGGCTAGGTGAATATCTTACCTGCAGAGGATGGCTAGGTGAATATCTTACCTGCAGAGGATGGCTAGGTGAATTTCTTACTTGCAGAGGATGGCTAGGTGAATATCTTACCTGCAGAGGATGGCTAGGTGAATATCTTACCTGCAGAGGATGGCTAGGTGAATATCTTACCAGCCGAGGATGGCTAGGTGAATATCTTACCTGCAGACGATCGCTAGGTGATTATCTTACCTGCAGAGGATGGCTAGGTGAATATCTTACCTGCAGACGATCGCTAGGTGATTATCTTACCTGCAGAGGATGGCTAGGTGAATATGAATATCTTACCTGCAGACGATCGCTAGGTGAATATCTTACCTGCAGACGATCGCTAGGTAAATATCTTACCTGCAGAGGATCGCTAGGTGAATATCTTACCTGCAGACGATCGCTAGGTGAATATCTTACCTGCAAAGGATGGCTAGGTGAATATCTTACCTGCAGACGATTGCTAGGTGAATATCTTACCTGCAGAGGATGGCTAGGTGAATATCTTACCTGCAGAGGATGGCTAGGTGAATATCTTACCTGCAGAGGATGGCTAAGTGAATATCTTACCTGCAGACGATCGCTAGGTGAATAGTTTACCTGCAGACGATCGCTAGGTGAATAACTTACCTGCAGAGGATCACTAGGTGAATATCTTACCTGCAGAGGATCGCTAGGTGAATATCTTACCTGCAGACGATCGCTAGGTGAATATCTTACCTGCAGACAATCGCTAGGTGAATATCTTACCTGCAGAGGATCGCTAGGTGAATATCTTACCTGCAGACGATCGCTAGGTGAATATCTTACCTGCAGACGATCGCTAGGTGAATATCTTACCTGCAGACGATCGCTAGGTGATTATCTTACCTGCAGAGGATGGCTAGGTGAATATCTTACCTGCAGACGATGGCTAGGTGAATATCTTACCTGCAGACGATCGCTAGGTGAATATCTTACCTGCAGACGATCGCTAGGTGAATATCTTACCTGCAGACGATCGCTAGGTGATTATCTTACCTGCAGAGGATTGCTAGGTGAATATCTTACCTGCAGACGATCGCTAGATGAATATCTTACCTGCAGAGGATCGCTAGGTGAATATCTTACCTGCAGAGGATCGCTAGGTGAATATCTTACCTGCAGAGGATCGCTAGGTGAATATCTTACCTGCAGAGGATCGCTAGGTGAATATCTTACTTGCAGAGGATCGCTAGGTGAATATCTTACCTGCAGACGATCGCTAGGTGAATATCTTACCTGCAGACGATCGCTAGGTGAATATCTTACCTGCAGACTATCGCTAGGTGCATATCTTACCTGCAGAGGATCGCTAGGTGAATATCTTACCTGCAGAGGATCGCTATGTGAATATCTTACCTGCAGAGGATGGCTAGGTGAATTGTTGTGAGTTCATTTTCCCCTTCACCATTGAGGTCTGATGAACTCCCTCTTCTGGTGAAGGAAGGTAGTGAGGCTGATTACCAAGCATCTGGGCAGGATGATGATGACTGGGTGATGGGAATTGCTGACTGGATATAAGGCAGCCGACGCCCTTCTGCCTTGCTGGTGATCTCTCTGAGGGATTCTAGGAGACCAGTCTGATTCCTGCTCCTCAAAAGCTAAGTTTTCTGCTCTGTTTTTGCATTTGTGTTTTGGTTCTGTTTTTCCTTGTTTTTCTGGATTTCTGCCATTCCCTGCTGGGATGTGCTGAATTCCTTTATGCTCTGTCTTCAGAAAAAACCTGAGTACTGATATAGTCTTTTTGAAGCCTAGCGTCTTCAGGGCTTTTTTCCTATCAGCTGTTGGCTCTTGTTTTGATAGGGTTTTGGCGGATTACAGACAGCAGCTTTTCTATCCTGTCCTATGTAGTTAGCTTGGGCCCCATCGTTTGCTCAGCCTATCTTTCTATCTCTGTGAGTGTTTTTTCATCTTGCTTCACAGTCATTATATTTTGGGGGCTGCCTATTGCTTTGGGGTCTGCTCTGGGGCAGTTTAGATTTCCCTTTCTGTCTTTAGGCTATGTAGTTCTCCGGCTGTGATCGAGGGGTCTAGGGCACCGTAGGAACCCCCCACGGCTACTGCTAGTTGTTGTTGATAGGTTCAGGGATCTGTAATCCGATGGCTGCCAACTTCTCTGGTTTTCTGGACTTAGCTAGTATTTCTGTTTTTGCCTCCTACGGTGACTCATTCATAACAGTGAATATCTTACTTGCAGAGGATCGCTAGGTGAATATCTTACCTGCAGACGATCACTAGGTGGATATCTTACTTGCAGACGATCGCTAGGTGAATATCTTACCTGCAGAGGATGGCTAGGTGAATATCTTACCTGCAGAGGATGGCTAGGTGAATATCTTACCTGCAGACGATGGCTAGGTGAATATCTTACCTGCAGAGGATGGCTAGGTGAATATCTTACCTGCAGAGGATGGCTAGGTGAATATCTTACCTGCAGAGGATGGCTAGGTGAATATCTTACCTGCAGACGATCGCTAAGTGAGTATCTTACCTGCTGAGGATGGCTAGGTGAATATCTTACCTGCAGAGTATCGCCATGTGAATATCTTACTTGCCGAGGATTGCTAGGTGAATATCTTGTTATTTTATAATTTACAACACGCGTGACTGTTTTTCAACCCATAAAATGGGTGGACAATCCCTTTAAATGTAGCCATAGCTTAGAGACATTAGATATTTCCACCTATCTACACCATATTATGATAATGTGGTACCAAAAAAAAAAGGCATTTGTCCATCCAGTTCAGCCTATATCCCGTCAGAATAAATCCCCAGATCTACGTCCTTCTAAAGAACCTAATAACTGTAAGATACAATATTGTTACACTCCAGGAAGACATCCAGGCCTCTCTTGAACCCATCAACTGAGTTCGCCATCACCACCTCCTCAGGCAAGGAATTCCAGATTCTCACTGCCCTAACAGTAAAGGATCCTCTTCTATGTTGGTGGAAAAACCTTCTCTTCTCCAGGCGCAGAGAATGCCCCCTTGTGACCGTCACCTTCCTTGGTATAAACAGATCCTCGGAAAGATATTTGTATTGTCCCCTTATATACTTATACATGGTTATTAGATCGCCCCTCAGTCGTCTTTTTTCTTAGACTAAATAATCCTAATTTTGCTAATCTCTCTGGGTATTGTAGTTCCCCATCCCCTTTATTAATTTTGTTGCCCTCCTTTGCACTCGCTCTAGTTCCATTATATCCTTCCTGAGCACCGGAGCCCAAAACTGTACACAGTCCTCCATGTGCGGTCTAACCAGGGATTTGTACAGAGGCAGTATAATGCTCTCATCATGTGTATCCAGACCTCTTTTAATGCACCCCATGATCCTGTGTGCCTTGGCAGCCCCTGCCTGGCACTGTCTGCCCCAGGTAAGTTTATCATTGACTAGGATCCCCAAGTCCTTCTCTATGTCAGATTTACCCAGTGGTTTCCCGTTCAGTGTGTAATGGTGATAGTGATTCCTTCTTCCCGTGATCTAATTCAAAGCTTTGTATTTCGGTAAGGTTGTGTCTCCATATAGCGCAAATACTCCTTTTTTGCACTGCGTTTTCTTGTACAAAAAATATTCTGTCGAGGCAAAATGGCTGTAATATCATGACAACTCCTGCCCATCTTGCATCTTCTGGCATGTATTTCCTTTATAGTCTTCTATGGTGAAGTTGAATTTTTAAGTGCAGATCCAGCGCTTTTCTATGCATTAAAAAAAAAACACATTAAAAATGCTACTTCAAATCCGCACCTAAAGTAGATCAAATATAGGAGAAAACACAGCAGAAATGCAGTAACTAGAGAAGATTTTTATTGTATATCTAGTTGAGGACACTTACAGAAAACATGCATGTAAATATTCAATATTTATGTGAACATAGTCTTAATGTATTGCATTACTTTCTGAGATACTACCACTCACAATTTTGCAGGCTTCAGAATGAAAATCTCCCAGCACAGGAGTGATGCCTGAACTGCCCTGAGCCATTTAGCCCCCTATTTGCCTTGATCGATAGTGATTGCAGCATTTATAAGGCTGGGAGAGGGAGGGGGCTACTTCTCCTTTCAGATTGGCACCCTTGCAATGTCATTGTGAGGGCCTGACTGTTGACGACCTCCGGTCACCCAGTTATGGTAAGCCTGTTAGACCATGCTCAGTGCATGGTCTAAGGCCTGTTTCACACATCCTTTTGTGTCCATCAATCAAAATCCGCCATTTTGCAAAAAAAACGGATCCGCCATTTTTCTTGGCGGATCCGTTTTTTTCCCATTGACTTGATGGATGGTCATCCGTTGGATCCGTTTTTTTACGGATCCGCCAAAATTTTGGCATCCGCTGACATGACAGGACAGACAATGCAACTTTTTTTGGCTGGCCGGATCTGCATTTGGCACTGCACATGCCCGGAAGCATTGCTTTTGCTGGAAATTTAACCCTAAATCCCATTCTGGCGGTTGTAAAAAAAAAAAAAATCTATCTTTCTCTCTCATATGTACAGTGTATATACACTCACTGGCCACTTTATTAGGTACACCATGCTAGTAAGGGGTTGGACCCCCTTTTGCCTTCAGAACTGCCTCAATTCTTCGTGGCAGAGATTCAACAAGGTGCTGGAAGCATTCCTCAGAGATTTTGGACCATATTGACATGATGGCATCACACAGTTGGCGCAGATTTGTCGGCTGCACATCCCTGATGCGAATCTCCCGTTCCACCACATCCCAAAGATGCTCTATTGGATTGAGATCTGGTGACTGAGGAGGCCATTTGAGTACAGTAAACTCATTGTCATGTTCAAGAAACCAATCTGAGATGATTCGAGCTTTATGACATGGCGCATTATCCTGCTGAAAGTAGCCATCAGATGTTGGGTACATTGTGGTCATAAAGGGATGGACATGGTCAGCAACAATACTCAGGTAGGCTGTGGCGTTGCAACGATGCTCAATTGGTACCAAGGGGCCCAAAGAGTGCCCAGAAAAAATTCCCCACACCATGACACCACCACCACCAGCCTGAACCGTTGATACAAGGCAGGATGGATCCATGCTTTCATGTTGTTTACGCCAAATTCTGACCCTACCATCCGAATGTCGCAGCAAAAATCGAGACTCATCAGACCAGGCAACGTTTTTCCAATCTTCTACTGTCCAATTTCGATGAGCTTGTGCAAATTGTAGCCTCAGTTTCCTGTTCTTAGCTGAGAGGAGTGGTACCCAGTGTGGTCTTCTGCTGCTGTAGCCCATCTGCCTCAAAGTTCGACGCACTGTGCGTTCAGAGATGCTCTTCTGCCTACCTTGGTTGTAACGGGTGGCAATTTGAGTCACTGTTGCCTTTCTATCAGCTCGAACCAGTCTGCCCATTCTCCTCTGACCTCTGGCATCAACATGGCATTTCCGGCCACAGAACTGCCGCTCACTGGATTTTTTTTCTTTTTCGGACCATTCTCTGTAAACCCTAGAGATGGTTGTGCGTGAAAATCCCAGTAGATCAGCAGTTTCTGAAATTCTCAGACCAGCCCTTCTGGCACCAACAATCATGCCACGTTCAAAGGCACTCAAATCACCTTTCTTCCCCATACTGATGCTCGGTTTGAACTGCAGGAGATTGTCTTGACCATGTCTACATGCCTAAATACACTGAGTTGCCGCCATGTGATTGGCTGATTAGAAATTAAGTCTTAACACACAGTTGGACAGGTGTACCTAATAAAGTGGCCAGTGAGTGTATATATATATGTCAGTTAGACACATATATATACATATATATTTTTACACACTACCGTTCAAAAGTTTAGGGTCACTTAGAAATTTCCTTATTTTTGAAAGAAAAGCCCAGTTTTTTCCAATGAAGCCAACATTATATGAATCCGAAATACACTCTATACATTGTTAATGTGGTAAATGACTATTCTAGCTGAAAATGTCTAGTTTGTAATGCAATATCTTCATAGTTGTATAGAGGCCCATTTCCATCAACCATCATTCCAGTGTTCTTATGGTACTTTGTGTTTGCTAACTGTGTAAGAAGGCTAATGGATGGTTAGAATACCCTTGAAAACCCTTGTGCAAGTATGTTATCACAGCTGAAAACACGAAAGGGATGGCACTCACCGTTCTGAAGAAGTGAATTTATTTTCAGATAAAAAGCATAGGCTTGGGAGAGATGTGTGAACTGTGGACAACGGCCGTTTCACGACAACTTCGCTTCAACGGGACTCGTTGAAGTGCAGTTGGCGTGAAACGGCCGTTGTCCACAGTTCACACATCTCTCCCGAGCCAATGCTTTTTATCTGAAAATAAATTCACTTCTTCAGAACGGTGAGTGCCATCCCTTTTGTTCTTTTTCATACAATGTAGCCATGCATGTTTTTCTTTGGATTGAGCACCCATTCTGTGGGTAGCTGGCGTGCAGTCCAGGTGTGTGTTTGTACCGCACTATAGTGCACATTAAGGTGGCGGCAGTGGTGCCGAATTTTCTTCTTTCTTCTTGGACATTTGACTTGGATACAGCTGAAAACAGTATGGCTGATTATAGAAGCTATAAACCTGACCTTCCTTTGAGCTAGTTGAGAATCTGGAGCATTACATTTGTTGGTTCCATTAAACTCTCAAAATAGCTAGAAAAAAAGAACTTTCATGTGAAACTTGACAGTCTATTCTTGTTCTTAGAAATAAAGGCTATTCCATGCTAGAAATTGCCAAGAAACTGAAGATTTCCTACAACGCTGTGTACTACTCCCTTCAGAGGAGAGCACAAACAGGCTCTAACCAGAGTAGAAAGAGAAGTGGGAGGCCCCACTCCACAACTGAGCAAAAAGACAAGTACATTAGAGTATGTAGTTGAGAAATCGACGTCTCACAGGTCCTTCATTAAATAGTGCACGCACAACGCCTGTGTCAATGTCTACAGTGAAGAGGAGACTCTGGGATGCTGGCCTTCACGGCAGAGTGGCAAAGAAAAAGCCATATCTGAGACTGGCTAATAAAAGGAAAAGATTAATATGGGCCAAAGAACACAGACATTGGACAGAGGAAGATTGGAAAAAAGTGTTATGGACAGACGAATCCAAGTTTGAGGTGTTTGGATCACACAGAAGAACATTTGTGAGACGCTGAACAACTGAAAAGATGCTAGACGAGTGCCTGCTGCCATCTGTCAAGCATGGTGGAGGTAATGTGATGGTCTGTGGTTGCTTTGGTGCTGGTAAAGTGGGAGATTTGTACAAGGTAAAAGGGATTTTGAATAAGGAAGGCTATCACTCCATTTTGCAATGCCATGCCATACCCTGTAGACAGTGCTTGATTGGAGCCAGTTTCATCCTACAACAAGACAATGACCCACAGCACACCTCCAAATTATACAAGAACTATTTAGGGAAAAAGCAGGCAGCTGGTATTCTATCTGTAATGGAGTGGCCAGTGCAGCCACCAGATCTCAACCCCATTGAGCTGTTGCCTATCAAGCCAAACCAACTTATGGGAGGGGCTTCTGGAAGCATGGGGTGACATTTCTCCAGATTACCTCAGCAAATTAACTGCTAGAATGCCAAAGGTCTGCAATGCTATAATTGCTGCAAAGGGAGCATTCTTTGACAAAAGCAAAGTTTGAAGGAGAAAATTATTATTTAAAATAAGCATCTTTGTTTTCGAACCTTGTCAATGTCTGGAATAGATTTTAAATTCATTTGACAACTCATTTGATTAATAAAAGTATGAGTTTTCATGGAAAACACAATTGCCTGGGTGACCCCAAACGGTAGTGTTTATATTTATATTTCATACAAAGCTAGACAGCATAATAGACGATAATTCAATTGTCGGCATCTGTAAAATCATTACAGAACCCGACAGGATATGAGACATGGTTTACATACAGTAAACCATTGCATATCCGTTATTTTTTTTTTATGTCCCTCACTAATAATGTTAGTAGTGTATGAGTGTAAAATTTTGGAGCTGTAGGTGTTAAATTAGGGGATTAATTCAAGGAAAAAACTGGCATGGGCTCCCGCCCAATTTTCTCCGCCAGAGAGGGGAAGCCAGTGACTGAGGGCGGATATTAATAGCCAAAAGAGGGACCATTGTTTTTGGCCCCCCTTGCACTCTTCTCAGATGCCATGTTATTGAAGGAACTGTACATTCAAATTTACAGGCACAGTGTCCTAAAAAAAAAATTTGGCTCTTGCAATGTACCAATAAGAATGCTTGCCACCTGAGCGCAGAACAGGTTCAATAGCTAGTAAACATTTATGAGTGCAGCTTTCAAAGCTGAGCTTTTTAAACAACTTTGACTAAGTAGACCAATCTCATCAGTCATCAAGTCTTTGAGACCTATGTAATAATGTATGCTGTTTGTGTAGTGAAGTATGACAGATTGAATTAAAATTATAACAATGTAACTTAAAATGATAGCAGTAAGACATTTCCTGATTTTTACAAATGTAGAGATGTTGTAGCAAAATTTTGCAATGTCCGTTACCACAAGACTACAAAATGAATGATGTAACTAGATTGTGTCAGAGCATCTGCAGATTTGTCTTTGTGAGTCCCTGTACAGGCAAACTAAGTATAACTGCACTTTTAGAAAACTTTTGGCATGTGTAGTAGTTCAGCTCAATCAGTGGTACATGGAGGTAGAAAACACGAACACTATCTCTTTAAATCTCCTATTGGCTTATTAGACAGATGCAATAAACCAACATGAAGGCAAAAATAAATACAGCCCTTTGGGGCAAAACAGGAAAACAAAGAAAACAAAGCCCTGCAACACAGTCCATACAATTGCGGGGAGCTGCCCGCTCTGGAGCAACACAGGTTCAAGCTTTTCTCTTCAGGACACAAACCACTGGAGAATCTTCTCTCCAGCCTTTCTGAACAAAGACTGCTTCTGGAGTCCAGCTATTTAAGCCCCAGACCATGTGACGCCTCCCCCATAAGACTGAACACATGATTGTGATATCACACCAAGTCAGCACATGGTAATGCCATCTCTGCAGGTGGAGATAAGGTGGATACCCTCCCACCAACTCTGGATATCCACATAAAAACTAGCCCATTATGGAATGTAACTTAAACCTCACAACACGTGGTGTGCTGGAGGAAATTACTCTGGTTTCACATCACTGGCGCCATTAAGTGTAGTGACACGTATCTCCCCACCAGTACTTTACCAGTGACTTTGTCACACATGTTAAGAGTCTTAATTGGTGGAAGTCTGGGTGGGTACTAAGACCCCCACTCATTGCTAAAACAAACAGGCAAAAGGCCTTAGATGAGCACTTCTCTCTACTAAGACTGAAGAAGGATTCATAGACTTTCTATGGAGACCACTTTGAGTTTTGGAGGAGACCTTCACTTAACTTAGAATTTTTCTACTCTTCTTCTTTTGCTCTTGCTAGGAGTGTTAGCTTCTGATATTTTTCAGACATGTCAACTGTTTTTTGAGTGTTAAGCTACACTTTATGAAAGTCACCGTCCTCACTCAGCAGAACGCAAGGACGTGTCGGCAGTTGCTCTGACAGCTCCGTGCTTCAAGCTGCAGAATTGTAAAACGATTTAACACTAAATCTGCTGATGCTACAGAGCAACTATAAGATCTCTTACCTGACACCATAATCTTACACGTTATACAGTATTTCAGTTTTCTCTATTTAGAATTCTACTACTATCACTTTTATTATTGAATGTGGCTGAATATGCCTTTCTCTTGTGCTTCTACCTGTTTTCATGCACTGATAGATTTTGTTTTTTGCTTGAATATCAAATTAGACACATGGGTGCAATGCAGACCATTCCTAATTCCTATTCAGGATACTGAATATGCTATAGTTCTCTGAAGGTTCAGCACAATTATTTATTCATGCCATGTAATTATATTTTCCTGACCTCTGCACCTTAACTTGCACTATATGCAAATGCCTGACCTCTTACATCATTTATGAAAGGTGTCAGTAATTTAAATTAACGCAAAGAAAATGACTATCATGGAAGAGATGGTCTTTGCCTACAACACATGTAAAGGTTTAGAAGTCCAAATATCATCTTATAAACCCACAGTTGGAGCATTAACACCTTGAGGCGCGCTGGAAAGTGCGAGGCATATTTACAGTGCCGTTCTTTATTTTAGCGATTGCTTGCATTCTCCATGATGTTTCTGGAGCATCTTATTTTTACATCCCTGCATTGTGCAATTCTACAGTTATCCCTTACCATTATCATCCCTTGGTCTTTAGGATATGTGCCTAAACATTCTGACACTAGCAGCATTCATTTTACAATCAAAGTGTTTAGGATGATCCCTCTTTGACAAGTTATCCATATTTTCTTCACAGGGCAGAGTCGTAAGAAATAGGTAATTAATTACAAATACACCGAACATGTTAAGTATGTCTGATATAGCATTGCTTTAGTTGTTTTTTTGTTACTTGATGTTCTTGTTTTAAATCTTACATCCTGATATAGGTTACACATGCAAATGTATTACATGGTCTGTCCCATGAACCAGATAATAACTGAATCAAATCTGCTAATTTGTGATTCAAATGTTCACATGTATGCTATTGACTTCTGTAAAATGGGAAGTCGAAACTCCTCACCCCCACATGCAATTTTCTCCTTGTCATAACCGAACTACATTTCTCACCATGCATGGCTGTCAAGTAGTTCACCAGGGAGTTATCTGTATCAGCCTGTAATTATTCAGTGTGTTTTTAGAGCTTGCATGCTTTATTTATGTGCTTTACAATTCCTTATATATTAAAACGGTTTTCACGTTTAGAACACTACTTGCATGACTCTAACTCTGCAAACAAATCTCATTTTATATCAGTAGCAAAAGATGACATCTGCATTGAAACTAGGTTATAGACTCAGAGGTGGGACCCAACCCCAACCTGTTAAGACAGTTATTATTGATATGCCTCAAAAGTCTCAAGATGGGAACACCTTTTTAAATCTTGGCATAAACAGATCCACCACCAATCAAGACACACTCTATCCACAATGGAATGGTCATGAACAAACATACTACTTATGCTGTTGCACAAGGGCCTATAGAGGAAGGGGTCCAACCAGGAAGCTGGTCTTTGCTGAGCCCAACAATATTATTTTTACAGTATACGTTTTGTATATTTAGTTGTACTGGATGCTGTTTTGTTCTCTCAATGCTTGGAGTAAAAGAGCCAAAACATAAGGTTAGGTGGGGGAGGGGTCGCAAAGTTTTCTAGCACTCTTATACATAAATGATGCATCAGCAAACTTCGATTAATGAATACGTGAACTTCAATGTTTCTGTAAATGCTAAAAACGTATTGTTTTATCTGCTTTTAATTTATCCAATACAACCCTGGCTCGCCTTACCCATCATCTAAGTGCTTTAACCCCTTAGTGACAGAGCTAATTTGGTATTTAATGACAAGCCAATTTTTACAATTATGACTACTGTCACTTTATGAGGTTATAGCTCTGGAATGCTTCAACGGATACCACTGATTCTGAGGTTTTTTTTCATGACATATTGTACTTTATGTTAGTGGTAAAATTTATTCGATATAACTTGCATTTATTTAGGAAAAAATGGAAATTTGGCAAAAATGTAGAAAATGTAGCAATTTTCAAACTTTTAATTTTTGTACACTTAAATCAGAGAGTGTTGTAACACAAAATAGTTAATAAATAACATTTCCCACATGTGTACTTTACATCAGCACAATTTTGGAAACATATATTTTTTTTTTGTTAGGATGTGATAAGGGTTAAAAGTTGACCAGAGATTTCTTATTTTTCCAATAAAATTTACAAAACCATTTTTTTAGGGACCACCTCACATTTGAAGTGAGTTTGGGGGTCAATATAACAGAAAATATCGAAAAGTGACACCATTCTAAAAACTACACCCCTCTAGGTGCACAAAACCACATTCAAGAAGGTTATTAACCCTTCAAGTGCTTCAACATTTTACTTTTTTTCACAAAAAATTACTTTGGAATTTTTTTATTTTTACAAGGGTATCAGGAAAAAATAGACCACAAAATTTGTTGTGCAATTTCTCCTGAGTATTCCGATACCCCATATGTGGGGAAAAGCCACTGTTTGGGTGCATGGCAGGGCTCAGAATGGAGGGAGCACCGTTTGATTTTTTGAATGCAAAATTGTCTGGAATCAACGGCTCCATTTCCCGTTTTGGAGACACCCTGATGTACCCAAACAGTGGAAACCCCCAAATCTAACTCCAACCCTAACTCCAACACACCCTTTTCCTTAATCCCAACCCTAACCATAACCCTAACCACAAACCTAACCCTAACACACCCCTAATCCTAATCCCAACCCTAACCGTAATCCCAACCATAACCACAACCCTAACTTGAGCCAAACCCTAACTTTAGCCCCAACCTTAACGTTAGCCCAACCCTAACTATATACTTGCAGTAAACACACAAGTGTCCTCAGGTTCAATAGTGTATGACATGTGTATTGTCAAGCTGTATATTTCATGATACACTCTTGTTCGTGATGATAATTGTGTGTGTAGTGCAAGTCATATACTTGCAGTAAACACACCAGTGTCCTCTGGTTCAATAGTGTATGCTTTGTGTATAGAATTATTTGGGAGGATGCATTGAATGTTTTACATGGTCTCTCAGGTTTGTGTGTTTCTACAGATGTCATTGCATTGTCTAATTTTTTTTTTTTTCATTTTTTCAACAGTGAACAAAGTCTGCACACGTTGGCGCTCGATGAAGGACCGCTTCAACACTGATGTTCGGGCTGAGGGACAGGTTCGCAGTGGCTCAGCGGCAAGGACAAGAACAAAGTACCACTACCATCACGCTTTGGAATTCTTACGACCGGTCCTTGCCACCAGAGCGTAAGTATATAATTTTTTTTTTAATTGAACTAATTGGTGGTTTTATATTCCACAGGCGAATCTTCGCAATAATGCATGATACTAATGTTTTACTTTTGTTTCCACAGCACCTGGAGCAGCACCCTGCAATCTGTCCCTGGAGCGGGTCTTCATCGATCGACCTCGGACCCGTCCCAACCATCCAACAGCCAGGGAGCAAGTGGCAGGTCAGCAACACAGACAGCTGGTGACCGTGAAGCTGGTCAATCAGGTGTTCCCCTGTCCCAGGTCACTGCCACTGGTTATGTGGGCACTACGCATCAGCGGCAGAGGGTCAGGCCTGTCTTGCCCGAGTTCATGCACTTGAGCGATGCCTTTCATGCCAGTCTCAAGACGCTGTCCGAAAGAGTTGAAAGTGGCTTCTCACTAATGGAACGTGGTTTTAACCACATGGAACACCTCATCCACTCTTCCGACCAGCGCCTTGAATGGCTGGAGGCCGACCTCAATAGACCAGCGCACCATTTCTTTAGTAAAATTGAACGGGGCATGGCAGATCACTTTAGTCCTGAGCAACAGCTGAATGTGTTACACGCCTGCAACACTGCTTTCTTGCAGGCTATGCAGCAGAATCAGTACGTGCAGCAGTCAGTGTTGTCATTCCCAACTGTGCCACCACTGTCTCGCTTCACCACAGTACCGACTTCTGCTGCATATCACTGCACGGCCACATGCATTCCTAGCCAAGCCAAACACCACTATACAACAATGCCGATTGCTGCTGGTCACTCCACCCCCGCCACCACCATGTCAAGCACTGCTCCTGTCTGGAGCACCAGTACTGCCACCGTTACCTCATCTTGGCGCACCACAAGCTCAAAATCTGCTTGGTCCACCGCCACTTCTCCTGTTCGGAGCACAGAGTCACCATCATCTCCGGATCGGAGCACCGCCACTTCTCATCATTATGAGAGCACTGACACAAATCCTCATCATTCAAGGAGCACCTCCACCACTCATCAGAGGAGCACCGCCACCACATCTCATAGGAGCACCGCCACCACTACTCTTCACAGGAGCACCGCCACCCCATCGCCTCCTCATAGCACCGCCAACATTCATCATCAGAAGAGCACCGCCACCACTTCTCCCACCAGAAGCCCCGCTCACACTTCTTCGTTGAGCACTGTCACCACAATTTCTCCTTCACGGAGCACTGCCAGCGCCACCACTGAGCAGCCTAGGGGAGACCCACATTCCGTATTTTATTCTGCCAAGACACGGTCCACCATCTCTAGTCGGTCAGCCAATGTAAGGCGGTCATACGGTGTTTGGTCCAGGCAGGTGACTCCTGCCCCAAAGAAGAAGAAACAAAAGACTTTGTTAGTCAGTCCCCCCTCTCCTTCCAATGTTTCTCAAACTGCCTCCGTTTCCATACCTGATCTACCTTCCCCCAGTACTTTAGTAGCCCCTTCCCCTAGAACCCCTTCCTCAATTTCCAGCCATTTCTCGTCTCTCCACACCCCCAAAGTATCCCACTCTTCCCCCAAACGTCCTTCAAAACGAAAATAATTTTTTTTTAAAAAAACAATAAAAGTGCTATTTTTATGGTTCAAAAAAAGGTTTGTTTAATGTGTCTTTCGCTGCCTACACAAACTGCGGCGTACTCACACTGCACCATACATTTCCCATTTTTGTCAACACATAGCTCCACTACTGACACGTGCTTTGCGTGTCAATCTTTGAGCTATGTGTATTCAAAAACTCTAATCTATATGACTTTTATTTTCCACAACAGTCTCTTCAGTATGGTAATATAGCACATACTGAATAGAGGATGGAGTTGAGTGCAAGGCCTATCTATTGTTACCTTGACTTGTATCCTAAACAGTTAATTGACTATGGTGTGTTTTAACATCATTTAACTTTTTGGAATACAATCCAAGGTTATTGTAGATATACCTTGTAATTAACCACATCTTCTATTCAGTGTGTGTTGATAAAATGAGATGATGGGGAAAATACCCTACATATGTACAATACCCTGCCCTTGTATCATAACTATCACACCTGGCCAGGTTAATACACATGAGTTTTAACCAGCAGCGTCGCTCCTGTCTGCATATATTTCTATCAGACTGTTGTGGTGCTGCAGGTTACCTCTTATGTGTATTCTCCTGCTCATGTGTGATAACCTTATGAAGTCTGGATGCTTTAATTTTGGCGTCCTCACTAGAGTTGAGCGAAACGGGTCGAAAAATTTCAAAAGTCGCCGACTTTTGGCAAAGTCGGGTTTCATGAAACGAAACCCGACCCTAGGATGAGGTCGGCCACGAGGTCGGCGACTTAAGCGCCAAAGTCGCGTTTCAAAAGTTTGTTTTGCGCTCTTTTTCAGCCAATCAGGATCCACGGACACTGTGGGCAACGTGATGACATAGGCAGGGGTCACCACCATCTTTCAGAAGGGCATGCAAGTGATTGGCTTGCTTTGGTGGGCATCACAGGGGGTATAAAAGGGCGTGCACGCCGACCGCCATGTTACTCATGCTGATCTCAGAATAGGGAGAGCTGCAGCTGCTGCTGATTTTGTAGGGAGAGCGTTAGGCAGGGAAGAAGACACCAAAAACTGCTTCTGCTGCTAGCGATTTTGCCTGTACAACACACCAGTCACTGTGTGTGCAGTGCAAGTGGAGGCTATATTTTGCTGGATCAGTGGTGTTGGTTGTTAGGCTTCCTTCTAAGGCTTCCTGACAGCTGCATTGCTGTTTACCCACTGCTCTGCAAACTGCTTTTTTAAAAGCAATTCCAATTTTTTTTTTGTCCTGGTGAGGTACTGAGCGTGCATTTTTTCACACCATACAGCGGTGCACACTCCTCACACAGTACCGTGTAACGGCTGTTATCTCGGCCACAGTGAAGCTATCTGTGTGTCGCTCTGTAAGGATAAGTCGAGGACATGTTCCGTTCTTACAGACCTGCACCTTCTAGTTTTGTCTAGTTTTCAAACAGTTAAATATATTTGCTGTTTGATCACATTCAAAACTATAGAGAGACAGCGTGTGTCAGTCCGTATACTTAAAAAACACGGAGCTTGACAATTTTACGTACACCGGACAGCCGTGTACGTGCACGCTCCACTCTCAGTACCGTGTAACGGCTGTTATCACGGCCACAGTGAAGCTATCTGTGTGTCGCTCTGTAAGGATAAGTCGAGGACTTGTTCCGTTCTTACAGACCTACACTCTAGGGAGATTCCTATTCTGCCCAATTCTATATACACCTTGTAGTTTGTCATACACTAGCCAATTTCTGCCTGTGACATAGCGCTGTGATGTTCACTGGGCCTCACACAATCCAAAAGTGTCCAGTGTCCACAAGTGTGTGCTGAAATTCAAAATCTCCATTATCCTCTAGTCACATTTTGCACACCTGCGACATCCAGCCTGTGACATAGCGCTGTGATATTCAGTGGGCCTCACACAATCCAAAAGTGTCCAGTGTCCACAAGTGTGTGCAGAAATTCAAAATCTCCGTTATCCTCTAGTGACATTTTTCACACCTGCGACATCCAGCCTGTGACATAGCGCTGTGATATTCAGTGGGCCTCACACAATCCAAAAGTGTCCAGTGTCCACAAGTGTGTGCAGAAATTCAAAATCTCCGTTATCCTCTAGTGACATTTTTCACACCTGCGACATCCAGCCTGTGACATAGCGCTGTGATATTCAGTGGGCCTCACACAATCCAAAAGTGTCCAGTGTCCACAAGTGTGTGCAGAAATTCAAAATCTCCGTTATCCTCTAGTGACATTTTTCACACCTGCGACATCGAGCCTGTGACATAGCGCTGTGATATTCAGTGGGCCTCACACAATCCAAAAGTGTCCAGTGTCCACAAGTGTGTGCAGAAATTCAAAATCTCCGTTATCCTCTAGTGACATTTTTCACACCTGCGACATCCAGCCTGTGACATAGCGCTGTGATATTCAGTGGGCCTCACACAATCCGAAAGTGTCCAGTGTCCACAAGTGTGTGCAGAAATTCAAACTCTCCGTTATCCTCTAGTGACATTTTTCACACCTGCGACATCGAGCCTGTGACATAGCGCTGTGATATTCAGTGGGCCTCACACAATCCAAAAGTCTCCAGTGTCCACAAGTGTGTGCAGAAATTCAAAATCTCCCCTGTCCTATAGACACCTTGTACCTTGTTTTACATTACTATATAGTTTGTTGTATTTTGTCTACATTTCTACCAAAAATGAGGAAGGCTGGTGGAAGAGGCCGTGGAATTGGGCAGGGGTTGGCAGCTGGTAATGATGGTGTTGGTGGTGGATCTGATGGTAGTGGCAAAAGCAAAATAGGACCGAATGCAGGAGGTGTTGAGCCTGCGTCATCGTCTGGCTCCACAAGGCCTCGAAGGCTTAGTTTTCTAGGAGTTGGCAAACCGCTTTTAAAGTCAGAGCTTCAGGAAAAAGTTTTGTCTTACATTGCTGACTCAGCCTCCAGCTCTATCACCTCCTCTTCTGAAGTTGTAAAAAATAAAAGCACTGAGTCGTCATTGGAGGCTCATGTTCATGAACCACACCTTTCCTTGTGTCCTTCACCCCAACCAAGATTGAAGGATGACGCAGGCCATACTAATGATTACTCCATGGAGCTGTTTTCACATACCATGCCTGGATTATCAAGTGAAATGGTGAATTACCCAGGCCAAGATGAATCTGACATGGAGTGCACTGATGCACAGCCGCTGATGGATGATTCTGCTGGTACATTCACTCAGAGCACTACATTGTCCTCGCAGTGTACAGAGCCAGATTCTGACCCTGATGAGACTCAGGTGCCCCTTCCCGCACACTATACCACCATACACGGTGACACAGAGGAAGGTGCACATGACATTGAAGGGGAGGTGATGGATGACCCAGTTGTTGACCCAGATTGGCATCCATTGGGGGAAGAGGGTGCTGCTTCCAATAGCTCAGATGAGGAGGAGGAGCATCCACAGCAGACATCGACATCGCAACAGCTGTTATCTGGCAGGCCCGGAGCACTCCAAAGACAGGTTCCAAAAATCAAAAGAGTTGCTGGACAGCTTGTCCAGAGGGTCAAAATATCACAGCGTGCTAGGCCGCAAAATGTCTGCCAAAGTAGGAAGAGTGCAGTGTGGCACTTTTTTGAACAAAATCCTCATGATCAGGCCATCTGTAAGAAGTGCGCAAAGACCTTTAGCCGAGGGAAAAATCTGAAAAATTTGAATACCAGTTGCATGCTTAGACATTTAACCAGCATGCACTTGCAAGCGTGGACACAACACCAAACCTCAAGTACCACAAGTGCAACTGATCACAAAGAAGGTAGTCAGCAACGCTACATTGTTTCCCCCACTGTAAGCCCACCAGTTAGCACAGCAGCAAATGTTGAGGTGTTGTTGCAAGGCCACAGCAGTCAGGGAATCCCACTGTTATATCAACGAAAGACTGAATCTAGGCCATCAGAAAGAACACTAACTCCATCACCATCATCAACCCTCTATCAGTCCGCCCTGTCCACCACTACTTCCACCATATGCAGCTCTCAAGTCCAGCTCACCCTCCCAGACACTATGAGTAGGTCAAGAAAGTACTCAGTCTCTCATCCACGTACACTGGGTTTGAACGCCCACATTGCCAAACTAATCTCATTAGAGATGATGCCCTATCGGTTGGTGGAAAGCGCAGCTTTCCGCGAACTCATGGCCTATGCAGTACCACGCTATGACCTACCCAGTCGCCACTTCTCTCACAAAGCCATCCCAGCCCTCCACCATCATGTGAAAGACCGCATTGTCCATGCACTCAAGCAGTCAGTGAGTGGAAAGGTGCACCTCACAACTGATGCATGGTCCAGTCGGCATGGCCAGGGCCGTTACGTGTCCATCACTGCGCACTGGGTTAATGTGGTGGATGCAGGGTCCACAGGGGACAGCGGTGGTGGGACAGTGCTGCCTAGCCCACGGTATAGGAAACAGTTGGCTGTAGGCGTTCGACCCTCCTCCTCCAGAAGCGAAAGCTCGTCCACAGAGCGCAGTCGTACGAGCACTCCATCTGCAGCTGCCACTGTTGCACACGAGGTGTCCCCCTATCGAGCAGCTAGTGGAAAGCGTCAGCAGGCTGTGTTGCAGATGATGTGTTTGGGCGACAGACACACCGCCGAGGTGCTGGCCGAGTACTTTCAGCGACAAACTGAGTCATGGCTGGGCAGTGTACATCTTGAGGCAGGCAAGGTAGTTAGTGATAATGGCTGTAATTTTGTGGCAGCCATAGTCCTTTCAAGACTCAGCCACATACCTTGCTTGGCTCACACCTTGAACCTGGTGGTGCAGTGCTTCCTCAATAATTATCCGGAGTTAACAGCCCTGCTCCAGAAGGTGCGAAGACTGTGCGCGCACATCCGCCGGTCGCCTGTACACTCCATTCGTATGCAGAAGCTGCAGCGATTGCT
Source organism: Dendrobates tinctorius (assembly GCF_039654945.1). Taxonomy (NCBI): domain Eukaryota; kingdom Metazoa; phylum Chordata; class Amphibia; order Anura; family Dendrobatidae; genus Dendrobates; species Dendrobates tinctorius. The sequence continues at coordinate 30,354,008 of NW_027361703.1, read as the reverse complement.
CCACCTTCCCAACCACCGCCTCATTATCGACATTGCAACAAGGTGGAACTCCACCCTGCACATGGTTGAGCGGCTGTGCGAGCAGAGGAAGGCCATAATGCATTTGTGGGAGGATACACGGCCAGGCACTTTGAGAGCAGACATGGAGTTGACAGGTGTGTAGTGGTCGAAGCTGAAAGACCTCTGTAAAATCCTTCAGTGTTTCGAGGAATGCACACGGCTGGTAAGCGCAGACGACACCATCCTAAGCATGAGCATCCCACTTATGCGTCTGCTCATGCAAACTTTGACGCACCTTAAGGAGCAGGCGTCTGCAGCCAATGTTGACGAGGAGGAAGAGGTGGAGGGAATCCTTGATGACATTCAGCCATTGTCTGCTCAGGGACCTCTCCTGGACGAGGTGGAGGAAGAAGAGGAGGAGGAGGATGATGATGGGGATGATTACTTAGGGGAGGAGGATGCATCTCGTGGGGCAAGTGAAAATGTTGGCATGGCAAGGTCTGGTACAGGGTTTGTGCGTGACTGGAGGGATGTGGATTTGCCAGAAAGTGCTCCTCCACCCAGCACTCGCAGTGCATCATTGACACCGGGAACATTGGCCCACATGTCAGATTATGCCTTGCAGATCCTAAGAAGGGACCCACGCAGTGCCAAAATGATGAACGATGACGACTACTGGTTGGCCAGCATCCTGGATCCACGCTATAAAGGCAAATTACAAAACATCATGCCACAGGAGAACCTTGACCTAATATAGGCTACTAAACAAGCAACTCTGGTTAACCGGTTGGTTGAGGCATTCCCAGCACACAGCATCGGTGATGGTTCTCACACGAGTCGTACGGGCCGGGGCAGCTTGGCAGAGGTGTTCGTGGTGCACACAGCAGAAGTGGCGTTGGAGACAGGGGTTTCATGACAATGTTGTGGACTGATTTTTCACGGACCGCTCACACAACTGGTAATACTGCATCGATGGAAAGTGACAGGAGACAGCAGTTGTCAACTATGGTTAACAACTACTTTTCCTCCCATATTGATGTTCTCCCACACAGGTCATTCCCCTTTGACTATTGGGCTGCTAAACTGGACACCTGGCCTGAATTGGCACAATATGCCTTGCAGGAGCTCGCTTACCCAGCTGCAAGTGTGCTATCGGAAAGAGTCTTCAGTGCAGCTGGATCAATCCTGACAGAAAAAAGGACCCGTCTGTCAACCCAAAATGTGGATGATCTAACCTTCATTAAAATGAACTATGCGTGGGTTTCCAAGGATTTTGTCCCACCTTCCCTTGATGACACATAGGTTGCCAGAAAAATGGCTTGCTTTGGTCCTCCTATTCCGCGAACTTGACCTATTTCGCCTTTTTTGCAGCAGCTGAATGACCCACATCTACATATGCCACTTTGTAAATCTCCCTAAGTGGGCGGCCCCCCCATGGCCGGGGTCACCACCTAGCGCACAAAACCGTGCGAGTGCCGTTGCCCGGACAGGTGGGTAGACCGACTCTTGGGCGCGGGCACTGGCATAGGGTCCCTCATAGTGCAATCAAGTGTCTCTGACAGTGGTGGTGCACACCTGCCATCAGACACACTGCCGTACTATGAGGGGCCCAGTGCCAGTACCGACGCCCACGAGTGTGCCCCCCTTGCTTGGGCAGGGCCCCAGCATTTGCAATGTTACCTCTCCCTGCTCCTCCGCTGTGTAGTCTGGGCTGTCAAATCCTTCACTGGGACTGCCACTACAAATTGATTGAACTGAAAGATGATGGTTAAGATGTAGCTATGCCCTGTCCTGCTGACCGGGCTCTAGCTCCAGATGATCAGTGGCTTCCATTTCTTATGGACGTCGACTCACAATTACATGCAGTGGTGGTTTATCATCAGCTTTCACAGTTTTCCTACTCACAGACATGTGACATTCCTGTGCACATTTTTAAATGTGCCCTCTCATGCCAATCCACTAGATTCGCCTACGGCCTGTGGCTTCTGTCTTTTGCACTCCAAAGTTACGTGACAGATCATGATAGCCAGTGAGCACCATGTTTACATCGCTCCCTGTGATAAAAATTGGATTGAGATGAGTAACAGTGATGGAATCCACGGAAGTGCGATACAGCAAGACTTTATTCACAAAAAATGTTTTCACTGTCTCAACACACAAATTAATTGAGGGTCAGCATCGCCTATGAGAATTGTGACGGAAGTTTTTCCCGTGAATAATAATTCCTAGATTTCTGCAATCAATAGCCTTTATGTCACTAATTGTATGCATCTCATTTCCTATTGCGGAGAGGCTGAACTGTATTACTGAGACAGAAATATATATGAAGATTTAAAAATAACACCAAAAGTATATAGTTATGTACGCCTCAAATGCATTTCCTTTTTTCCACTTTTTAGATTGCTGTGTAATCCATACTGAGAACACGGAGATTTTACATGTTTAAACTATGCTATATATACCTGCTATCCAGTGATAAAGTACCTTTTCTCAACTTTGTACAATCTGGTCAAATCCATACTGGGCCTGAGAACATCTGAGTCCGCCTCCTGATCTATAGACATATATTTTTAATGTGTAAACTAGGCTACATATATACGTGTTATCCGGTGAAACTGTACCCTTTATCAACTTTCTACAATGTTGTTGAATCCATACTGGGCCTGAGAACGGCTGCCGAGCTGTTAAGCAAGCTACAGCACCTGTGGTTTGGACACGTAATTTTTTCAGGAATGACGGTTAGGCCTAACTCCGGAATTGCGGTTGACCTGAACTTACTGGGAAATCATCGTTCGCGGTGAATAATTTGAATCCCAGATCCCCATCACTAACGGAGTTCAGCAGGTTATCTGCACCTGTAAGCGACAAAAGCTGGTCCTTTCAGTGTAGCGTGCATGCAGCCCCGGACATGTACTGGAATGCTAGACCTGTTATTGCTCGATCTCACGTGCCACAGCCTCGCGTATCCCTCTAGTAAGCTTAATACAAAAATGGTGGGGGGAACAAGAGGCGCAATAGTGCCCTATCACTAGTGACACTAGAAGTATGAGCGGTATAATACAGTTCCACTCACCTATTCCAGTTGTGTAACCCACAACTGGCTTGAGAGCATATCACAGAATTAGCTGCTGCAGGACCTCCACCAACCACTCGCACGTGGAAAAACCTTCAGAAAGTTGTGGGAAGCAGGGTGTGTTGCAGTCCACGCTGCCGAGATTCACAAATCACCTGGGATGCAAGATGTTGTAGCAGTGTACTCCTTTATTTCCTCCTACGCGTTTCGGCGCCCTTCCTGGCACCTTCCTCAGGGATATCCCTGAGGAAGGTGCCAGGAAGGGCGCCGAAATGCGTAGGAGGAAATAAAGGAGTACACTGCTACAACATCTTGCATCCCAGGTGATTTGTGAATCTCGGCAGCGTGGACTGCAACACACCCTGCTTCCCACAACTTTCTCTAGTAAGCTTGACGCGTACCGCGGGGCCATGCCGGAGTCTCGGTCGTTAGCGGAATAAAGCTGAGAAATCGCTAGCACAACTACAAACGGACATACCACACCACACACAGAATCGACAAAGCTTGCAATCTGTCCATCTTTTCTGTAGCTTGTATGGTAGTGGTTTCCCGGGTGCAGTCCAATTAAGCCACAGGCTCCACTCCTGGTGGTGCCCTTTTGGACATTCCTTTAAGGTTCAGCTTTGCAATCATACTGCCCCCGGAAACCAAAAACTTTGCCTTCAGGGACGCTGTTTGGAGGTTCGTGGGAATAACGCCGCCCGATCAGCAGTCGGCATATGGGTCGCCCTCCCAGGGTTGTGGGGTACTCGGTACCGGGCCGGTGTCAGTGGGATGTGTCACAGCAGCGGTGACCCGGACGGTGGCCCTGGGCGCCCATGTAAATGGCGTGGTATAATGGTAAAGAGTTTATATAGATAGTTTGACGCCACCTGTGGTGTTCGGCAACATAGATGTTAGGCCGACGCTGCATGCAGATCCTCTGGGACTGATGGTGTTGTGCAGCAAAGATGGTGAAGCTCCCCACAGGTGGAGCTGGAGTCCCAGGGAAGTGTAGATGTAGTGATGGGGGAAAGGCACAGGCGGTGTAGGTGCTGGTACCCAGATGTAGCTGTGCTGGAATAACTGTAGGACACCAAATCGTGCAGTTCCAAAGCTTTACTCACAGTCTGCAGGTTACACAGATGCCTGCCTCCGTGCTGTGTCCTCCGGGTCAGGACCTCTGCCAACCTCCAGGACCAGAATGGAAAGCTCCCTTCCAACAATCCGCCAACATGTACCTTCCTGAACGTCTCCTTTCTAGCGCTTGTGGGGGAAGCACTCACAGGACCGTGGTTCACTGAAACGCCTCCTGTCTAACAGATGTTCCTCAGACTTTACTTGTATGGCAGACAGCTGTAGCCTTTTCCTTCTGCCTCGCACACATCGATGCTGGGGCCTCCGAGCCTTAGTTGGGTACAGAGCATTTATAGCTGCTACTTCCCCTGGTTTCTGCTGCAGGAACGTCAGTGTCCCTACAAACTCGGAGACCGGAATCCGGACCATGCGCTCCAGCTAGGAGTGAGCCTTAACTCTGCTCATCTTCCAGCTCCCCTTCTGACATCCACACACTTCCCCTTCCCTGCACAGAGTGCCCTAACTTACCTCCTCCCGACCACAGAGAGCAGCTCCTCAGCAGTCAGGTTCAGAGGTCTCCCTGCTGGCCTGGAGTGGGAAATGTGTTGTGTGTTGGTTTCACTGCTAGAGAGATCCTTCATTGCTCCCAAGCTTGACAACACACTCCCTAGGAGGAAGGCAATGCCACAGTGGCGACCGTACTCTTGGGGACGCCACAAGTGCACTGAGGCCCAGCCACTGCTGGATGATGCTGCTGGTACATTGACCCAGACCACTACATTCCCCTCGCACTCTACACAGCCAGAATCTGACCCAGAGGAAACTCAGGTTCCCCTTCCCGCATACTATACCACCTTACACGGTGACAAAGAGGAAGGTGCAGATGAAAGTGCAGGTTCCTTGAGCAGGTGGGGGGGCATACTCATGGGCGATGGCACTGGCACAGGGCACCGCATAGTACGCAAAAGTGTCTCTGCCGGTGGGAGGACCTAAACAGCCAAGTGCAGTGAGATGGAAGATGGGGACGACAAGGAGTTCAGAGTAGTGCAGGGATTCCCTAGCAAGGAGACTTATGTAATTGTTTTCAATGTTGGGACAGCAATTTTTGGGGAGCACTATACTCTGATGAATGATATATGGGGCCCACCATACACTGGAGCATTCCAAAGGTGGACATCAGACACTGGAGCAGCATTTACAGGGCCCATTATACACTAGAGCAGTAGAAATGGGGCCCATTATATATGGAGCATTATTTGGGCCCATAAGACAGTGGAGCTTCATCCTATGGGACCAACATATACTGTAGCATTATGTGGAGCTCATCATATACGGTTTGAAACATTATATGGGAATAATGATTCCGTATGGAGAAATATATGGGCCTCATTACTCTGTATAGCGCACTAAGCGCTGGCCATAATACTGTATGGAGTTATATACTGTCCGTTTTTGGAGGTATTGGAGAATTTAAAATGGATATCAGTCATGATATGTAAGAAGTGAAGTATTTTTCATTGTACTATACTGCTATTTCTCTGCCGTATCGGAGCATCATGAGTTGTGGTATGTGTTAAAGGGGCGCTCTTTGGCCCTGGGCCCACGGAAACCTGGAGCCATCCCCCCCCCACAACCTTAGCCAAATAACCCCCATTTTTCAGTGCGTAACTAGTATTATGAAGTTAATTAAGGTTGACAAGCTTCAGTAACAAGAATTTATGCTTTTGGCATTCAAATGGGCACTGTTGGTGTGTTTCCTGTCCTCCTCTCACTGCCGACTTTAATTCTCCATTGACTTACCTTGGGTTTCGTGTTTCGGGACGACCCCGACTTTTCCCTATAGTCGGCCAATTTTGCTCGACCCGACTTGTGGAAAAGTCGGGTTTCATGAAACGAAACTCGACCCTAAAAAAACAAAAGTCGCTCAACACTAGTCCTCACTTCAGCATGACACCAGTCCTGGGTATTGTATTAGTTGTATAAACTTTATTATGTCTACTGTCAGCGTTAAAACTGAAGCCACAGTGAGGATACTACAAATAATATTTATAGTCACAGCGTTAGATGTCAGAAATAGTGAGGGATGCAACTGCAGTCCAAAATCACTATTGTTAACATCATGTCAGGTGACACAAAAATTATTTGTATTACCTCCACCGTCGCATCACAATGAACTCAAAGTGTAAAGACAATAAAGATCATATAACTTGTGTGTATGTATACTCACCTGGTCAGGCATACTAGTAAATTCATGATGCACAAAACCCAGCATCGTGAATTCACTCTTACTTCAGGTCAGTTGATTATTGTATTGAAGTGTAAAAAGACAGAGTGCACTCAGTACAGGTATCAACACAGGTAAACTTGGTTACACTATTTGCTCTTGCCAGGCCACCCGTCCTACATCTGAGTTGAAGTAGGCAGCAAATTGGTCCCTCATTTGCCCTACTTCAACAGATGACCTGAGAGGGTGCTGATTAAATTCAGGCAAGGGGTTATGAGCGGCATCATCGAGTTCAAAATTCGGGTGCTCTCTAACCATCACAAAATTGACGGAGCGGTGGATGATGGGTTTGGTGTCTGTGTGGATCTCGGCCCGGGATGTCACTTCCGGTTTCGGCGTCTGTACGCTTGTACCTGTGTGCAGCGATGTGGGTGTTTCTTGCGTATCTTCACCCTGTATGACGTGGATGATGTTATTTCCGGTCTCGCCGTCTATGCACCTGACTTTTGCTATGTGTGTGTGTGTGGTGCGTCACTTCTGGGATTACATTAGCGATATGGTTCAGCATGTTCATTGGTTGCCTGCTCTTTTAAAAGACCTTGTCCCTTTGCACTTGATCACGCCCCTGACGAAGGCTAGGCTGAAATGCGCGTTGGGGTGGGTGCAAGTCTCAGGGCATCGCCATTATTATATAGGTAAGATCAGCTGTGCGGTGGTGGTCCTATGATTATTATATATATACACTTACCTTTACGTGGGCCAGCACACTGCATAAGCTTAGTTTGCACATTGATATGTATATTGAATGGATCCCTAACTATCTATATGGATTTTGATATGTTTAGTACTCTTTGATGCCCTGTATAAATCTGTACCCTTTTGGTATATTGTTTGTCTATGCACATTTGCACTTTATGTCTTTCCCATGTTCATGTTCTCTTTTGATGAAATAATAAAAATTTTGACTTTTATATAAAAAAAAGTGGGCTCTTTTGATCGTAGTTTCTTCTTCATCACAAAATTGTGTAGAACCACACACTCCTTCACCACCTCATCCACGGTTTCCAGTTTAAGATTAATGGCTGTGCTGAGAGTGTGCCTTTGGACAAGTATTCCAAAGGCACACTCTACAGTTCTTCTTGCCCTGGTCAGCCTGTAATTAAAAATTCTTTTGGTGTGGTCCAGGTCACGGCTAGAGTAGGGCTTGAGAAGGTTTTGGCACATCTGGAATGCCTCATCACTAACCATTACAAAGGGCTGTGGCGGACCTTCGGTGTTGGGAAGAGGCCGTGGCATGGGAAAATTGAACAGGTTGCCATACAACCTCCGGCCCATGTCTGAGTTCTTAAAAGCCTGGGAGTCATTCCCATGGCCAAATGCACCAATGTCCACTGCAACAAACTTACAGTCTGCATCAGAAATGGCCATGAGAACTGTAGAGAAGTACTTTTTATAGTTATAGTAGTCCGAGCCTGTACCTTTTGGGTTTTATAATCCAGATGTGTTTTCCATCCACCGCACCTAAACAGTTGGGGAAATAGCAAACTGTCCAGAATCTTTCTGCATGTTCAATCCAATTGTCCACGGTGGGCAGGGGCAGAAATTCTGGATAGAGAACGTCCCACAAAGCTCGGCAGGTGTCCACAACTATTCCCGACAAGGTGGATATTCCAAGCCGGTACTGGAAGTGCAGTGAAGAGAGGGTATCTCCAGTAGCTAGGAATCTGCAACACAAAGAAACAACAGCAAAAAATTAATATCTGTGCATATTGTTTTTTACAACACCATAGACAAAAAAACTTTAAGGCTGGAGTCACAAACAACGAATAAAAAATCGGTCCGATTTTTACGGTGCGAAATCGCACAAAGAATTCTTGTCCAGGGATCCATCTGTCATCCCATTTTCCGGCGAGGAACCGATTTTATTCACATCTAAGCATCAAATTGACATCCAATGCCAATGCCTGATGCTCTTTCCTGTTGACCTGGAGAAGTCTTGCGATTTAATCGCAAGTCACACGTGTGGTGCGTTTTCAATGCGATTTTTAATCACATCCATAGACTTGCATTGTCGAATCTGATCCGAAAATCGGTGACAATCGCAGCATGCTGCGATTGTCTCGGTCCGAGGAACGGATCCGATAAAAAAACCCATGATGAGAGCAGCACCATTGAATAACATTGGGACGAATGCAATGCGATTTTTTATCGTATTGCATTCGTCCGATTTAATCGCTAGTGTGACTCCGGCCTAGCACAAAAAAAGGGCATTAAAAAATAAATCTTCAGCCTTTTCTTTACTGGCATAAAAATAATGCTGCAGCCTTTGGTTAAGTACATGGCAGATAAAGAATTCAGCATGCTTTGGAATAGTACATCTGAGAACAGATAAAATTATGCAGGCATTGGTTTTTAAATACTACGTACCGTAATGTGACCAGGAGCCATTCCTCAGGAGGAATCACACGACGGAGATGTGTGTCCTGTCTCCGGATGACATCTTGGACACGACCAAGCAAATACATGAAGCTTTGTTGGGACATCCGTGTATAGTCCATAAATTTCTCCGGGTTTGCCTGTAGCTCGCTGTAGAGGGTGTGGTACGCTCCACGGCTCTCACGGAGTTCAACAATCGGATGTATCCACAAACGCCGGCGCTGCCGTCTTCGCTGTCTCTCTCTCTCCCTTTGTTCGAGGCAAGCAACTGCATAAGCCTGAGCCATCCTGATGTCCAGATCCAAGTTGAAGTGAAAACTCTTCCAGCGCAGATCCATGTCGTCAATATAAAAAGCAAGCAAATGTGAAGAATTAAGCTGAAAACAGGGTCTACTGTATATAACAAATTCCCATAACACATGCCCACTGCTATCCAATTGGTGGAGTGTGTTGCACTAATTGGTCAATGATTTTTCCTCCTGTGATTGTGACATCATGCGCATAAAAAAGACAAATGCATGGAAAACGTTTGAATAGAATACGCATACAATCACTTCATTTTTTTGCCTTAACGCGCACGATGATGCAAAAAAAAAAAAGCAGCGTTTACATGTGTGCACCAAACGCATCACTGAAAAACGCTAGTGTGAAACTAGCCTAACCCTAATGGAAATAAATACTTTTTTTATTTTATTATTTTTAAGGCTGGTTTCACATTTGCGTTTTTTAGCTCTGGAAAAAAACGCATATGTGCGCATGCGTTTTTTCCCCTATATATAACATGGGTGCGCATACCTGCGCGCTTGTAAGCGCATGTATGCGATTTTCATGCGCTGCGTTTTTTTGGGGTGTGCGTTTGTATTTTCCAGACGCAGCATGTTGCATTTTTTGGCCCTGCAAAAAAGCGCATGCGCACATATGCGCACGTTTTGCGCTAAAAATGGCCATTATAGCCTATGGATGCGCATATGTGCGCACTGGCATGCTCATGTATGCGTTTTTTTGCATATGCGTTTTTTTTTTTTAACCATGGAATTTAGGGGTTTGGGTTAGAGTTAGGGTTAGTTAAGGGGGTTTAGGGTTAGGGTTAGGGTCAGGGTCAGGGTTAGGGTTGGGGTTTGGGTCAGGGTTAGGGTTAAGTATGGTTTGGTTAAGGGTTAGGGTCAGGGTTAGGGTCAGGATTAGGGTTAAGTATGTTTTGTTAAGGGTTAGGGTCAGGGTTAGGGTTAGGGTTAGGGTTAGGGTCAGGGTTAGGGTTAGGGTTAGGGTCAGGGTTAGGGTTAGGGTCAGGGTTAGGGTTAAGTATGGTTTTGTTAAGGATTAGGGTTAGGGTCAGGGTTAGGGTTAGGGTTAGGGTTAGGGTCAGGGTTAGGGTTAGGGTTAGGGTCAGGGTTAGGGTTAGGGTCAGGGTTAGGGTTAAGTATGGTTTTGTTAAGGATTAGGGTCAGGGTTAGGGTCAGGATTAGGGTTAAGTATGGTTTTGTTAAGGGTTAGGGTCAGGGTTAGGGTTAGGGTTAGGGTTAGGGTCAGGGTTAGGGTCAGGATTAGGGTTAAGTATGGTTTGGTTAAGGGTTAGGGTCAGGGTTAGGGTTAGGGTTAGGGTTAGGGTCAGGGTTAGGGTTAAGTATGGTTTTGTTAAGGGTTAGGGTCAGGGTTAGGGTTAGGGTTAGGGTCAGGGTTAGGGTTAGGGTTAGGGTTAGGGTTAAGGTCAGGGTTAGGGTTAGGGTTAGTTAGGGTTTAGGGTTTGGGTTTGGGTTAAGTATGATTTGGTTAAGGGTTAGGGTCAGGGTTAGGGTTAGGGTTAGGGTCAGGGTTAGGGTTAGTAAAGTCATGGTTTGGGTAGTGTGAGGGGCCATCTAAAAATGTTGGAAAAAAACGCAAACGCGGTAAAAACGCACTAAAAACGCATACAAACGCATAAAAACGCTGCGTTTTTTTCATGCATGCTCATAAAAATGCTTGAAAAAAACGCAGCAGTTGTATGCTTTTGTATGCGTTTTTTCAATGCGTTTTTTTGCGGGAAAAACACGCTGCAAAAAAAAGCAAGTGTGAAACTAGCCTAAGGGGGTGATAAAGGGGGGTTTGATTTACTATTCTATACTATTACTATTTTTTTATTTTGATCACTGTGATAGGGTCCGGCAGATCTCGGCAGGTGCACTGCGCATGCATCTGCCATTTTCTCCTGTAAAAAGATGCTAGTGGCCCGGAGGACTTCACAGGGGGTTGCAGTGACAACGGAGGCACTGGGGGGATTGGGGACCCTATTTCTCTTTCCTCAGATGTGCGATCACATCAAAGGAGAGAGAAATTAAATGGGAAATCAGACTTTTTTTGCAGTCACCGTTATTCCGTTAATAACGGTGATCGCAACACTGGGGTTGGTAAAGACCGACCCAAATCATGTTCTCCAGGGTCTCAGCTACCCCTGATAGCCAAAACCCTGGAGAAATTCAGACTCTGAGGGGTGCTATACCCTTATTCTTCAGCACCATTAAAAAGCGGCGCTAAGGCATAAGTACCCTTAACTGCTGCGCCAAGGCGCAGGTTCAGTTACTCTATTGCCATGCGCCAGTGTGGGCCCGCACGGCAATAGTTAAAGCTGCCAGCCAATCAGAGGCTGGCAGCTGACGTCACACACATGTCGCCGGCGTATAAAATGGCTGGAGAGATCATTGCTGCAGGAGTGCAGCCAGGTAAGGAGAAAGTTTTTTTTTATTTTTATTGAAAGCAGCAAGCAGCACTATGTTTGCCCAGCAGGATGGAGGCACATGGACCATGTGTCTCCATCCTGCCTGGGGCAGAATAGAGACACGGATGCAGGAAGAGAGATATGGGGGCAGAATGGAGCTGGGGCAGGATTGGAGACATGTGGGCATGATTGGAGACATGGGGGCAGAATGGAGACAGGGGGAAGGATGGAGACTTGAGGGCAGGATGGAGACACGGGAGCAGGATGGGAGACAAGGGGCAGGATGAAGACACGGGGCAGGATGGGAGACAAGAGGGCAGGATGGGAGACATGGGGGCAGGATGGGAGACATGGGGCAGGATGGGAGACACGGGGCAGAATGGAGACACGGGGCAGGATGGAGACATGGGGCAGGATTGGAGATGTGGGCAGGATTGGAGACGTGAGGGAAGGATGGAGACACCGGGCAGGATGGAGACATGGAGGCAGAATGAAGATGGGGTAGAATGGAGACAAGGAGGCAGGATGGGAGACATGGGGGCATAATGTAGACAAGGGCAGACTGGAGCCAGGGGGCAGAATGGAGACATGGGGCAGGATTAGAGACACAGGGCAGGATGGAGATATGGTGTAGGATGGAGACAAATGGTGCAGGATCATGGGGCAGGATGTAGACAGATTTTTTGAGGATATTGTTTTAAATGGGGGAGGTGGTCCTGTTACCATGCAGAGGAACACCATTGCCTTTTTGTCTTCATCTGGTGTAGTTTAGAATTTGGGAAAAAAATAAGTAATGTGTTCTGCAAGCGGAGCTCTAGATAACTGTGTTATTTCCTGCAGAGACGAGCACTGGCTGGAAGAAATGATGGCGGTCTGTGCTGGATGAAGATGAAAAGTAAAGATGAAGGACTTCACCTAGAGACGTCACTGGTAATGCAGTGTGTTACCTGTACACTGACACTATACACTGTATACTATATATAGTGGTCCTGTGTACAATTTCACCAGAGATCAATGTATTACCTTTACACTATATACAGAGCTCCTGTGTATAATGTCACTGGTGATCATTGTATTACCTGTACACAGACACTGCATACTAAATACAGATCTGCTGTGTGTAATGGCACTTATGGTGATATTAGTTTTCTGTTTTTATTACTGATCAGTATTGTAGTATTCAGTCACTATGTGGTGGAAATATGTGGTCTGGTCATGGTGTGGTGGTATTTGTTCCTTGTATGTGGTATTATTGGCCATCATGTGGTGGTAATATGTGGTCTGGACATGGTGCAGTGGTATTTGTCCCTTGTATGTGATATTATTCGGTCACTGTGATGGTAATGTGTGGTCTGGACATGGTGTGGAGGTATTTGTTCCTTGTATATGGTATTATAAGTCACCATGTTGTGGTAATATGGTGTCTGGTCATGGTGCAGTATTTGTCCCCTGTATGTGATATTATTGGTCATTTTAAAAATTGAAAAATAAATAAAAATATACCTAAATTGCATTGAATATTTTAACAAATGTTTAATAGGTTAGAGTAGAGTAGGGCCCGGCCAAAAAAGTCTACCTTGTCGTGGTGGTGGCTTAAAAAATCTTTTGACTGTGGACAGTTTGAGGTGTTGAGGCGGGGCTGGGGTGAAGCCTGGGCAGAGTCTCAGGGGGCCCCGAAAATTTTGCCAGCATGGAGCCCCGAAATTCCTAGTGGCAGCCCTGCTCATCATACATCTAGATACATTCCTTGAGGGGTATAGTTTCCAAAATGGTGTCACTTGTGTTTTTTAATGTCACATCAGGGGCTTTCCAAATGCGACATAGCATCTGCTAATTATTCCAGCAAATTTTGCATTCAAAAAGTCAAATGGCGCTCCATTCCTTCATATCCCTTCTCTGCGCCAAAACAGTAGATTTCGTAGGTATTGGTGTGCTCAGGAGAAATTGCACAACAAATTTTGTGCATTATTTATTGCTTTGTGAATATGGTTTTGAGCACCTTGAGCAGTGCAGTGTTTAGAATGGTGTCACAAATTGGTATTTTCTGTTACATAGACCCCTTAAAGTCACTTCAAATGTGATGTGGTCCCTAAAAAAGGTTTTGTGAATTTTATTGGAAAAATGAGAAATCGCTGGTCAATGTTCAATCCTAACTTCCTAGCAAAAAAAATTATGTTTTAAAAATTGTGCTGATGTAAAGTAGACATGTGGGAAATGTTATTAACTATTTTGTGTGACATAACTCCTGGTTTAAGGGCAAAAAAAATGAAAGTTTGAAAATTACTACATTTTTACCAAATTTCATTTTTTTCACAAATAAATGCAAAACATATTAAATAAATTTTACCACTATCATTAAGTACAATATGTCACAAAAAATCAGTCACAGAATCACTGGGTTTATTGAAGTGCTCCAGAATGATAACCACATAAAGTGACATTGGTCAGAATTGTAAAATTTGGGAAGGTTGTGGAGGTGAAACTATGCTTGGGGGTTGAAGAGGCTTAACCCCTTCACAACATTTGTGGTACTAGTACTACGCATGTTGTGTCTCCCCCTTTGGTATGGACTCTGGCGCTGAGCCCACATATTTTCCAGCATGTCAGCTGTTTTGAACAGCTGATATATGCCTAGAACAGCGGCAGGTCGCATCGCGGATCCACCCACGGCTATCAAGCCATTAAATGCTGCTGCCAAACTCTGACAGCAGCATTTAACATGCGATTCCGGCAATCATGCCGGAAATCTGCCCATTGGTGACCCCATCACATGACCGCGGGTCACTGATGGGTTGTCATGACAACCAGAGATCTCCTGCAGATGTTTATGGTTGTGAATGCCCGGTGGTAGGCGTTTATAGCAAGTGAGTAATTCTGCTACATACAGGTGATCTGATCATTGCCTGTATGTAGCAGAGCTGATCAGGTTTTGGCAGCTTCTAGTCTCCCATGGGAACTATTGAAGCATGCCAAGAGTAAAAAAAAAGTTTTTAAAAATATTAAAAAAATAAAAACATAAAATTTTAAATCACCCCCCCTTTCACCCCATTCAAAATAAAACAATAAAAAAAAAATCAAACAAACACATTTGGTATCGCCACGTTCAGAATTACCCGATCTACCAATATAAAAAAGAATTAGCCTGATTGCTAACAAGAAAAAAGTGAAAATGCCAGAATTACGTTTTTTTGGTAGCTGCAATATTGCATTAAAATGCAATAATAACAGGCTATCAAAAGACAGTATCTACACAAAAATGGTATCATTAAAATGTCAGCTTGGCATGCAAAAAAAAAAGCCCTCACCCAACCCGAGATCATGAAAAATGGAGGAGCTACAGGTCTTGGAAAATGACGCAATTTTTTTTTTTTTTAACAAACTGTTTTTTTTTCTCCACTTAAATAAAAAAAAGATAGACATGTTTCGTGTCTAAGAACTTGTAATGACCTGGAAAATCATGATGGCAGGTCAGTTTTAGCATTTGGTGAACATGGCAAAAAAAATCCAAAAAAAACGTTGTGGAATTGAACTTTTATTTTCAATTTCACCACACTTGGAATTTGTTTCCTGTTTCGCGTAAAATATATGGGAAAACCAATGGTGTCATTCAAAAGTACAACTCATCCTGCAAAAAACAAGCCCTCACATGGCCATGTTGACAGAAAAATACGGTTATGGCTCTGGGAAGAATGGGAGCGAAAGACAGAAACACAAAAACGTCTCAAAGGGGTTAAATATGTATGTTACCTAAACACCAACTGTCCATATGCCAAACCAGACGTCATCTAAATAGGAAGTAAAAGGAAACACGGCATAGCTCACAATTAAAACCTTGTGGCAAAGATAAATTGATAAAGGTTCTGAGCCCTGAAGGAGGCCGCCCTCCTAATCTGTGTGACTAAAAAATAGGGCCCATTAAATTTTAGTATCAAGTTACTGGTGCACAAATACACTATGTGGACAATATACAAACATATACATACACGATGCATCAGCGATGAATGAATGCATGCACTCCACTATTGCTGCAAAAGCCATCAAACTACGTCAAGGTGTCCTTCAATATGATTGGTCCCTAAACACTAGATGTGCTACATAACCATGTGCCAGACCAGGCCTAGTCTGAATGGGGAGTGAAAGGAAACCAGGTGTAGCTCACAATTAAAACCTTGGGTGTTTTTTCTTTTTTCTATCACCGTAAAATTGGAGTCGCACATAGCAACTTACCAGCGATCCCGACAACGATATCAACGTGTCAGGATCGCTGGTAAGTTGCTATGTGATCGCTGGTGTGCTGTCACACAGACAGCTTCACCAGCGATCAGCACGCCGACGCCGAGGTGCGGAGCGAGCCCAGGAGCAGCGGACAAGTGTGCCTGCTGTTCCAGTTCTCCACCAGCAGAGGATGCGCCTGCGTCCCCGGCCTCTCCTGGCGGCGTCCAGCTGCCTCCTGGTCTACAGCGTGAGGCGGCGGTGGCAGGTACACACTTCGCGGGCTCCTGGTCCCCAGCGTGAGGCGGCGGCAGCACCACCTGTAACTTGCTGGTAACTAACGTACACATCGGGTACGTCCCTTGGATACCCGATGTGTATGTTAGTTACCAGCTGATCGCTGGTCTCCCGCCTGTCACACACAGCGATGCGTGCTGGCCAGCGGGAGATCCGTGATGAAAAAAATGTCCAGAGGTTTCTTGCAGCGATCAGCGATACCGGCAGGGGGGCTGGTCGCTGATCGCTGTCACACACAGCGATCTCGCTGGTGAGATCGCTGTTGTGTCACAAAACTCGTGACTCAGCAGCGATCTCGCTAGCGAGATCGCTATGTGTGACGGGGCCCTAACTGCTTCTATGTATTTAGTTAACTCCCAGGTTCTTCCAGTAGCTCATGTCTGTTGAGATTTAAACTCATATTCTGCATTGTGAAATGCAAAATTATTGATAGTTGCCATGAGCTGCACTGTTGTGCGTTAGAATGTAAAAACGACTTGCTGTCCATATGTTTAACATGTTAAGCATCTTTTAACCGATTTAAGTTTCCAAAATTGTGATGGGGTTTAAAAATCTGACCTATCATTCTTCAGGCTGCTTCCACTTGAAAACTGATCACTATTTTATACATAAAAGTAAAAAAATGGTAGTGGCAAAGCTATCGAAAAAAAAAAAAACAACTAAAAAGATGTTTCTGGATCAATGCAGTCGGTGAGTTTGCTCGAGTTTAAAAGACAACATATGTACATGCCCTAAACCTTCCTCTACAAAAATAATAGACCAATATGGCTACTTTCACATTAGCGTCGTGCGACACACGTCGCAATGCATCGCTTTGGGGAAAAAACGCATTCTGCAAAGTTGCCCGCAGGATGTGTTTTTTCTCCATTGACTTACATTAGCGACGCATTGCCACACGTCGCATCCGTCGTGCGACGGATGCGTCGTATTTTGGCGGCCGCAACGCACACAAAAACGTTACATGTAACTTTTTTTGTGCGTCGACTCCGCACAAAAAATGAAAAGGTGATTCAGTTTCATTAGGAATGCCCCTGTTTGAGGAAGCCTGTGAGGCGAAACGGCGCTGTCGGGGTGGCTGTGATAGACCAGACCAGTACCTGTAACATATGTAAGTTCAGGAGATTATTATGCCCATAGATGACTGGCGTTTTATATGCAGCAAAATAAAGAGATTTAAGTGGCTAGCAGCATTTCATGCAGCAAGTGGATGAACATTCCTAATTAAACTGAATCACCTTTTTTTTATCTCTCAGTTGTGACTTGGTAGGTGCACTGAATATAGGACGGTGCTTTTTCAATACAGTGGCTAGCATTTATTTGCAGCAGGCAACTATTGGCACCTTTTTTATGCACTTTTCCTGCATATTTTGCACACAAAATCAACTTTATTGCATTAAGCTCTTTATTTTTCTGAGGTATAGGTGACTGGAATTTATATGAAAAAGTGAATGCTCATTCTGAGGGGCATTATACACCATTTTCTCAGCAGTGGATTTTTGTGCATTTAATAAAAGGCTGCGCTTTTTTCAATAGGGTGGCTACCATTTTATATGCAAGAGCACCAAACAACCCCAAGATGTAGTTGCAAAAAGTTAAACTGTCGACATGGTTGAGAAATTGATTAAGGTCTTCTTGACGACTGCGAAATGCAGAAACTCTTGTTCCTGGTAGTATGAGATTCAGTTCTTGCAGCCTTGATCCCAATAATTCTGCCTGCCTCTTTGACAATTTCCAATCTCTACCCAAGTCACTTAGATCAGCTTGACTGAACAGATGTGGAAATAGATGTAGAAGGCTCAAAGTCTGGGTCTGCAGCAGTTTCATTTTCCACTGAAATCGTTAGTTCATCTTCGTCGTCCTCCATTGTCCACATTTTGGGCAGCTTTGGAACACAAAGACTTTTATTGTGTGGCACTGGTCTTATGGCTGAAGGAAGATTAGGATTTTCTATTGATTTCTTGTTCTTTGCTGAATATCCTGTTACATTTGTAAGGCAGAAATAGCAATCTGTTACATGATCTCTCTTCTCTCTCCATATCATTGGGACAGCGATCTTGGGATCTTGAGAAGATGCAGGAACAATCCTCTGATTCTGGCCTCCTAACAGCACCAGCACCCTCCACAGCATTGAAGGTCGTGATCCATTCAGCCATGCTTTAAGTATGTCAGTATTGTCTTTTGATTCCTCCCCTGCCCAGGAGATGTGGTATGTTCTGTACACGTTCAGCCGAGTGATTCACTGCGCCTGTGCGGAATTCGTATAATAAGTGCTTGCATATATGTAGATCAGCGATTTATGTTATTTCAGTGGAAAATTAAGAATATACTGTTTCAGAAAAAGTTCATATGAGTTTTTAGAATTATAACAGAATATTATAATGTTTTATATCATTTCTCAAAAACCTTACGTGATAGGAAAAATCTGAAGTCATTTCTGAAATCAGCATGAAAAACATCTATCAGGAAAACTCAAAATTGTCCGAGGGACAAAACCTTTGTAACACAGTATTATCTTAGTGTAGAAGAGGCCTGAGCTCTGGGATAAACGAGATGTGGCTTATCAAGATCGCAGCAGAAGGGATGCATCTTGGACGTACATCTGTCGGCAGATGTATGAACTCCCGAGAAGAGCAAACGACAATGAGTAAGTACCAAAAAATCTGTTAAGCATTTTATGGCTTTATGTATTTTTTGTTTTTTCAAATTACTTACATTTTGATAATCAAGCGATTGTTATCAATACCTGTAATTAACCTACATGCTTAGACATACCAGTATGCCCAAAATTACTAAGTGTTAATATTTTTGAATTGCTGACTTATGCACACTTGTGTGTAATTATTTATGTTTTTTTATTTTGTAATTTGTGGATTTTTGAAAGACATGACAAAATAGACTAGAATAGAACAGAATTAACCCAAATTTAATTTTTTTTTTCACTTTTCATTACAACAGTGAATGATATCATCCACCGGTGGTGCAGTTGCAAGGATATCTACTATTGTGAGCAACAACAAAAGGCCAAAAGTGGCTCAGCGGCCTCAAGAAACAGGTCTTATATCTTAATAGAGCGCTATCAGCTTTTGACCCCTATTTTGGATCTTTGCCGTATGTTTATAATTTTATTCCCTATATTGCCCATATTTTAGAAAAAAAAGTTCATTTTGTGAAACTGACGATTAAATAATGTATACTTTTTTTTTACAGTAACAATTCCATCATACGTGACTGGGAGACAGCATCAGAGTCCGATATGGCAGTCTTGAATCCCATGGGCGAATCTTGGGATCTTGAGAAGATGCAGGAACAATCCTCTGATTCTGGCCTCCTAACAGCACCAGCACCCTCCACATCAACAGCTGCAGCCACTGGTGAACCAATGCCACCAAAAGCACCAGCAACAAACACAGAGGAAATTGAAGAGCGGCAGAGCAGCAACCCAACCCTTCTGCTGGTTAACTCGCCCTTTGCAGCCCCCATTTCCCAAAAACTTAGGTGGAGGAGGGAGCTCCCTATCATCACCACCAGGCCCAACATAGATAGTGGTGCTTAAACTATCTGTTGCACATAATGAATGAGGATGGGAAAGAAGCTTTTCCACAAGGTCTGGCCTGATACATGCGGGACATTGATCGACCTCTGCGGCTCCATGAATGCAATGTGATCCATATAATTTTGATCGCATGCACAAAACCTAACAACCCCAGGAAGGTCTTTGATTTACTCGATGACTGGTTCCAGTCACCACGCAACCATCTGTGACCACCAGACGAGGAGAAAGCCACCACGGGCCCATCAAGACTGCCACCACCACAGCGCACACCCCAATACCAACACCCTATCGCAAGGTTGAGACAACAACCCTTCATTTGGGACCAGATGCCTGGACATAGGCATGTGGAATGGTCGGGTCTATGTGAGCAAATGGCCACTTTTATCCCTCAGAAAGGAGCCATCCTTGGCAAGGCCTGGCCCTACCGAGGGGGTGCATTTTGTGGGCCATGCTGACACATACCATCACCCATACAAACAACAAGCTTTGAGGCAAGGTTATTCTTACCTTGCAGGTTCTGCTCTCACCCAGGTAATGGGTCAAACTTTGTCACCCTCCGAAACATCTCTGTCAGAACATCTTCCTTCCACAAAGCGTACAAAACTAACATACTACAATTTATAATAACAGGAGTGTTAGTATGCTGTTATTGTGGTTTGTGTGAAGTATTGCTATTTTCATTTTGATATTTTCTCACCTTTATCACATATGCATATGAAGAACTATGTTTCATAATATGTTGTACTTCTTGTGTTAATAAAACTTGTTTGATTATTATAGTCATGCATCCTAATTGGAAAATGCACAAAGCTAATTTACGCAAAATTTTCTTTTAAAACGCAAAAATACCATACTTTGTTTTAAACATACACAAGAACAAGGATAAGTGAAAAAAATAACTATCCATTTAAAAATCATGGATGAAAAAGTGCTCATTCTGCCATGCAGTTCCCCCTCTGGAGTGAAGAAATAGGATATTAAAATATCATGAATCTTAAGGCTGGAAGGCTGATGTCATGTAGTCGGGCCAGAGGGAGCAAAGAAAGGAATGGCCACATCATCTTCTGTTTTACGGCCGTCAGCATATCCACATTCTTGCATGCGGGTAAAGTTATGTAACACCACACATGCATTGATGCCTCCATTAACAATAGGTTCACTTAGTTGGAGGGCCCCCAGAAACACACGTCATTTGGCACAAAAGATGCCAATGTCACACTCCATCATTCTGTGTTGTGAATTCATTTTCTTTCTGGTTGCCTCTGGTTTCTGGCGAGGGAGCTGGTTGTGCTGACAGAGGAGTTGTGAGTTCTCTTTCTGGGCTCCCTCTGGTGGTGGCAGGAGGTAATGAAGCTGATTTAATTAACAGAGACTGTTGTGAGTTCATTTTCCCCTTCACCATTGAGGTCTGATGAACTCCCTCTTCTGGTGAAGGAAGGTAGTGAGGCTGATTACCAAGCATCTGGGCAGGATGATGATGACTGGGTGATGGGAATTGCTGACTGGATATAAGGCAGCTGACGCCCTTCTGCCTTGCTGGTGATCTCTCTGAGGGATTCTAGGAGACCAGTCTGATTCCTCCTCCTCAAAAGCTAAGTTTTGTGCTCTGCCTTTTGCATTTGTGTTTTGGTTTCGTTTTTCCTTGTTTTTCTGGATTTCTGCCATTCCCTGCTGGGGTGTGCTGAATTCCTTTTTGCTCAGTCTTCAGAAGATACCTGAGGGCTGATATAGTCTTTTTGAAGCCTAGCGTCTTCAGGGTTTTTTCCTATCAGCTGTTGGCTCTTGTTTTGATAGGGTTTTGGCGGATTACAGACAGCAGCTTTTCTATCCTGTCCTATGTAGTTAGCTTGGGCCCCATCTTTTGCTCAGCCTATCTTTCTATCTGTGTGAGTGTTTTTTCATCTTGCTTCACTGTCATTATATGTTGGGGGCTGCCTATTGCTTTGGGGTCTGCTCTGGGGCAGTTTAGATTTCCCTTTCTGTCTTTAGGCTATGTAGTTCTCCGGCTGTGATCGAGGGGTCTAGGGCACCGTAGGAACCCCCCACGGCTACTGCTAGTTGTTGTTGATAGGTTCAGGGGTCTGTAATCCGATAGCTGCCAACTTCTCTGGTTTTCTGGACTTAGCTAGTATTTCTGTTTTTGCCTCCTATGGTGACTCATTCATAACAGAATCAACAGCCATACTGCAGATCCTAGAGTACTCAATAGCAGGAAAGAATTGTAAAAAAAAAAAAGTGTATATTTTTTCCTCTATATCTCTGAGGCCGTAGGGGGAATTTTTTTTTCTCTCAATGGAGATAAGGCAATTGTCTGATCGTGTGGAGCAGCTCGCTGCGGAAGTGCGGGGAATTTCCGCCTACCTTGCTCATTCACATGCTGCTGAACCAAAGATCCCTACTCCTGATGTGTTTTTTGGGGATCGGTCTAAATTTTTGAATTTCAAAAATAATTGTAAATTATTGTTTGCCTTGAAGCCTAACTCGTCAGGGAGCTCCGTGCAGCAGGTTAAAATTGTCATCTCTTTGCTGCGTGGCGATCCCCAGGATTGGGCGTTTTCTTTGAAACCAGATGATCCTATTCTGACTAATGTGAATGCATTTTTTCAAGCCTTGGGGTTGTTGTATGACGAACCTAATGCTATTGATCAGGCTGAAAAGACCCTGTTGGCATTGAGCCAAGGTCGAGATTCTGCAGAATTGTACTGTCAAAAATTCCGAAAGTGGGCGGTCCTTACTACCTGGAATGATAATGCCTTGGCAGCTCTCTTTCGGAAGGGTTTGTCAGAAACTGTAAAAGATACTATGGTGGGATTTCCTGTTCCCTCTGGTCTTGACGATTCTATGTCATTAGCCATTCAGGTTGATCGGCGTTTACGTGAACGCAGGACTGCACGAGAGGTGTTGCCACCTGTTGAACAAGTGTCTGAATCTATGCAATGTGATAGAGTTTTGTCTAGGGAGCAACGTCAGGAGTTCAGAATGCGTAATAAGCTGTATTTTTTTTGTGGAGATGCCTCGCATATTATTTCTGTCTGTCCTAAACGAGAGAAACGTTTTGCACACACATTTTCTGTGGGTGGTGTTCAACCTAAGTTTTTTCTGGCAATTACTCTGATCTGCTCCCTGTCCACATTTTCCGCCAAGGCTTTTGTGGATTCGGGAGCAGCCCTGAACCTAATGGACTTGGATTTTGCTAAACGTTGTGGATTTCCGATGACACCTCTGCAGACGCCTATCCCTTTGAGGGAGATTGATGCTACTCCTTTGGCGAAAAATAAACCTCAGTTTTGGACCCAGGTGGTAATGCGGGTCGCCCCAGACCATCAAGAAAATTGCAGATTTTTGGTGTTGCATAATTTGCCTGATACCATTGTTCTGGGGTTTCCCTGGTTGCAAATTCATAATCCAGTTTTGGATTGGAAATCTGTGTCTGTGGTGAGTTGGGGTTGTCGGTGTGCCCTTAGTGAGGCTCCGGTTTTTTCCACCTCACCTCAGTCGCATGATGTTCCTGACTATTTGGCGGATTTTTATGATGTATTTAGTGAGAATGAGTCTGCGTCTTTGCCTCCTCATAGGAGTTATGACTGTGCAATTGAACTGAGCCCGGGGTGTAAATTTCCCAAGGGTCGGCTCTTCAATTTATCTGTACCCGAGCACGAGGCTATGCGATCCTATATTAAGGAGGCGTTGGAGAAGGGTCATATTAGACCATCCTCTTCACCCTTAGGTGCTGTTTTTTTTTCGTGGCCAAAAAGGATGGTTCATTAAGGCCTTGTATTGATTATCGTGCCCTCAACAAAATTACTATTAAATATCAGTATCCGTTACCCCTGATTTCGGATCTATTCTCCAGAGTTAAAGGTGCTTGCTGGTTTACCAAGCTTGACCTCAAGGGGGGTGTATAATCTTATCCGCATTAAGCATGGGGATGAATGGAAGATGGCGTTTAATACTCCGGAGGGACATTTTGAGTACCTGGTGATGCCTTTTGGGCTCACTAATGCCCCTTCTGTCTTCCAGTGCTTCATGAACGATATTTTCTGAGACTTTGTGGATAAATTTTTGATTATCTATCTGGATGATATTTTGATCTTCTCCAAGGATTGGGATTCTCATGTGGAACATGTTCGGACTGTGTTCCAGATCTTGAGGGAGAATTCCCTGTATGTTAAAGGATCGAAATGCCTTTTTGGGGTACAGAGGATTTCTTTTTTGGGATTTATTTTGTCTCCGTCAACTATTGAAATGGACCCGGCCAAGGTACAGGCCATTTATGATTGAGTTCAGCCCACTTCTTTGAAGGGCCTCCAGAAGTTTTGGGTTTTGCTAATTTTTATCGGAAATTTATAGCAAAATTTTCTAGTATTGCCAAGCCATTGACTGATCTGACTAAGAAGGGTGCTGATGTGTTGAATTGGTCTCCGGAGGCTGTTTCTTCCTTTCAGGAGCTGAAGCGAAGATTCACTGCTGCCCCGATTTTGCGGCAACCTGATGTCTCACTCCCGTTCCAGGTAGAGGTGGCCGCTTCTGAGATTGGTGCAGGAGCTGTTTTGTCCCAAAAGGATCCTGTAACATCTAAAATGAATCCCTGTGCTTTCTTTTCCCAAAAGTTCTCTCCATCTGAACGTAACTATGATGTGGGGAATCGGGAACTGTTAGCCATGAAATGGGCATTTGAGGAGTGGAGACATTGGTTGGAGGGAGCTAAACATCAAGTCATGGTCCTCACTGACCACAAGAATTTGATTTACCTGGAGTCGGCCAAACGCTTGAACCCTAGACAGGCCAGGTGGGCCTTGTTTTTTACACGTTTTGATTTTGTGGTCTCTTTTCTTCCTGGCACTAAGAATGTCAAGGCTGACGCTCTCTTTAGGAGCTTCTTTGCTGATTCTCCTGTGGTGACCAAGCCTGCTACCATCTTAGGCGAAGGGGTAGTTCTTTCTGCCATCTCGCCCGATTTGAGACGTGCTCTGAAAGAGTTTCAGGAGGACAAACCTGAGCGTTTTCACAGTGGAAAGTTGTATGTTCCTGACCAGTGGAGGAAGAGAGTGATGTCTGAAGTTCATTGCTCTGCATTGGCTGGTCATCCAGGTATTTTTGGTACTAGAGATCTGGTGAATCGATCTTTTTGGGGGCCCGCCTTGTCTCGTGATGTCAGGAATTTTGTGCAGTCCTGTGGGTCTTGCTCCCGGTCTAAACCTTGTTCTCGCTCTAGTGGCTTGTTGATGCCTTTGCCGGTGCCCAGGAGGCCATGGACCCATATTTCAATGGATTTTATCTCAGATATGTCTGTCTCTCAGAGAATGACTGTTATTTGGGTGATTTGTGATAGATTCTCTAAGATGGTCCATCTTGTACCACTCCCTAAGGTGCCATCTTCCTCTGAGTTGGTGCCCTTGTTTTTGCAACAGGTGGTTCGCTTGCACGGGATTCCTGAGAACATTGTATCTGACAGAGGAGTTCAGTTTGTGTCTAGATTTTGGAGGACTTTCTGTTCCAAGCTGGGAATTCAGTTGTCCTTCTCCTCTGCGTTTCACCCTCAGACCAATGGGCAGACGGAGAGAACAAACCAGACTTTGGAGTCGTATTTGAGATGTTTTATTTCTGCCGATCAGGATGATTGGGTTTCATTTTTGCCCTTGGCCGAATTTGCTTTAAATAATAGAGCTAGTTCTGCCACTTTGATGTCACCTTTTTTTTGTAACTTTGGTTTTCACACTCGATTCTCTTCAGGGCAGGTGGAGCCTTCTGCCTGCCCAGGTGTTGACACTGTGGTGGAGAGAATGCACCAGATCTGGGACCAAGTAGTGGATAAGTTGTCTCTCTCCCAGGAAAAGGCCCAGCGGTTTTCCAACCGGCGTAGGACCGTTGGTCCCCAGTTTAAGGTGGGTGATATGGTTTGGTTGTCATCAAAAAATATCGCTATGAAGGTGGCTTCTCCTAAGTTTAAGCCTAGATTTATTGGACCTTACAAGATTTTGGAGATTATTAATCCGGTCTCTTTTCGGTTGGCTCTTCCTGTCACATTTAAAATTCATAATGTGTTTCATAAGTCCTTGTTGAAGAGGTTTGTTGAACCAGTAGTTCCTGTGGTGGCACCTCCTGACCCTATATTGGTTGAAGGTAACATGGAATATGAGGTAGAGAAGATACTGGATTCCCGTCTGGCTAGACGGAGACTCCAGTATTTGGTTAAGTGGAAGGGTTATGGTCAGGAGGATAATTCCTGGGTCTCTGCCTCTGATATTCATGCCGAAAGATTGGTGCGTGCCTTTCATCGGGCTCACCCGGATCGCCCTGGTGGCATGGATGAGGGTTTGGTGACCCCTCCTCAAGGGGGAGGTACTGTTGTGAGTTCATTTTTCCCTTCACCGTTGAGGTCTGATGAACTCCCTCCTCTAGTGAAGGAAGTTAGTGAGACTGATTACCAAACACCTGGGCAGCTAGATGATGACTGGGTGGCTGGAATTGAGGACTGGATATAAGGCTGCCGACGCCCTTCTTCCTGGCTGGTGATTTTCCTGCTGGATTCTTGGAGACCAGTCTGATTCCTGCATCTCAAAGCTAAGTTTTTCTGCTCTGCTTTGTACTCTTCAGTTTTGTTTTTGTTTTTTGGGAGTTCTGCCATCCCCGGCCGGGGGTGAGCTGAATTCCATTTTTGTCTCTGATCTGTTGATATTTTGCTCTGTCTTCAGAATATACCTGAGTGCTGATATAGTCTTTTGAAGCCTAGCGACTTCAGGGCCTGTATTTCCTATCAGTTGGTTGGCTCATTTTGATAGGGTTTTGCGGATGGCAGACAGCAGCTTTCCTATCCTGTCTTATATAGTTAGCTTGGGCCCCATCATTTGCTCAACCTATCTTTCTATCTGTGTTAGTGTTTTCATCTTGCTTCACAGTCATTATATGTTGGGGGCTGCCTATTGCTTTGGGGTCTGCTCTGGGGCAGTTTAGTTTTTCCCCTTTCTGTCTTTAGGCTATATAGTTCTCCGGCTGTGATCGAGGGGTCTAAGGCACCGTAGGAACCCCCCACGGCTACTGCTAGTTGTTGTGGATAGGTTCAGGGGTCTGCAATCCGATAGCTGCCAACCTCTCTGGTTTTTCTGGACTTAGCTGGTATTTTGTTTTTTCCTCCTTCGGTGACTCATCAAAACACTAGCGTCTTCAGGGCTTTTTTCCTATCAGCTGTTGGCTCTTGTTTTGATAGGGTTTTGGCGGATTACAGACAGCAGCTTTTCTATCCTGTCCTATGTAGTTAGCTTGGGCCCCATCTTTTGCTCAGCCTATCTTTCTATCTGTGTGAGTATTTTTTCATCTTGCTTCACCGTCATTATATGTTGGGGGCTGCCTATTGCTTTGGGGTCTGCTCTGGGGCAGTTTAGATTTCCCTTTCTGTCTTTAGGCTATGTAGTTCTCCGGCTGTGATCGAGGGGTCTAGGGCACCGTAGGAACCCCCCACGGCTACTGCTAGTTGTTGTTGATAAGTTCAGGGGTCTGTAATCCGAGAGCTGCCAACTTCTCTGGTTTTCTGGGCTTAGCTAGTATTTCTGTTTTTGCCTCCTACGGTGACACATTAATAACAAGAGACCTGCCACCTGATAATGAGGATGAGGAGTGGACATCTGGAATCTCAGACTGGATTTAAGACAGCCGACTCCCTATTCCCATGCTGGTGATTTTTTCCTGCCTCCTGAGGTCTTAGTTTCCAGCTCAGTTCCTGCCTTCTCAAGCTAAGTTGTTCTCTGCTTATGTTCACCTTTGATTTGGTTCAGTCTATTCAGTTTTTTGTGTGGTCAGCCAGCCCCGGCTGGGGCTGTGCTGAATTTCCACTCATGTCATTGTATGTGCTAGTTTGCTTTTTGTCCCTTATTAGATTGGCCTCTTTTTGCTTTGTTCTCAGAATATGCCAGAGTGCTGATAAAGTGGGAGAAGTCTAGTGACTTCAGGGTATTTTTTGCTATCAGAAGTGTTGGACGTTTTTGCAGGGTTTTTTGGCGTGATTGCAGACAGTATCTTTCCTTTCCTGTCCTTTCTAGTTAGTGTGGGCCCCATCGTTTGCTCAGCCTATTTTACTACCTGTGTTTGTGCTTTCATCTTGTCTCACCATCAATACATGTGTGGGGGCTGTCTATTCCTTTGGGGTCTGCTCTGGGGCAGTTTAGATTTCCCCTTTTCTTGCTTTAGGCTTATTTAGGATCAGGGGTCTGCAATCCGCGTAGTTACCAACCTCTCTGGTTTTCTGTGACTTAGCTGGGTCTTGTTTTCCTCCTCTGTGACCCATTCATAACAATTCTGTATGCATGAGCAAGATGGTAGTTAAAAATCTGCCTCTGGTAATTGAGTTCTTGATGGGGATAGGGCCGCATCACATGTAGTGATAATTAAAAGACCTCATCTGCAAAACATGGTGGGGGTACAGCAAGGTCATTATTGTTAAGGCAGTGGCCCATAACAGAAGTGATAAAAATTCTGGAATCACCTGTCCCACCATAAGGCCCAATATCAACTACATATAATCACTGTCCACTGACGCTAACAGTATAACCGAACAACACTGTTTATAGTTTAAATATTGGGACCCAGACTTTGGTGGCTTCTTCATGATGTGTTTGCCATCTATGGCCCAGATGCAGTTAGGGAATTGGGTTTTGTCATAAAATCCACATGACACTTTCATTTCAACCAATCTCGTTACCCAGGTTTTGGCATAACAGCTGAATGGAGGATGAGCTATATATGTGCACAGGTGTGCTTCACAATTGATGAAATCATAGACTTAACCAGGAGAAATTTGAAATGAAGTGTGGCAAACAAAACACCAGTAGCTAGGAAACTAATGCACACATTAAAACTTACATAATTTTAATCTGCTACATAATATTAATAGTAAACCAATAATCAAAACACATTATTTTTGTATTGGGGCCGAGAGCATATTAAATTACATCTCTCTCAACATATGGCAGGGATATAATTACAACAGTGGAGTACTCCCAATACTATAGCAAACTAGGAACAGAGCGGAGTAAACCGAAATCCACCAAAGGATAATATGAATCAAGTGAATTTTATTAAAACATCACATTAAAAACATGTTAGACAAAAAAATACATAATAACGATTAGAGAACTGTGGAGGAGATATGAAGGTAGGGGTACCCCTTTGAAAAAGCAGGTATGCGAAACACATCAGGGGCTGCAAGGAAGACATCAGCAGTCCAGACTCACTAGTGGTAAGCAGGCTTTATCTTTTATGGCAGAGTATATTATGGGTGTACAGGATACACTCTATAATTCATTGTATTGTCTACCATTTACCTACACTCATGCTGCAGTGATATTTTGGTCCCTGCTTCCCCAAATCTTACTCTGACCTCTACCCTCTCCTTTGCCTACCTTCATGTCTCCTGCACAGTTCTCTAATCGCTATCATGTATTTTTTGTCTAACATGTTTTTAATGTGATGTTTTAATAAAATTTACTTGATTCATATTATTCTTTGGTGGATTTCAGTTTGCTCTGCTCTGTCTCTAGTTCACTATAACAATACCATTACAAAAATTACAAAATCGCATTCATTTCAAATGTAAAAAAAAATTACCTTAGTGTCAAGAGAAGCCAAACAAGACAGCAGGGTTATTAGGAGGAAAAAGACAATAAGCCTATATGTGCTCCCAGTGTTAAACAAGGAAACATGGCCTTTTATAGGTTTTGGCTCAAGGATTAGTTAAGCTTATAGTGAAAACACATGCAGAAAATCACATCACAATTGCACAAAAATCGGATGTTATTCGCATCACATACGCTGATACTGGGAAACAAAATCGCAAAATCACAATACATTCACAGAAGAATTGGAAACAAAATTGCATGTATGTATGTCTCCGGCTTTGGTCTCAAACACGTGTGACTTAATCTATAAGCAACTAGAACCTTCTCTCACATTAGCTAATGTTAGAGTTCATGATTCCTCCATTAGCAGGACTTTGAATAACCATGGTGTGCAGGACAACATTTCAATGAGAAAACCACAACTTTCCAAAGCGAACATTGTTACCCATCTGCAGGTTTGCACCAATCTCCTGAGCAAGCCAGAACGCTATTGGAACAATGTTTTTATGGACAGATGAGACCAAAATAGAGCTTTGTAGTTTAAATCTATGTTTGAAAAAAGCTTTACAGCATAAAAAGCTCATACCATCTGTAAGACATGATTGTGGTAGTATCATAGCGCATGTTTTGCTGCATTTGGGTAAGGACAGCTTGCCTTCACTGATGAACCAAAAAAATCTGAATTTTATCAGCAAATATTAAATGATAATGTCAGTACATCTGGTCATGAGCTGAATATGAAGGGAACGTGGATTGTCATTCTACAAAAGAATGTTCAAGGCACCACTCCAGCATTGCTGTTCTTTCAGCGCTGGAGTGACGCTTTCGATGTAAGCTTCCTGTCCCTATTCTTATACTCACCTTCCGATGGCTTCACTTTTTATCAACACCTATCTGGTTCCTCAGCGCCATCTTGGCCCATAGCTGTCTGTAAGTCCAAAATTGCATCATAAGAGCTCAATGCAAGTCTATGAGAGCCAGAATGAGTTTCTCATTGAGATGTATCGAAAAGTGACCTCTGCGTCGCTCCATGAAACACTGGAACTGCTGGCAGCCGAATTTTCTCCGGAAAATGATGGGGTGACGCTGGAAAAGTATGAAGATGGTTGAAAGTGAGTTTGAGACAAGGGGCAGATGAATTAAATGTAAAGCACCACTCCAGCTGAGCAATAAATACATTCACTGAAGTGGTGCTTTAAAGAATAGTAAAGTAAAAGTTTTGGATTACCAAGTCAAAGTCCCAAGCTTAATCTTACAGAAATGTTATGGAAGGTCGTGAAGCAAGGAGTTCATGAATAAAATCATCAACATAACAGAGTTGAAGCTGTTTTACAGGGAAAAAAAGGCTACAATTCCTCCATGCCAATGGAGGACTAAGCAACAATTACCAGTTATTGCTGCAGAATGGGTCACACTACTGAAAACAAAGGTTCACATATTTTTGCAGCTCACAAATGTGATAATGGACCATTTTTCTCATTGAAAAATGCAAAGACATATATTTTTGACCCATTTTTATCATTTGATATTCTTTATCTATTTTAGGACCTATGAAAATCTGGTTTAGTTTAAAGGTCAAATTTATGCACAAATATGGAAATTTTGAATGGTTCACAAACTTTCAAGCACCACTTTATTTTTAGGTATCAGTACATTATGTCTGTAAAGAGGAATAGTATTGAGGTTTTTAGAAAGTGAAAATGTTGTCGTTCGTATGCTGTCATAAGTTAAATGTTTGCTGAATGCTTTTTGAGGCAGGTACAAAGTGTACCAGGCTGCAAAAGACTTCATCTGCACATACCCTTAGGCTAGTTTCACACTAGCGTATGGCTGAGCTTCGGAGGGATACGGGCTTCCTCTGTTAAGCTCCTCCCACGTCCACACCTCCTCCGGCCAGCTCCGCCTACGTCGGCATGCAGCCTGTGTACCCTATCTTTAACATTAGGTATGCAGGCCATGCCGATGTATGAGGATGCTTCCGCATTTGTCGTTTTGACGGTGCGGCGTACCGCGGCGAACGCTCCGAGTTGCATTTTGGTGCGGTCGCCACACCGTCAAAACAACGCATGCGGAGGTATCCACATACATCGGATTGGCCTGCATACCTAATGTTAAAGATAGGGTATGCAGGCCGCATGCCGACGTAGGTGGAGCTGACCGGAGGAGCTGCGGCCATACGTTAGTGTGAAATTAGCCTTAGATGGCAAACATCTGACAAGTACAGACTTTTTAAGTAAATGTGAAGTAAAAATGTTTGAATCCTCTAAATAACTAGAGTTGAGCGAAACGGGTCTAAAAATTTCAAAAGTCGCCGACTTTTGGCAAAGTCGGGTTTCATGAAACGAAACCCGACCCTAGGATGAGGTCGGCGACTTACGCGCCAAAGTCGCGTTTCAAAAGTTTGTTTTGCGCTCTTTTTCAGCCAATCAGGATCCACGGACACTGTGGGCAACGTGATGACATAGGCAGGGGTCACCACCATCTTTCAGAAGGGCATGCAAGTGATTGGCTTGCTTTGGTGGGCGTCACAGGGGTTATAAAAGGGCGTGCACGCCGACCGCCATCTTACTTCTGCCGATCTTAGCATAGGGAGAGGTTGCTGCTGCTGATTCTATAGGGAGAGCGTTAGGCAGGGAAGAAGAAAAAAAAACTGCTTCTGCTGCTAGCGATTTTGCCTGTACAACACACCAGTCACTGTGTGTGCAGTGCAAGGGGAGGCTATATTGTGGTGGATCAGCGGTGTTGGTTGTTAGGCTGCCTTCTAAGGCTTCCTGACAGCTGCATTGCTGTTTACCCACTGCTCTGCAAACTGCTTTTTTAAAAGCAATCCCAATTTTTTTTTTGTCCTGCTGAGGTACTGAGCGTGCATTTTTTCACACCATACAGCGGTGTACGCTCCTCACACAGTACCGTGTAACGGCTGTTATCACAGCCACAGTGAAGCTATCTGTGTGTCACTCTGTGAGAATATGTCGAGGACATGTTCCGTTCTTACAGACCTGCACCTACTAGTTTTGTCTAGCTTTCAAACAGTTAAATATATTTGCTGTTTGATCACATTCAAAACTATAGAGAGACAGCGTGTGTCAGTCCGTATACTTAAAAAACACGGAGCTTGACAATTTTACGTACACCGGACAGCCGTGTACGTGCACGCTCCTCTCAGTACTGTGTAACGGCTGTTATCACGGCCACAGTGAAGCTATCTGTGTGTCACTGTGGAAGGATAAGTGGAGGACTTGTTCCGTTCTTACAGACCTACACTCTAGGGAGATTCCTATTCTGCTCAATTCTACATACACCTTGTAGTTTGTGATACACTAGCCAATTTCTGCCTGTGACATAGCGCTCTGATATTCAGTGGGCCTCACACAATCCAAAAGTGTCCAGTGTCCACTAGTGTGTGCAGAAATTCAAAATCTCCCTTATCCTGTAGTCACTTTTTTCACACCTGTGCCATCGAGCCTGTGACATAGCGCTGTGATATTCAGTGGGCCTCACACAATCCATAAGTGTCCAGTGTCCACAAGTGTGTGCAGAAATTCAAAATCTCTGTGATCCTGTAGTCACTTTTTTCACACCTGTGCCATCGAGCCTGTGACATAGCGCTCTGATATTCAGTGGGCCTCACACAATCCAAAAGTGTCCAGTGTCCACTAGTGTGTGCTTAAATTCAAAATCTCCCTTATCCTGTAGTCACTTTTTTCACACCTGTGCCATCGAGCCTGTGACATAGCGCTCTGATATTCAGTGGGCCTCACACAATCCATAAGTGTCCAGTGTCCACAAGTGTGTGCAGAAATTCAAAATCTCCCCTGTCCTATAGACACTTTGTACCTTGTTTTACATTACTATATAGTTTGTTGGATTTTGTCTACATTTCTACAAAAAATGAGGAAGGCTGGTGGAAGAGGCCGTGGAATTGGGCGGGGGTTGGCAGCTGGTAATGATGGTGTTGGTGGTGGATCTGATGGTAGTGGCAAGAGCAAAATAGGACCGAATGCAGGAGGTGTTGAGTCTGCGTCATCGTCTGGCTCCATAAGGCTTCGAAGGCTTAGTTTTCTAGGAGTTGGCAAACCGCTTTTAAAGCCAGAGCATCAGGAAAAAGTTTTGTCTTACATTGCTGACTCAGCCTCCAGCTCTATCACCTCCTCTTCTGAAGTTGTAAAAAGTAAAAGCACTGAGTCGTCATTGGAGGCTCATGTTCATGAACCACACCTTTCCTTGTGTCCTTCACCCCAACCAAGATTGAAGGATGACGCAGGCCATACTACTGATTACTCCATGGAGCTGTTTTCACATACCATGCCTGGATTATCAAGTGAAATGGTGAAATACCCAGGCCAAGATGAATCTGACATGGAGTGCACTGATGCACAGCCGCTGATAGATGATTCTGCTGGTACATTCACTCAGAGCACTACATTGTCCTCGCAGTGTACAGAGCCAGATTCTGACCCTGATGAGACTCAGGTGCCCCTTCCCGCACACTATACCACCATACACGGTGACACAGAGGAAGGTGCACATGACATTGAAGAGGAGGTGATGGATGACCCAGTTGTTGACCCAGATTGGCATCCATTGGGGGAAGAGGGTGCTGCTTCCAATAGCTCAGATGATGAGCATCCACAGCAGACATCGACATCGCAACAGCTGTTATCTGGCAGGCCCGGAGCACTCCAAAGACAGGTTCCAAAAATCAAAAGAGTTGCTGGACAGCTTGTCCAGAGGGTCAAAAGATCACAGCATGCTAGGCCGCAAAATGTCTGCCAAAGTAGGAAGAGTGCAGTGTGGCACTTTTTTGAACAAAATCCTCATGATCAGGTCAAGGTTATCTGTAAGAAGTGCACAAAGACCTTTAGCCGAGGAAAAAATCTGAAAAATTTGAATACCAGTTGCATGCTTAGACATTTAACCACCATGCACTTGCAAGCGTGGACACAACACCAAACCTCAAGTGCCACATGTGCAACTGATCACAAAGAAGGTAGTCAGCAACGCTACATTGTTTCCCCCACTGTAAGCCCACCGGTTAGCACAGCAGCAAATGTTGAGGTGTCGTTGCAAGGCCACAGCAGTCAGGGAATCCCACTGTTATATCAACGAAAGACTGAATCTAGGCCATCAGAAAGAACACCAACTCCATCACCATCATCAACCCTCTCTCAGTCCGCCCTGTCCACCGCTACTTCCACCATATGCAGCTCTCAAGTCCAGCTCACCCTCCCAGACACTATGAGTAGGTCAAGAAAGTACTCAGTCTCTCATCCGCGTACACTGGGTTTGAACGCTCACATTGCCAAACTAATCTCGTTTGAGATGATGCCCTATCGGTTGGTGGAAAGCCCAGCTTTCCGCAAACTCATGGCCTATGCAGTACCACGCTATGACCTACCCAGTCGCCACTTCTTCTCTCGCAAAGCCATCCCAGCCCTCCACCATCATGTAAAAGACCGCATTGTCCATGCACTCAAGCAGTCAGTGAGTGGAAAGGTGCACCTCACAACTGATGCATGGTCCAGTTGGCATGACCAGGCCCGTTACGTGTCCATCACTGTGCACTGGGTTAATGTGGTGGATGCAGGGTCCACAGGGGACAGCGGTGGTGGGACAGTGCTGCCTAGCCCACGGTATAGGAAACAGTTGGCTGTAGGCATTCGACCCTCCTCCTCCTCCTCCAGAAGCGAAAGCTCGTCCACAGAGCGCAGTCGTACGAGCACTCCATCTGCAGCTGCCACTGTTGCACACGAGGTGTCCCCATATCGAGCAGCTAGTGGAAAGCGTCAGCAGGCTGTGTTGCAGATGATGTGTTTGGGCGACAGACACACCGCCGAGGTGCTGGCCGAGTACTTGAAGCGACAAACTGAGTCATGGCTGGGCAGTGTACATCTTGAGGCAGGCAAGGTAGTTAGTGATAACGGCCATAATTTTGTGGCAGCCATAGCCCTTTCAAAACTCAGCCACATACCTTGCTTTGCTCACACCTTGAACCTGGTGGTGCAGTGCTTCCTCAAAAATTATCCGGAGTTAACAGCCCTGCTCCAGAAGGTGCGAAGACTGTGCGCGCACATCCGCCGGTCGCCTGTACACTCTGTTCGTATGCAGAAGCTGCAGCGATTGCTCCACCTTCCCAACCACCGCCTCATTATCGACATTACAACAAGGTGGAACTCCACCCTGCACATGGTGGAGCGGCTGTGCGAGCAGAGGAAGGCCATAATGCATTTGTGGGAGGATACACGGCCAGGCACTTTGAGAGCAGACATGGAGTTGACAGGTGTGCAGTGGTCGAAGCTGAAAGACCTCTGTAAAGTCCTTCAGTGTTTTGAGGAATGCACACGGCTGGTAAGCGCAGACGACACCATCCTAAGCATGAGCATCCCACTTATGCGTCTGCTCATGCAAACTTTGACGCACCTTAAGGAGCAGGCGTCTGCAGCCAATGTTGACGAGGAGGGAATCCTTGATGACATTCAGCCATTGTCTGCTCAGGGACCTCTCCTGGACAAGGTGGAGGAAGAAGAGGAGGAGGAGGATGATGATGATGGGGATGATTACTTAGGGGAGGAGGATGCATCTCGTGGGGCAAGTGAAAATGTTGGCGTGGCAAGGTCTGGTACAGGGTTTGTGCGTGACTGGAGGGATGTGGATTTGCCAGAAAGTGCTCCTCCAACCAGCACTCGCAGTGCATCATTGACACCGGGAACATTGGCCCACATGTCAGATTATGCCTTGCAGATCCTAAAAAGGGACCCCCGCATTGCCAAAATGATGAACGATGACGACTACTGGTTGGCCAGCATCCTGGATCCACGCTATAAAGGCAAATTACAAAACATCATGCCACAGAAGAACCTTGACCTAATATTGGCTAATAAACAAGCAACTCTGGTAAATCGGTTGCTTGAGGCATTCCCAGCACACAGCAGCGGTGATGGTTCTCACATGAGCCGTACGGGCCGGGGGCAGCTTGGCAGAGGTGTTCATGGTGCACACAGCAGAAGTGGCGTTGGAGACAGGGGTTTCATGACAATGTTGTGGACTGATTTTTCAAGTACCACTCACATAACTGGTAATACAGCATCGATGGAAAGTGACAGGAGACAGCAGTTGTCAACTATGGTTACAAACTACTTTTCCTCCCATATCGATGTTTTCCAACACAGGTCATTCCCCTTTGACTATTGGGCCGCTAAACTGGACACCTGGCCTGAATTGGCACAATATGCCTTACAGGAGCTCGCTTGCCCAGCTGCAAGTGTGCTATCGGAAAGAGTCTTCAGTGCAGCTGGATCAATCCTGACAGAAAAAAGGACCCGTCTGTCAACCCAAAATGTGGATGATCTAACCTTCATTAAAATGAACCATGCATGGGTTTCCAAGGATTTTGTCCCACCTTCCCCTGATAACACATAGGGTGACAGAAAAATGGCTTGCTTTGGTCCACCTCTTCCTGGACTTGACCTATTTCGCCTTTTGCATCAGCTGAATGTCCAACATCAACATATGCCACTTTCTAAAACTCCCTAACTGTGCTGCCTCCCCCACCCATGGCCGGGGTCACCACCTAGCGCACGACACCGTGCGAGTGCCGTTGCCCTGGACAGGTGGGTAGGCCGACTCTTGGGCGCGGGCACTGGCACAGGGTCCCTCATAGTGCAATCAAGTGTCTCTGACGGTGGTGGTGCACACCCGTCGTCAGACACACCGCCGTACTATGAGGGGCCCAGTGCCAGTACCGACGCCCACGAGTGGGCCCCCCTTGCTTGGGCAGGGCCCCAGCATTTGCAATCTTTACCTCTCCCTGCTCCTCCGCTGTGTAGTCTGGGCCGTCAAATCCATACTGTGCCTGACACCGTCTGAGCCTGCCTCCTGATGTATAGACATATATTTTGAATGTGTACGCTATCCATACATGTTATCCGGGGATACGGTACCCTTTCTCACCTTTGTGCAATCACGTGCAATCCATACTGGGCCTAACACCGTCTGAGCCTGCCTCCTGATGTATAGACATATATTTTGAATGTGTACGCTATCCATACATGTTATCCGGGGATACGGTACCCTTTCTCACCTTTGTGCAATCACGTGTAATCCATACTGGGCGTGAGAACGGATGGTGAGCTGTTAAGCAAGCTACAGCACCTGTGGTTTGCACACGTAAGTTTTTCATTTTTTCAGGAATGACGGTTAGGCCTAATTCCGGAACTGCGGTTGACCTGCACTTACTGGGAAATCATCGTTCGCGGGTAATAATTGTAATCAGTGATCCCCATCACAAACGTTGTTCAGCGGGTTATCTGCACCTGTAAGCGACAAACGCTGGCCTTTTCAGTGTAGCGCACATGCAGCCACGGACATGTAAGGGCATGACACACCAGTTATTGGCCAATCTCATGTGCCAGAGCCTCACGTGTCCCTCTAGTAAGCCAGACTCGGACCGCGGGGCATGACGGAGTCTCGTTCGTTAACGGAATTAAGCTTGCAATGTGTGCATCTTTTCTGTAGCTGGCATTGTTGAGGTTTCCCAGGTGGAGTCGAATTTAACCGTAGGCTCCACTCCTGGTGGTGCCCTTCTGGACATTCCTTTAAGGTTCAGCTTTGCAACCATACTGCCCACGTAAAACAAACACTTTGCCTTCATGAACGCTGTTTGGAGGGTCATGACTCGTGGGAATAACGCCACCCAATCAGTTAACCTGCTAGAGAGATCCTTCGTTGCTCCCAAGCATGACATCACACTCCCTAGGAGGAAGGTAATGCCACTGTGGCGACCGTACTCCTGGGGGCGACACAAGTGCACTGATGCCCAGCCACTGCTCGATGAATCTGCTGGTACATTGACCCAGACCACTACATTCCCCTCGCACGCTACACGGCCTGAATCTGACCCTGATGAAACTCAGGTTACCCTTCCCATATACAATTCCATCTTACACGGTGACAAAGAGGAAGCTGCAGATGAAAGTGCAGGTTCGGCCCACCCGCCATCAGACACACCACCGTACTATCAGGGGCCCTGTGCCAGTGCCGTCGCCAACGAGTGGGCCCCCCCTGCTTGCTCAGGATCACAGCACTTGCAAGGTTGAAATACTGTGCAGTGAGATGGAAGATGGGGACGACGAGGAGTCCAGACTAGTACAGGGATTCCCTAGCGAGGAGACTTATTTGATTGTTTTCAATGTTGGGACAGCAATTTTTGGGGAGCACTATACTCTGAAGAATGATAGATGGGGCCCACCATACACTGGAACATTCCAAAGGTGGACATCAGACACTGGAGCAGCATTTACAGGGCCCATTATACACTAGAGCATTAGAAATGGGGCCCATTATGTTTGGAGCATTATTTGGGCCCATAAGACAGTGGAGCTTCATCCATGGGGACCAACATATACTGTAGCATTATGTGGAGCTCATCATATACTGTTTCAAACATTATATGGGACCAATGATTCTGTATGGAGAAATAGATGGGCCTCGTCATGAGATGTAAAAAGTGAGGTATTTTTCATTGTACTATACCGCTATTTCTCTGCCGTATCGGAGCATGATGAGTTGTGGTATGTGTTAAAGGGGCGCTCTTTCGCCCAGGGCACATGAAAACCTGGAGCCAGCCCTACCCCCCCACAACTTTAGCCAAATAACCCCCATTTTTCATTGCGTAACTTGTATTATGAAGTTAATTAAGGTTGACAAGCTTAAGTAAGAAGAACTGATGCTTTTGGCATTCAAATGGGCACTGTAGGTGTGTTTCCTGTCCTCCTCTCACTGCCGACTTTTATTCCCCATTGACTTACATTGGGTTTCGTGTTTCGGGACGACCCCGACTTTTCCCTATAATCAGCCGTTCTTGCTTGACCCGACTTGTGGAAAAGTCGGGTTTCACGAAACGAAACTCGACCCTAAAAAAACAAAAGTCGCTCAACTCTATAAATAACATCTCTAACTTTTTTCACTTTAACATCATATCTTATATAGTAGTAGTTGTAAATTTAGTTACAATGTTGCATTTGGATTATTGCAGTATACTTTAAACTTAGGAACCGTCTGAACATCTTTATTTGTATTTTTGAGCCAAAGCAAGAGCCTACAGGCAGCTTAAAAAAGACTGGTAATACTACTAACCTAATAGAGGATAAATTTCAAGAGCAAACCAGTAATGTATAAATGTTTCACAATGTACAAAGTACAACATAAATTGGAAATCTACAAGGTTTTGTAGGTTTAAAAGGAGTTATTGTATACAGTAGTGTAGAAAAATACATTAAAATAATTTTCATGTTCAACTTTTATATTGTTGATATGAGATATATAATCTGTACAGCAGTTTGTCCTTTTATAACTGCATTGTTCATACGAAGTTTCGAGGGTAGAAAACTAGTAAAAAATAGTTGCTATTTATTTGTTGTACAGATGGTATATCCTCAAATAGGCAAGGTGACAGTGGTTGATAGAGCAGCACATGAAACATGCCGGACTTTATTAGTGAAATCAGAAGGCGTTTATGGTTGTCTACCGCTAAGGACTGGCCTTTGTTGAGGGCTAGTTCTCAGAACATGGGGTCACAGAGATAAAATATAACATATCCAGAATTAGCATATAGTTCTGTTAGTCCACATCACTGTCACAATCAATGCAGTGGGACTAGTCCAGAGTCGCGCTGCTGTTTATCTTTTCATTGACCAGTTCTCAAGTATAGCTACTAAGACGAAATTGTAAAACTGAAGTAAACAAAAAACCCATTGCCAGTTGCTACTTTACTATATTACTTTGCAATGTATCTGATAGGAAATTTCTGCCACTTCTCCATTTATTCTTCTCCCCTCTTGCCTCTTGAACTTGCCATCCACTTTGAAAAAAATAATCCAGTTCAACCCCATCTTGTTCAAGACAGGACAGACTGCGAGAACAGTTAGGAGTCAGATTGGACTATTGTACTCTATGAGGAGGGCAAGAGGGAGGAGTGAGGAGCAAGTAAAGAAACAGACGAACACAGAAACGTTGAGGCTGAGGTTTCTAACAAGTTATTTAGCTCACACCCATGATGAATTTACATTCACACCATTCAATACTGATCTATATAATACTCCATGCCACTGTGTCTTCTGTCACTATCTTAAATAATGAATTAAGTGCAAATGTCCCCCTATATGTTTATGTGTATGGATTTCATAGTAGCTAGTCTTCGTCCACCAGCTCAGAGTCAATAGCAAATTAAAAAATGGAGCTTAGAGAGCGAAAAACTGGTGAAAATACAGCAAATAGACGTATCATGGCAAGAATTACTGTTATTCCTCATATGCATACAATGCAGCTTATTTTGAAACATTATTTGAAAGTATAATCAGTTGCACTTTGAAAAGATTAAGATAACTTGAAGGGGTTTTCCCACGAATATAGTTAATTTTAAAGTTGATTTTTATCAATACATCTTGGAATAATAATAATTTCCACAATTGAATGTGTTTTAAAAAATGTTCCTGTGCTGAGATAATCTTATAAATTTGCTCCTGGTATGTACTGTGTAATGGCTGTGTCTGATTATACAGGAACATGGTCTGATTGTACCACATTACCTGGGAAGGGGAGGAAGCAAAAGAGTATACAGACAGGATAGCATGGGATCGCAGTTGATTTTTTAAGTGAGGTAAAGCATTTCCTTGCCTGTTTTTAAAAAAATGTTTACC
Organism: Dendrobates tinctorius; assembly: GCF_039654945.1. Lineage (NCBI taxonomy): Eukaryota > Metazoa > Chordata > Amphibia > Anura > Dendrobatidae > Dendrobates > Dendrobates tinctorius. The sequence continues at coordinate 30,313,158 of NW_027361703.1, read as the reverse complement.
TCAAAGAAAGAGTTATTTGCGATCCAAAGCTGTCATGTCTATACTTTCTATTGCTTTCCCCCCTGCCCAGGAGATGTGCTATGATCAGACCATGTCCTTGTACGGTCAGACACAACCATTATGCAATACACAGCAGGGACACGTTTATAAGACTATCCCAGCACAGGAACTTTTTATTAAACACATTCAATTGTGAAAATTGTTATTATTCCAAGATTCATTGATTAAAATGAACTTTGTTCATGGAACAACCTCTTTAACACTGCACAAGCCATTAACCGATGTAAAAATAGGTGTTGGATTAGACTATTTTGTGCTGCGATATCCCAGTGCTGAGTTATTTGCTAGATTTGTACTGTATGCATTTTATAGCAGCACCATACCGATGTATGTTTAATGCTATTTACCATGTTCTATGATGCAACATATGAGTTAATAAAGCTTTTTAGGCCACATGAGTGAAGCAACTGAATGACTATGTAACCAATTAATAGGAGATATAGGGCTCATGCTCACTTGTGATGAAATAGGACGAATTCAATCTGATAAAAAATCGGATTGAATTAGGACCAATGTTAATCTATGATTGTGTGTTCATCTGTGTTTTTTTTTTCCAGCTCGGATCGGATGACGATCAGGCTGGCAAAAAATCACAGCATGGTGTGATTGCAATCAGAAATCGGATCGCATCCCGCAATAGAAGTCAATGGGTGTGAGGAAAAAAAAAATTGCACAGCAGTAGCACCATGCAAGTGCTGTCTGATTTTTACGCACCGGTGTCCTTTGAAAAGCTGGCAATTCATATGCAGCTACTGTAAAATCACACTGACAGGTTAGAATAGAAAATATATATATACAGTATCTATATATGTCAGTGACACACATTTACATATATATATATATATATATATATATATATACACACATGTGTGTCTTTATATTCCATAGAGAGATAGATTAGCCAGTAATTCATTTGTTGGCTTCTGTAAAATCAATGCAGGATCCGAAAGGGTAGAAGACATGGATTACATACACTAAATAGATTCAGAATAGGTAGATATATAGATGTCAGTGACCAATACAATTAGTAGTGTGTGTGCAAATTAGGGGACGTGTACTGTATGTAATTAATAAAAGATTCTTTTTTGGGGAAAAAAATGGCGTGGGCTCCAGCCCAATTTTTAAAACCTGAAAAGGGAAAGCCAGCAACTGTGGGCAGATATTTATAGCCTAGGAAGGGACCAAGGTTATAGGCCCCCTCGACTAAAAACATCTGCCTCCAGCCACCCCAGAAATGGCGCATCTCTAAGATGCGCCAATTTCGGCACTAAGCCTCTCTTCCCACTTGCTCTGTAGTGGTGGCAAGTGGGGTAATAGTTGTGGGGTTGATGTTGTAGGAGGATGAGTCTCTGCTGTGTAGCCGGGCCAGAACCAAGGGGACTGTCACCAAGGTTCCTAGGGGGACTGTTTCCGGGGGAATAATTAGAGGACGCACCAGAGAGTTCTAGAAGGGATGAGGGTGGAGCAAGTATAAAAGGGGCTGAGGACGCCAGCAGGGGGCACTCGACTGAGCAGGAGAGAAGGAGCAGGAAGGCTAGAGGGCGCCAGAGAGCCAGAGCGAGAGCCAGAGCTCGAAGAAGAGAGCAGCGACTGGAGGGACCGGAGAGAGACTCACTGCAGACAGGAGAGAGGCGGCAATGAGCCATCCAGCAGAGAGACACCGACTGCCCGACCACGCTCCTCGCGGCTGCCACAGCCTGACTCTGGCCCGCGGCTGCGGCCTGCCCACTTCCACCTGCGGCCGACGCCGCTCCACTCCAGCCCACAGCTGCGGCCTGCCTGCTGCCACCCGTGGCTGCCGTAGCTCCACTCCAGCCCACGGCTGCGGCCTGCCCGCTGCTGCTTGTGGCTGCCACAGCCCGACTCCGGCCCCCGTGGCTCAGCTCTGGCCCACGTCTACGGCTTGTCCGCCACCACCCGCGGCCGCTGCTGCCCGTCCTCAGCTTATGGCTGCGGCCTACACCCCCGGTCCCTGGGCAATGCCGTCCCGCCTCTGCCGAGAGGTGCAACGCAGAGGAACTCTTCAGGGCCCTGCTGTGCCCCCCGCCTCACATGGGCGTAGGAACGCCCAAAGTCTCCGCCAGATCCTCATTGGCTGGGCCCAGCGGCTGAAACACTGAAGCAGTACCGACTACCACTCTGCCGGACGTCAGAGAGGATAAGTGACACATTGCAGTTAATACCTTGGACCTGTAGTCGGCCATACCGTGGCCCTATAGTGACCGGTCTTGACCGGGTAGTCATGTTCATGTTACCAGTGTATTCTTGTTTTGATCCCTGCGTGGATAACTGTTGTTAGCTTGTTGGTTACTCAAGATAGCCCCTATAGGTATACATATATATAAAAAATTACATCTTAAGTTCATCCCGTCTCCCGTCTCGTCACTGATTCCCGCGTACCTGCAATCACTTCAATGTCACCTTTGTATTGTAAGGGGACATCAAGCCCATGGCTTAATAATGGAGAGGTGTCAATTAGACACCTCTCCATGACTAATCCAATAGTTGTTAAGGGGTTAAATAAAGACACAGCCAGAATAAAGGATTTTAATGAAATAAAATACTACACAATTTCCTATATTTATTATACAGCTAATTCATGCAATGTCCTCGATCTCCTGTAATAAATAAAAAATAACAAACCAACAATATACCATACCTGTCTGGTGTTCTTTCCGACGCTGTAATCAATATCTGGGATATGTACAGTTTACAACCAGGCCGGTGCCAAGATGCTGCCGTCCCGCCTGTAAACCACTGATGAATGAGGAGATGCTGCCAGCGCGCACAGCTTCAGTGAATAGCGGTGATGCATTGATTTTACAGAAGCCGACAAATGAATTACCGGCTATTCTTCTATCTCTCTATGAAATATAAATACATACAGTATATACACTGTATATGTGACTAACCCACACACACATATATATATATATATTCACACACACACACAGCTATTCTATTCTATTTATTCTATTCTAACCTGTCACTCTGCCATTATAATGTACACAGCAGATCATTTGCCATCTTTTTATCTAGCTACAGTATATATCTATCTATATATCTATCTGTCTAATTTATATATATATATATTTATATATACATGTATTGTATATAAATATATATGTGTGTGTGTTGAAGAATATTTTGTTTGAAAATGATGTGTAAATGACAGAGAATTGCTGAATGTAAAAGCTCATGTTAAAATCGCCTTGCGATCAGATAGCAATCACACTGTATTCTGATGTAAATCAGATGCTAGGTGTGAAAAATCGGTTTGTACTCGCATAAAAAACACATGGAATTCGCATGACATTTTCATTGCACTCTTCTGACTCTCCTGCATCAAAATAGGACCGATTTTTAGATCACTAGCGTGTCTTCAGCCATACAATGAATTTACAGTGCAAGAAAATCGTGAATAAGTGTTCTTAAAGGGATTGTTTCATAATTATATTAGCATGTAAAGGCTGCTGATCATCACCCGATGAATGAGAAAAATGCTTGTCCACTGAGTGAAGTTATCTTTTCTGAAGAACAAAAGATCATGGTTCTCAGTGGTTCATCATTTGGTGTAAACAGGGCTCACTCTGAAATATTACAGACTGTGCACACTAAGCTATCTAGTGTAGATTGTGCACAACTTGCTTTGGTCTCCCTGTGTAAGTACGCATTCAACCACCCGCCGATCAGTGAAAGCTTACCAATTGGCAGTTGTATCAGGTATGTAAATGGCTCTTACCACAGAGATATAGGACCCCCAAAGTAACTTCAAACCTGGATAGGTCCATCAAAAAAAAATTTTGTATAAATCTTGAAAAAAAATCAAAAATTATTGCTACACTTTTAAACCTCCTAAAAGGCTAACAAAATAAATTAGTGCTGATGTAAAGCAGACATGTGGGAAATGTTATTTATTAATGTTTTTGTGTGGTATGACTATCTGGATTAAAGGGATAATCATTAAAAGTTTGAAAATTGCAATATTTTTTACATTTTTGTCAAGTTTGTGATATGTTTTGTGTAAATAAGCCTAAATTTACCATTATCATAATTGATAATGTGCCACAAAGAACAGTCTCAAAATCAATGAGATTTGTTGAAGTGTTCCAGAGTTATCACCACATAAAATGACATTGGTCAGAATTTAAAAAATTGGCCCCGTCACTAAGGGGTTAAAAAAAGGAAATGGAGGTACAATATAGAATTCAACCACTGGAAAAGAACGCACTCTATGTGGGAAAAAAAGTGATTTTTTTTTTTTTAAATCATTCATCCGCTTTTCAAGCTCTGTTTTCAACACATCAATATATACAGATGGCTGATTGCTCTCAGTGGGAAAAACAAGCTAATAATCCCGTAGTTATGACACCTTTTAATGGCTAACAAAAAATAAAATAAATGATGTTGCAAAGCAAGCTTTCGGGACTTCTTAGGTCTCATCTTCATGCATGGTATAACAAAGTCTCTGAAGAAACACAAATATATACACAGAAAAAATCAGAGGCATGGCATAAAAAATGGACATTCAAATAAACAAGCTCAGAGCATGAATCTTTAAAGGGAATCTGTCACCCTTTAGCTGCCGGCATTGACATCAGGGGCTTATCTACAGCATTCTGTAATGCTGTAGATAAGCCACCGATGAAACCTGAAAGATAAGAAAATAGAGTTATATTATACTCCCTGGAGGGGGCGGTCCGGTCCGATGGCTACGGGCAGAGCAGTGCGCCTGCGCCGTAGCCACGACAGGAAGGAAAGAAGAGGATGTCATCGCTAGAAGATGGGAGGCGTCGGACTGGACCGCTATACCCATCGGATTGGATCGCCCCCTCCGGTGAGTATAATCTAACGTAAGAGAGAAATTTTAGCGAGTCCCAAAAATAGATAAAATCTTCAAATTTATTTCAAATATTTTAAAAGATCATATAGGTTGGGGATACACCTCAACGCGTTTCTGGCAAAAGCCCTTATTCACTGAGATACAGATTCCTTATGATACATGGTATAAAAACAAATGGTAACCAACCATTGATCAATGAACACACATGTAGTAATCAATCACATTTTGAGAATAATTTGCATAATCAGCAAGCTAGATCCCAAGAAAAAAAAAACCTCCATAATCAAACCACCGGAATTTAATATAGATAAAAAGTGTAATTTCTATAATTCATACCACTGGGGCATTTTGTGTCAAGTTTGATGATCCAAAATAGTTCTCTTAGGAGGAGTTTTTTCTTCCACTCACTGCCTCTAATAGGATTATCCACTCTTTCTATCCCATAGAATGAAAAATTAGTAAATTCCGCCTTATGTCTCTCTACAAAGTGTTTGCATGCTCCTAAATAGGATACATTTTTATTTTTGATGTTAGCAACATGTTCTGCCATCCTTTTCTTTAATTTATGTATTGTGCAGCCAATGTATTTCATTTTACATTCTTTGCACAATATGCAATATACAACATGGTTTGTGTTACAATTAATGAATCTTTTGATATCGTTGGCTGCATCAGTCTTTTGCGTTTGCAGTGTATATTGACACATAGTGCATTTGGGACATGCACATTGAAAAAAGCTTTGCCAAGTTTTTTTTATCACTTTTTGGAGGCATGTATAGACTTGGGGAAAGAGTAGCGCCTATTGATCTCCCTTTTCTCGGCACACATATTAATCCTTTTTCCAGGATTTTATATAAGTCCCGATCTTGGAATAATTTAGGGACATATCTATGTACAATAATTTTTATTTCCTGAAATTGGCAACTATATGGAGTACTAAAAATGGTTTTATTTTTCATTTTGTTATAATTGTGTTGTTGTTAGTTTCTTATTACTATTTATACCATCATCTCGAGTATTTCTTACAAGAACTTTTTTTTATTGCTGCATCAATTTGTTTTTTCCTGTATCCCCTTTCCATTAGTCTCGATGTCGCTAACTCTGCTTGTTCAGGGAATAGTGTGATATCAGAGCTGTTTCTATAGATTCTATTTAGTTCACCATAAGGGATTGAATTCACAGTGTGTGCAGTGTGGCAGCGGTCTGCTCTAAGAGTGTGTGCAGACGCTGCGGAATCCGCAGCGGATTAATCCGCACGGATTTTTCAAAAACCGCAGATAAACCGCAGGTCAAAAGACCTGCGGATTATCTGCGGTTTTGCCTGTGGTTTGGTCCTGCGGATTCACTATCTCCACAATGGTGGAGATAGGAACCCGCTGCGGATTCCGCAGAAAGAATTGACATGTCACTTCTTTCTGCGGTTTGAAAACCGCAGGAAAACCGCGCGGATTTTTCCTCAACGTCTACACAGCGTTTTTTTTTTCCATTCATTTGAATGGTACTGTACCCCGCAGCTAAAACTGCTGCGGGTCCGCAGCGGCCAAAAACGCTGCGGAAACGCAACGGAATCCGCAGCGTGTGCACATACCCTATGTGTGGTGTTCCCACTAATAGGTTTTCTATAGTTCTGATATCTGACTTTTTGTTGTTTTACATCTCCCATAAGAAACAAATCCAAGAAACTGATTTTATCCTGTGGTTCGGTATACGTAAATTTTAAATTTACATCATTGGCATTGATATAGGATAAAAAATGTGGGATTTTCTCCACTTGCCCTACCCATATTAATAAAACATCATCCAAATATCTCACATAAAGTTCAATGTCATTTTTGAAGGGATTTTTGTCTGTAAAAATAATGTTTTCTTCCCACCACGATACAAAAAGTACTGCTAAAGATGGAGACAAATATGAGCCCATTGGGCAACCTTTGATTTGGAAATAATATTCCTCATTGAACATAAAAAAGTTATGCTCTAAAGGATATTCAATGCTACTGATAATAATTTCCTTTGTTTCATCCGTGTATCCGCTGTATCTTTGTAGGTGATGGAGCACAGCAGTTAGTGCTAAATTATGTGGAATAGATGAAAACAGGTTTATCACATCACATGACAGGAATTTAGATTTTTCAGGCCATTTTACATTTTTCATATAATCTATTACTGATGACGTATCTTTTAAATAAACTGGGGTTCTGGGAATTAATGGCTGTAGATAAAAATCTACCCATCGGCTTAAATTTTCATTCAAGGAAGAAATGCTCGATATATGGGACGCAGGGGTGTAGGAAATTCTAATTTACGGGTTTTTGGAAGCCAATGAAATATTGGTGTTATCGGATTATCAGGTATAATATTGCAACTTATTTTTTTTAGAAAACACCCCCATTTTCTCTCCATCTTCAACCAATTTACCCAGGGTTTTTCTGCATGATTCTGTAGGGCTAAATTGAATCCTTTTGTAGGTTTCATTATCATCCAGGATATCAAAAACATTTTTCATAAAGTTTCTTATCCTTAAGGACAATGCAGCCTGCTTTATCAGATTTCTTAAATCACCAGGTCATCTCTTTGGGATAAGCTGGTGATTGTTTTTTTTTTCCTCTATGGTTAGATTATTTCTTTTGAGTGGTACATTCTGTTTATTTTTTTGAGAAAGTTCTATCAAATCTCTTTCAATTAAAGACTGAAAAGTTGAAATACATTCTACCTTGGAATCTTTTGGGTAAAAAGATGGATTCAAAATACGGAAATCATTTGTATGAACATTAATTGAATCTACGTCACCTGATTCACCTTCTAAATCCTCCAAAGTAAAGGTGTGTGCACACTAGGGTGACCGGATCTCATATGAGGGGGGAAAAAATGTCAGAATCTTGTTTGTCTGGACCCCACAAAACGATTCCCCTTTCCAGATATTGAGATAGCCAAAATTTGAGCTCGATCAAATGACGTTAACCCGTGCCGCTCGTCGCTCAAAGTTTGAAAAAATCCAAATTGAGGTATTTTAAGATTTAGGTATTTTGCATAGTCTGTTAGACTATAAAGAATGTAACAACAACATTGCAGAAATAGCCCTGACCAAATTTTCGAACCATTTGTGGTATTTGAATGCAGAGTTGGTGGGATTATCGTTTTTTGATCCCACCATTACAGACAATGAAAAGTTGTTAATGGCTAATAAATTGCTCAGTAGCACAGAGGAACCATCAGAGCACGCTAACCTACATGAATTGATAATTTTACATAGTTATCTAATCTATTCTAGAGCTTTTGTTAAAGTAGTTTTTGAAACGTCAGAATTAGTGTTGAGCATTCCGATACCGCAAGTATCGGGTATCGGCCGATACTTGCTGTATCGGAATTCCGATACCGACTTCCGATATTTTTTCAATATCGGAAGTCGGCATCGGAATCGGAAGTTCAAAGTTGATTGACAGCCGAAATGACGTCATCATGATGCGCGGTGTGTGCGCATCATGATGCGCCGTCATTTCGGGCCTTCCGGGGGTCTCTGCCGGCCTGCCGGGGGGCTGTGTGGACTGCCCGGGGTCTGTACCGGCCTGCCGGGGGGCTGTGCCGGCCTGCCGGTGGTCTGTGCACCCTGTGGGGGTCTGTACCGGCCTGCCGGGGGGCTGTGACGGCCTGCCGGTGGTCTGTGCACCCTGTGGGGGTCTGTACCGGCCTGCCGGGGGGCTGTGCTGATGTCCGGGGGTCTGTGCAAGCATCGTCCGATGGGACTATAAGTCCCATCTGGCGATGCCTGCTACCATGACAGTGATTGACACATTAGCCAATGATGGGACAGTAGTAGTCCCATTATCCGGCTAATGTGTTAAATGTTAAAAAAAAAAAAATACTACATACATACTACATGCATGCTACATACATACTACATGCTACATACATACTACATATATTCTACATGCATGCTACATACATACTACATGCTACATACATACTACATATATACTACATGCATGCTACATACATACTGCATGCTACATACATACTACATACATACTACATACATACCACATATATACTACATACATACTACATGCATGCTACATACATACTACATACATACTACATACATACTACATATATACTACATACATACTACATGCATGCTACATACATAACACATATATACTACATGCATGCTACATACATACTACATGCTACATGCATACTACATATATACTACATACATACTACATACATACTACATGCATGCTACATACATACTACATGCTACATACATACTACATATATACTACATGCATGCTACATACATACTACATGCTACATACATACTACATATATACTACATACATACTACATACATACTACATGCATGCTACATACATACTACATACACTCACTGGCCACTTTATTAGGTACACCATGCTAGTAAGGGGTTGGACCCCCTTTTGCCTTCAGAACTGCCTCAATTCTTCGTGGCAGAGATTCAACAAGGTGCTGGAAGCATTCCTCAGAGATTTTGGACCATATTGACATGATGGCATCACACAGTTGGCACAGATTTGTCGGCTGCACATCCCTGATGCGAATCTCCCGTTCCACCACATCCCAAAGATGCTCTATTGGATTGAGATCTGGTGACTGAGGAGGCCATTTGAGTACAGTAAACTCATTGTCATGTTCAAGAAACCAATCTGAGATGATTCGAGCTTTATGACATGGTGCATTATCCTGCTGAAAGTAGCCATCAGATGTTGGGTACATTGTGGTCATAAAGGGATGGACATGGTCAGCAACAATACTCAGGTAGGCTGTGGCGTTGCAACGATGCTCAATTGGTACCAAGGGGCCCAAAGAGTGCCCAGAAAAAATTCCCCACACCATGACACCACCACCACCAGCCTGAACCGTTGATACAAGGCAGGATGGATCCATGCTTTCATGTTGTTTACGCCAAATTCTGACCCTACCATCCGAATGTCGCAGCAGAAATCGAGACTCATCAGACCAGGCAACGTTTTTCCAATCTTCTACTGTCCAATTTCGATGAGCTTGTGCAAATTGTAGCCTCAGTTTCCTGTTCTTAGCTGAGAGGAGTGGTACCCAGTGTGGTCTTCTGCTGCTGTAGCCCATCTGCCTCAAAGTTCGACGCACTGTGCGTTCAGAGATGCTCTTCTGCCTACCTTGGTTGTAACGGGTGGCAATTTGAGTCACTGTTGCCTTTCTATCAGCTCGAACCAGTCTGCCCATTCTCCTCTGACCTCTGGCATCAACATGGTATTTCCGGCCACAGAACTGCCGCTCACTGGATTTTTTTTCTTTTTCGGACCATTCTCTGTAAACCCTAGAGATGGTTGTGCGTGAAAATCCCAGTAGATCAGCAGTTTCTGAAATTCTCAGACCAGCCCTTCTGGCACCAACAATCATGCCACGTTCAAAGGCACTCAAATCACCTTTCTTCCCCATACTGATGCTCGGTTTGAACTGCAGGAGATTGTCTTGACCATGTCTACATGCCTAAATGCACTGAGTTGCCGCCATGTGATTGGCTGATTAGAAATTAAGTCTTAACACACAGTTGGACAGGTGTACCTAATAAAGTGGCCAGTGAGTGTATATACTACATGCATGCTACATACATACTACATGCTACATACATACTACATACATACTACATACATGCTACATACATACTGCATGCTACATACATACTACATACATACTACATACATACTACATACATACCACATATATACTACATACATACTACATGCATGCTACATACATACCACATACATACTACATACATACTACACACATACTACATGCATGCTACATACATACTACATGCTACATACATACCACATACATACTACATACATACTACATGCTACATGCTACATACATACTACATATATACTACATGCATGCTACATACATACTGCATGCTACATGCATGCTACATACATACTACATACATACTACATGCTACATACATACCACATATATACTACATACATACTACATACAATACATTCATACAATACATACATAGACATACAGTACATATAACATAGAGTAACATACTTACCAATACTTGTCACATTGTTCCCCGAAGCCATTGTCTTTTACGGAATAAATCTTAACATAACAAACCACAAAAATACTCACCCACGATCCGAAGCAGTCCACGAGTGTGTCCCACGACGATCTTGGGTAGAGAACTGCAGCATCAGCTGATGCTGCCGTTCTCTACGGGCTGCAGGAATCCAATGACGGAAGGTAGGTATCCTTCCGCACTGTATTCCTCCGCCACTTAAAAAAAAAAAAGTCCCTAGTCTCACTTTATGCCATTGGAATTTCCCACGCAGCAATGGCATAAAGTGAGACTAGGGACTTTTTTTTTTTTAAGTGGCGGAGGAATACAGTGCGGAAGGATACCTACCTTCCGTCATTGGATTCCTGCAGCCCGTAGAGAACGGCAGCATCAGCTGATGCTGCAGTTCTCTACCCAAGATCGTCGTGGGACACACTCGTGGACTGCTTCGGATCGTGGGTGAGTATTTTTGTGGTTTGTTATGTTAATATTTATTCCGTAAAAGACAATGGCTTCGGGGAACAATGTGACAAGTATTGGTAAGTATGTTACTCTATGTTATATGTACTGTATGTCTATGTATGTATTGTATGAATGTATTGTATGTAGTATGTATGTAGTATATATGTGGTATGTATGTAGCATGTAGTATGTATGTAGTATGTATGTAGCATGCATGTAGCATGCAGTATGTATGTAGCATGCATGTAGTATATATGTAGTATGTATGTGGTATGTATGTAGCATGTAGTATGTATGTAGCATGCATGTAGTATGTATGTAGTATGTATGTAGCATGCATGTAGTATATATGTAGTATGTATGTAGCATGTAGTATGTATGTAGCATGCATGTAGTATATATGTAGTATGTATGTAGCATGTAGTATGTATGTAGCATGCATGTAGTATGTATGTAGTATGTATGTGGTATGTATGTAGCATGTAGTATGTATGTAGCATGCATGTAGTATATATGTGTTATGTATGTAGCATGTAGCATGCATGTAGCATGCATGTAGTATGTATGTAGTATGTATGTAGTATGTATGTGGTATGTATGTAGCATGTAGCATGCATGTAGTATATATGTAGTATGTATGTTGCATGTAGTATATATGTAGTATGCATGTTGCATGCATGTAGTATATATGTAGTATGTATGTTGCATGTAGTATATATGTAGTATGCATGTTGCATGCATGTAGTATGTATGTTGCATGTAGTATATATGTAGTATGAATGTAGCATGTATGTAGTATGTAGTATGAATGTAGCATGTATGTAGTATGCATGTTGTATGTATGTAGCATGTATGTAGCATGTAATTTTTTTTTTTTTTTTTTTTTTACATTCAACACATTAGCCGGATGATGGGACAACTACTGTCCCATCATTGGCTAATGTGTCAATCACTGTCATGGTAGCAGGCATCGCCCGATGGGACTTGTAGTCCCATTGGACGATGCCTGCACAGACCCCCGAAGCCTGCACAGACCACCGGCAGGCCGGCACAGCCCCCCGGCAGGCCGGCACAGCCCACCGGAGCCTGCACAGACCACCGGCAGGCCGGCACAGCCCCCCGGCAGGCCGGCACAGACCACCGGAGCCTGCACAGACCCCCTGGCAGGCCGGCACAGCCCCCCGAAAGGCCCGTACAGACCCCAGAGAGGCTGTACAAGGCAAAAACAGGGTTTTTCTTATTCCGATACCGGAAGTCCCATAGACTTGAATGGGACTTCCGGTATCGGAATCGGCGATACCGATACTTTTTTTTAAGATCGGCCGATCCATTCCGATCCGATACTTTGAAGTATCGGACGGTATCGCTCAACTCTAGTCAGAATATAATGCTCAGCATTTGCTTACAACTTGCAGGACATATTGCTTTTGTTCTTCATCTTTTATCAGAAGGTCGTTAAAGTCGGTTACTTCCTACCTCTTTTCATTTTTCTTTCCTAACTTTTGGATTTACAACCCTAGCGTGCTCTGATGGTTCATCTGTGCTACTGAGCAATTTATTAGCCATTAACAACTTTTCATTGTCTGTAATGGTGGGATCAAAAAACGATAATCCCACCAACTCTGCATTCAAATACCACAAATTGTTCGAAAATTTGGTCAGGGCTATTTCTGCAATGTTGTTGTCACATTCTTTATAGTCTAACAGACTATGCAAAATACCTAAATCTTAAAATACCTCAATTTGGATTTTTTCAAACTTTGAGCGACGAGCGGCACGGGTTAACGTCGCTTGATCGAGCTCAAATTTTGGCTATCTCAATATCTGGAATGGGGAATCGTTTTGTGGGGTCCAGACGGACAAAATTCCGACATCGATTTTTTGCTGTCCCCCAGTGCACACGCTGCGGATTCTGCTGTGGATTTATCCACGCGGATTTAGCAAAATCCGCAGGTAAATTTCAGGTCAAAAGACCTGCGGTTTATCTGCGGATTAGCCTGCAGTTTTGCCCTGCGGTTTATCGCCTCTGCAATGGAGGAGATTGTAAACCGCAGAGGAATTCGCAGAAAGAATTGACATGTCAATTCTTTCTGTGGATCAGAAACCGCAGAAAATCCACACGAAAAATCTGCACCGTCTGCACTGTGGTTTCCATTTCCCATAGGGAATAATGGTACTGTACACCGCAGCAGCGCGGATGCGCAGGACTAAAACCGCTGCGGATCCGCAGCAGAATCCGCAGTGTGTGCACACACCCTAAGCCGCATACATTGTTTGTGAAATATCAGTTGTACAGAGTTTTCACAATTATCACCCTCCTTATACAATTCTCCAGGAACATTGAGATCATTATAGAAATGCTTTTTAACTGTCAACAATCTAGCTAATTTATTCACATCTAAAATAGTTTGAAATAAATCAAAATCCTGATTAGGAACAAAATTCATCCCTTTATTCAAAACACTGATCTCATGTTCAGAGAGAATTGTAGGAGTAAGAACAATTACACTGGACCACAAATTGTCTATTTTTTCTTGCCCCTCGTATTGGAACTTGGGGGATCTGAATTTTTCTCTCCTCCTCCTCGGTCGTTTCTCCTGTCATTTTTTGAAGCCGAAAAACCTCCATCTCCTCCAGTTTCCTCATTTGAGGATTCTGAGTTCTCTGCATTAGTATCTGAAAAACCCTCCTCAGATGAAAAAGTTACATTTCTAGATGGAGTTTTATCACCCATGTTGTTTCTCAGGATAGATTTTAAATCAGTTTTATCCCTCAGTTTTCTTGGATTTGTGGAAATAAATCCTTTATTCCTCTTCCAGTCATAAACTTTATCATGCTTATAGTCCAAACAGTCTTTTTGAAATATTTTCTTTTTTATTCTCATGATGTTATTTTCCATTTTATCCAAATTTTCTTTCATTTTAGAATGCAACAATTCATACTCCGGGGTTTTATTGAAACTGACAAGTGAGGATTTTATCTGTGCAATGTCCAAATTAATTTGTTGTAATTTTTTTTTCCTCCTCAGAGATAATCAACTTCATGAGGTCATTTGAGCATTGAGATAAAATGTCATTCCACTGTTTTAGAAATGAATCAGAGAAAATATACGTGGATACCTTTTTAATTCGCAGTCCTCTTGGAATCATCAGCTTTTCCACAAATGTGCTCAAGGTATTGCAATCCCACCATGTTCTCAGCTCTTGATGAGAGATTTTCTCCAGCTTATGCATTAACTTTTTCAGGGCAGTTTCACACGTCCAGATAATTCCGGTACCCGGAAAAAACGGTACCGGAGCTATCCGTGTACGTGTGCATACGTATGCCATCCGTGTGACATCCGTGTGCTATACATATGTCCGTGTGTACCATCCGTGTGCTGTCCGTATGTTGTCCGTGTGTCTGTGTCTGTGTTTTTGAAAAATTATTTTCAATGTTAACCCTTTGACTTTTAAAAACGCACACGGACAGCACACGGACAGTATCCGTGTGCGGTACGTGTTTACATGAACCCATTGACTTGTATGGGTCCATGTGATCCGTGCTGTTGCACAAAAACGGACATGTCAGCATGTTTTTCACACGGACACACGGTCTGTGAAAACATGCTGACATCTGCATAGACACATTCATTCGAACGGGTCTACGTGTGTCAGTGTCTCCGGTACGTGAGAAAACTGTCACTACACGTACTGGAGACACTGACGTGTGAAACTGCCCTCAGGCTCAGGTCAGTATTCCTTTCTGAATCACCGAATACCTCTTGTAGTTTATCCTGCCGTGACTCCATGGAGGAGAAGATAATACTTCTCAGCAGAAAAAATAGGAATAAGAACGAAAAAGGGAAATAGCTTGTGAAGTACAATAAATCCAGACGAATTTCTTCAGTCCATTGCATATATTATGCTGGTACACGGAGCAAAAAAAGTCAACCACAAGGTAAAACAAACAAAAAATAGCCTCACCGTGTCCTATATTATGATTCAGTTTGTCTTGCAATGTAGTGGGTCTCCAGCCAATAGTCGTGACTTGCGTCTTACCATAAGAGAGAAATTTTGGCGAGTCCCAAAAATAGATAAAATCCTCAAATTTATTTCAAATATTTTAAAAGATCATATAGGTTGGGGATACATCTCAACGCGTTTCTGGCAAAAGCACTTATTCACTGAGATACAGATTCCTTATACATGGTATAAAAACAAGTGGTAACCAACCATTGATAAATGAACACACATGAGATATAGGACCCCCAAAGTCACTTCAAACCTGGATAGGTCCCTCAAAAAAATAAATTTTGTAAATCTTGAAAAAATCAAAAATTATTGCTAGACATTTAGGCTAAGTGCACACGTACCGGAACTCTCGCGGAAATTACCGCGAGAATTCCAGAATTCCATTCCGCGGGAAAATTGCATTTTAAATTCCCGCGATTTTCCCGTGGAAAAACTAGCATTTTGCAAGCATAATTAGCTTGCAAAATGCTAGCGTTCTCCAAGCGATCTGTAGCATCGCTTGGAGAACTGATTGACAGGTTGGTCACACTCGTCAAACACAGTGTTTGACAAGCGTGACCAACTTTTTAATACTGAGGCCGCCTATGCGGCATCAGTAGTAAAAGATAAAATGTAAAAAAAAACAAAAAATGGTGTTATTCTTACGTTCCGGCATCCCGCGCAGGCGTTCCCAGTAATCCTTTGCGAAAATGCCCGCGATGACGTCCGTTCTCGCGGGATCGCGATGTCTCGCGGTAATTCGCGATGACGTCGCGCGAATGACCGCGAGACTTTACGATCCCGCGAGAACGGACATCATCGCGGGCATTTTCGCAAAGGATTACTGGGACCGGGAGCGTGGAGAGAGGCGGGAAGGCTGCGTGGGACGTCGGAAGGTAAGAATAACAATATTTTTTATTTTAAATTCTATTTTTTACAGGGATATGGTGCCCACAGCCCGGAGGACAGTCTCCTCTCCTCCGGACCATGGGTACCATCCGCAAATGTTCTGCTTACTTTCCGCATGGTGTGCACAGCCACATGCGGGAAGTAAGCGGAACAATGCATTCCTATGGGTGCGGGATCGCCGCGATTCCGCAAATTAATGAGCATGCTGCGGCTTTTACCGCGAAGCGATTCCGCCGCGGTAAAAACCGCAGCATTAGCACAGCATTGCGGAATCCCATAGGAATGTATGGGATGCTTATTTTTCGCGTTTTCGCGGCAAAATCGCTCGGTTAAAACCGCCGCGGAAACGCGAAAAAAACGCCACGTGTGAACTCAGCCTTAAACCTCCTAAAAGGCTAACAAAATAAATTAGTGCTGATGTAAAGCAGACATGTGGGAAGTGTTATTTATTAATGTTTTTGTGTGGTATGACTATCTGGATTAAAGGGATAATCATTCAAAGTTTGAAAATTGCAATATTTTTTACATTTTTGTCAAGTTTGTGACATGTTTTGTGTTTATTTATAAAAAAATATCAACCTAAATTTACCATTATCATAATTTATAATATGCCATAAAAAAACAGTCTTAAAATCAGTGGGATTTGTTGAAGCGTTCCAGAGTTATCACCACATAAAGTGACATTTGTCAGAATTTAAAAATTTTTCCCCGTCACTAAGGGGTTAAAAAAAGGAACTGGAGGTACAATATAGAATTCAACCACTGGAAAAGAACGCACTCTATGTGGGAAAAAAAGTGATTTTTTTTTTAATCATTCATCCGCTTTTCTAGCTCTGTTTTCAACACATCAATATATACAGATGGCTGATTGCTCTCAGTGGGAAAAACAAGCTAATAATCCTGTAGTTATGACACCTTTTAATGGCTAACAAAAAATAAAATAAATGATGTTGCAAAGCAAGCTTTCGGGACTTCTTAGGTCTCATCTTCATGCATGGTATAACAAAGTCTCTGAAGAAACACAAATATATACACAGAAAAAATCAGAGGCATGGCATAAAATGGACATTCAAATAAACAAGCTCAGAGCATGAATCTTTAAACGGTTCAGGTAACAGAATGCTGTAGATAAGCCCCTGATGTCAATGCCAGCAGCTGATAGTCAAAAAAAAGGGTGACAGATTCCCTTTAATTGCTATCTTCTTATAGCCTTCTCCTGCTTTGTGGGCCTCCACCATTTTCATTTTCAGAGTGTTAGGCAGCTGCTTAGAAGAACCCATGGCTGCTGTTTTTGGCACAAGGTTAGAGGAGGCTGTTTTTTTTATAAAGTTGGGAAATTTGTATTACCTGGCCTTTCCTAACAATGATAGCGAACAAGCCATAACCGTAACAGGCTTATTAAGGTCTGAAACCTTGGTCAAAGTTATCTGAGCACACAAATTTCCAAGGGTGCCCAAATGTTTGCATCAGTCCATTTTCCTATTTGTAATTTTTTAAAGTGTAAAAAATTACAATATGTATATTATTTGCCTAAAATACAAAGGAAATGTGTCATCCTTAACATTAGTTCTTTTAGAGATCATTTCATCTTCAACTTGTGTAACTGTTCACAATAAAAGTAATTTTGACCAGGGGTGCCCAAACCTTTACATGCCACTGTATGTGTACAGTGTCCTTCAGAACTAATGTGCAGTGGGCTTGCAAGTTAGTCAATTGGGTTATTGGTTTAGTGTGGGGCAAAATAGGTCTCTTCACGCATCTTGAAGAACATACAAAGGAGTACCTTTCTATCTTCAGAAGTCGAGCCATAGTTGACTAGCAGGTGGCAACATTTTTTGAGAAGCCAGTCCACCTTATTATCTCTGATAAGGGGTGGGTGAGGGTCCTAACAAACATGCTGCAAAATTTCCCTTGTTTCTTAAAAAAAATAGACGATTATTGCCCTATCCAATGTCTGAGACATGGCTACTGTGACCTTTTTATAATACCATCTTTAGAAATAGCTTTTGATAAGGGCATAACTCACATTCACGTATTAATGTCAATATTACCTCATTGTAGTGATGATAATTAGATTATGCTCTCGTAATGCAGGTAAGCCTCTTTTCAAAGTCACATATCATTTGCAAATCACTGACTGAAAGTCATGAATCAGAAGGTACCTAGGCAGAAAATTATCATACACTTTTTCTGTTTTACTTTAACAATACTATCGATAGAACTGTAGGAAAAATCAGTGCAAATAGGGTCTTATCCAATGGATATTAGCAATATATGCTCAGATTCTACTAACCTGATGAATCCTTTGGTAAAGCGAGAATATCAGCTGCAGCAGATCCATGGGTCAGCAAGTGACTGTATCAGAAGCAAAGTAAAAGAAATCTTGTGGATATTACCCACGCTGCTGATTAAGACATCAATCCAGACGTAATAGATGAAGGATGGTGGTTTATTCTACGCGTTTTGAAGTATATAGATACTTCTTCAGGAAATTACCACATGTAACGTGGTAATTTCTTGAAGTAGAAGTAACTATATACTTTTTATTCTACATGATACCTAAATCTGTAAACTCTGTTCTCCTGGGTCTTCCATAGTTGTGTATATATGCACCAGTTGTTGAATGGTCCATCAACTAGGTGCTTAAGAGGGAATCATTTTGCACAACCAACTGCCTTCCATGCCTTTGAACCTTTCTTCACTGCCCATCTATTATAGTGCCTTTGCAGACAGTGCCGGACTGGGGTCCAAGTGCCCACCAGTAACATTGACTTTGGGGGGCCCACTTTTCACCTGCTTACAAATATTACACTCCCCTCAGTCACAAATTTACCTATATCTCTATATAATAATAAACTAGGTAATTTGGTTAATGAATGATGAGATGCTGCTTTTTTCTGTACAGAGTAAATCATGTGAATTATGCCAAGTACTATGCATATAGTGGGGTTGGGGGCCTAGATCTGCACAGTGGCCCACCAGGGGTTTCCCCTGTTCCCCTATGGGCCAGTCTGAGCCTGTTTGCAGATGTCTTTTGTGAAAAGAAGGCAGAAGTCTTGCCACCCCATAGACCTTATGATTGCTACTTCTCCACCCTGGGGCTAGGTGTATCCCCTATCCCTGCCAGACACTCGTGCCTTGTTGGAATACATCCAAGAAAACTTAGCCAAGAAAATCATCTGTAATTCCTCTTTTCCTGAGGGTGCCGGCTTCTTCTTTGTGACGAGATCGCTGATTTTGTAACATCATAGCGATCTCACCAGCGAGATCGCTGTGTGTGACGGGGATCAGCGACCGGCCCCCTCGCCGGGAATCACTAATCGTGCACTATCATGCATGGCTGTTTTTTGATCGTTGCTCTCCCATTGGCCAGCGTGCATTGCTACGTGTGGCAGCGGGAGCCAACGATCAGCGATGCTCCCAGCGCTCTAAGCAGGCACTGGGAGCTGGTAACCAAGGTAAATATCGGGTTACTAAGAGGCGCATATCACTTAGTTATCCAATGTGTACCTTAGAAACCTGTGTGCTCGCAGCTCCCGGCGCGAGCATGCAGGCTTCTAAGGTACACATCGGGTAACTAAGTGACGCACGCTGCTTAGTAACCCGATATTTACCTGAGAGACCAGCGTCCTCGCTGGTGCTGATCGCTGGTGAAGCTGCCTGTTTGGCAGCACACCAGCAATCATGTAGCGATGCACCAGCGATCCTGACAAGGTCGTATCGTTGTCGGGATCGCTGGTGCATCGTTAAGTGTAACGGGGCCTTAAGAGGGATGGTTCCCTACATCCCTGTATTGACTTATCAGGGCCTTATATTAAAATCACCATTAAGAACAAGTATCCCCTACTTTTGATTTCAGGACTATTTGAGAGAATCCGTGGATCAAAGTTTTTCACTAAATTGGATCTAAGGGGCTTATAACTTGATCCGGATCTGCAAGGGTGACGAACGGAAGACAGCCTTTGATACTCGTAGCAGTCACTACAAGAATTTTGTCATGGCTTTTGGTCTGTGCAATACACCCACCCTGTTACAGGAATTCATTAATGACATCTTCCAGGATCTTCTCTACATTTCCATGGTCGTGTATTTGGATGATATCATGATATTCTCCCATGATCAACCTATCCATAAAAGACATGTCCGTCAGGTGCTGCAATGTATATGGGAGAACAATTTGTTTGCCAAGTTGTCCAAATGTGTCTTTCAAAAATCCTTCTTACCATTCCACATCTATATTGTTTCCATCCAGGATCTTGAAATCGATCCTGAGAAGGTTTTTGCTTTTTTTTCCTCTCCTCATCCTATAAGATTGCGTGACATCGAGCAAATTAATTGGTTTCATCAACTTCTACAAGCAATTTATTCACACTTCTCATCCCTCATGGTACCCGTCTCCACCTTAACCAAAAAGGGGGCTAATGCCAGATTTTGGTCTGAGTTGACCATGCTGGCCTTCCTGCACTTGAAAGAGGTTTTGGTGAGGCACCCATGCTGCACCACCCAGATCCTAACAAGCAGTGTCTCCTGGAATTGGATTCCTACTCTATCAGTGCTGAGGCAGTACTTCTGCAAAGGTCTCTTGTGGTTTTTTCTCTAAGCTGTTTTCACCTGCAGAGTGAAACCATACTATTGGGGACCATGAACTACTAGCCATTAAGGTGGCATTTGAAGAATGGCGACATGTACTGAAAGGCGTCAGTTCTCCAGTAATAATATACATGGACCATAAGAATTGAACATTTTTTCAGCCCATCCAATGGTTAAATGTTCATCTAGCCAAGTGGGCACTCTTCTGCGCTCATTTCGATTTTGATTTGCACTTTTGTCCTGCGGAGAAGAATATTAAAGTGGATGCCTTGTCTCAATCCTTTGATATATCTGATTCCGAAGAGGAGTCAGAGCTTTTCATTAACTCGGCTAGGATTATTGAAGCAGTTCCTGTTTTTTAAAAGACATTCCTCCTGGTGAGACCTTTGTTCTTAATTCTAGGAGGAGGAGAATTGTGTCCTGGGGACACAAATCCAAGCAGGCTGGCCATGTGGGCATATGTAAGTCTATTGAGCTGATTGCTTGCCACTTCTGGTGGCCCTCACTGGCCAAGGATATCCACTGTGGGCCAGAAACAAGTCTCCCAGGATCAAGTTTCCTGGTCTCCGTCAGCCTCTGCCGATTCCTTCCATCTGCAGGCAACACAAAGCTATGCATTTCATCATGAACCTACCCCTCTCTAACAGTTAAAACACCATCTGGGTCATGGTGGATCGGTTTTCAAAAAAGGCTCACATCTTCCAACTGGTCGGTCTTCCTTTCGCTCCCAAGCTCACAACACTGTTCTTTCTGTTTCATCTCCATGGTCTTCCTCTCCACATGAACTTTGATCACATCCAGATCGCATCAAAATTTTCAGAGCTCTTTGCAAGCTGATGAATATCCAGCTGGATTTTTTCGCGTATCATCCTATGACCAATAGGCAAGTGGAATGAGTCAATCAGTTTCTTGAGAACTAACTATGCCACTTCATGTCTGCCCATCAGGATGAGTGGGTGCAATTACTTCCCTGGGCAGGAGTTTCCTACAACAATTTAGGTTGGGGTGTCTTCCAGAGTATCTCCATTTTTCACTGTGTACTTCCAGCATCCTTAAGTGCACTCTTTTATGATTGCTTCATCTGGGGTACCAGCAGCTGATTCCTCATGTGGCAAGTTCTTCCAGATTTGACAGCAGACTCAGGCCTTCCTCCTTAAGGTCGTGTCCCAGATGAAGTCTCATGCTGACAAGAAGAGAAGTCTTCCATCTCTTTACCTACCTGGAGATAAAGTGAGAAAATCTGGTTTTCTTCCCAAAATATTTGCCCTCCTACAAATTGGCCCCCCAGTACCTTGGGCTATTCAAACTCGTCAGACAAGTCAAACTGGTGACCTACAGTCTTCTGCTCTCAGGGAATCTATGGATTAAAAATTATTTCCTTGTCTTTTTCCTGAAGCTGGTGGTCCTGAATCGCTTTTCCAAATCCCATACTCCTGCTTCTACTTCTATTCCTGTGGGTCCCTTGAATGTGTTTGAAGTAAAGGTCATTCTGGATTTTAAGAAGGTTTAGTGGAGGACCTTCAATTTTGGTCGATTGGAAGGGCTTTAGTCTTGAGGAGAGATCTTGGGAACCTGCTGAGAAAACTGCACCCCTACCATTCTTGAGAGGTTTCTCCATTGTTCTGGTCAAAATGGATGGGGCATAAGGGGGTACTGTCATGCCAATGACTGACAAGGCTTGTAAGCATCATCCTACTCACTGCATGCACAGCTCTGCTCCTCCCAATGTCAGAACATCTTGCTAAGCTGCCTTGTGCAAACACTTCCAGCACTGCTACATCCTCCTGCTGCTGGAGAATTTACACCCGGCTATTGAGAGGTGTGGCCAGACTCTGCAGGAATTTAAAACTGTGTTCTGCAGAATTTTGCTTCCCTGGTCTATCTCCTGCCAGCAGTGGATATATTAAGCAGCACCTCCCTCCACACTTTGTCTGTACTTAGGTCCTAACTGCAGTTCATCACTAGTTCCCTATCTAGGTGTATTTTTTTATGCTCCTGTTACTGACACGGCTTGTTTACTCGTTTAGTTTGATCTGTCTGCTCCTGACACCGGCTTCATATTTTGAGCCTGTGCTACCCGCCGCATCCTTGAACTGTCTGACCACATCTCTGTCTTCACTCTCTGTATCTCGTATTCTGCCCTTGACCTGCTGGTCAGCAGTTGAAAGTGCGGGAGTCGCACCTGGTGACTTCCGTAATGGCCAAAGCTTATCTTCACCATTAGAGGCTCTAGTGAAGACCAGGTAGTCACTTAGCTACGAGTCCAACCAGTGGCGCAGTGGGTCCACACCCAATGTTTTCACACCTCCAAGGTGAGCATGCCACCATATGCCCTGTCAGCCCTTATCATCTCCATTTTATTGAGGAGTTTTGCACTATGGAGTGACTTGCCTTTTTATTCTCATTATAGGTATAAGTTAAAGAGGCTCTTTTTCAGCTCAAAGATCTGCTAGATATCACAAGTCCCTGTAAAGGATCTTATACTAAGAAGACCTTTAGTTTAATAAACCATTGGATAATATTTTGAGAAAACCTTATTTATACTCATATGAAAATGAGGAATTTTAAACACTATGGGCAGAGATAGTTGGGAACGGTGCTCTGATCCTCTTCGCACTGTCCTTGGTGCTTAGCTCAAATTCCATTACATAGATGTGTGCTTACATTAATGCTGATTTCAGAGCTGAGAAAATCCTGTTAAGCAATGTGATATTCCAGGGAAAGTAGAGGCCTACTGCTAGTAAAATGTCCATTTTTATTGTTTTTCCTACATCACCACCTATTACACTTACATACTGTGTAAGGCTACTTTTTTATCTGTATAAAAAAGTATCCATGAGAGTCTTGTACTGTAGATTAGACTTCAGACTCCTATCATGCATGCATATAAGATGCACCAAAAAATCTATTATTTCTAAACACTGTTTTTGGTGATTCATTTGTGTCCCCGTTCATACTGCACCCACACACACAAATGATACACCATTTGAAAGGTAAACTTGCCCCCTTCAGCAACAAAATAGCCAAACAAACCACACTTCCATTATTTGATCACAAAATACAGTTTAAACATTAATTTTCATAAACCTGCAGTAAGGAAAAATTACCTGCAGGTGGCACCACAGTACTCCAAAGCACACTACCAACACATTTGTAAACATGCAAGGCTTTTTCAATGATCACTTCGCCCCACACACGATACACCATTTCAAAGGTAAACTTGCTCCCTTCAGCAAGAAAATAGACAAACAAACCACGCATCCACGATTTTATCACTTAATACAGTTTAAACATTCATTTTTATAAACCTGCAGATAGACACAATGACCTGCAGGTGGCACCTCAACCGGAAAACATTTTTTGGCCTCTACTTATCAAAACAATTTATTGTATTACCAATCTACATATATAAATACCTGTCTGTGTTCATCAGCTCATGAAATACATTTACATTTGATCAGCTTGCTTTTTCCTGAAATTGCTTGCTCCCCCGAAGACCAATGTGCGAAAATTTCGACGGGCCAAGCTAGCTAAACTAGAATTATTTTTTTTAAAAAAAGTACAATAAGAAATTGTGAAGCATTTATAACGTGGTATTGTATTATATTTTACTGTTGTGGTATATATTTATTATTTATGTTCAGACAGCTTCTGGCAAGAAAAAATCCTTCTAAATGTATTATGTACATCTGTGCATCTCTGTATTTTTTTCTGTCACAATCTCCGCAGTAATTTAAACTACAGAACAGTATACGTCGCCCAGATAAAATATCCCATATAATAAATTTATAGCCATCTATAATAATGTTGCCCTGTTATAGCTGCGCTGATATATCCTGCTTCCATTGCTGCCACATCCTGCATCCTACAAATATTTTAAAATTCTACTTAAGAGCTGTAGCATCCAAGTGATAGAAGGGTCAGAGGACCGCTCAGACACTGACAGGAAGCGCAGTCTGTCCTTTGTGTCTTACCATGAAGGTTACCAGTGACAGTCAACTCAACAAAATTTACTTTCATTGATTTATTCATTTTCCTTTTAATATATTTCTTATTATGGCTTTATTTTGACAAGTATAGGATACATTTCTCTTTTATCTGCACTAAATGAAATCATCAGCTGGTATAAATTATACAGATTGCTCCCACAATGACTTTTGCTCCAGTAAAATCCAGTTAAGATCATCACTCGAGAAGAGATATAAGGAAATATCACCATGGCTACTAAATTAACCGTTTATTTCATAAATGACTAACTGTATTTCTTCTGCAGTTCCCGAATGGCTTAAGAATAAATCCTTTACCGTTTAAAACCTCAAATGGAGAAGATTGGGGAGTGAAGATTGACTGTACATCTCCATAGCAACATACTGTATCCGCACAAATTAAGTCTTCGGGGGTAGAGGAGTACAGTCCATCATCATTCCGCCTAATACCGAGGCACTAACTCACATTCCTCACTTTTGCTCCTCTTTTTTTTTTAGTATAATTATATACATCTGAAAAACTCGTAGAATGAGAATTTCTCTTTCTGAAAGGTAGCTGATGTGAAGAGAAGCGCTACATCATTTTGTTTCACTTGTATAAGACATTTCTAGATATTCTAACTTTCCAGCACCACTTATAAAAATTTAAACATTTCATCTTGTTCTGCTCTCCTATGCCAAGCGACACACTTTTCATCTTTAATAACTCACTATAAACTCATTTGAATGAACAATATACCTTATAGATTCTTTTGAATTAGCTGTGTACCTTAACTAAGGAAGCGGTCTCCATTTTTCAAATATGTGGGTACAATCTCTGTAATTCAGCACATACTTTTGGACAGACAGACAGGGCATCTGGTGTTTAAATGGATTTTCTCACCAGGTTTTTGCTACTCCATCTGAGAACAGTATGATGTAGGGGCACAGACCCTGATTCCAGTGATGTATCAATTATTGGGCTGGTTGCTGGCGTTTTGATAAACTCACTTTCATCTGCAGCATTTCTCTGCTGAGCTCTGCGTAAGGCCGGGGTCACACTAACCGACGCAAAATACGGTCTGTAGTTTACAGGCGTAATACGGATGAATGACCCCTAAATAGTGCTCCGTATGTCATCCGTAAGCAAGGTGTGGTCACGTATTTTGCGCATGTAAGCATCCGTATGTAATCCGTATGGCATCCGTATGGCGAGATTTTCTCGCAGGCTTGCAAAATGGACATATAATGGAGCCCTATGACAGGTTTTATAACACAAATGAAAGAATAGATATAGACACATAGAATACATATATATATATATACATGTCATTGAGACACATATATATATATTTATATTTATATTTCACAGAGTTCTTCATAGCAGAATAGCCGCTAATTCAATTGCCTGCTTTTGTGAAATCATTCCCCAACCCGACATGAAATGACACATGGTTTACATACAGTAAACCATTTAATTTCATGTTTTGTTTTGTATGTCTTTCATTAGTAATTAGATGAGGGTTGATGTGTAAAATTTGGGAGGTGTAGGTGTTAATTTAAGGGGTTAATTCATTGCAAAAAAATTTGTGGGCTCCAGCGGTAATTTGTCAATGCGGGAGCCCACACATTTTTTAACAACGAATTAACCCCTTAAATTAACACCTACACCTCCCAAATTTTACACATCAACCCTCATCTAATCTATAATAATAAATGCCCTAACCAGCTTCCGGTTGTAACAACTTCCGTCCAGTTGTAACCGGTGACGTCACCACACACACACACGCACATGTTAACCCTCAACACACCACACCGCCTCAACACACACTCCTCTCACCTTTCACCTCCACTCATGTCCACTCACTCTTTCACTCCACATACGTTCCTTTCTCTCACTCCGTTTCTCATACTCACACCGTCATCGTCACTGCCCCGACATCTTCCTCCGCCGCCGCGATCCAGGATCCAGACGTTCTCCAGGCCGCCGACATGTTCTTGCGGGACGCCATCTTGGATGTCGTGAAATCCCGCGAGATTCAAGATGGCGTCGCCGCAACAATATGTCGCTGGCGTGGACGACATCGGGATCCAAAAAGATGGCGTTGGCGAAATCTCGCGAGATTACGCCGACGCCATTTTGGATCCCGATGTCGCCCATGCCAGCGACATGTTGTTGCGGCGACGCCATCTTGAATATCGTGGGACTTCACGACATCCAAGATGGCGTCCCGCAAGAATATGTCGCTGGCGTGGGCGACATCGGGATCCAAAATGGCGCCGGCGTAATCTCGCGAGATTTCACCGACGCCATCTTTTTGGATCCCGATGTCGTCCACGCCAGCGACATGTTGCGGCGACGCTATCTTGAATATCGCGGGATTTCACGAAATCCAAGATGGCGTCCCGCAAGAACATGTCGGCGGCCTGGAGAACGTCTGGATCCTGGATCGCGGCGGCGGAGGAAGATGTCGGGGCAGCGACGATGACGGTGTGAGTATGAGAAACGGAGTGAGAGAAAGGAACGTATATGGAGTGAAAGAGTGAGTGGACATGAGTGGAGGTGAAAGGTGAGAGGAGTGTGTGTTGAGGCGGTGTGGTGTGTTGAGGGTTAACATGGCAAGAGGTGTTAACGACGTCGGCGAATCGCCATCTTGCATTCATGAAATTGTGTCATTTACCTCACGCCGACTTGCTGTGCGGACGCTTGGCATTGCCTGTACCACCATAACTACTGCTGCCTTGGTCCTATACCTGTTTACTGCCGGTGTCTAATTACTGGACCAATTTGCCTGTACCGCCATAACTATTGCTGCCTTGCTACTCTGCCGGTGTCTAATTACAGGGCTAATTTGCCAATACCGCCATAACTACTGCTGCATTGCTCCTCTGCCGGTGTCTAATTACAGGGCCAATTTGCCAATACCGCCATAACTACTGCTGCCTTGCTCCTCTGCCGGTGTCTAATTACAGGGCCAATTTGCCAATACCGCCATAACTACTGCTGCCTTGCTCCTCTGCCGGTGTCTAATTACAGGGCTAATTTGCCTCTACCGCCATAACTACTACTGCATTGCTCCTCTGCCGGTGTCTAATTACAGGGCTAATTTGCCAATACCGCCATAACTACTGCTGCCTTGCTCCTCTGCCGGTGTCTAATTACAGGGCCAATTTGCCTCTACCGCCATAACTACTGCTGCCTTTGTCCTCTGCCAGTGTCTAATTACAGGGCCAATTTGCCTCTACCGCCATAACTACTGCTGCCTTTGTCCTCTGCCAGTGTCTAATTACAGGGCCAATTTGCCTATACTGCCATAACGACTGCTGCCTTTGTCCTCTGCCAGTGTCTAATTACAGGGCCAATTTGCCTCTACCGCCATAACTACTGCTGCCTTGCTCCTCTGCCGGTGTCTAATTACAGGGCTAATTTGCCTCTACCGCCATAACTACTGCATTGCTCCTCTGCCGGTGTCTAATTACAGGGCCAATTTGCCTATACCGCCATAACTACTGCTGCCTTGCTCCTCTGCCGGTGTCTAATTACAGGGCTAATTTGCCTCTACCGCCATAACTACTGCTGCCTTGCTCCTCTGCCGGTGTCTAATTACAGGGCTAATTTGCCTCTACCGCCATAACTACTGCTGCCTTGCTCCTCTGCCGGTGTCTAATTACAGGGCTAATTTGCCTCTACCGCCATAACTACTGCTGCCTTGCTCCTCTGCCGGTGTCTAATTACAGGGCCAATTTGCCTATACCGCCATAACTACTGCTGCCTTGCTCCTCTGCCTGTGTCTAATTACAGGGCCAATTTGCCTCTACCGCCATAACTACTGCTGCCTTGCTCCTCTGCCGGTGTCTAATTACAGGGCTAATTTGCCTCTACCGCCATAACTACTGCTGCCTTGCTCCTCTGCCGGTGTCTAATTACAGGGCTAATTTGCCTCTACCGCCATAACTACTGCTGCCTTGCTCCTCTGCCGGTGTCTAATTACAGGGCCAATTTGCCTATACCGCCATAACTACTGCTGCCTTGCTCCTCTGCCGGTGTCTAATTACAGGGCTAATTTGCCTCTACCGCCATAACTACTGCTGCCTTGCTCCTCTGCCGGTGTCTAATTTACAGGGCTAATTTGCCTCTACCGCCATAACTACTGCTGCCTTGCTCCTCTGCCGGTGTCTAATTACAGGATCAATTTGCCTCTACCGCCATAACTACTGCTGCCTTGCTCCTCTGCCGGTGTCTAATTACAGGGCCAATTTGCCTCTACCGCCATAACTACTGCTGCCTTGCTCCTCTGCCGGTGTCTAATTACAGGATCAATTTGCCTCTACCGCCATAACTACTGCTGCATTGCTCCTCTGCTGGTGTCTAATTACAGGGCCAATTTGCCAATACCTCCATAACTACTGCTGCCTTGCTCCTCTGCCGGTGTCTAATTACAGGGCCAATTTGCCTCTACCGCCATAACTACTGCTGCCTTGCTCCTCTGCCGGTGTCTAATTACAGGGCCAATTTGCCTCTACCGCCATAACTACTGCTGCCTTGCTCCTCTGCCGCTGTCTAATTACAGGATCAATTTGCCTCTACCGCCATAACTACTGCTGCATTGCTCCTCTGCTGGTGTCTAATTACAGGGCCAATTTGCCAATACCGCCATAACTACTGCTGCCTTGCTCCTCTGCCGGTGTCTAATTACAGGGCCAATTTGCCAATACCGCCATAACTACTGCTGCCTTGCTCCTCTGCCGGTGTCTAATTACAGGATCAATTTGCCTCTACCGCCATAACTACTGCTGCATTGCTCCTCTGCTGGTGTCTAATTACAGGGCCAATTTGCCAATACCGCCATAACTTCTGCTGCCTTGCTCCTCTGCCTGTGTCTAATTACAAGGCCAATTTGCCTCTACCGCCATAAGTACTGCTGCCTTGCTCCTCTGACTGTTCACTGCCTGTGTCTAATTACAGGGCCAATTTGCCTCTACCGCCATAACTACTGCTGCATTGCTCCTCTGCCGGTGTCTAATTACAGGGCCAATTTGCCTCTACCGCCATAACTACTGCTGCCTTGCTTCTCTGCCGGTGTCTAACTACAGGGCCGATTTGCCACTACCACTTCATAACTACTGCTGGGCAATTACAGGGTCAATTAGTATCTGTTTACTCTACAATACTCCAGGACGCCTTCTTCACTGCCAGATAACTGCCAAATAGACTCCTTTACCTGTGCCAACATGAGTCATAACAAAAAGTATGCCAATGCCAGTGAAAGGAAAGCAGCTTTAGCACTATGACAAAAACAACGCCGTGCTAATGAGACTCCTGAGGAAAAACACCATCGCCTTGAGAAGATTAAGGCTTATAAACGCCGTCGCCTCACACATGAATCCCCTAACTCTAAATCCATAAGATTGGCTGAAGAAGCCTCTGCACGCCGTCACCGCCGACAACAGACGGCCTCTTCCTCATCATTATTATTAGACTCACAACAGGATGCTTCCACATCAGCATGTGGAACAATTTACTGCTACACTTCATCCCATATGCCGTTCACTGACATAACTAATCAGCAATCTGTTTCTGCCCTATCAATACCACCATTCAATACCGATGCACAGTATGCCAATGCCAGTGAAAGGAAAGCAGCTTTAGCACTACGACAAAAACAACGCCGTGCTAATGAGACTCCTGAGGAAAAACAGCATCGACTTGACAAGATTAAGGCTTATAAACGCCGTTGTCTCACACACGAATCCCCTAACTCTAAATCTATTACATTGGCTGAAGAAGCCTCTACACGCCATCACCGCCAACAACAGACGGCTTCTTCCTCATCATTGTTAGTAGACTCACAACAGGATGCTTCCACATCAGCATGTGGAACAAGTTACTACCACACTTCATCCTATATGCCGTTCACTGACATAACTAATCAGCAATCTGTTTCTGCCCTATCAATACCACCATTAGTCAATACCAACGCACAGTTTCTTCACATACAAGTTGCAGTTAGCCCGCAGAAAGTGCAACCAAGACAAATATACGTTGGTCTCAAAACTAGGCGCACCCCATCGGTTGGACATGCACTTCTACTACAACCTCACATTTTCACTAATGATGAAAATAGTATTACCGAACACAGCTGTGGTGACATGACCCATGTATGTGAGCATTGCGAAGCTTTGCATTTTGTAGCAGAGATACCTTCTGATAACAACTTTACGCTCTGCTGTCAGAAGGGTAAAGTCCATGTACCCATACTACAATATCCTGATGTCTTTACACGTTTGCTGAAAGGGCAAAGTGAATTTAGCAAAAATTTCATGGATAATATTCGAAGTATTAACAGTTCCTTTGCTTTTGCCTCCATGGGTGCAAATATTTCACCACCTCCTGGATATGGCCCATGCTGTTTCCGCATACATGGCCAGATCTATCATAGAACTGGAACACTACATCCCTCAGATGACCAGCAACGCGCATTTGCCCAACTTTACATTCTCGATACCACTACCGCAAACGAACAACGCTTACGATGTAAAGAAAATCAAAAATGTACAAAACGGAACTGTCATGCCAAACATCACTATGGCTATTAAACAAGATCGTACTCAAGACCCTCGACGCTACAATAATCCCACTGTCAGTGAAGTAGCAGTCGTGTTTCAAAATGACAATGGTGAGCCACTAATGTCCACTCGCAGGATTTCAGAATACTCAAGATGGCATGGCCGCAAGAACATGTCGCCGGCGTGGACAATGTCGGGATCCAGGATGGCGCCGGCGGAAGAAGATGTCGGGGATCGTGGAGCAGCGACGATGACGGTGTGAGTATGAGAGACGGAGTGAGAGAAAGGGTCGTATGTGGAGTGAAAGAGTGAATGGACGTGAGTGGAGATGGTGAAAGGTGAGAGGAGTGTGTGTTGAGGCGGTGTGGTGTGTTGAGGAGGTGTGTGTATTGAGGGTTAACATGGCAAGAGGTGTGTCACTATCCTCTCGATGCGATAGCATCGGGCCTTAATCTACTATAATAAATGCGCTAAGCAGCTTCCGGGTTGTAACAACTTCCGTCCAGTTGTAACTGGTGACGTCACAGCACACCTCTTGCCATGTTAACCCTCAACACACCACTCCTCAACACACACTCCTCTCACCTTTCACTATCTCCACTAATGTCCACTCGCAGGATTTCAGAATACTCAAGATGGCATGGCCGCAAGAACATGTCGCCGGCGTGGACAACGTCGGGATCCAGGATGGCGCCGGCGGAAGAAGATGTCGGGGATCATGGAGCAGCGACGATGACAGTGTGAGTATGAGAGACGGAGTGAGAGAAAGGGTCGTATGTGGAGTGAAAGAGTGAGTGGATGTGAGTGGAGATGGTGAAAGGTGAGAGGAGTGTGTGTTGAGGAGGTGTGTGTATTGAGGGTTAACATGGCAAGAGGTGTGTCACTATCCTCTCGATGCGATAGCATCGGGCCTTAATCTAGTTACTAATGAAAGACATACAAAACAAACATGAAATGAAATGCTTTACTGTATGTAAACCATGTGTCATTTCATGTCGGGTTGGGGAATGATTTCACAAAAGCCGACAATTGAATTAACGGCTAATCTGCTATGAAGAGCTCTGTGAAATATATATATATATATATATATGTGTCTCAATGACATGTATATATATATATATATGTATTCTATGTGTCTATATCTATTCTTTCGTTTGTGTTATAAAACCTGTCAGTGTGATTTTACTGTATAGCGCACTGAATTGCCGGCTTTTCTAAAGGACACTGGGTGCGCATTTCTCACAAGTCACACATCTGGTCTGTGTGTAATGCGTATTTTTTGCGCACCCATAGACTTGCATTGGCGTATTACGGCCGTAGTACGCTGACAGTCGCAGCATGCTGCGATTGGCACGGACCGTAGAATACAGACGAGAAATATACGGCTGGTGCGAGTGACCCCATAGAGAATCATTGGTCCGTGTGCTTTTAGCGCCTCTCACTCGGCCGTATTCCTCGCCAGGGTGACCCCGGCCTAACTCTACACATACCACTGGTATGACATGACAGCTGGTTTACTTCTCTAGTGATAATCTCCTGCTCCTAATATTCTGATTTTCTCATTTTGTCAAAACTACATCAAGCAGCCCAGTAAGTATCACATTGCTGGAATTAAGGTCTCTGCCCTTACACCATGATGTTCTCAGATTAGGCTGCAAAATCCTGGTTACAGATTCCCATTAAAGGAGTTGTCAACTTTAAAAAAACATTATTTTTCATATACCAGAGCATTCTGAATTAATAGAGCATGTTATCGAAACTTCAGATGGCAGCAGTGAAAAATGGGTATGAAGACCGTCTCTCTCTTTTAAGCTCCTAGTTTGGCAGTTTACTAAATTGACAGCTTATTTAGTTAAATACACATTATTTTATCCTTCATTTTCCTTGTGATGCTGCAGTCGTACTGAACTCTTGCGGACAAGTTTGTCTGCAGATTACTTTTAATTGGTGTCACCCCTGCAGTGTGGGGGTGCCCTTTAAGTAAAAGATTATTAAAAGTGGACTATCCTTTTAAGTGTGACACCTTCTGAAATAAGAAAAAAATATTGGAGGATTTTCGGCAAGTAACAACCTGTACAATGGACCGCAGCAATAATTTTTTATAGGTATTAAGAAATAAATTAATATATAACTTTTGTATCATCGGACACATTTCAAGACCCAAAATTTGGACTTGTTATAAACCGCACACCCCCATCTCTCCATTGATTTATATTGATTTCCCAGCTCAAGCAGCTAGAGCAATCAATGAGCTCAGTGAGTGGCAATCCGCTGGCATTTCTGCACACTGCCTCCCCTGACACTCACTTGGCTCTTCTACCTGTCTACAGCAGAGGCAATGCTGGAGAAAATGTTATTTTCCTACTGACCGGTGGAACTGACTGCATCTATGTTGGTATAATAGAATTTGATATAGTTTTTTATTTTATTTTTTTTACAAATACAAAACCATAAGGCTGCAGTGTTTGTTGTTTAACATAAAATAACAAGCATAACATAAAATATTGGCATTTATTTCATTTCTAGTTACAAATGTTACCAGTAGATACACATTGAATTCAACATTTCCCTCATCTCGCTCTTTGTTAAAGCCTAAAGCAAAGCAAAACTAATCAGTGATTGGTCTCAGAAGGGAAAAAGACAAGATAGAGTAAACTATTCACCTGGATCAAGAAAACTCCACAAAGAAATATCTTCATTATGGCTCTTTGTGCCATAAAATGTGAGAAAAACATGTAGCCCTCTTATTTAAATGGAACCTGTCACTGGGATTTTGACACTAAGGGCTCATAAGCATTTGCGAGAAACACGGATGACTGCAATCCGAGAAAAAATCGGATTGCACTCGGAACAATGTTATTCAATGGGTGACATCTCATCTGCGATTTTTTTTTCTCAGCTGAAATCAGACTGAGAAAAAAATTGCAGCATGCTGCGGATCTCAGACGAAACTCGCCAATACAAGTCAATGGGTGCGAGAACAAATCGCACAGCCACTTTATGAGGTTGTAACTCTGGAACGCTTTAACGGATCCCACTGATTCTGAGAATGTTTTCTCATGACATATTGTACTTCATGTTAGTGGTAAAATTTCTTCGATATGACTTGTGTTTATTTATGAAAAAACTGGAAATATGGCTAATATTTTTAAAATTTCACAATTTTCAAACTTTTAATTTTCATCCCCTTAAATTGGAGAGATATGTCACACAAAATAGTTCATAAATAACATTTCCTACATGGTCTACTTTACATCAGCACAATTTTGTAATCAAAGATTTTTTTGTTAGGAAGTTAAAAGGGTTAAAAGTTGACCAGCGATTTCTCATTTTTACAACAAAACTTACAAAACCATTTTTTTAGGGACCACCTCACATTTGAAGTCACTTTGAGGGGTTATATGGCAGAAAAAAACAAAAGTGACACCATTCTAAAAACTGCACCCCTCAAGGTGCTCAAAACCACTTTCAAGAAGTTAATTAACCCTTTATGTGATTCACAGGAGCTGAAGCAATGTGGAAGGAAAAAATGAACTTTTAAATTTTTTTTAACTTCAGAACCATTTTTTTTAATTTTCACAAATGTAAAAAGGGAAAATGAACCACAGAGGTTGGTGGATGTGTGGTGAAATGTGTGCTGAGGGTGGTATATTTGTTGAAGCACGTGGCAGTGTGTGGTGCATTTTGTGTGTGTGTGTTCATATCCCTGTGTGTGGTGAGTGTCCCATGTCAGGGCCCCAGCTTAGCAACTGTACGGTATATACTGTTTGGCGCCATCGCTCTCATTCTTTAAGTCCCCCTTGTTTACATCTGGCAGCTGTCAATTTGCCTCCAACACTTTTCCTTTCACTTTTTCCCCATTATGTAGATAGGGGCAAAATTGTTTGGTGAATTGGAACACGCGGAGTTAAAATTTTGCCTCACAACATAGCCTATGACGCTCTCGGGGTCCAGACGTGTGACTGTGCAAAATTTTGTGGCTGTAGCTGAGACGGTGCGGTTGCCAATCCCGGACATACATACACCCACATTGAGCGTTATATATTATATATATATACTGTATATATATATACATATATACATCTATTCTATGTGTATATATCTATTCTATCTATTCTATTCTAACCTGTCACTCTGTGATTATACTTTACGTGGTGGATCATTTGTCGACTTTTCTTGTATCTATCAATGCAATATAAATACATATATACTGTATATGTATGTGTCACTAACATCTACTGTATATATACAGTATATACTAGCTGAAGAGCCCGGCGCTGCCCGGGGATAGTAACTAACTGTGGTTAGTTAAATCAAATTATAATTATCCTCCATCCCATAGTCCCGTGCCCATATACCCATCATACATATCCTCCATCCCATAGTCGAGTGCCCATATACCCATCACACATCCTCCATCCCATAGCCCCATGCCCATATACCCATCACACATCCTCCATCCCATAGTCCCATGCCCATATACCCATCATACATCTTCCATCCCATAGGCCCGTGCCCATATACCCATCACGCATCCTCCATCCCATAGTCGAGTGCCCATATACCCATCACACATCCTCCATCCCATAGTCCCATGCCCATATATCCATCACACATCCTCCATCCCATAATCCCATGCCCATATACCCATCACACATCCTCCATCCCATAGTCCAGTGCCCAAATACCCATCACACATCCTCCATCCCATAGTCCCGTGCCCATATACCCGTCACACATATCCTCCATCCCATAGTCCCATGCCCATATACCCATTATACATATTCGCCATCCCATAGTCGAGTGCCCATATACCCATCACACATCCTCCATCCCATAGTCCCGTGCCCATATACCCATCATACATATCCTCCATCTGATAGTCCAGTGCTCATATACCCATCACACATCCTCCATCCCATAGTCAACCATTATGACATCATAATGAGTGGCGGGGCTTGCAACCTATGATGACATCAGTGTCGCCATGGCAACCATTATGACATCATAATGAGGGGCGGGGCTTGATACACACACACTTTTTCCCCTTTATGTAGATAGGGGCAAAATTGTTTGGTGAATTGGAACACGCAGAGTTAAAATTTCGCCTCACAACATAGCCTAGGACGCTCTCGGGGTCCAGACGTGTGACTGTGCCAAATTTTATGGCTGTAGCTGCGACGGTGCGGATGCCTATCCTGGACATACATACAGTACATACAGTACATACATACATACACACACTTGAGCTTTATATATTAGTTATGTATTCTATATATTAATATCAATTCTATCTATTGTATGCTATTTATTCTATCTATTGTATGCTATCCTGTCAGTGTGATTTTACTGTACACCGCACATGAATTGCCGGCATTTCAAAGGACATCGGTGTGTAAACATCGGATAGCACTTGCATGGTCCGTGTGGTGTCCAGTGTTTTCTCACACCCATAGGCTTGCATTGGCGAGACTCAGCCGATATAAAAGTGATTATAAAATATTTAACACACCATCCGTAAGTGATATATCGCTGGAATCAGGGTATCTGTAACCTGTAGACATATTTCCTTTAAGTTCTGCTATTTTTATCATTCCTATGTCTTGTATTAGGACACTCCAAAGTCCTATTACTTTTACTGTAAAGAACTCTTTCCTACATGGATAATACATATGCAATATCTCTATAAGCAAATTCCTTTAGCTTGTTGAAATGTCTTTATAAATGTTAATAACATTTTTTTTTATCCAACATGATCAAATCCAAAATACAGTTAAAGTTGCGTAGCGTCCAACTCTTAATTCCAAAAGTCAGTTTTTGACATTTCCTATACATGTTTCAACTTGAACTAACGGGAAATGGTCTGTAAGTTCTAGCATGGCTATATAATTTGAATAGGACGGTATGAGGATTGGTAAAGCTCGTTTTCAGCTGCATAATTCTAGTGTTTTTCTTTGCAATGTACAATATATGCACTGTTTTCTGTTGTAAATGCTGTTTTTTATCTATACAAGGTCAGTTGATTTCACAAGTGTTTTCTCTGTAAGCAGTTTACGCACTCCCTACATCTGATGTGACAATAACATACTTCTGTAATAAGGGTTTACAGCTTTCTGTCGCCAATCTCCTACAGCTGCATTTACATGGGCTGTTCTCGACTTTTATGTTGATGAACTATGAACTATGAATAGAAGTAGGAGTTGAGCTCCGCTTTATAGCTGCAGCCACTAAGTAGTGAACAGAGCTGTTCCTCCCAATACTTGATTTATATCCAGCCACTGCAACAGTTAATAACACCGGATTACTATGCGATGCTGTGTGTCCAACAGCCAACGACCTGATATTGATAACTTATTCTCAGTATTTGTCATCAATCATCAATATCAAAACAGTGAACTATTTCTATAAATGGTTTTAACCTGGAAGCGGCGCTGATGGGTGACAGTGCAAGTGTTGGTCTACTATCGTCTCCCATTGTTTTCATGTTGGTTGATGGACTTCATACACACGTGGTCAAAATTGTGGGTACCCCTTGTGTAATGGCAGAAAAATCCACAATGATGATAGAAATAACTTGAATCTGACAAAAGTAATAATAAATCAAAAATCTATGAAAATGAACAAGTGAAAGTCAGACATTGCTTTTCAGCCATGCTTCCACAGGATTAAAAAAAATAAATAAAACTCATGAAATAGGCCTGGACAGAAATGTTGGCACCCTTGAAAATAAAGGGACATGTTAAATCAAGGTGTGTCCTCTAATTAGCATCACAGGTGTCTACAGTCTTGGAATCAGTGAGTGGGCCTGTATAGAGGGCTACAGATACTCACTGTGCTGTTTGGTGACATGGTGTGCATCACACTCAACATGGAAGAGAAGGAAAGAGTTGACTCAGGAAATTAGAAAGAAAATTATAGACAAACATGTTAAAGGTAAAAGTTATAAGACCATCTTCAAGCAGCTTGATGTTCCTGTGACTACAGTTGCACATATTATTCAGAATTTTAACCCCTTAATGACCACCGATGCGCCTTTTAACAGCAGTAGTTAAGGGTACTTTAACCACAGAGCCGTGAATTAACGGCGCTGAGGGAAAATTATTGTTAGGGCTGGCGGAATGCACCAAATTATAAAATAGTAGTAGGTGCGTTCGCAGCCCAGGGTCCACCGTACCGAGGTGGTACACTGCTGCTAGATAATGGTGGAAGAAATAAGCGGTGTGAAAACAGTCACACGTGGGTTACGTCACCCAATGTGAACAGGAGCGACCTCTGTTAATTCACAGAGCCGCACAACCGCTGAACGTAGATGCCGGAGACTGTTTAGCTCACAGAGCCTGGCCCAAAGAGCGCACAGTGTACGGCCACAGAACTCTACCCCAAAGACACGGGGTTAGAGTCCCTCTAGGCCCACTGAGAGCATGGCATTGCTGCCGTGAGTGCCCTATAGACGCTGGCTATGGAGTGTGGAGCATGTGCACTGAGGCGTGCCGAGTCACTGGTGAGGACTGATGCCTGACTCAACCTCTGACCTACGTACGCCTAAGCCTGGGCGCTAGCAGGCTAGGCAGCACAACACATGCGTACTGAGGGTAGGGGTTTCTTAATGAGTCATTCACCAGAGACATTCATACATGCATACATCACTCACTCCTCATAGTCTGAAAATACAGTCTATCCTAGCGCATGGCCAAGCGGCCATGCAAACCTTTTATAGCCGCGAGCGTCCAGGACCTTCCTGGCTTCTCGGATGGACCAATCCGAACACGAGCAGGACCTGAGCACGTGACCTTCGATCTCCAATGAGAGAGCACTCCACGGACATGCTCTGTAGCCTGACATGAGGACTTAGTCCCTGGAGAATCTCGCTGCTGAGCAGCATGCATTGCCATAGCTGTGCCAGAGGTGGCAGCAGCAAGCAAACCCACGGAGCTGGTCTGGGCAGAGTGCCGAAACCGACGAGTTTGCTGAGCAACCTCCTCTGTGGCTGGAGAGGAATGGGAGACCGCTGGACACAAGGCTCGGGATTCTCGCTGTGCAGCGACAGAAATCCGATGCCTAACAATTATATAGCGCCCCCCAGAGTCGGATTTTCTCTGATGTCTCGGCTGCCGGGGTAGCTGAGACCACAGAGAACATGATGTGAGTTGGTTTTTACCGACCCGGAGTTGTGATCGCCATTATTAACCATATAACGGCGACCGCGAAAAAAAAAATTCCACTTTTGCATTTAATTTCTCTCCCCTCACATCAGAGGGGAGAGAAATAGAGTCCCCCAAGCCCCCCATGGTACGGAATAAGCTGTCCCCCAGTCCTCCGGCCCCCTCCTTCCTCCGGCAGAAAGAAAATAGTGGGTGCATGCGCAGTGCGCCCGTCAAGATCTGACGGCCGGCACCCGGCAACCAATGAGAGTTTTCTCATTGGCTGCTGGGTTTTGATTACTGTAATAGACCCTATCACAGTGATCAAAACCCCCAATATATGATAAATATGGCAGCACTTGGGCTGTACCTCTGTAGAGATAGACTACAGTTGAAGTGCTGCCCTGTCAGAGTATATAAATCATAATTTCTGCATCCGCAAGCATCCTATTTACCCACCCCGATTGTAATGATGTATAGTAGGTTTCTATGAAGACAGTGGCTAGATGATAGAGTCACAGACACAGGTATACGTGAAAGTAGTTTGTATTAAACAAGCAGCACAGAACAGCACAGGTGCTGGCGGAGTCAGACAATGACAGCAGTGGTAACAGCAGCAGAACTCAGTCCAGTAGATAGCAAGTTGCACACCAGCACAATGTAGATGTAAGCAGACACAGTCCTAAGAATGCAGGCAAGGACAGTCACTTAGCCCTCTCCCTTGCGGGAGGGGAATCTTCGAGCACAGTGCAGTGGCAGAGAAAGTCACTAGGTAATTGATACTGAATGTGTAAAGGTAGCAGGGATAAGTCTCTCAGGTGAAACGCACACAGCAGTCAAGATCTTCAGCGCATACCGTGAGTGCTGTAGGAGCGGTGAGCGGTGGAGGCAGGGCTGGAAGGAGCCTTCAGGCAGACACCGTCAGAAGGTCCAGGCGGCGGCGGTTAGGCAGCAGGTAATCCAGGTGGATTCAGAAGGAAGGAAGGAGGTAGCACAGCGTGCAACTCCCAGCTAGCAGATCAGGTACAGGACGAGATATACAAGCAAGGTAGTCACGTCCAGGAAAGCTATTTAAACCCGGCGGGCGGGACCAACAGGCGGTGATGTCACAGGAACCAGTATGGCCGAATGAAGCCAGGCTTAAGGGCAACAGTAAGGGCAAAGTCCAGAACACAGCAGAATAGGAACGATGCTTACATTATTCCCCCCTTAAAGAATGTCCTCCGGACAATCTTCGACCAGGCTTGTCCGGGTACCTTAAATGAAACTGCTCCAGCAGCCGCGGAGCACAGATATTCTCCACCGGTTCCCAGGAATTCTCCTCGACAGAGTATCCTTGCCACTTGACCAGGTATTGCAGCTTCCTTCTGAAGATCCGTGAATCCAGAATCTTCTCCACGACATATTGTTCATGTCCATCAACGAGCACTGGAGCTGGAGGAGAGGAAGTACGCCCTGGGAAGGAATTTGGTACAACTGGCTTTAGTAGGGAAACATGGAACACCGGGTGAACCTTCCAGGCAGGGGGCAATTTCAGACGCACCGCTACCGAATTCACTAGAGCCACGATCTTGTATGGCCCTACAAACTTCTGTCCAAGCTTGACAGTCGGTGCCCTCACCCTCAGATTCTTGGTAGACAACCAGACCGTATCTCCCACCCTATACACCGGAGCCGGCCTCCTGGTACGATCTGCTGCTCTCTTATACCTCTCCTGCGCTGTCGTCAAGGTGGTCTTTAGAGCTTCCAAATTCTGCTGTAAGAAGGAAAGATGGTCAGACACAGCAGGCACTGCAGCCTCCTTGGGGAACTGCGGCAAGATGCTTGGGTGGTAACCCTGATTAGCAAAGAACGATGACTGCTTAGTCGAGGAGTGCTGCGAGTTGTTATATGTGAACTCTGCCAGGGGAAGCAGATCTACCCAATCGTCCTGCAGATGACTTAAGTAGCAACGGAGGTACTGCTCCAGGGTCTGATTCGTACGTTCCGTCTGTCCATTGGTCTGTGGATGGTAAGCCGAAGACAGACTTGCTCTAATATCCAGAGCCGCGCAGAAACACCTCCAGAACCTAGACGTGAACTGCACCCCACGATCCGAGATCACCTCATCCGGGACCCCGTGCAGACGGACCACCTCTTGAATCAACAAGTCTGCAGTCTGTTTTGCTGTGGGTAATCCAGCGCAAGGGATAAAGTGTGCTGCCTTAGTGAGGCGGTCCACGACCACTAGAATGGTGTTCTTACCCTTGGAGACCAGTAGTTCAACAATAAAGTCCATTGAGATGGATCTCCAGGGACGAGATGGTATAGGCAAGGGTTGTAACAACCCGGAAGGCGACGCACGAGGCGTCTTGAACCGAGCACATACCTCGCAGGATGACACGTATCCCTCCACGTCCTTCCGGTACGAAGGCCACCAGAAGTACCGAGCCAGGAACTCTTGGGTCTTCGTTATTCCACGATGTCCCCCAATCTTAGAATCATGGATCAGTCGGAGGACTTCAAGTCTTGTCACCTCTGGTACATACAGCCGATTCTCCTGTAACCACACTCCTCCACTGAAATTTAGGCTTACTTCGGGGGTAGGTTGCCTTAGCAACGGATCTGCTGCGTATGCTGCTTTGATCTCAGACAGAAGATCCTGATGATGGATTGCAGAGATGAAATGAGCGGGAGACACAACAGTACTAGGAGACGACTCAATCACTTCCTCAGGAGCAGCAATCCTAGATAGCGCATCTGCCTTACCATTCCGTGCCCCCGACCTGTAGGAGATGATGAAGTTGAATTGGTTTAGAAACAAGCTCCAACGTGCCTGACGTGGGTTCAAACATCTTACGGACTGCATGAATTCCAAGTTTCGGTGGTCGGTAAGAACTGTAATCGGAGTTGAGGACCCCAGCAGCAAGTGTCTCCACTCCTTGAATGCCGTCACAATCGCCAGTAACTCCTTGTTCCCTACGTCATAGTTCTTCTGCGCCGGGGATAGCTTCTGAGAAAGAAAGGCACAAGGATGAAGAACTGCCTTCTCACCTCCTCTCTGTAACAACACTGCGCCGATGGCGACATCCGATGCGTCCACCTCAAGAGTAAAGCTCAGGTCTGGGTCTGGATGTCTTAAGATGGGAGCCGACACAAATTTGTCCTTCAGCCGTGTGAACGCCTCCTGGGCTTGCGGAGTCCACCGGAACGGTACCCCCTTCTTAGTCAGTTGGGTGATGGGTTCCACAATCTCAGAGAAGTTACGGATGAAGCGCCTATAGAAGTTGGCGAATCCCACAAACCTCTGAACTTCTTTCACCGATCCTGGCGCTGGCCACTCCTGGATCGCTCTGGTCTTTTGATCGTCCATCTGGAGACCCTGTGGAGAGATGACATAACCGAGGAACTGCACTGTTGCCCTGTGGAACTCGCATTTCTCCAATTTGATGTAAAGATGGTTATGCAGCAGGCGTTGCAGCACTGTCCTCACGTGGAGCCGATGTTCCTCGAGATCACTGGAAAAGATTAAAATGTCATCGAGATACACAACCATAAATACATCAAGCACATCTCGGAAAATGTCATTAACAAAATGCTGAAAGGTTGCAGGAGCATTTCGTAGTCCGAACGGCATGACCCGTGACTCGAAGTGTCCATAACGACAGCGGAAGGCCGTCTTCCACTCATCTCCAGACCGAATTCTCACGAGATTGTAGGCTCCCCGAAGATCCAGTTTGGTGAATATCTTAGCCTGCTTCACCCTCTCCAGTAGTTCAGGGATTAAGGGTAGCGGGTGCCGATTCATGACCGTTACCTTGTTTAAATCACGGTAGTCCATGCAAGGACGCAGACCCCCGTCCTTTTTCTTCACGAAGAAGATTGGTGCACCTGCAGGAGAAGTAGACGGTCGGATGAAGCCCTTGGCGAGATTCTCGTCGATGAAGTCCTTCAAGGCCTTTAATTCAGGACCAGACAAAGGGTAAATACGCCCGAATGGGATCTCCGCCCCAGATACCAGTTCTATCGGGCAATCATAAGGCTGGTGGGGAGGTAACATATCTGCCCTCTTCTTGTCACATACCTCTGCCAGATCCTGATACTCCGGTGGTAATTGTCCCTCAGTCGTAGCTACTACCTTGGGGATAGCAGCGACCTTAGGAATAGCGGGGTTGCTGTTAGAACTTGGAGGGAACTGCACTTCCCTGGTCTCCCAGTTGATGCGAGGATTCTGAACCTGGAGCCAAGGTAACCCCAGGATAATAGGGAAGTGAGGAGAAGATATTAGTAAAAAGGACAAATGTTCCACATGTTCCTCTCCAATGCATACCTTCACCGACTCAGTCTCCATGGTTACCGGTCCAGATGTAAGTGGCGACCCGTCTACTGTCTCCATCAAGACTGACGACTCCCTCTTCACTGCCCTGATTCCATGCTTCCTTGCAAACGCGATATCCATGAAGTTCCCACTGGCCCCGGAGTCCAACATGGCGGCGCTCTCGACACACCGACCCTGGAAGCAGACCCTCAAGGATAGGTAATAGTGGGAATTCTTCTTAGTAGCGGAGTAGGAGGAAACGACGGATGTCATCGAGATCACCACTGCGTTCAATGGAAGAGATGCCAGCGAATTCATATCGGCAAAGTCCAGGTCTCTCTGATTGTCTCTGCCCCCCGAATTGTTCAGATCTAGGACGCAGGACTCCCCCGCCTCGGAGTTACAATCAATGATAGCTGCAGCCGTCTTACGTCTCCTGACTGGACACTCGGAGATGAAGTGACCGGTCCCCCCGCAGTAGAAGCACAGGTTTTCCTTAAAGCGATGCTCCTTGTGGGCATCAGGAGGATTTCTACGTACGGCATCCACCTGCATTGGTTCGGGCTCGGGCTCGGGATTCCTCCTGCTGGTGACATCTCTGGAGGGAGAAGAGAACGGAACAGTGTTATTAAACCGTAGATCAGACCAGCGCTCCTGTCTGCGCTCGGAGAGTCGATTGTCAATGCGGATGCAGTGATTGATGAAGTCCCCAAGAAGCACGGGCGAGTCCCCGCGTGCCAGTTCATCCTTAACTGCCGTAGACAATCCCCTGCGGAAGATGGCCTGCTTGGCTGCCCCGTTCCAGGTGGTGTCTAAAGCCCATCTAC
This sequence comes from Dendrobates tinctorius, assembly GCF_039654945.1. Lineage (NCBI taxonomy): Eukaryota > Metazoa > Chordata > Amphibia > Anura > Dendrobatidae > Dendrobates > Dendrobates tinctorius. Next base: position 30,268,417 of record NW_027361703.1, on the reverse strand, counting down.
GGAAGTCCAATGCATACTCCAGCACCGAACGCTTCCCCTGCCGAAGGGTCAGCAGCGTCGTCTCAGCAGTATTAGCTCGGTTTGGGTCATCAAACATCTGCGTCATTGCGGCAATGAAATTGTCCATAGAGTTAAGCAGGGGGTCGTCGGTCTCAATCAAAGGGTTGGCCCATGCGAGCGCCTTACCAGACAGCAGCATGACTATAGTCAGAACTTTGGAGCGTTCAGTAGTGAACTGTGGGGCATGAGCAGCAAAGAAGATCCGGCACTGGTTCAAAAATCCTCGGAATTTATCCCTCTCACCAGCGAACCGGAAGGGTGGAAGCTTCGGGAAGGTCGGTGTAGTATCCCGGACAGCACCTGCTACCTGCGCGGCTGGGGCCTGTTCCAGAGCAGCAATCCGATCGAGCTGCATAGGAATCGCTTGCTCCAACGCCAGAACACGATCACCCTGAAGAGGAGCTGCTTGTTCCAGCGCCGTAATCCGATTTGCCAGTCGTTGCAACTGTGCCTCTGCTGCCCCGGCGTTGTGTTCGATACGTTGCTCCAGCGTGTCCAGCTGGGTCCTAATGCCTGCCACATCCTGCCGTATCAAAGCAAGCTGCTTGCTTACACGTTTCTCCAGGGACTCTACACCTGCGGTCTCCATATTGGTGGCTTGTATATCCTGTAATGATGTATAGTAGGTTTCTATGAAGACAGTGGCTAGATGATAGAGTCACAGACACAGGTATACGTGAAAGTAGTTTGTATTAAACAAGCAGCACAGAACAGCACAGGTGCTGGCGGAGCCAGACAATGACAGCAGTGGTAACAGCAGCAGAACTCAGTCCAGTAGATAGCAAGTTGCACACCAGCACAATGTAGATGTAAGCAGACACAGTCCTAAGAATGCAGGCAAGGACAGTCACTTAGCCCTCTCCCTTGCGGGAGGGGAATCTTCGAGCACAGTGCAGTGGCAGAGAAAGTCACTAGGTAATTGATACTGAATGTGTAAAGGTAGCAGGGATAAGTCTCTCAGGTGAAACGCACACAGCAGTCAAGATCTTCAGCGCATACCGTGAGTGCTGTAGGAGCGGTGAGCGGTGGAGGCAGGGCTGGAAGGAGCCTTCAGGCAGACACCGTCAGAAGGTCCAGGCGGCGGCGGTTAGGCAGCAGGTAATCCAGGTGGATTCAGAAGGAAGGAAGGAGGTAGCACAGCGTGCAACTCCCAGCTAGCAGATCAGGTACAGGACGAGATATACAAGCAAGGTAGTCACGTCCAGGAAAGCTATTTAAACCCGGCGGGCGGGACCAACAGGCGGTGATGTCACAGGAACCAGTATGGCCGAATGAAGCCAGGCTTAAGGGCAACAGTAAGGGCAAAGTCCGGAACACAGCAGAATAGGAACGATGCTTACACCGATTCTCCGTAATCCCCGCATCATTAATGTTAAATATATATTTTTTTATAATTTTTTTTTTTATAATTTTTTTTTAAATTCTTTTTTGCAGTTAGGGTTAGGGTTACGCGTATTAGGGTTAGGGTTATGTGTATTTTGGTTAAGGTTGGAGTTAGCAGGATAAAAAAATACTAGAGTTAGATTAGGGTTAGTTTTTTGTTAGGCAGGGAAATAAATAAAATGGCTTGCAGAACTTTCAGCGCAGAGAAAGCTTACAGCCTGCTTTGCTCCGGCAGCTCCAGTAGTGAAACAGAATCTGCCTCCGAATTAGAGCCGTTTTCAGACAGTGACTATGACTCTTCCTCCATAGGATCCCCCAGCCCAATGGTAGCCGAGTTGGTCATCAATGCTGAAGCTTCAAAGGCAGGACCAAGTACCGCAGTCCCCCCCACCGCTGTGGTATAATGACACCTTATTTTCTCCTCAAATTCACCCTTTTTCTGCAGTCCCCGGAATAAGAGTAGATGTCGCCAATTTTACCCCCATTGATTTTTCCCAAATCTTCCCCGAAGTCCTAGAATTAATTGTCCACCAAACAAACCTATATGCCCGACAATACATTTCCCAAAAACCCACTGTCTTTCATTCCCATTCCTGGATCCCCACAAATGTCCCTGAAATAAAACAATTTTTAGGCCTTACCCTTAATATGGGTTTAGTAAAAAAAACACACTCCGCACTTACTGAGCAACAAAAGCTGTCCACAGCACCCCTGTATTTTCAGCCGTCATATCCCAAGTCTGTTACGAAGCCCTGATGAAATTCCTCCACTTCAGTGACAAATAAATCCCCCAAGCTGCCCCCAGACAATTGTCATCCCAGGCAAAATGGTCTGGGAGCTAATGATGCCCTTTCTCCATCAAGGGTACCATGTGTATATGGACAACTATTACACAAGCATTCCCCTATATAAATCCCTTCACACTGCAAATACAGGGGCCTGTGGGACAGTCAGGAAAAGAAGAAGTGTTTCCGTCACAGTTGGTTTCCAGACGTTTGGAGAAGGGGGCGTCATTCTCACTCGCAAGTGACCAACTTCTTGCAGTGTAGAGGAATGACAGGAAGAATGTCTACATGCTGACCACACTGCATGCGGACACCACTGAGACAGTCAGAGAGAGGGGTGCCACCAGGGACAAGAAAAAAGCGGTCTGCGTCACAGACTATAATAAATATATGGGAGGCGCTGACTTGTCAAACCAGGTTCTGCAACCATACCTGGTCAAGGGGAAGATCAGGGCCTGATACAAAAGGTGGCAATCTACCTTATTCAAACTTCAACATACAACAGCTTTGTCCTTTATAAAAAGTCCCAAGGACCGCTTACATTCCTCCAATTTCAGGAAAAAATTGTTGAGGGCCTCATATTTGAGTCAATGGCACCGGTGGAAGCCTTAGAGTCTGAGTATTCCCATTTTCTTCACCCTGTCCCTGTCACTCCCACTCAAAGGTATCCTCAAAAAAGATGCATTAGTTTGCAGGAAGCATGGCAAACGGAGTGATTCCCGGTAATATTGCCTCACATGCCCATCCCAACAAGGCCTTTGTATCTCCCTCTGTTTTGAGACCTACCACACCACCTACAATTATTAGTTTTTTTTATCTAATTTTTATTTTCTGCTTAGTGGCCCCAGTGGAGTAATTTGGAACAAGTAATAGAGAATATTTTCATTAGTAGCTCACATTTTATCCCATTTCACAATTAATTACAGGACTTAATCAATCCCATACCAAACTACTATTCCAACAAATTCTCATCCACGTACCCACATTTGTACACTCCAGAGTGTGGACCCCATAAATGTTCTTGAAAAGTCAGGTCATCTGAAAATTAATTCTAGGAATTGATCAATCACATACCAAACTACTATTCCAACAAATTCTCATCCACGTACACTATGAGCTTTACTTTATGGTTCTTGACAAACCTCTGGTTCCAGACAATACTTTCTATAGAGAACTGGTTGCTTTGTGCATATAGCGATTATGACCTTGGCCGGTGGGAGCTTGCTATGGTGCACCACATCTAGTGGCACATTTGTCTCTCATATAGGGTTTGATGGAGCTAAACGGACGTTGTATGACCAGTCTCTGAAACTGTCTGCCATTCTAGCCCTGCTGGTGTTCTTTCATCTTTGGAACAAACTCAGCTTTGCCACATAGTTGTCTGCATTTTCCTCCACATTTTGCCCTTTATTCCAGTAAAAAGTCAAACTGCGCTTATTCCCTTCTGTGAAGCACTTGGGGGTTCAAAATGCTCACCACACATCTATATTAGTTCCTTTGGGGTGTCTAGTTTCCAAAATGGTGTCACTTGTTGTGGGTTTCCACTGTTTAGGCTCATCAAGGGCTCTCCCAAAGCGACATGATGTTCAATCTCAATTACAGCCAATTCTGCGATGAAAAAGTCAAATGGCGCTCTTTCCCTTCCAAGCTCTGCCGTGCACCCAAACAGAGGTTTACCCCCACATATGGGGTATCAGCATACTCAAGACAAATTGCACAACAACTTTTTGGGTACAATTCCTCTTGATACTCTTGGGAAAATAAAAAATTGGGGGCGAAAAGATCATTTTTGTGAAAAAAATGATTTTTTATTTTTACGGCTCTAAGTTATAAACTTCTGTGAAGCACTTGGGGGGTCAAAGTACTCACCACACATCTAGATAAGTTCATTAGGGGGTCTAGTTTCCAAAATGATTTCACTTGTTGGGGGTTTCTGTTGTTTAGGCACATCAGGCACTCTCCCAAAGCGACATGGCGTCCGATTTCAATTCCAGCCAATTCTGCATTGAAAAAGTCAAACGGCGCTCCCTCCCTTCTGAGCTCTGCTGTGCACCCAAACAGTGGTTTACCCCCACATATGGGGTATTGGCAAATTCAGAAGAAATTGCTCAACAAATTTTGTAGTTCATTTTCTCTTTTTATACTTGTGAAAATAAAAAAATGGTTTTGAAATCAAATTTTTGTGATAAAAAGTTAAATGTTAATTCTTTCCTTTCAGATTGCTTCAGTTCCTGTGAAGCACGTAAAGGGTTAATAAACTTCTTGAATGTGGTTTTGATCAGCTTGAGGGGTTCAGTTTTTAGAATGGTGTCACTTTGGGGTATTTTCTGCGATATAGACCCCTCAAAATGACTTTAAATGTGAGGTGGTCCCTAAAAAAATGGTTTTGTAAATTTTGCTATAAAAATGGGAAATCGCTGCTCAACTTTTAACCCTTATAACTTCCTAACAAAAAAAAATGTTTCCAAAATGGTGCTGATATAAACTAAACATGTGGGAAATGTTATTTATTAACTATTTTGTGTGACATATCTCTCCGATTTAAGGGGATAAAAACTAAAAGTTTGAAAATTGTGAAATTTTCAAAATTTTTGCCAAGTTTCCATTTTTTTCATAAATAACAGCAAGTCATATCGAAGACATTTTACTACTAACATGAAGTACAATATGTCATGAAAAAACTTTCTCAGAATCAGTGGTATCCGTTAAAGTATTCCAGAGTTCTTAAATCCAAGAAGTATCATTTCTCCTTGCGGAGAATGACATGCTAAGCATGTTGAGATGAGGAGACTTAAAGCTGCAATGGTCCTCTGGGAAATATGCTAATTATGCAAATTGTCTCTTCAGAGAGGAAGAGGACTAGAACTCTAGTGCCACTTATTGGAAGTAGCAATCCTAAAAGTCAATGTCGACCCTTTAACGAGCCTTGTCACATGACATAGGATAAAAGCCAAGCCAGAATCTCAATTTGCAGACACTGTGTTTTGGGGTACTGCCCCTCGTCAGTGCAAAGTGTGAGATCTGGTTTGGCTGTGTGAGAGACGTCTGACCGATATCCAAGAAGTATCATTTCTCCTTGCGGAGTTCTTAAAGTGACAGTGGTCAGTACTGTAAAAATTGGCCTAGTCATTAAGCTGCAAATTGGCTCTGTCACTAAGGGGTTAAGATCCATAGGACTGTAGCCAACCTCCCTGGATGTGGCCGCAGAAGGAAAATTGATTACAAATCAAAGAGATGAATAATGCGAATGGAAACAAAAGAGCCGAGAAAAGTTTCTAAACAGATTAAAGGTGAACTTCAAGCTCAAGGAACATCAGTGTCGGATCGCACCATCCGTCGTTGTATGAGCCAAAGTGGACTTCATGGGAGATGACCAAGGAGGACACCATTGTTGAAAAAAAACCATTAGAAAGCCAGACTGGAATTTGCCAAACTACATGTTGACAAGCCACAAAGCTTCTGTGAGAATGTCCTATGGACAGATGAGACAAAAATGGTACTTTTTGGCAAGGTACATCAGCATTTTGTTCACAGGCGGAAAAATGAAGCATTTCAAGAAAAGAACACTGTCCCTATTGTGAAACATGCAGGAGGCTCTGTTATGTTCTGGGGCTGCTTTGCTGCATCTGGCACAGGTTGTCGAGATTTCATTGCACCCTGCACAGATTCCAAAGACTATCAAGGGATTCTACAGAGAAATGTGCTGCCCAGTGTCAGAAAGATTGGTCTCAGTCGCAGGTCATGGGTCTTGCAAAAGGATAATGACACAAAACACACTGCTAAAAACACCCAAGAATGGCTAAGAGGAAAACAGTAAACTATTCTGAAGTGGCCTTCTATGAGCCCTGACCTAAATTCTATTGAGCATCTTTGGAAAGAGCTGAAACATGCTGTCTGGAAAAGGCTTCCTTCAAACATGAGACAACTGGAGAAGTTTGCTCTTGAAGAGTGGGCCAAAATACCTGTCGAGAGGTGCAGAAGTCTCATTGACAGTTACAGGAATCGTTTGATTGCAGTGATTGCCTCAAAAGGTTGTAAAACAAAATATTAAGTTAAGTGTGCCATCATTTCTGTCCAGGCCTATTTCATGAGATTTTTTTTTTTAATTTTGTGGAAGCATGATTGAAAAGCAATTTCTAACTTTCATTTGTTCATTTTCATATTTTTTATTTATTAGATTTATTAGTAGTTTTTTCAGATTCAAGTTATTTCTGTGACCATTGCGGGGTTTTTTTGTCATTAAACTAGGGATAACATCAATTTTGACCACGTGTGTATGTGATCATTCTCCTATATACCCCTCATTTGTATGTAGTGCAAGCATTCAGATTATTTCAGGTTTAAGTCACATAAGGAAAAAATACAGTAGGAGAAAGTATTTAAAAAAATGTAAAAAAAATAAAATCCCTAACATTTTAAATACCTTCTTTTTGTCAAGCTATATCCAAACTGTATCACTGATGTGACCTCTCACCAAACCATCCGGGTCATCGTGTGAGCTGGGCTTAATGGATTATCGGCAGAAAAGTGAGTATAACTTTGCTTTTTTATTTTTATTTTTTCAGGAATAAATGGGTAAAAGAGGGTTGGGAAGTTTTTATTTCAAATAAAGTTTGTCTTTATTACATTTGACTATGGGGTTAGTAATGGAGGTGTCTTATAGATGCCTCTTCATTAATATCTCCTGGGCTTGATGTCAGCGGCCACAGAACAGCTGACATCAACTTCTCAACTATTACCCCACTTGCCATCACACAGGGCAATTTGAACGAGCAAGATTAAGCACCAGTATTGGCAAATCTTATGGTTGTGCCATTTCTGGGGCAGCAGTCGGCTGATGTTCTTAGTCTGGGAGGAGGCCAATATCCATGACCACTTGGTAGGCTATTAATATCAGCCCACAACTGTCTTGTTTAGCCATTGCTGGTTAGTAAATATATGGGGGATCCCACATAATTTTTTGGGGGACAAGTCTCCCCTCTAATTACTTGTAAAAGCTATCCAAACAGCTGTGAGCTAATATTATTAGTTTGTGAACCTTTATGGCTATTGGACCCTTTCCAGAATATTAATATCAGCCCCAAGCCATTGGCTTTCCCTTGGCTGGTTCTGAAAATTACAGGGACCCCACACCAGTTTTTTATTTATTTATTATCAAGTACACTAAAATGCACATCCAAGTTAACTTTATTTCATAGTCTCCAGGTTTTCCAGCAGCTAGAAATACAAATAACCTTATTATTAGTATCCAGATCTGATAGAGATAATGGGTCAGATAGGAAAAGACTGCATAAAGGGAATGATGGATTTGGAAAATAGGTTTTAATATCCAAATAAAAGTTATATTTTAATTTAAGAATCTGCCCTAGTCAGTGATAAATAACCTTAAAGTGTCCCTCAAAGTTTCCCATAAGGTTCCCATGCCTTTCAGTTGCCGGGAGACTCAGTGACTGTGAACTCTGGTAACCTTTAATGTTAAATTCAAAAAACAGATCCAAAAATTAGTTTGTGCTATATATGGAAATCTTAAAACCAATTACTGCCACTCCACAATCTACAGCAAGAGAAGGAGTGAACAGATAAAACACAAGAACCAAAAATTATTTTTATAATTAATTGCAATTTTATTAATATACAACAGTAAATTAAAAAATATTATTATAATTCCATGTTTAATTAAAAGGAACACTAATGGCTTAAGGACATCATTAAACACACCTTACAGTATCACGTAATATGCACATATAATATACTGAGACACTATTTTAAACTCTAATACAAAGCGCTTATAAAGAGTCACACTTTACATAATACTCAATGAATGGCCGTTTATTATCCCGAGCCATACTAAATTAATCCCATGACTGATAACATGATCAGTGATAAAAATTCTCCATTAAATGTCACCTGCTTAACCCAGCAGGAAGGACGGCTGTGTCTAAAAATCACTAAAATTGACAAATCCCCAGGCCTGGATGGGATACACCCCCGAGTACTGCATTAATTAAGTACAGTCATAGATAGACCATTATTTTTAATCTTTAAAGATTACATAATAACAGGGTCTGTACCACAGGACTGACGTATAGCAAATGTGGTGCCAATATTCAAAAAGGGGACAAAAACTGAACTTGGAAATTATAGGCCAGTTAGTTTAACCTCAACTGTGGGTAAAATCCTGGAGGGTTTTCTAAGAGATACTATACTGGAGTATCTGAAGAAGAATAACCTCATGACCCAATATCAACATGGGTTTACAAGGGACCGTTTCTGTCAGACTAATTTGATAAGCTTAGTCCCATTAAAGGGATGTGGTGACCCTTAAAGGTATATGACCCCTTTAATTCTATTCTTCTCTCATTGCACCGCACTTTATATTGCAGCATTTGTGAACCTATTATTTATCTGGATATTCATTGTACGGGATATTAATGTGATATCCTATGGTTGTTTTAGCACATGCACTCTGCACTTTATTGCAGTACTTGTGAAGTTCATTATTGGTTTATCTCTCATTGGTTGAGACATTATATTGTGGTTCTCCTGTTGCTTTTGCACATGCACTTTTGATCACTATATATTGTGTATTTTCTTTGCACTATATAATTTTTATATAATTAATTTTTTACTGCTTTCAATTTTCACTTTTTTGAGGAATATACATCAAAGATATTATATATAATTGGGTCTACTTTGTATTGTCTTACAATTTTGTAAGTTGTCACCCAAACGTGCACATTGTTCTCAATTTGTTTTCTATATATTACCACCTGAATAATAAAGATAATTATAGCTTGTTTGGCTTTTCCTGGTTAATTGGTCCCTCGGTTGTTTGGTTGTTGCTTCTCAATTTAGTGGTTACACTACCCTCACTGAACACTGGTGGTAGTTTGTATAATTAATACTATATCTTTTATGGTCATTTGACGTAATTTTAGTTATTTATTATATATAAAATAACAACATATTGCCAGAGCAACAATGGAATCATTTAGATCAAAGTACAGTGTGTCCGTAAAGTAATGGTGCACTTTTGACCAGTCACTGGAAAGCAACAAAAAAGGAGAGAAATATGAAATCTGCTCCAACTAAAAGAAAAACTTTCCCAGTTTCATACCTATTCCGTGCAGTCCGATGTGGGCTCCATTTGTTGCCCTACACACATCCAAACTATAGTGAAGCTCTTGCCACACACGAGTAAAGACGTCTGGTGTAACAGAGTGAATAACGCCTGTGATTCTCTGTTTTAAGTGATTAATGTCGTTGAGACATTCAATGTACACAATTTGCTTCACATAACCCCAAAAGTAAAAGTCTAAGGGTGTCAGATCCAGGGATCATGGCATACTTGTATACATTCCTGTGACTGGTCAAAAGTGCACCATGACTTTACGGACACACTGTATATTCATGTGTTTGTATGGCCCTGCCAAAGACCAGACATAAATCCCATTGAGAATCTGTGACAAGAATTGAAAATTGCTGTTCACAGACACTCTCCATCCAATCTTACTGAGATAGAGCTAGTTTTCAAAGAAGAATGAGCAAAAATGTCAGTTTCTAGATGTGTAAATCTGTTAGGGACATACCTCAAAAAACTTGTAGCAGTAATTACAAAGACTGGTGGTCCTACAAAGTATTGACTCAGAGGGGCTGAACACAAATGCACATCATAATTTTCAGATTAAAATTTAAAAAAAAATTAGAAAACTATATATACATATCTGTTTCCAAAGAAGAAAGAAGAGTAGCACTCACCGTCTCAGTAAAAAGTCCATAATTCAGATTTCACACTAAAACACAGAGGCAGGAGAGTTCTTTGTGGAAACGTAATGGACACAAATAGTGGAGCACCTGTTGGTTCCAGGCCCCTATCGACGGAGAGTTTGACATGGCCCATTCCATGTTCTGGGGGGACATCTGGGTGTGGAAAAACTCTGGAGAAAATAATGCAGAGTGTCTATTGGCCCGCATTTTACCGGGAGATCTTTAATTATTGTTGGTCCTGTCCTGCCTGTCTGATAACTGCTCCCTCTTCTCACTTCTGAAGTCACCTAGTCCCGTTTTGTTATAGAAGTTCCATTCGAGAGAATTGTGATGGACCTAGTAGGTCCCTAGTTAAGTCTGCATGGGGACATCAATACATACTGGTGGTCATGGACTACCGTTACCCAAAGGCTGTACCACTATGTAACTTATCTGCCAAGAGTATAGCCCGAGAGCTTGTCCATATTTTTTTCTAGGATGGGCCTACCAGTGAAGATCTTGATGGACCAAGGGACACCTTTCATGAGCAAGGTGATGAAGGAGCTATGTAAGGGCCTCCAAATTGCCCAAGTGTGAACATTTGTCTGTCATCCCCAGATAGACGGCCTAGTGCAGCACTTCAATAAGACCATAAAAGCGATGCTCAAGAAGTCATTGATAAGGATGGGCGAGAATGGGACTATCTGCTTCTGTTTCTGCTGTTCTCAGTAAGGGAAGTTCCTTAAACCTTCACTGGCATCTCTCCTTTAGAGCTCCTGTATGGTCAACATCCGCAAGGGCTCCTATATATCACCATGGAAACCTGGGAAGGCGAGGTCATGCCAGGGTTTATAACCGATCAGCGAGACTGAGGCAGTTCCAGACTAGAGACTATGTACTGGTGCTTATCCCCATAGTAGAGAGCAAGTTCCGGCCAAGTGGCAAAGTTCATGAGGTGGTGGAAAAATTGAGCGAGGTTAATTACAAGGTCAACAAGCCAGAACGAATGAAGCCTCACCAAGTATATCACGTGAACTTGCTCAAGCCCGGGCAAGATCAGGAATTGCTGGAAGCTTCTTGCCTGTGAGCTTATCCTGGAGCCAAAGTAGAAGAAGTCACAATTGTGGAGGCTCTAACACCGGCCCAGAAGCAACAGTGTCAAGAACTGCTGAAGCGGAACCATGATCTGTTCTCTTAGGTGCTGGGGCTTATGCAGGTAGTGAATCATAATTTTCTGACAGAGCTGCATGTAAGAGTGAACCTTACACAATATAGGATACCCAAAACATGCTGTGAGGTAATCTCAAACAAGGTGAAGAGAATGCTATACCTTGGTGCAATAAAGGTGTCAAAAAGCGAGTGGTTGAGTACTATCATCCTCGCAATGAAGCCTGACGGTGAATGGCAGTTTTGTAATGACTACCGCATGCTGAATGAATTGTCGAAATTTGATGTGTATCCGATGTCCCTCGTCATTGAACTAATTGAGAGACTTGGACCTGCGAGGCACATTGTCACCCTCAATTTGATGAATGGCAGATCCACAGGTGCCAGAGTGCCAAGGAGAAGATGGCCTTCTCAACACCTGATGGGTGTTTTCAATATACCAGAATGCCTTTTGGGCTGCAGGATGCCCCACCACTTCCCATAGAGACATGGATCAAATTATAGCTCCGTATATGAACTATGCTGCAGCTTACCTCACTGACATTGTGGTCTTCTGCCCAGACTCGTGTAGTCATCTACCAAAGGTACAGGTGATTCTGGATGTTCTGAGAAAGGCGGGATTTACCATAAATAAATTAAAAAATGTCCCATGGAAGTACTTAAGCTACATCGTCGGGAGAGGGGAAATCAGTCCACAAGATTACAAGGTCGAGGCAATCCAGAAATGGCTGCAACCGCTTTCCAAGAATCAGGTGAGGGATATTACCATCAGTTTATTCCAAATTTTGCCGTGATTGCTGCACCATTGACGGATCTCCTTAAAGGCACCAAATTGACGATAGCCAAGTGGACCACTGCAGCAGAGATGCCATTCAAAAAGAGATGAAACTGGCCCCATATAAACAGCTGGTCCTGGTGCTGGTCTACTATGGGAAAGGTTTAAATGATATAATATGCTATTTATGGTTGTATCGCGTACTTTTAGAGGTGATTGGTTTAAGAAAATATAGACAGACATTGCAAATTTACAATTGTGTCTTAGTTATTTAAAAAAAAAATATTTTTGGCAAGCTTGGCATCAAAGTTCTGGTGCAAGGGATGTCAATAGATCAATTTTTGTGCAAAAAGAATAGCTTTGCACCTAACACCATTTTTTTTTCAATATGGGCGTGACTAAACAAAGTCTTAGCTTGACGCTAACTGGTGTATAAATATGATAAATTTCGTGCACCTTCTGACTAAGTTTAGTATATATAACTAAGACAAGCCTTTGGGTTATTGGCATAATGTACGTAACTATTAAATAGGGATTGTATAGCAGTATTACCTGGATTAAGACTTCAGATTCATTTAATCAAGGACCGTGTTGTTCACATCGGTCTTAATGAGGGAGTGTGCTGGAGTAAGACACTCCTGATTCATTACAAGATGCACTGATCCTATGTGTGCTACTCCAGAAATTTTATTCTAACAAGAGCCTGGAGGGAGATTTCTGGTGTAAAGAACAACACAACTTTTCATCTTTTCATGATTTAGGCAAGCAAGGTGTTGCGCCGTCACCATTCTTCCATCCCGCCGCTCTACCCATTTTGAAAACGCACAAAATTTGTAAAATGTAGGCGCAACTCCGAATTGCACCTTTACTTGGCGACTTTTAAAAGCTGAAAGCTTTGCTAAATCAAGCTCTTGGTCTGTAATTATGGTTCAGATTTATTTGGTAAGGTGGAAGTAAGAGCCATGTTGTCTTATCATGAACGACAAGTCAGCTAATGACAACACCACTACAAGATGAAACTCAATATATTGTTAAATAGCATATACTGTTGCTTCTGTATGTCTGTCATCTATTTTACAGTATTCAACCTAACAAAGAATGTGATGGATACTCTACAAGTAGTGTATTTTATTCCACTGTGACCAATTGCTTCATACAACTCTATATGTTACACTTCAGTACATTTATTTACTGATTTTGATAAAATAGTGCTGCAAATTGAACTTGATGGAAGAAATTTTGTTTGTTCTCTTTGAAATTTGAGTCTTTATGATGACAAACAACCAGCTCGTGTTTTATTTCTAGATTTCTACACTGCTTATCATACAATAGAGAAATAATGCACACTAAAGACAATCTTAAAAAGAATATTATCAGTAATAGTAAATAGTGCGGGCAGAATATTCATTTCTCAACACAGTGACATAATGTATTTTATGTGTTTCACAGGATGAAATGGAATATTTGTATTTATATAAAGTACACTTAACTGAAAATAGTTTACAGTAGTCCCTAAATTGATTAAAACCTAACTTTTATTACTACACTAACAAACTCATAGAATCTATTATGTTTTCTTAAAAAAAGCACAAAACAATTATTTAACCCCTTCATGACCGGGCAGTTTTTCGGTTTTGCGTTTTTGTTTTTCGCTCCCATCCTTCCCAGATAATAACTTTTTTATTTTTCCATCAATATGGCCATGCGAGGGCTTTTGTTTTGCAGAACGAGTGGTAATTTTGAATGACACCTTTGGTTTTACCATGTCGTGTACCAGAAAACAGGAAAAAAATTCCAAGTGCGGCAAAATTGCCAAAAAAAGTGCAATCCCACACTTGTTTTTTGTTTGGCTTTTTGCTAGATTCACTAAATGCTAAAACTGACCTGCCATTATGATTCTCCAAACATGTCTAGGTTCTTTTTTATCTAAGTGGAGAAAAAAAATCCAAACTTTGCTAAAAAAGCGCCATTTTTCGATACCCGTAGCGTCTACATTTTTCGTGATCTCGGGTTGGGTGAGGGCTTATTTTTTGTGTACCTGGCTGAAGTTTTTAATGATACCATTTTGGTGCAGATACGATATTTTGATCACCCATTATTGCATTTTAATGCAATGTTGCGACGACCAAAAAAACTTAATTCTAGCCCTTTTGCTTTTTTTTTTTTATCCCTATGCCATTTAGCAATCAGGTTAATCCTTTTTTTTCATTGATAGTTTGGGCGATTCTGAATGCGGCGATACCGAATATGTGTATGTTTGATTTTACTTTTATTGTTTTATTTTGAATGGGGCAAAAGGGGGTGATTTGAACTTTTATTTATTTATTTATTTTTCCATTTTTAAGCACATCTTTTCTTTCACTTTTGGCGTGCTTCAATAGTCAGTGGAGGAGGAGTCCCCGCTGTGTATCCGGGCCGGAACCAAGGGGGCCGTCACCAAGGTTCCTAGGGAGACGGTTTCCGGGGGACACTATTGGGGGACAGGCCTCAGAGACTTCTAGAAAGGTTGGGGGAGGAGCTACTATAAAAGTGGCTGAGGATGCCAGCAGGAGTCAGTCGACGCAACAGCAGGAGAGGAGAAGCGAGGAAGCTAGAGGGTGCCAGAGAGCCAGAGCGAGAGCCAGAACCAGAGCAAGGAGAGCAGAGCAGCTACGGGAGAGACTGAAGGGAGACTCACCGCTAATAGAAGGGAGACAGCACCGAGCCGTCCAACGGAGAGACACCGCCCGGCTCCGCCCCACGGGTGTGGCCCATCCGCTGCCGCCCGCGGCCGATGCCGCTCCACTCCAGCCCGCAGTTGCGGCCTGTCTGCTGCCACCTACAGCCCCCACAGCTCGGTTCCGGCCCGCGGCCTACGCTGTCCGGACCCCGGGCTACGCCGTCCCACCTCCACCGGGAGGTGCGACGCAGAGGAACTCTTCAGGGTCCTGCTGTGCCCCCACTTCGCCAGGGCATAGGAACGCCCGAAGTCTCCGCCAAATCCTCGTCGGCTGGGCCCAGCGGCTGATACGCCGAAGCATCATCGACCATCGCTCTGCCGGACGTCAGAGAGGATAAGTGACACGTTGTAGTTAACATTCTGGACCCGTAGTTGGCCATCCCACAGCCCTATAGTGACCGGTCTTTGCTGGCGTTGTCGTGCTTGTGTTACCAGTGTATTCTTGTGTTGATCCCTGTGAGGATAACTGCTGTTAACTTGTTTGGTTGCTCGAGATAACCCCTATAGGCATGCATATATATATGTTACATCTTAAAATTCCTCCCATCTCCCACCTCGTCACTGCATCCCGCGTACCTGCGATTACTACATCTCCATAGGAGACTAGAAGCTGCCATAGTCTGATCAGCTCTGCTACATAGAGGCGATGGTCAGATCGCCTCTATGGAGTAGAATTGATGACTTGCTATGAGCGCCGAACACTGTGTGGCGCTCACAGCAATCCGACCCTGACAACCATAGAAGTCTCCAGGAGACCTCCAGTTTTCCTGCCAACACATCGGTGACCTGCTATCATGTGATGGGGTCACAGGTGTGCGTATGGCCAGCACGACTGCTGGAAGCGCCATTTAAATGCCGCTGTCAGCGTTTGACAGTGGCATTTAACTAGTTACTAGCGTGAGTGGTTCTTGATTCCACCCACGGCTATTGTGGGCACATGTCAGCTGTTCAAAAAGGCTGACGTCCCGGGAAAGAAGTGGGCAGTACTATTACACCCAATATCAGAAAGGAGTTAAATGAAGCGTTCCCCTTGCTTTTTTTTTCTCTTTTTGTCTAATGTTGCAGAACATGAAAATTAGACAGCCCTCAGTCCTCAATCCTTGCTGTAAATAATACAATGCATTTCTTCAGGGTGCTACCAGTTCTTTCCAGGAGGCACATTTCAGAGTATGCAATAAATCCATATACTGTACTATGAATCCTACTAATAAATTGACATTGGCTCCATTAATATGACTTTTTCACTATTAAATGATACAAAATCATAGTACTTTCTTTTCCTGGGTAGAGGTTTACAAATTGTACTTTATGTTTGAGCTCGGTACTAACAAGTTTTCTGCAATGGTGACTTCTGTGCTGTAATACCTCTGACATTACCACCCCATGTTTCAGGAGGTCCACTCTGCTTTTCCTCACTTCTGGATGAAGGACGCTGGCTCGAAAGGCTTTGTAACATGGGAACATATAAAAGATCACTTATTCTCCACGTATTTCCAGTGTGACAACATTTTACTCACCGGTCTCAGAATATATATACATACAGAGGACAGGACAATCAATATGTGGCGGGCCAGTAGATAACAGGCTCCAATTAAGACGCCAGACGTACATTACAATAGCCGCAGGTGGCCGGTGACCCCCGATCATTTATCGTGGGATTTACAAAGGTGGGGGGAGGACAGAAGTGGGGTATCTTGTTTACCTCTGCCCAGGGGTCACAGCCAATCAGTTCCTGCATTAGGGGTATGCATCTCACATTGCACCTATCATACATGCATCTCCTATTCGGGGTGCTGGGGGGGTTCTGTAACACGGCTCCCCCTTTTCAGCGATGCGATCGGCATACACAGTCTCATCCTTAACGGATCGGCTTGGGGATGACCGAAGTCTATGGGGTTGGTACAAGTTCCGTTTGTCGACTTAGTCCATTGGCGTTACCATTTTGTTTGCCGGGTCTGTAGTGGATGGTGAGGTTGTAGGGCTAAACTCCACCGAATTAATCTGGCAATGTCTCCAGAGACCTGATTAAACCACACTAGGGGATTATGGTCCGTTAGGAGGGAAAACTGTTGTCCATACAAATATGGTTGTAACTTCTTGAGTGCCCATACTACTGCCAGGCACTCCTTCTCAATGGCCACGTAGCTTACTTCGCGCAGTAGTTTCCGACTCAGGTAAGCTACCCGGTGGTCTTGACTGTCCTGCCCGACTTGGATCAGCACTGCCCCCAGTCCAAACATAGAAGCGTCTGTGTGAACAAGGAAACGTTTAGTTGGATCGGGTGCAGCCAATACCGGGGTATTTGTGAGGGCGTCCTTTAGCTGGCGGAAGGCTTCCTCACACTCGGGGGTCCAGGTTACCTGGCGGGGGAGGTTCTTATGGCTCAGATCAGTGAGGGGCTTGGCTATGCTGCTGTAATTGGGGACAAATTTCCTATAATACCCTGCTGTCCCTAGAAACTCCATGACCTGTGTTTTAGTGCGTGGGGTGGGCCATTTGGCTATGGCCTCAATCTTGGCTGGTTCTGGTCGCTGTTTCCCACTTCCCACCCAATGTCCTAAATACTGAACCTCTGCTTTGCCCACGTGACACTTGTTGGGGTTCAAGGTGATTCTGGCCTTGTGGATCCTGTCCAATACTGTCTCTAGGTGATTTAGATGCTCATCCCATGTCGCGCTGTAGATGGCGATGTCATCCAGGTAGGCACAAGCATAGTCCTGGAGACCATCCAGAAGCCGGTCAGCCAGCCTCTGCACAGCTTCCACAGTTGGTTGGTCACCTCTGCTGAAAACTGGGTACCCTGGTCCGAGATAACCTCCCAGGGAAATTCAACCCGTGAGAAAACCTGGAGCAGAGCAGCCGCCACTGTCTCTGCCAGTATGTTAGGTAATGCAACCGCCTCTGGATACCATGTGGCATAATCTACCACTGTCAATATATACTTTTTCCCTGACTGACTGGGTTTGGCTAACGGCCCTATCAGATCGACCGCTACTCAGCTAAATGGCTCCTCCACAATGGGGTGGAGGTGTAATTTGGCCTTGCAGCGATCTTGCCAACGCGCTGGCAACTGTCACAGGTCTGGCAGTACTGATGAACATCATAGGTTACCCCCGGCCAAAAGAAGTTTTGAGTCAGACGATGCCTGGTGCGACTGACGCCGAGGTGCCTGGCCAAGGTTACGTCATGAGAGATTCGCAGTAGCTCCTGCCTATACTTCTTGGGCACTACGAGCTGTCGTTTTATAGTGGGGCTCGTCCCTGTGTGGCGCTGCTCTGTAACCCGGTAGAGGAGTCCCTGATGCCAAACAAACTGTTCCCCTTCCAGTACTCCTCTCCCCTCCTGTACTTTCCCACGATACCCCTGTAATGAAGGATCCTCAAGTACCTCCCTTTTAAACTCAGCTGGGGTGGCCCAAGAAATGTGTCTGGCTATGGGAATACGTGTAGGGCTGGGGTGTCTTACCTGGGCTTCCTTCACCAGCTATCAGCACCAGCCACACGGGGGTAACAAGCGACGCACGTCGCTTAGTTACCCACTGTGTACCTTAGTTACCAGCGCGCTGGTGCAGGGAGCTGGTAACCAAGGTACACATCGGGTTTCTAAGTGGCGCGCGGCACGTAGAAAGCCGATGTGTACCTTGGTTACCAGCTCCCTGCACCAGCGCGCTGGTAACTTAGGTACACATCGGGTTTCTAAGCGCTGCGCGCCGCTTAGAGATCCTGTGTTTACCTTAGTTACCAGCGCCAGCTCGCTGGTCTCCTGCCTGTCACATGCAGCGATGCGTGCTGGCCAGTGGGAGACCAGCGATCAAAAAAATGTCCTGGCCATTCCAGGACGATCAGCGATAACCGGCAGGGGGCCGGTCGCTGGTCAGTGTCACACACAGTGATCTCGCTGGTGAGATCGCTGTTGCGTCACCAAACTTGTGACTCAGCAGTGATCTCGCTAGCGAGATCGCTATGCGTGACAGGGGCTTAAGGCCCCGTCACACACAGCAGTCTCGCTAGCGAGATCGCTGATTTTGTGACGCCACAGCGAGATCGCTGTGTGTAACGGGGATCAGCGACCGGTCTCCCCACCGGGTATCGCTGATCGTGCACTATCGTGCATGGCCGTTTTTTGATCGCTGGTCTCCCGCTGGCCAGTGAGCATCGCTGCGTGTGGCAGCGGGAGCTAATGATCAGCGCTCTAAGCAGGAGCAGGGAGCTGGTTTCTAAGGTAAATATCGGGTTACTAAGCGGCGTGCATCACTTAGTTACCCGATGTGTACCTTAGAAACCAGCAGGCTCGCAGCTCCAGGCGCCAGCACTCAGGTTTCGAAGGTACACATTGGGTAACTAAGTGACGCGCGCCACTTAGTAACCCAATGTGTACCTTAGAGACCAGTGTCGTCGCTGGTGCTGATCGCTGGTGAAGCTGCCTGTTTGGCAGCTCACCAGCGATCATGTAGCGATGAACCAGCGATCCTGACAAGGTCGTATCATTGTGGGATCGCTGGTGCATCGTTTAGTGTAACGGGGCCATTAGGGATAGTTGGGATTCCAGCAGTGTGGATCCAAGCAATTATATATTTATCACTTATTTGGGTAAGAATATGTTCATTATTCAACATCTACCTTTGAGAAGTAGCTAAAGTCAAGTTGAGAATCATTTAAACATGTTTTAATGAAAAGACTTAAACACAACAAAATCTGGTATTATTCAAGCATTTTATTTATTTCTTGTTGCCGACCTATAGAGAAAACATATTCTACAGCACAATATAGAAAATATCAGTCACATCAGTCCGTGTCACTGTGGGGCTCATGATTTAATTTCTCTATTTGGCAAGTAGTAGGAGAGCTGGAGAGGAAATAAGTGTAAGTGGGGTCTTATCCAACAACACTTGGTTTATTTAAAAATGGGATACGCTAAACAGATGTGCATTTATAGTAGGCAGTCAGCTGCTGCAGATCCATGAGTCACAAGACAAAATGCAGAATAAGAAGGAAAATTTGTGGATTTTTCCATGCTGCTGGAAGAATGCAGAAAGTCCAATGCCAAGAGATTTAATAATGCGGATTTATTCAACACATTTCGAAGTATATCACGCTTCTTCTTCAGGTTGTGTCATGAAGAAGTGTGACATATGTAGATATACATCAAATAAAAACTGAATTAATATATCTCTTGGCACTGGACTTTCTTCATTCCTCCAGCACCACGGAAAACTCTACAAATCTTACTCTATATAGCAAACACACAAAATCCTACTTCATGAAGCCTATGAGCTAATAGGTTTTTTTAAAATATGGCAAAAGACCAATATGTTACTATGTCTTTGATTCTAGAGTTGGGAAGAAGATGGCTGCCTTCTACTTCAAACATTGTCTATAGGTTGTGTCTTGTATTGCAATTCAGCTCTTTGAATTTATTGGGACTGAGCTATAATACCACACACAGTAGATAGAAAAGTGTAGTGCTCGTTTTAGGAAAAGACAACTATAGGTTTCTGCTCCTGGACAACTCTTTAATTTCTATACATTATACAACATCATCGTCATGAACAAAAATATTTTATGTCTTATGAATTATATTGGGTGTAAATGTTTAACTATGCAAAGATTCAAAACATAAGCTAAAAGTAGTCCAAAAAAACATTAGAATAATTATATTAAGTCTCAGGCTTTTTATTTTTAATGATTATTTCAATTTTCTCTGGGTACCAGATTGATTCTCTTCGTAGCCCTATTGTAAACTCCATAAGTCACTTTGAATTTCCTAATTAAAATTGAAATTGGTAATTATAGTGAACAGAAGAACAAATCCAATATACAAAACAAATTTGATTTCCCTTTTACAATTCCTCATCTGAAAAATATCTATTTTGCATTCTACTGGCATCCTCTAGTTATAAAATATATACAACTAAGAAAAAAACAACATTATGCATAAAAGCAGCCTTGTTCAATGTGGCTCACCCATGGACAGGTTTGCATAAAGGCCAATTTATCCATTTGCTAAAGGTCTTAGGAGACATTTATGAAACCTGTCTTTGAAAACTGGAGAAAGATAGGAATATTGGAAATAACAGTCACAAATGATTCCCCAATTGAATATGCAAATTGCCTCTTCAGAAAGAAAGAGGACTTTTACTCTACAGCGCCACCTATTGGTAGTAGCGATCCTACAAGTCACAATCAACCCTTTACCGAGTCTTGTAATATGACTTAGGATAAAGGCCAAATCAGAATCTCAATTTGCAGACACGGTGTTTCGAGCTTTTTGGCTCTCGTCAGTGCAAAGTATGAGATCTGATATGGCTAGGTGAGAGGCAGTAAAGGGTTGATTGTGACTTGTAGGATCGCTACTACCAATAGGTGGCGCTGTAGAGTAAAAATCCTCTTTCTTTCTGAAGAGGCAATTTGTATATTATTTTCCCAGAGGAGCATTGCACGGCGAATAAGCCTCCTTACCTTGACAAGCCAGAGCTGGCATGTCAGTCTCCTCAACTGAAGTGAGTCATATTTATTTTCACTTTTGTGGCATAAGCTTGACAATACATTTTCTCCATTATGTATAATTTTTGCATTGCATTATGTCAGTTTAACTTAAAGTGTATCTGACCTTTTATGAGAAAAAGTTGGTCTTGATTAATTTAAAATGGGGTTTCGTTTGCCAGTCTTAATGAGGGGTATGAGATAAGATGTGCCTAATCCATTAAGAGAGCATGCCACTTAATGAATTTGCCACATCTTCTTAGAGTCATGTGCCTCCATGACTAAAAGGGTAAGTGCACAAGGTATCTTTTAAATGCCAGCATATTGACCAAGATTTGGTACAGTAAGACGTAAGGGAAACGCCAACAGTGTTTTTCTTGAAGCGTCTTCTTTGACGTGATTTTGGTTGTTTTTGTGGCATCATCTGCACATTACCATAAAATGGGAATTAAGATACATTAAAGTGTTTTATCTTCACTTAGCTTATACAAAAGGAAATGAAATGATAATTACAAGAGAAAAGTAGATATAACAAGATTCAAATTTGCCAAATTGCACAGGTTATATTTTAGAGAGGCCCCAGGGCATTACAAATGTTAGATGCATAAAAAAACATAACTGTATAAAGCAAGTGGTGAGATGAGTATTATTTTGTACTATTAAACTTTTGATGTCCCTCTATGGTTCAGCAACATGGCTGCCATTTTTTATTAAATCACAAAGAATGGATTACCAAGAAAACACATTCTGGAGAATATGGATTTTTGGAAAATTCATTAAGAATTCGGAGAATATGGATTTGAGTACAAAACAAATCCACATTAAAAATTATTCCAACTCTAATAGCACAGGTATGCAACATTTGGGTTTCTGAAAGTGTTTTCAAATCTAATGACTGATTCTATTTCTCATGTTTTCTTATGCCTTGATTAAAAAAAACACACTTTCTATTTTTTTCAAGTATGGATTTTGGACAAAACACACTTCAAATTACATACAAGCGATATGAACAAGAAAAAAAATCTTATAAAAATGAATTGAACATTCATTCTGCAACTTTATTGGAAGTTAATTTTTGCATCATTCTCTTCAAAGCTTCTCTTGATAGAAGGCCTGGGGATCTTCTCTTTGAAGCATCAAGCAGTAGTCCCCCATAATATTCACGTTCCATCTACCTTGGTATCTTGGTTCCATCTCCTTAATATCCTGATTAAATCTTTCTCCTTGCTCTTCGCTAACAGCGCCAAGGTTTTCAGGAAAGTAGTCCAAATGGGAATGTAAAAAATGTAACATCAAATTTATTACACAGTCCAAGGCTTTGAAATGATTCAGAATGTTCTCCACAATGGAGTTACATTTTTGATCTTTACTGTTACCTAGAAATTTATTCACAACTTCTTTAAAGGAATCCCAAGCCCTTTTCTCAACAGCTTTCATATTTGTTTCAAACCTGTAGTCCATCCTGTTTTTCCGAATATCAGGACCAACAAAAATGCCCCTCTTTAGTTTTGCTTTTGACAGTCCCTGAAACTTGAAATACAGGCACTTAAAAGTCTCTCCTTTTCATAGAGCTTTCACAAACTGCTTCATCACTCCAAGCATAAAAGTAACCTGTCAGCAGTACAGTGCACAGCAACCTACAGACAGTGTCAGGTGGGCGCCATTATACTGATTAAAATAATACCTTGGTTGATGAAATCAGGCTTGTGTTTGTTGTTTAAAATTTATTTTCAGTTTTCAGTTATTGATATGCTTGTGTTCTGGGGCGGGCCTATGGGAGGTCTTCATGTAGTGCTCTGATTAACTATTCATAATGAAGACTGCTGACAGGTCACTGATCCCTCAGTGACCTGCCCCATAGTTTAAGCAATTAATAATAGATATACATCCTGATATTCCACCCCATAAAAAAATCCATTTGAAAATGGTGCCCCCTGCGCCTGCACAGTAGCAGCTATCGATGATCCAATAGCTGCTACTGAGCAGGTCCTGGTTGCACTATATTGCTATAGAAAAAAAATCATCCTCCAAGATGGCGCCACCAGCTCCTGCGCAGTAGTAGTTATCGGCAATTGCTGATAGCTGCTACTGCGCAGACGTTAGAAGTGTCATCTTGAAGGAGGAATTTTTTTTTCCCTCTAGCAAGATGGCGTCACTGGTGCTTGTGCAGTAGCAGCTATCGGATCATTTTTAAATGGATTTTTTTTAGGGAATATCAGGATAACCTCAAACATATTAATTATATATACAATAGATATACAATTATGCTGCATAATATTCATTATGTAAACTATGGAGCAGGTCACTGAGGGTCATTGACCTGTCAGCAGTCTTCATTATGAATAGGTAATCAGAGCACCACATGAAGACCCTCCCACAGGCCGCCTCAAAGCACGAGCATGTTATTAACTGAAAACTGAAAATAAAGATTAAACAACAACTACCAGATGGATTTAATCTACCAAGGTATCATTTTAATCAGTATAACGGTGCCAACCTGACACTGTCTGTAGGTCACTGTGAACAATCCTGCTGACAGGTTCCCTTTAATGTGAATTGGTGGCAGGAGAACTTTAGTAAGATCAGCTAGACTTTCCACAACTATGTTCTTGAGTTCAGGTTGAAAAAATGTTCTCGTTGGCCAACTTTTTTGGCTCCAGTGATGAGTCCTATCCCGGCTGTCACATTCGCACAAAACACATGGGTACTTTGTTTTATCCTCCGTGCTGCCCAAGGAGCAAAGAGAGAACTTTCAAATCACCACAAATAGACAATCCTTTATCCTCGTAGTTAAGTTTCTTGAGAATAAAGTCTACATTTTCATAGCTTTCCTTCAAGTTCACAGATTGCCCTACAGGCACTGAAGCATGCTTGCTGCCATTATGCAGTAGCACAGCTTGCAGACATTTTTTGATGAATCAATAAAGAGTCTCCATTGACTCACATTGTACTCAATGTTAAATTTTTACATTAACCCAGGAACTTCACTGCAATATACTAGAGCACAGTCTTGAGAAAAATATGAAAGAAATTCCTTTTCTCTGCTTCTGTACCATGAACAACATGCACCAGGAGCTAGCAGGTTCTTTTCCTTTAGTCTAGAGCCTGAAAGTTCTGCAGAATGTTTAGGGAGGTCCAAGTCTCTTACTAAATTATTTAATTACAGCTGTGGAAAAAGCTGTGGCTCCTTGGGACTAGCATACAAGCCCTCATCAGAATCCTGCTTTTCACATTCTGAATTTCCTGAACCAGGTGCATCTTCAAGTTTCTCCAGAGGTGCCAGGTATTTATGGACCATGAGGCATAGGGCGAATCGCTGATGGGAAGTCCAGGTGTATGCCATAATTTCCTTCTTATTTTTAAGGTTTAATCACTTCTCATTCCACATACAAAAGTATCAGTCATCACTATGATATTGTGGTTCCCTTTAGATCATAGGCACACCAAATTGAAAGCTCTAGTTCCCTTTAAACCACTGACGTAGTTCTTCTACACAAACAGTATAAATGGAGCCCATGACTTATCCAGATCATCTACTTTTACACCAAAGTGCGCACAATACACTTTTCTAACGAAGCCAGTAATGTTCCTTCATTGTTTCTTCAGTACAAAACAACCCAAAATATATTGAACTAGCTGAAGAGCCCGGCGCTGCCCGGGCACAGTAACTAACTACGGTTAGTTATAACAAATTATAAGGATTACAGTTGTGGCCAAAAGTATTGACACCCCTGCAATTCTGTCAGATAATACTCAGTTTCTTCCTGAAAATGATTGCAAACACAAATTCTTTGGTATTATTATCTTCATTTAATTTGTCTTAAATGAAAAAACACAAAACAGAATGAAGCAAAAAGCAAAACATTGATCATTTCACACAAAACTCCAAAAATGGGCCAGACAAAAGTATTGGTACCCTCAGCCTAATACTTGGTTGCACAACCTTTAGCCAAAATAACTGCGACCAACCACTTCCGGTAACCATCAATGAGTTTCTTACAATGCTCTGCTGGAATTTTAGACCATTCTTCTTTGACAAACTGCTCCAGGTCCCTGATATTTGAATGGTGCCTTCTCCAAACTGCCATTTTTAGATCTCTCCACAGGTGTTCTAAGGGATTCAGGTCTGGACTCATTGCTGGCCACCTTAGAAGTCTCCAGTGCTTTCTCTCAAACCATTTTCTAGTGCTTTTTGAAGTGTATTTTGGGTCATTGTCCTGCTGGAAGACCCATGACCTCTAAGGGAGATCCAGCTTTCTCACACTGGGCCCTACATTATGCTGCAAAATTTGTTGGTAGTCTTCAGACTTCATAATGCCATGCACACAGTCAAGCAGTCCAGTGCCAGAGGCAGCAAAGCAGCCCCAAAACATCAGGGAACCTCCGCCATATTTGACTGTAGGGACTGTATTCTTTTCTTTGAATGCCTCTTTTTTTCTCCTGTAAACTCTATGTTGATGTCTTTGCCCAAAAAGCTCTACTTTTGTCTCATCTGACCAGAGAACATTCTTCCAAAACGTTTTAGGCTTTTTCAGGTAAGTTTTGGCAAACTCCAGCCTGGCTTTTTTATGCCTCGGGGTAAGAAGTGGGGTCTTCCTGGGTCTCCTACCATACAGTCCCTTTTCATTCAGATGCCGACGGATAGTACGGGTTGACACTGTTGTACCCTTGGACTGCAGGGCAGCTTGAACTTGTTTGGATGTTAGTCGAGGTTCTTTATCCAACATCCGCACAATCTTGCGTTGAAATCTCTTGTCAATTTTTCTTTTCCGTCCACATCTAGGGAGGTTAGCCACAGTGCCATGGGCTTTAAACTTCTTGATGACACTGCGCACGGTAGACACAGGAACATTCAGGTCTTTGGAGATGGACTTGTAGCCTTGAGATTGCTCATGCTTCCTCACAGTTTGGTTTCTCAAGTCCTCAGACAGTTCTTTGGTCTTCTTTCATTTCTCCATGCTCAATGTGGTACACACAAGGACACAGGACAGAGGTTGAGTCAACTTTAATCCATGTCAACTGGCTGCAAGTGTGATTTAGTTATTGCCAACACTTGTTATGTGCCAGAGGTAAGTTACAGGTGCTGTTAATTACACAAAATAGAGAAGCATCACATGATTTTTCGAACAGTGCCAATACTTTTGTCCACCCTCTTTTTTATGTTTGGTGTGGAATTATATCCAGTTTGGCTTTAGGACAATTCTTTTTGTGTTTTTTCATTTAAGACAAATTAAATGAAGATAACAATACCAAAGAATTTGTGTTTGCAATAATTTTCAGGAAGAAACTGAGCATTATCTGACAGAATTGCAGGGGTGTCAATACTTTTGACCACAACTGTGTATATATATATATATATATATAAAGCTGAGTGTAGAGCCCCGCCCACTCCGCATAGCCACATTCACTATAATATCCCACATCATCCCATCAGCCAGAGCTACCAGACAACAACCCCTAATATCCCACATCGTCCCATCAGCCAGAGCCACTGGACTACTACCCCTAATATCCCACATCATCCCATCAGTTAGAGACACCGGATTACTACCCCTAATATCCCACATCATCCCATCAGCCAGAGCCACCGGATAACTACCACTAATATCCCACATCATCCCGTCAGCCAGAGCCACCAGACTACTACCTGTAATATCCCACATCGTCCCACCAGCCAGAGCCACCGTATTACTACTCCTAATATCCCACATCATCCTGTCAGCCAGAGCCACGGGACTACTACCCCTAATATCCCACATCATTCCGTCAGCCAGAGCCACCGGACTACTACCCCTAATATCCCAGATCATCCCGTCAGCCTGGGGCTAGAACCAGAGCGCTAAGTGGAATGGTCCTAACTTCCATACCGAGGATCCCTTTAAGATAGGCCTGGTCTCAGAACCAGATCGCTGAGTGGATTTGCCCTGACTTCCATACCAAAGATCCCTTTAATAGAAGCTTGAGGTGAGAATCAGAGTGCTGAGGGATTTACCATAACTTCCATACCAGAGATCCCTTTAAGAGAGGCCTGGGGTCAGTACCAAAGCACAGATTGGATTTGCTCTCACTTCTATACCGGGGATCCCTTTAAGAGGGGCATTGGGTCAGAACCAGAGCGCTGTCTCAATTTGCACTAACTTCCATACCGGGGATCCCTTTAAGAGAGCCTGGGATCAGAACCAGAGCTCTGAGTGGATTTGCCCTGACCTGACTTGCACACCAATGATCCCTTTAATAGAACCCTGGGGTCAGAATCAGAGCACTGAGGGATTTGCCCTAACTTCCATAAGGAGATCCCTTTTAGAGAGCCTGGGGTCAGTACCAGAGCATTTGAAGGCAATTGCCCTGACTTCCATACTGGGGATCCCTGTAAGAGAGCCAGGGGTCAGAACCAGAATGCTGAGTGGAATTGCCCTAACTTCCATACCGGGGATCCCTTTAAGAGAGGCCTGGCATCAGAACAAGAGTACTTAGTGGAACGGTCCTAACTTCCATACCGGGGATCCCTTTAAAAGATGCCTGGCGTCAGAACCAGAGCGCTGAGTGGATTTGCCCTGACTTCCATACCAATGATCCCTTTAATAGAAGTCTGGGGTGAGAATCAGAGCGCTGAGGAATTTACCATAACTTACATACCGGAGATCCCTTTAAGAGAGCCTGGGATCAGAACCAGAGCGCTGAGTGGAGTTGCCCTGACTTGCATACCAATGATCCCTTTAATAGAATCCTGGGTTCAGAATCAGAGCGCTGAGGGATTTGCCCTAACTTCCATATAGGAGATCCCTTTAAGAGAGCTTGGGGTCAGTACTAGAGCATTTGAAGGCAATTGCCCTGACTTCCATACCGGAGATCCGTTTAAGAAAGGCCTGGGGTCAGTACCAAAGCACAGAGTGGATTTTCCCTAAATTACATACCAATGATTCCTTTAAGAGACCCTGGGGTCAGAACCACAGAGCTGAGTGGAACGGTCCTAACTTCCATACCGGAGATCACTTTAAGAGAGGCCTGGGGTCAAAACCAAAGAGCTGGATGGATTTGCTCTGAGTTCCATACCAATGATCCCTTTAAGAGGGAAGATGTGCCTATATGATGGAGGATGTGTGATGTGTATATGGGCACAGGAGGGGGGATCCATTTCTGTCATGTGCTCTGTGCTCCTTTCAGGGGGCAGACAATGGTTGGGAGCTTATGTTCCCAGGGATGCTAGATTTCTCCCACCATGTCAGTATCTGCTGAGGTGTTGTCAAGTGGGAAAACTTGCTCAACCAATCACAGCTCAACTTCTTTTAACCAGCTCAGCTCTGGTGAAATGAGAGATGCTTAGTGATTGGTTGAAAGGAAAACTGTTGTTCATAGCAACCAATCATAGCTCAGCTTCTTTTGAACAGCTCTGTTGAAATAAAAGATGCTTCGTGATTGGTTGGTGATACACACACACACATTCATTTTTATATATAGAGATTATATATAGAGATGTTGTTGGGTGAATTATGACACCCTCTTGTATCCATTTCAATCACGTTGTTAGAAAGAGGAGTCGTAGTCAGCACACCACCACGCTCTTATGAATTATGTCTAAAAAAAAATCTTCCTTTGCTCCCCATAGCAACCAGTCACAGTACAACATTCAGTTTTGACACTGCTGAGGTAAAATGAAAGCTGTGCTCTGGTTGCTATGAACACCACCACACTGTTATGCTCTGTGACCAAAAAAAATCTCTCTTTAATGCCCATAACAACCAATCACAGCACAGCTTTAATTTCTTATAGTGCTGAGGTAAAGTGAAAGATGTGCTATGATTGGATGTTATGGACACCACCACACTCTTTGGCTGCTGGGTTAAGAAAGTTTCCTCTGCCCACATCGGCCAATTGCAGCATTGGCTGCAGTCATTCTATTATATACATGTATGCAGGGTCAGATTGGCCCATTGGATAACCAACACTCTGCCTAGGGACCCCGCTGCCTCAGGGACCCCCAGCTAATGGAGTGTTGCTAATAGCGGCACATCACGCAGCTTCTATGGGACCTGTGCGTCAGGGGGGCCCGCCTGGTGCCAACGGAGCAGCAGCGGTTGAGCAGCGGGTGAAAGGAGGCAGGAGCTGGCTTCTGTGACTAAAGCTTGCACCCACTGCTAAAGAGAAATTAATATTCACTGCTCCCTATGCTTGTGGGCATGCAGAGGAGTGAATATTCAATTCACTTTAATAGCAGGCAGTGTTAGCCGCAGCCGCCTGTCCCTGCAGCAACTGGGTGATCATAGGTGCCCGCAACTAAAGAGAATGAATATTCACTGTCCACTGTGCTGTCCTGTGCTGCCTCTTCACACTAGGTCAGGACCTCCATCTCTTAATAGGCCCGGGACCGTTCTGTGCATGTGCGCATAAGGTCACGAAGTGCGCCTTGACCTCACATGCACATTTGCAGAACTATCCTGGGCCCCATCAGAGCAATAAGTTCTAGGAATTTAATTTGCATGGCTTTGATAAGATGAAACTACAAGGACCTGTGAGGTGTGGAGAAAACAGAGAGGTAAGCGGTAGGGTGAGTAAACGTAATTTTTTACATATTACATTTATTATGTTCTGTGGTCTGGAGAGACACCAGAGCATAACATGGGATATTCAATTCACAGAGAATAATTTGGCTGCAAATTGAATTTCCTAGGAAATGCCACGTGATCTGGCGAATTTGAATCTTGCCAGATCTGCTCATTTGTCGTTGGCAGGGTGATACGGGGCTCAGCATTCAGAGCAGTGCTAGATCTGCAGCAGATAAAACAAGTAGTGATCACTTGAATCAAGGTCTCTGCCCTTACATTATGCTGCTCTCAGAGGTGGTGACAGATTTACTTTAATGTTATGGCTTACCATAATGATGCATAATACTGGTTGTATTATAATACTAGACAGAGTATATTTATTTTTTCTGTTACTTCTATATTTCCTTTTTATTGTTTTACAATCTAAAGAAGACTATGAAATGACAAAAGCAATGTATATAGGGAGATAGATACCAGAGAACTGATTGTATTATATTTTACTAAGGTAAGTAAAAATAGTTCACATATTATGTTAAGTGTCAATCGGGTTCTCACTAGCGCTTGGCTAGTCGAAATACTGGAGCTGCTAGTTGAAAGACCCACTGACAAGGAAGGGAACTAAATTTTAATTGATTTGAATGTGATTAATGTCCTTGTTAACCTTTAGTAGAATTTGATGGATCATCCATTAAGTGGAATAATGTGTAAGTGTAAGTTAGGAATTTTATCATTGAAGAGTGATACTGACAGTGGACAATTGCTATGTAAATGAATTAGTCATTGTTTATTTCATGCAAAGTGCTAAGTACCTGCTTGGATCAGAAAGATGAAGGCTATATCACCTGACTAGACATCTCCCAGAGTGATTAATTAAACTTGTCACAAGTTCTAAATTACAAAGAGAAAAGTGATTTGAAGCTATTGCTGCTTTAGCATTCATCACTCAATGTGCTGTGCAATATAATTGAAAATCCAGCACTAATTTAACTTATCCTAAAGAAGCGATTTGAATACATCAGTTGGTTCCAATAATCTTCCATTCCATAGCTTCTAGTTATGAATACACCTACAGGCCATGAAACGCTCATATGGCATGTGCCGTTATCTAAGGGCACAAGTACATGCATGTGTCATGGCACTGGTTAAGCTTCATGTTGTAGAGACACAGAATTATTTTGGGCCCTATGGTATCTCTGTATGCCTTTAATTTTTGGATGTATGAATTTGAAATAAAAAAATGGTGAATTTTTTTTGAATGGCATATTGCAGTGGTTTTCTTTTCTAGAATTATTTCTCAGAAATATAGTGCTATTTAGAAAGCCATAAAATCTAGTGTCCTAGGAACTGCGCTCCACCACATAATCTCTTACCATTGGCTCTTTGTGTTTATGAAGTACGAGGTCCTTTTCATATGGCAGTATTTTGGTCAGTATGTTGCAACAGTGCGTCAAAGTAAAAAGCACAAGTGGGTTCAAAATATGGAAGAGGTGCAAAGTTTCCATTACAAATATTAACTTTTAGCATTTTACCCTGTATCTTAGCTTACAAATGCTGAAGAGAAATACTAACATAAATACTGCTGTGTGAAAGACAGAGATAATGTATTGACATTAGCACTCTGATAATATTTTAATCATTATTATAGTTTATTATTAGAGCACCATTGATTCCATGGTGCTGTACCTGTGAAAAGAGGTTACATACAAAGTGCAAATATAAATTACAGTGAACAAACTAACAGTGTCAGATTAGTACAGAGGGGAGAGGGTCCTGCCTACATGAGCTTACAGTCTACAGGGTAATGGGGAAGGAGACTTTAGATTGGGGGTTGCAGCAGCTCCGGTGGTGATGAGGCGACAGTGGAGTCATTGTAAGCTGTAAGCTTTGTTGAAGAGACTGGTTTCAAGTTTTGTTTGAAGGTTCCAAATGCAGAAGACAATTGGATGTATCGGGGAGCACAATTCCAGAGGCTTGGGAATACTTGGGCGAAGTCTTTAAGGTGATTCGGTGAGGAATGTTCAAGAGTGGAGGAGAGAATGAGGTCTTGCGAATACAGGAGATTAGGTATTGGAAGATATCAGGAGATTACTTTGTAGATATAGGAGGAGACAGATTATGGATGGCCTTGTAGGTCAGTGTTTGAACTGTATCAATTAGGTAATTGGAAGCCAATGAAGAGATTTGCAGAGTGGAGAGGTGGAGGAGTAGCGAGGGGAAAGTTGGATTAATCGGACAGCAGAGTTAATGATGCACTGAAGAGTGTTAGTTGGAAGGCCACAGAGGGGGGATGTTGCAATAGTCGAGGAGGGAGATGATGAGAACATGTATTAACATTTTAGTAGATTGAAGGTTGGGGAAGAGCTGACAGGGGAAAGTATGATTTCATTTATAGTGAAAGATAAGTGTGGTTAGGGGAGTTAAGTGAGTTGGAAGATGATTTGTTTGGTTTTGTTTGTACTATGTTTTAGGAAGTGTGATGAGAATAATGAGGATATGACTGATAGACACTCTGGAATTCTGGACAGCAGAAAGGTGACATCTGATCCAGAAAAGTAGATCTGAGATTGATCAGCATATGGATGATATTGGAAGTCATGCGACTTTATGAGTTGTCTCAGGCCAAATGTATACATGGAGAAGAGTAACGGTCCCAGGACAGAGCCTTGTGAAACACCAAGAGAGCGAGTGAGAGATGAGAAAGTAGTATGGGAATGGGAGACACTAAATGTGCAGTTAGTGAGGTGTAAGGAGATCAGGAGAAAAAAAATAGAAATAAGTTCATTATTACTTTTTACAAACAATAGTGAAAAATGAAGTATTTGGACTATTTCACATAATCTGTAATTTATTTTTCAAAATACATTTTAAAATGCTCCCTTTTTTAAGCCATTAGCATATCTTTGGTGGTTTTTTAATTTAGTGTCATTTTGTTTAAGTCTTCTGGAAAGACTTTTGGTAAAAGCATAACCAAAGCATTCTGTGTTTTGAAGCAAAAATTGCCACACACACAAAAATGCCACAGTGCATCAAATCAAAACTTGTTGGGACAAATTTATCAATAGTGTTTGATTTTGAGTGCATCTAGACTAGACAGTCTTTAAAATCAACCTGATTTATCATAGTGGATTATGTTGTTTGATAAATTTTTCGCATTTTAGACTGTCTAGTCTAAGTTTACACCACTCATTAGTTTGCTTACATTGTGCCAGGAATGATCAGTAAAATTTGGATACATTTTTTGTCTATTATGTCTTTCATTAATTCCCATTTATTTAATCTAATACAAACCCCTTTTAGTAAATCCACATCCATTGATATACTTGGCACAGACAGGCACCAATTCATCAAAACTGGAATTTTGTACATCAGTCTTGATGAATTCTGCACTTCATTAAGATGTGACAAATTCAAGAAAAGACATACAACCCTTAATTAATTTAGTGCATCTTTCAACTGTTGTGCGCCACTGCTAGATATATCTGTGAGTCGGGGCTAGCATACATTTCTGCAATAAGTAATGCCCCCTTTCTGACTTAAATTATGAAGAATTTGTTGGGCACGCTTGTCCACATCTCATCCCATGTGAGCTAAAAAGTTGTCCTGACCTCTCAAAAATATGCCAAAAGTATCAAAAATGTTTCATACATATGAAGGCACCACTCCAGCATTTTGATATATTTTACCAATAGAGTGGAATCAATAATCCACGTTTCCTGGCCCTAGCAAAATTCTTGCCAGACGCCATTTTCTGCTCTTCTAGGTGCCGCTTTGGTTCTGCTCAGCCATTTTCTGTCTAACCAGAAGTTCAAAGTAATGGTCACAAGTCCTCAATGTAAGTCTATGGAACCCATGTTCTGGCATTTTTCTGGCTCTACAGTGGCATGTAAAAGTTTTGCACCCCTTGTCAAAATTATAGTTAATTGTGAACAGTTAAGCAAGTTGAAGATTAAATGATCTCTAAAAAGGTCTAAAGTTAAATATGACTCATTTCCTTTGTATTTTATGTTGAATCTATTTTATTGAGAACAAATAAACAACAAAGTACAAGACAACAAACAGTGTACACCAAGGCACATGAAGCCACATTATTGCCATACTGTCACGTTTCCGCCAGACTTAGGGCCTGCTGTTCCGGTCGCGGCCACTAGGAGGCGCCGGACCGCCACTTTATCGTCAGATTCAGGGACGGCTGTTCCTGCCTCGGCCACTGGAAGGGGCCGTGGTTCTGTCACGTCAGGCTCAGAGCCTACTGTCCCGGCTTTAGCCTCTAGGAGGCGCCGGTCTGTCACGTCGCCGTTAAATTCTGGGTCTGCTGCTCCTGTCGCGGTCACTAGGAGGCGCCATGGCTCATCCGGGAGTTATGGTGCTGACAGAGTAAGGGCACCTGCGCAGGCATCTGGTGGACGCAGGCTCCACCCCTCTGTCAGTCATCAAGAGGTTACTGCATCTCCATCTGGCCTGGTCCTGGGGGCGGTACTGATGACATCATCAGTCCAGGAACCTATGAGGGGTGACCTGATCCCTGAAATACCTTGGGACTGGTCTTGCAAGCTGCCGGATATATTCTTGGTTCCCCTGTGTGTTACTGTGTGAATTACTTTCTGACTGACTGACTTTGGCCTGGACTTCTGACTCTCCTTCTGCCTAACGATTCTGTACCTCTGCTACTCTCCTGGTTTATGACTTTCGGCCTGAATCTGACTCTGCTTCTGCCTAACGATTCTGTACCTCTGCTACTCTCCTGGTTTATGACTCTCGGCCTGAATCTGACTCTGCTTCTGTCTACCGTTTTTGTACCATTGCTGCCCGATTGGTTTAGACTTGCATATCTCCACGTTTGTGTCCAGTATTGGAACACCTTTCCGGCGACCGTCCTGCTCTGGTCACTGCTCCTATTCAGACAGCGCCTCCTGGGCTCTGCTATAAATCCAGATCCCTGTATAGGGGTAAAGGGTATCAGTGTTTCTCGGGGTGTTGCCTGGCTGCAGCCCAGACCCGCAGGCGGACGTCACATTATTTCCGGCCACATAAAAAAAAACCTGCTTCTTGTGTATATATCCAGCATATACAAAAGCAGTCTCCCTGAACTTTTTGTTTTTCTCTCCCTTCTTCTGACTGAGCTGATTTCTGGCCTAAACACCTGGTTCAGTGCACAGCCTGAAGGAGCACTTTCATCTTCCTGCACCAGTATGCTGCAGTCTGGAACCTTCAGAGAGAGAGCTGAGCTTTTGAGATCCATACTACTGAGACATCGGCCTCTGGGCAACTCTGGCTATGGTTGCCCAGGGGCACAGGTATTGCCCGCAGATGCGGCTAAAGTTTTATTGCCTATTGCCCTTTCTTTTCGTCAGTAATCTCAGTGTGTGAACGCATATGTGGATTGTGGATCTGAAGGGAATTTTATGGATTCTTTGGTTGCTAAAAGTCTCGGTGTACCCCTATTAAGACTTAATGCCCCTATTAAAACTACGGCTATTAATGGCACATCTATTGTCCAGGAGGGGGTTAAATTTGTTACTGACAAAATCACTATGTCGGTGGGAGCGTTGCATACCGAGGTTATGTCATTTTTTGTGATGAATAATTTGTCTGCTGCAGTCATTTTGGGGATGCCATGGCTACGCCAGCATAATCCAGTCATCGACTGGCACCTAGGCGATGTTATACGCTGGAGTTCACACTGTCAGGAAAACTGCATATCGCTAACAGTAAACCAAGTTAAAGTTAAACCCCTCCACATACCGTTTGCCTTCAGAGATTTTGAGGATGTCTTTTCTATTGCAAAATCTGAAAAGCTACCCCCTCACAGAAAGTATGATTGCCCTATAGATCTGATTCCAGATGCCCGTCTCCCAAAAGGGAGAATATTTAATCTCTCAGGTCCAGAGCGTCAGGCTATGAACGAGTACATAGCAGATAGCTTAAAAAAGGGGTTTATTAGACCGTCCATTTCACCAGTTGGAGCTGGCTTCTTCTTTGTAGAAAAGAAAGATGGGGGTCTCAGACCCTGCATTGATTACCGGGAATTGAATGCAATCACTATAAAGAACCAGTATCCGCTTCCACTCATCCCTGATCTTTTTAATCAGCTAATGGGAGCCCGTTGGTTTACTAAACTGGACCTCCGGGGGCATACAATCTAGTCCGCATAAGAGACGGGGATGAGTGGAAAACAGCCTTTAATACCCCTCTTGGCCACTTTGAGTACCTGGTAATGCCCTTCGGACTCAGTAACGCACCTGCCGTGTTCCAGCACTTTGTAAATGACATTTTCAGGGACATTTGTGGGGTGTATGTCGTCGTGTATTTAGATGACATTTTGATTTATTCTGCTGACCCTGTGACACATGCTCAGCACGTTCGCTCTGTACTGCAGAGACTGTGAGAACACTCCCTGTTTGCTAAACTGGAGAAATGTGTTTTTTTTGCGGAGGAGGTACAATTTTTAGGATATGTGGTTTCAAGCACAGGCTTCCGTATGGATCCTGCCAAGATCCAACCTATTAAAACTTGGGTGCAACCCAAGTCGCTAAAAGCGCTGCAGCGATTTTTAGGGTTTGCAAATTATTACCGAAAATTCATCAGGGGTTTCTCCGAAATTGCTAAACCACTCACGGATTTGACCCGAAAAGGGGCAGACGTGACCAATTGGAACCCTGAGGCAATTCAGGCTTTTGCTACGTTAAAAGAGTGCTTTGTAGCCAACCCAGTTTTGGTTCAGCCTGATCTGGACCGCCCGTTTATTGTAGAGGTGGACGCCTCTGAGGTCGGAGTGGGAGCAGTGCTGTCGCAAGGCACTGCATCACTCACTCAGCTTCGCCAATGTGCCTTTTTCTCCCGCAAATTCTCTGCCACTGAGAAGAATTATGATATAGGTAATCGGGAGTTATTGGCGATCAAATGGGCCTTCAAGGAATGGCGCCACTTCCTCGAAGGCGCCAAACATAAGATCACTGTGATTACAGATCACAAGAATCTGACTTACCTGGAGTCAGCTAAAAGATTAAATCCTAGACAAGCGAGGTGGGCCTTGTTCTTCTCTAGGTTTGATTTCTTAATAACCTTTCGTCCTGGTACCAAAAATGTGAGGGCTGATGCTCTCTCTCGAAGTTTCTGCCCCTCACAGGCTGAGGACTCGGAGCCAGTTCCAATACTGGCCAATGGTATTGCTGTGTCTCTGGACCTTCTGGAGGAGATCCGTAGGTCCCCAGAACCAGCCCCTGACTCGACGCCCCCCCAGAAATTGTTTGTTCCAGCATCGTTTCGCCTACAAGATCTGAAGGAGTCGCACGACTCCGTCCTGGCAGGCCATCCTGGGGTCAATAATACCGCCAGACTTGTGACTAGGAGTTTTTGGTGGCCAACGGTAGTTAAGGACTGCAAGGATTATGTACTAGCTTGTGAAATCTGTGCTCGCGCCAAGTCCCCTCACAATCGGCCTGCCGGCTGGCTCCAGTCCTTGCCCGCTCCAGAGAGTCCATGGACCCACATCTCCATGGACTTCATTACTGACCTACCACCCTCAGAGGGGAAGACATGTATCTGGGTGGTGGTGGACAGGTTCAGTAAGCAATGTCATTTCGTTCCCCTCTCTGGATTACCTAATTCAGAAACTCTGAGTAAGTTGTTTATTGTTCATGTAATAAGGCTGCATGGCGCTCCAGAGAATATCGTGTCCGACCGAGGTACCCAGTTTGTTTCCAAATTCTGGAGAGCATTCTGCAAACGTATTGGTATTGAATTATCCTTCTCCTCCGCTTACCACCCTGAGACCAATGGTCAAACGGAGCGTACCAACCAGGCTCTAGAGCAATATCTTCGCTGCTATGTCTCGGAAAATCAGTCTGATTGGGCGGAACATCTCCCATTAGCTGAGTTCGCTCTAAATAACCAGTACCAGGAATCTATCAAAACCACCCCTTTCTTCTGCAATCATGGTTTGCACCCACGTTTTGGTTCATTTTCTGCCAAGATGTCGGAGCTTCCGGGAGTAGAGAATTCCATACGTCACTTAAGGACAATCTGGTCGGAGGTGAACACAAACTTGAAAGGGTCCCAGGTCAGGCAGGCTTCGGCCGCAAATAAATGGAGGTCCACGGGGCCGCACCTAGGAGTTGGGGACAAAGTTTGGCTGTCTACCAGAAACATTAAGCTTAAGGTGCCATCTGCCAAACTGGGGCCCAGGTTTATTGGTCCCTACGAGATATTAGAAGTAATTAACCCGGTAGCCTTTCGTTTAAGGCTCCCTCAGTCTTTTAAAATTCCTAATGTTTTCCACAAATCCCTTCTCAAGGTGTACCGCTCCCCAATTCATCCCGTCCAGTCCCCTCCTCCTCCAGTTTTGGTCAAGGGTGCCTTGGAGTACGAAGTCCAGGGCATCCTTGATTCCCGTTTAGTGAGAAAGTCTGTGCAATATTTAGTTCATTGGAAAGGCTATGGCCCAGAGGAGAGGTCCTGGGTCCCCGCTAGTGACATTCATGCCAAGGGGTTGATTAGAAGGTTTCACCTCCTTCACCCTGATAAACTGGGTTTTGAGGGTCCGGAGGCCCCTCTTGGAGGGGGGGTACTGTCACGTTTCCGCCAGACTTAGGGCCTGCTGTTTCGGTCGCGGCCACTAGGAGGCGCCGGACCGCCACTTTATCGTCAGACTCAGGGACGGCTGTTCCTGCCTCGGCCACTGGAAGGGGCCGTGGTTCTGTCACGTCAGGCTCAGAGCCTACTGTCCCGGCTTTAGCCTCTAGGAGGCGCCGGTCTGTCACGTCGCCGTTAAATTCTGGGTCTGCTGCTCCTGTCGCGGTCACTAGGAGGCGCCATGGCTCGTCCGGGAGTTATGGTGCTGACAGAGTAAGGGCACCTGCGCAGGCATCTGGTGGACGCAGGCTCCACCCCTCTGTCAGTCATCAAGAGGTTACTGCATCTCCATCTGGCCTGGTCCTGGGGGCGGTACTGATGACATCATCAGTCCAGGAACCTATGAGGGGTGACCTGATCCCTGAAATACCTTGGGACTGGTCTTGCAAGCCGCCGGATATATTCTTGGTTCCCCTGTGTGAATTACTTTCTGACTGACTGACTTTGGCCTGGACTTCTGACTCTCCTTCTGCCTAACGATTCTGTACCTCTGCTACTCTCCTGGTTTATGACTTTCGGCCTGAATCTGACTCTGCTTCTGCCTAACGATTCTGTACCATTGCTGCCTGACTGGTTTAGACTTGCATATCTCCACGTTTGTGTCCCGTATTGGAACACCTTTCTGGCGACCGTCCTGCTCTGGTCACTGCTCCTATTCAGACAGCGCCTCCTGGGCTCTGCTATAAATCCAGATCCCTGTATAGGGGTAAAGGGTATCAGTGTATCTCGGGGTGTTGCCTGGCTGCAGCCCAGACCCGCAGGCGGATGTCACACATACACTCGTAATGACGAGATATCTTCTGGTGCCACGGCCCATAACTCCCCTGTTAGATTAAAAAAAAAAATAACAGTGCATATTCATCAATATAATTGTATACCAGGGGGCACACGTATATCATCCCGTGGTTGTTATTCTTAACTATACATACATTTGTCATATATTATTGCGTATTCAGATATCAACGGAAAAGATGTCACGCCGCCCTGTGTTTCTTTCGGGACATCAACATCATTATTAAGAGAGTAGTAACTGCGAGCGTGTTTAACAAAGTCTCCATATAACCAGTAGAGGTGTACGTCAAGAAACAGTAAAGGAAACCTAAGAAAGGAAGATAAGAAACTCAAAGAGAGCGTGATGGGGAGAGGAAAGAAAAAGGGAGGGGGGGAAGTGAACGGGCCTCGGGCCTCCAAGTCGACCTTTAATTTGCTTCCTTGACCAAGCGAGGTAATTCGGGGGTTTCCTTGAATAGTATCCAAGGCTGCCACACACGAATCATGCGGGTACTGTCTCCCTCCGTTTTGGCCATTAATTCCTCCATACGGAAGATATCTGCAAATTCTGTCACCCATTCTGCCATGGTCGGTATTGTTGTTGTGCGCCAATGGCGTGGAATAACCATGCGCGCCGCAGAAATGCAAAATCTGAGAAGGCTTTTTTTCTGAGTGGATATGGGGCCCGGGAGGATCGACAGAAGGGCAATTTGCGAGGAGGGGGAACATGTGTTCCAGAGATCTTTTGATACGCTCCGAAAACCTTTACCCAGAAGGGTTCTATAGCATGACACTGCCACCAGATATGGAAAAGCATGCCTCTTTCCGTCGCACATCGCCAACAGGTATCGTCAGCTGACGGATAAATTGACTTTAGCCTGACAGGGGACAGGTACCACCTGGACAGTATCTTGAAATTTTTCTCCTGTGCGCCCCCGGCCGGAGACATTTTATGTGTAAAAAAATAAGCTTTATCAAGGTCTTCAGATGAAAATTTATGTCCCATCTCCTCCTCCCATGCTCAGATGTAACTTGGAGCCGCATCCGAGTCGTCTGAGTGAAGTATCTTATATAAAAGAGAAATCAGGTGAGAAGGAGGATCTTGTTGTGATAGTAAGTTTTCAAACCGTGTCATGGGTTGGTGAGAAGAACGGTCGCCCAAATGTCTCCGAATAAAAGATCTCAGCTGATTATATTCCATCCAGGAAATTGCTCCCGAGGGGGACCCTTCCCTTAAGATTTCCCAAGATGGAGCCCTCCCCTCTATCAACACCTGTCCCAAATGCAAGTCAGACCTTCTATGCCAACCCAGAAATTGGTCTCTGTGACACCCTGGAGGAAAATCCGGGTTACCAAATATTGGAGTCAGCGGGTTCAGGGTGCTGATCAATTTCTTTCTGGTTTTAACACGATTCCATAACTGTAGAACCTCACGAGTCAAAAAACCTGTATTTCCCTCAAAATCATTTGTGACCAAGTCATGGCGTCGGATCCATGGGAGATGGCGCAATGGAACCTTATAAGATGTCTGTTCTAATTGAACCCACTGTTTGAAGTGATGACCAAATTGCCAATCAAATAAGCGTGCCAGTATGGATGCTCTATGGTATAACTCAAGGTCAGGGAGGCCTGCGCCACCCCTGAGCTTCGGGGCAGTCAGGATAGAGTACTTTAGTCGGGGTTTGAAGGTCTGCCAGATAAACCGGATCAATGCCGATCTGATGGTCTGGAAGAAAGTTTTCGGCGGTGTAATCGGGACCGCCTGAAACAAATATAAAAATCTGGGGAGAATATCCATCTTAAATGAGTTCATCCTGCCAAACCACGAGATATTCTTCTGTCCGTACTCTCTTAAACGTTTTAAGGTTGATTCTAAGAGGGGTAGGTAATTTAATTTGTACAGATCATTCATATCAGAAGGAATTTGAACTCCTAAGTATTGAATAGCTCCAATCCTCCACCTAAAGGGGAAGTTTCCCATGATTCTTGTAAGCTCTGTCTGTCTCAGAGATATATTGAGGGCTTCGGTTTTCTGGAAATTAATTTTAAAGTTGCTGACTGACTGCTCTATATTTTTGGAACTCTTCCATCATTGATGGGAGGGTAATATGAGGCTGGGATATATACAGGAGGAGGTCATCCGCATAAAGAGAGACCTTATAGTGCACCTGATCTACCCATAACCCATGCACACTGGGGTTCTTCCTAATTTCCACTGCAAGATGTTCCATGACTATTGCATATAACAAGGGCGATAAAGGACATCCTTGCCGGGTTCCGTTCCCGATGGTTATAGGATCCGATATCGCCCCATTGACTTTAACCCTCGCCGAAGGGCTGGAATAGAGAGCCGCAATCCTTTGTAGGATGCGATTACCCAGTCCCATTTGTCGAAAGGCCGAAATCATGAATCCCCAGTGTACACGGTCAAAGGCCTTTTCTGCATCAATCGACAGCAGAGCCAATGGTTTCTGTTTTACTTTAGCATGAGCAGTCAGGATAAGGGTTTTACCTATACCATCCCTTGCCTCTCTTCCCCGTATAAACCCCACCTGATCCGAGTGTACCACCGAAGGCAAAAGAGGGGCCAATCGATTAGCTAAAATTTTTGCGTATAACTTTACGTCTACGTTAATGAGAGATATTGGACGGTACTTGGTCACTATTTTTGGGTCTTTCCCTGGTTTCGGTATCACCGTAATAAAGGCCTCTAAGGATTGTGGAACAAATGGGGAGTTGGTCGCGATGGAATTAAACACTAGCGTCATAATGGGATTAAGTTGTTTGCGAAACATCTTATAGAAATAAGGGGAGAAGCCGTCTGGTCCTGGGCTTTTACCTGCCGGGGTATTTTGAATGACCTCGTCGATCTCCTCTGTCGTAAAATCAGTATCCAGTGATGACG
Organism: Dendrobates tinctorius; assembly: GCF_039654945.1. NCBI lineage: Eukaryota > Metazoa > Chordata > Amphibia > Anura > Dendrobatidae > Dendrobates > Dendrobates tinctorius. The sequence goes on along the minus strand of NW_027361703.1, from coordinate 30,226,450 downwards.
TCAAATCCGTGGTCAACACTGGAAGGGCTGTGTCATGTATATATGAGTCTATGTGTGGTTGAGAGTCTAGAGGCGAATGAGGGGAGCAATCACTATTAATATTGTACAATCAAAACCAAAGGAAAAAAAACAATGTGTGCATATACCCTAATAAAAATAAATAAGTAAAAAAGCAAGTGCATTAAATAACATAGGGTACTTAGTAAACACTATTTTGATCAAAAAAGTATTAAGCTGTCCCACCACGACAAGGTGTACCCATTTGAGACAGTAACTACACTAACGGTTAAAACCTACCTAGTGTGAATAGTAGCAGAGTCTCTGGGTCCCAAACGGACACCCAGCTTCAGAGGGACTAAATAAACTACACAGCTCAGTAGAATGGAGGCCACACCCTATTTGTACTGAATACAAAAATGCTGAAGAAAAAACAAAAAAACTGAACTGAAGTAGAATTGAATGACATGCATGATGTAAAAGCATGTTCACATTGGCCATAAAAGCAAGCAAAACCAAAGGAAAAAAAACATTGTATGCATATACCCTAATAAAAATAAATAAGTAAAAAAGCAAGTGCATTAAATAACATAGGGTACTTAGTAAACACTATTTTGATCAAAAAAGTATAAAGCTGTCCCACCACGACAAGGTGTACCCATTTGAGACAGTAACTACACTAACGGTTAAAACCTACCTAGTGTGAATAGTAGCAGAGTCTCTGGGTCCCAAACGGACACCCAGCTTCAGAGGGACTAAATAAACTACACAGCTCAGTAGAATGGAGGCCACACCCTATTTGTACTGAATACAAAAATGCTGAAGAAAAAACAAAAAAACTGAACTGAAGTAGAATTGAATGACATGCATGATGTAAAAGCATGTTCACATTGGCCATAAAAGCAAGCAAAACCAAAGGAAAAAAACAATGTATGCATATACCCTAATAAAAATAAATAAGTAAAAAAGCAAGTGCATTAAATAACATAGGGTACTTAGTAAACACTATTTTGATCAAAAAAGTATAAAGCTGTCCCACCACGACAAGGTGTACCCATTTGAGACAGTAACTACACTAACGGTTAAAACCTACCTAGTGTGAATAGTAGCAGAGTCTCTGGGTCCCAAACGGACACCCAGCTTCAGAGGGCTAAATAAACTACACAGCTCAGTAGAATGGAGGCCACACCCTATTTGTACTGAATACAAAAATGCTGAAGAAAAAACAAAAAAACTGAACTGAAGTAGAATTAGGGTATATGCATACATTGTTTTTTTTTTCCTTTGGTTTTGCTTGCTTTTATGGCCAATGTGAACATGCTTTTACATCATGCATGTCATTCAATTCTAGCCAAAATCTGAATTTTCAAGATCACGTACCTGCCCTCCGTGTCGACCAGCGTGTCCAGCATTGTATGTTGGAGGGATTTATGAAGTGCTATAGACACCCCTCGGGATCGTGAGTCCGGATTGGCGCTATGTAACCATGTTGTATAATGGCGATCATGTATATTAGGGACATGTCCACTCTTAAAATGTGTCTCCTGTAAAATCAGCACGTTTACTCTTTTCTTGTGCATACCATATAATATTTGGGACCACTTCTGCGGGATATTAAAACCCCTGGTATTCAATGAGCCCAATATAATCTTTTGTATGGCCTTCTTACCCGTCATTCTGTTTGTAGTCCGAAGTCAAGAACGCAGACTTCGCCAATAGGAGTAGGTCAGCCTCGGAGTCCGGTGCCCGCTGTAAGGAGGGGAGGAGGGAGCTAATAGGAGGAGGTAAGTACAAGCAGAGAAAATGGGTAAGGGTTAAAGAAACAGTAGTAAGAGAAATTTAAACTATAACAATACGGATGTGGATAGACCCACTCCGACAGACAGTTTAGATCCTAGTGGAGGTTATTACTAAATGCTGCGTGCCTCAGTGGCCAAGCAGCCCTCCGGGGGGTGAGAGCAAAAGAAGAGTCGGAGACGCCGTCTCCTCCGGTATCCGATCCCATTATGTTATATCAGTTGCAAACCTCTAAAGCAGAGAACAGGCCCTATACAGCCCCTCGTAACTATGAGTGCATGAGCCATGACCCATCCCACTTTGTAATTACTGTCTGTGTTATCCAAGTAAAAAAAAATAGAATCCAGCCAAACCACTAGTGTATACAGGCACTCCACTCTGTAATCCTAAAACAGCATAACTTTTAGAAAATAGGTCTTCCCTCTAAGTTAGGGCACCCCCCCCTCAATCCACAGAGAAGAACTTTATGTCTAAAAAAAAAAAAAAAGGGGGGGAAAAAAGGGGGGGGTGAAAGGAGAGGGAAAGGTTGGAGGAGGAGAATCATCCGGTATTGTAAACATATTTACATTTCAGACCTGTATTACTCTCAGCAAAGATCCCCGAATCCCCCTTCCCCTCCAAACATATGTAGACCCATGTCCAATCGGATAGAAAAGAAAAATTTAGTCAAACAATACTGGATGATCAGACTGCTTCTTCCCCTCTGAGATGTGCGCGCCCATGTCCATTGGGACTTCTTCCTCGTCTACGCTGACGTTGAGGCTCTGGATCTCCACGAGGGTCCTCCATCCTATAAAACGATGGTAGGGATGGCCACTCAGGAATATCCACCTCAGGTATATCCAAGGCGGCCGAAAAAGCCGGGATGCCTCCAGGGTGGCTCAGTCGGTGTACTCTGCCGCTCCTCTGGACTCGAAGACAAAACGGAAACCCCCATGTGTAGGAAAGATCACGTTGCCACAACTCCTCCAGGAGGGGGCGGAGAGCTCTGCGCCTCTGTAAAGTCCATCTGGACAAATCCAGTAGAAGCTGTATTCGGGTGTCCGAGTGGCTTATGGACTTTGCCCTCCTAGCTGCCCCCATGACCGCGTCTTTAAGTTGGTACTTATGTACCCTGCATATCACGTCTCTTGGTGGGTCCTGCTCGCTAGGACGCGGGCCCAGAGCTCTGTGGGCGCGATCCAACTCCAATGGAGTGTCCTGGGGCCTATCCAATACCAAATTAAAGATGCCTCTCAGAGTGGAAAGTAATTCCTGGGGAGGTACAGACTCGGGTAATCCCCGTATTCTTATGTTGTTCCTACGCCCCCTATTCTCCGAATCATCCAGCATTTCCGCTAGGGTCTGTATCTGTCTGGCTTGGGCTGCTGTGATATTTTCCTGGGCCTCCATTCTATCATTCAGGGAGGCCAGGAGCTGGTCATGAGATTTAACTTTCTCACCACACTGTTGGATATCGTCCCTAAGTATAGAAAGTTCAGCTTTATAGGAGGATTCCAAGCGGACAATGTACTGTTCCATATCTTGTTTCGTCGGAATGTCCTTTAGCCTGTTATATAGTAGATTGAAATCGACTCTCATGGGTACTGTGGAGTGCCCCACAAACAGAGGTGCCGGCGTCCCATATTGTGGCAGGGATGCATCCGTTTGGCAGACAGACAGCGAGGTTGTGTTAGATAACAATCCAACCTGATGGACAGGTGACGGTGAGTAATCTGCTCGTTCTCTTAGTGTGGGGTCCGCTTCCCCCTGTATTACAGAATCATTGGGGGGGTTAATGGAGGCAGTTATATCTGTGTCTGGGGAATTGGTAATGTCTCCTGTTTGACATAGTGCGGGGAGTTCCACAGAAGTCACTCCAGGGCCCCCTCCTGTCTCACTGGCGCCTGGCTGTGTCTGTATGTCCGCGGGGTCTCCCTGTGAGAGATGGATCCCCAGGGGCTCAGCGGTCTTAACAAGGGGAGAGTGCCTCATCTCCCGTGATACCCCCACGGTCGCCTCACCAGATCCCCGAGAGGCTCCCCCCGTGTACCTTCTCCCCGGACTTCTCTCCTGCCTCCTGTACTTTGCCTCCCGTCGCCAGCGGGGATGGCCGTGCACCACGCGCCGCATCCATCATGGCACCTGCGACTTTCTTTTTCACCGCTCCCGGAAAGTAGCTGGAGATATTCTGAGGAGCTTTGTCGGGCGCTGCGGGTCCGGTGGATACACTCCCCTTGCTCTTCCTGGTAAGCATCGGGGTAGAGGGCGTTGTATCAGGCTCTTTTTTAATCGGTTACCGGTGTAGGAGCGGGAGCCTCTCCAAAGCGTGTCCTCACTCCTCGTCCGCCATGCCACGCCCCCCTTCCTTTGTATTTTAGGCAAAAAAATAATAGATAAATAAAAAAATAAATATATATATATATAAATAGATATATGAGCATGTGCCCAAAATATAGCGAATCCTTATTCTCTATATTATGGGCACATGCGCATTGGTGACTTCCCTTATCCAAGATGGGGTTGGTGTGCAAATGGAGCTACTGAACATGAGCAACAGGAAACGTATGTTTCCATTTGTTATTTTTAGTCCTGCGCTCTGAGCCTCTGGTAACGCCGGTATACGGTGTGTTGTTTATTCTAATGGGGTGATTCACGTCTATTTTCTATGTTTACAGCTGCTGCTGATTACTAGTAATCACTGTCCAATAACAGGATTTATGCTGATTGTAAATATTTTCATCATGATTTTTATTTTCTGCACATTGCGCTATATTAGCACTTTCTAATGATGACACACAGTCCTTGTGATTGTATTTTATGCAGTGAATACTGTCTTATTATTTTAAATTACCATTGCAAATTGTATGCTTTGAAAGGCATTCACCTGTCACCATTGTAATGCTTGAAAAAGGTTCACACCCATTGAACCGAAATGTTGCTGCATGGGTACATAGCCATATGGGCTATTAAAAAAAGCACTTTTTTGAAAACTACTATGGTGTGCTGCTTTCTTTTTTGATGGACTAATATATATATATATATATATATATATATATATATATATACTAGCTGAAGAGCCCGGCGTTGCCTGGGCATGGTAACCAACTGTGGTTAGTTATAACAAATTATAATGATTATATTGCACATAAAAACATTTCACATCATATGTTCAACACTACAGATTTGCAACACAAACTAACTAAATGATTACCCAAGTATTGATAGTATTTTATTTTCAACTCATTCAAGAGCCTTTTGATAAACAACATTTTTGGTTTTTCCTTTTGGTGCAAAGATGAAAAGATTTTTGGCGGTTCCAACTCTTGAACAGGCCATGTAAAGTTGACCATGAGAAAAGCATGGAGATTGCCAATTGATCCCTACTACTTTCAAGGGCTGTCCATGAGCCTTGTTAATGGACACTTGAGGCATTTAAAATCAAAAGGCAAGTCAGAAGGAATTAGTGGAATTCTTGAAATGAAAATGTCCTCTCCTTTGACATACCCTATTGCTGAGCAATGTATCTAACCCTATCCTGTGTGATACTGTCTCCTTAGCCATGTATCTAATCCTATCCTGTGTGATCCTGCCTGCTGAGCCGTGTTTCTAATCCTCTCCTGTGTGATATTTTGCTGAGCCATGTATCTATTCCCCTCCTGTGTGATACAGTCAGGACCGCACCTATAATGAGGCGACTTGCACCAGCTGCTCAAGCGGCAGGCAGCAGGGGGTGGCATAATGCGCTCCTCTTCCCGCAGCACCTACAATTTTGCCTCTGCATGCTGATGCTGCGGTCGTGCAAGAGGCTGTAATTGATGCGGTCACAGGAGGGAAGGCGTCAGGGCCCCCTGATCATGTAACCCATGACTCCTCCCCTCCTGTGACCTCATCACAGGTCCTGTGCGCATCATTCCTTGGTTTATGTAGGACTGCTGTCTGTCATCGTGAGTAAGCTACTTGTGTGTGAGCTGTGATACATGTGTGTGTGACCTGTGTGTGAGTTGTGTGATACATGCGTGTGTGAGCTGTGCGTGAGTTGTGTGATACATGTGTGTGTGAGTTGTGTGATACATGTGTGTGTGAGTTGTGTGATACATGTGTGTGTGATACGTGTGAGCTGTGTGTGAGCGTGAGCTGTGTGATATGTGTGTGTAAGTTACTTGTGTGAGCTACTTGTGTGTGAGCTGTGATACAGAGTGTGTGATACGTGTGAGCTGTGTGTGTGATACGTGTGAGCTGTGTGTGTGATACGTGTGAGCTGTGTGTGTGTGTGTGCGATACGTGTGAGCTGTGTGTGTATGCGATACGTGTGAGGTGTGAACTGTGTGTGATACGTATGAGCTGTGTGTGTGTGATACGTGTGAGCTGTGGAGTGTGAGCTGTGTGTGATACGTGTGAGCTGTGTGCGTGAGTGTGCGATACGTGTGATACGTGTGAGCTGTGTGTGATAAGTGACAAGTGTAAGCTGTGTGTGTGTGATACGTGTGAGCTGTGTGTGAGCTACTTGTGTGAGCTGTGTGGTATGTGTGTGTGTGAGCTAAAGAAAAAGTTGGCACAACCTGCCAGTGTTCTACGATTTGGGTGAGGACATTCATTGTATATGGGCTAGTGAATTTTTTTTTTGTGTCAGGGCTGCTTTTTGGTCTCGTGTGCGAGATGTAAGGAGCAGAGTCGCACATGTGTGAGCTGTACGGAGCGGAACTGCTAGTGTACATGGTGTATGGAGCAAAGCCGCATGTGTACAAGGTTTACGGAGTGGAGCCATTTGTGTACAAGGTTTACAGAGTATGGCCACGTGTGTACAAGGTGTATGGAGCAGAGCCGCATGTGTACGAGGTTTACGGAGTGGAGCCGTGTATGTGCGAGGTGTACAGAGCGGAGCTGTGTGTGTGCGAGGCATAAAAAGCGGAACTGTGTGTTTGTGATGTGTGCAGAGCCATACGTGTACAAGGTGTATGGTGGGGAGCATTCATACCTCCCAGCGGGACAGTCCCGATTTTGAGAGAGATTCTGTCCCACTGCCCCGGCTGGGAGCTTACTTTTCCCGCGGACACAGGAGTACACGGCGGACCCCGCGGAGTACTTTAAAATTCGCACGTGACGTTCTACCGGAAGTGATGTGCTAGAAGCTGAACGGAAATTAGGTAATTTCAGGAGGAGATTGTGACTGACCCATGAAGGCACTTCAGGGAATGTTTCAGATCCATCACTGTGTTCTCCTCCAACAGCGCGGACAGCAGGATCGCCTTGGACTCGGGGTTGCCGGCCATGTAAGCGGATCATGATATGTCCTGCATCGGGAGGCTCAGGTGGGCACTACAGCGGGAGCCGGGCTGCTATAGTATCTTTATAGAATCTTTCTCTCTCTGTTTCTTTATCTCTCTAATCTTTCTTTTTTTCTATCTCTTGGTTCTTTCTTTCTCTCTCTGTTTCTTTCCATCTTTCTTTCTTTCTTTCTTTCTTTCCCCTCTTTCTTTCTCTCTGTTTTTTTTCTCTCTGTTCTTTCTTTTCCTCTTACCAGTCAGTGTGCCCACAGTACCATTAGAATAAGAGGGGTAGGAAACAAGGTGGCACTGGTCATATTGAGCATCTCATACTTTTTACTGGTGTATAATCATATGCCCTCAGCACCCCCATAAAGTGGGCCAGCCCCAGACAACAGAGTACAAACAGATCACTATTACTATCAGTCCAAGTGGACAATTATATATGTAAAGTTAATGATGTCCCTGTGCCAAGCAGTGCGGAGGATCAGAATACACTGAGGAGACCAGAGCAGCGGGGTTTGGGGAGAAGATTTATATGGGGCCCATTATACTGTATGAAGTAATATATGGTGCCCATTATGCTGTATGAAGTTATATATGGGGACCATTATACTGTATGAAGTAATATATGGTGCCCATTATACTGTATGAATATATGGTGCCCATTATACTGTATGAATATATGGTGCCCATTATACTGTATGAAGTAATATATGGGGCCCATTATACTGTATGAAGTAATATATGGGGCCCATTATACTGTATCAAGTAATATATGGGGCCCATTATACTGTATGGAGCATTATATGGGGCCCATTATACTGTACGAAGTAATATATGGGGCACATAATACTGTATGGAGCATTATGTGGGGATAGGGGATGACTTTCTGTTTGTTGTGGATCTAACCACTGGGACCCCTATGATCCTGGGAAACATAGCTTTGAAGAGCACCATGTAAATCGAGCTGTGGTCAGTCATACGCACTGTGGTGCCATTCACATGTGGCTCTTCAAATAACTCCTTAAAGAGAGTGATGAGTAGACAACAAAGCATAGCAATAATTCACTGATCGGGGTGAGGAGTGTTATAGTTTGTGGGCTGGTGGGATTTTTGTGGCAGGGTTGCATTTTTGTCCCAGTCTGGCCCTGTGCCAGGCCTACCATTGCCATTAATGACCCTTGTTCTGGATACTTCTGTGTTGTTCTTCTATGTGCGTGTGATGCCGCTGACATTCTTGTGTTTGGACAGCTTTTTTTTTGTTCTATTTATCTAAATCAAAATGTCCACAACTATACTCAGTTTTACAGGATAGATCTGAGAATTTACTTTGTGTGCGTGGGGGGGGCGTCATTTTGCTGTTCGCCTCAGGCAGCAGAGAGGCTAGGATCACCCCTGGATACAGTCTGCTGAGCCGTGTATCTAATCCTCTCCTGTGTCATACAGTCTGCTGAGCCGTGTATTTAATCCTGTCCTGTGTGATACAGTCTGCTGAGCCATGTATCTAATCCTATCCTGTGTGATACTGACTGCTGACCTGTGTATCTAATACTATCCTGTGTGATACAGTCTGCTGAGCTGTGTATCTAATCCTCTCCTGTGTCATACTGTCTGCTGATCCGTGCATCTAATCCTATCCTTTGTGACACTGACTGCTGAGCTGTGTATCTAATCCTATCCTGTGATACAGTCTGCTGAGCCGTGTATCTAATCCTATCCTGTGTGATACAGTCCGCTGAGCTGTGTATCTAATCCTATCCTGTGTGATACTGATTGCTGAGCTGTGTATCTAATCCTATCCTGTGTGATACTGACTGCTGAGCCGTGTATCTAATCCTATCCTGTGAGATACTGACTGCTGAGCTGTGTATCTAATCCTATCCTGTGTGAAACTGACTGCTGAGCCATGTGTCTAATACTATCCTGTGTGATACTGTGTGCTGAGCTGTGTATCTAATCCTATCCTGTGTGATACTGTCTGCTGAGCTGTGTATCTAATCCTATCCTGTGTGATACTGACTGCTGAGCCATGTGTCTAATACTATCCTTTGTGACACTGACTGCTGAGCTGTGTATCTAATCCTATCCTGTGATACAGTCTGCTGAGCCGTGTATCTAATCCTATCCTGTGTGATACAATCCGCTGAGCTGTGTATCTAATCCTATCCTGTGTGATACTGTGTGCTGAGCTGTGTATCTAATCCTATCCTGTGTGATACTGTGTGCTGAGCCATGTGTCTAATCCTATCCTGTGTGATACTGCCTGCTGAGCCATGTGTTTAATCCTATCCTGTGTGATACTGGGCTCCCATTGCAGTCTGTGTCAGAGGGTGGTCTGTGTTGGAACGGTAATAAATTGTGTTATTTCCAGCTTTACAGAATGATGATAACACCATAGAAATGATATGGATAATAGGCCTCAGTTACCACAACTCTCTTCAAGGAAAACTGTTGCTCATCGCAACCACTCACAGCTCAACTTTCATCTTTTAAACAGCTCTGGTGAAATGAAAGATGCTTAGTGATTGGTTGCTATGTGGAGTGGGCGTGGCTGATACACACACATACATACACTCATATAATATATATACATACAGTGGGGAAAAAGTATTTAGTCATCCACCAATTGTGCAAGTTCTCCCACTTAAAAATATGAGAGAGGCCTGAAATTGACATCATAGGTAGACCACAACTATGAGAGTCAAAATGAGAAAGCAAATCCAGAAAATCACCTTGTCTGATTTGGCAAGATTTATTTTGCAAATTATGATGGAAAATAAATATTTGGTCATTAACAAAAGTTCATCTCAATATTTTGTTATATATCGTTTGTTGGCAATGACAGAGGTCAAACGTTATCTGTAAGTCTTCTCAAGGTTGGCACACACTGTTGGTGGTAAGTTCTCCCATTCCTCCATGCAGATCTCCTCTAGAGCTGTGATGTTTTGGGCCTGTTGCTGGGCAACACGGATTTTCAAATCCCTCCAAAGGCTTTCTATGGGGTTAAGATCTGCAGACTGGCTAGGCCACTCCAGGACCTTCATGTGCTTCTTACGAAGCCTTTCCTTTGTTGCCCTGGTGGTGTGCTTGGGATCATTATCATGCTGAAAGACCAACCACGTTTCTTCTTCAATGCCCTTGCTGATGGAATGAGGTTTGCACTCAAAATCTCACGATACATGGCCCCATTAATTCCTTCATGTACACGGATCAGTCATCCTGGTCCCTTTGCAGAGAAACAGCCCCAAAGCATGATGTTGCCACCCCATGCTTCACAGAGGGTATGGTGTTCTTTGGATGCAATTCAGCATTCTGTCTCCTCCAAACACGACGCGTTTTGTTTATACCAAACAGTTCTACTTTGGTTTCATCAGACCATATGACATTCTCCCAATACTCTTCTGGGTAATCCAAATGCTCTCTAACAAACTTCAGATGAGTCCAGACAATTACTGGCTTAAACAGGGGGACATGTCTGGCACTGCACGATCTGAGTCCCTGGCAATGTAGTGTGTTACTGACAGTAGCCTTTGTTACGGTGGTCCCAGCTCATGTACACAGATCAGATGTCCTGGTCCCTTTGCAGAGAAACAGCCCCAAAGCATGATGTTGCCACCCCCATGCTTCACAGAGGGTATGGTGTTCTTTGGATGCAATTTAGCATTCTGTCTTCTCCAAACATGACGCGTTGTGTTTCTACAAAACAGTTCTGCTTTGGTTTCATCAGACCATATGACATTCTCCCAATACTCTTATGGATAATCCAAATGCTCTGTTGCAAACTTCAGACAAGCCTGGACATGTACTGGCTTAAACAGGGGGACACGTCTGGCACTGCAGGATCCGAGTCCCTGGCGGTGTAGTGTGTTACTGATTGTAGCCTTTGTTACAGTGGTCCCAGCTCTATGTAGGTCATTCATTACGTCCCCTCGTGTGGTTCTAGGATTTTTGCTCACCGTTCTTGTGATCATTTTGACCCCAAGGGGTGAGATCTTGCACGGAGCCCCAGATCGAGGGAGATTATCAGTGGGCTTCTATGTCTTCCATTTTCTTATTATTGCTACCACAGTTGATCTCATCACACCAAGCTGCTTGCCTATTGCAGATTCAGTGTTCCCAGCCTGGTGCAGGGCTACAATTTTGTTTCTGATGTCCTTCGACAGCTCTTTGGTGTTCATCATAGTGGAATTTGGAGGTAATGAGTGGAGGACAGAGGAGTCTCTTAAAGATGAAGCTACAGGTCTGTGAGAGCCAGAAATTTTGCATGGTTTTAGGTGACCAAATACTTATTTTCCACCATAATCTGAAAAATAATTTTTGCCAAATCAGACAAGGTGATTTTCTGGATTTGTTTTCTCATTTTGACTCTCATGGTTGTGGTCTAGCTATGATGTCAATTACAGGCCTCCCTCATCTTTTTAAGTGGGAGAACTTGCACAATTGGTGGCTGACTAAATACTTTTCCCCCCACTGTATGTATGTATATATATATATATATATATATATATATATATATATATACACAGCTTGTATACTCTTTTTGCAGCCAGACAAGAGTTTTTCAATTCTTGTTTGAGATATTTTCTTCCATTCTTCCTTGGAAAATTCTTCAATTTCTGTGCCAGGATCAGCTTACATGCACTGCTAGTTTGATGTCTAGCCACAAATTTTCAATGATGTTTACATCAAGGGAATGTGAGGTCCATTGTAAAACCTTCAGTTTGTACCTTTTGAGGTAGTCTATTGCAGATTTTGACATATGTTTAGGATCATTATTCATTTGTAGAAGCCATTCTCTTTCAAATGCTGCTTTTTAACAGATAGAGTTATGTTTGCATCAATGATTTGTTGAAATTTTATTAAATTCATTCTTTCCTCTAGCCGTGAAATGTTTCCTGTGCCATTGTCTGCAACACAACCCCAAAGCATGATTGATCAACCTAAAAGCTTAATGACTGGTGAGATGTTCTTTTCCTGAAATTTTGTGCCCTTTTTTCACCTCACATGCCTTTGATCATTGTGGTCAAAGAGTTCTATTTTAACTTCATTGGGCCACAGGACTAGTTTCCAATATGCATCAGGCTTGTTTAGATGTTCTTTTGCATACTTCTGACTGAGTTTTAGGCGACAGCTGTAAGTATATTACTATGGGCAGTGAACTTACATTAGTCCCAGTCCAACAGGGAAATAAAAAAAATTCTAGAGTAGTGCATTAAGCATTTTTATGACAGAAAACTGGTGAAAACTACTTGATAAATCAGTGCCATAATGTCTACAACATACAGTAATAGATAGGGTGTAAGTCATAAAAGTCAATTTTCACTAATTTGGCCAGAATGCTATTTATTTATAAAAATGATAAATAATTTTGATGAAACTACCACAGTGAATTTACTGTAGTTCTAATCTAAAGGTACTGTCACACTTAGCAATGCACCAGCGATCCCGACAACGATATGACCCCGTCAGGATCACTGGTACATCGCTAAGTGGTCGCTAGTGAGCTGCCAAACAGGCAGATCTCACCGGCGACATAGCAGCGGTTGGCGGTCGCTACTTACCTGTCAGACAAGGTGATCTGTGATAACCAGCGGGGGAGCCGGCCGGAGGTAAGTATCACACATAGCGATATCGCTAGCAATATCGCTGCTGCATCACAAAACCAGTGACATTATAGCGATATTGCTAGAGATATCGCTTAGTGTGACGGGCCCTTAAGTGTAATACTTACCAATTGCAGTCGTCCCTTGTTTTTAACATATTTCTGGTCCTCTTCTGGCCCACATGACTTGAAAACAGACCTGTCGGATAATAGCATAAGCACCACCACTGGCAGCTGCTGTCGGTGCAGTAATACAGTAGTACCAAACGCAGGACAAAATTGGCCTTAATTACTTATGACAAGCTTATTAGTGGGGAGGAAGCAGAGGTCATTATTGAATATATAATTGTTACATAAAATGGGTTCACACAGTAAGATGGATCCTCTGAGCCAAAGGTATGGGTGGGCACATGGGCAATGAGTGTTGGTGCATCAGCTAGGTGGAGCACATGGAACACGAACAGCTGAGGGACTGGAAACTACAGGTTAACAGGTGGAAACATAAAACTAAAAGCTTTCATAAAGTCCTGGAAGCTGCAATCGGACAGGAGAAGTTCAGGACATCGCAGGCAGACATGTAGAAGGCAAACTAAAAGTCTAAATAAAGTCCTAGAAACCACAGACAAGAAAGCGGGAAGCTGGAAACCGCAGGCAAGCAGGATTCATCCAGCAGACCACAAGCAAGTAGTCAGGATTATGGAAACCCCAGGCAAGCAGGAAACGTCCAGGCAAACACAGGCAAGCAGGTGGAAAGTTGGAAACTGCAAGCAAGTATAATATATCCAGGACACCACAGGCAGGAAGGTGGAATGCTGGAAACCATTGTGTCAGGGATCCGTATATTTGTCAGTACTTTTCTAATCCCTGATATCACAGGCCGGGAAGGTCATGAGTACTACCCGTTGTGATCTTTGGAGCGAATAGCTTTCTGCTGCCTCCTATCTTCCGGACAATTACACAATTAGCTGACGATCAACGGAGAAGGCCACAGCCTGTTTGCACCACTAGGCTGGCTATCGGAAAATTAGCACTGAGCGTACAGCATATACACCTCCGGATTCCAACACATGGAAAATGTGTTCACACCCCGGTAAATTCACAGCTAATTCTCAGAAGCTCCCGGACTACCCGCTGCCACCACTAATCTGTTTCAGTTGATTAGACACTGTTAAATGGTAGGTTATGGCTTTGAGGCGTAGTTTGCAGAACAGAAGGAACAGAACTATTACATTTTATATTTAATCCAAAGGGAGGCAGTGTTTGTGAAAAATATACAAAAGATTTTACTAAGGAGACAAAACATTACCGCATAAACAGTTACATAAAATAAAACAGATAGCATGGTTACTGGAAACCACATACAAGTAGGTGAGGTCTTCCTTTGACAGGTAGAAAGGATATTGGAAAACACAAACAAGTATTGTATTAATGTGTCTAGTAATCTGAAGTGAGCTTATTGTGGGGCGGCAGCAGTGGAGCGGGGTCAGAGGAGGAAGTTTAGATGCTTCAGGAGGCTGGCGACGGCAGGAGTGGGGCGATGCTGCAGTGCCTGGGTTCTCAGAAAATGTCAGCATCAGTGAGTGGAGTCCCCTTTCCCTCAAATCTCCCTGTAGTTGGTCTCTTGAAAAAAGCGTCTCCCAAGATCTCAACCAGAGGCTATTTCAGCAAAGACCACTGCAGGGAAATCACCTTTTGAGAGCCCAAAGCCCCCAGCATCACGCTGCTCCTGTTACGTTATCTCGAATCTATACTGCGGATTCCGCATCTGGAGCCCCATCCAAGACCATTCTATCTGATGCCAACTTCATCAGAGTTATCCACGATCAGGACTTGTGGAAGGAGTTCAAGGAGACCTATGACGGTGATGTTTTTCTGGCAAAACCACCTGTTGATATCAATATTGTCCGTAGGCTGGGGCAGCACAGGTGCATTCCACTGAAGAGGACAGCCAGTAACTCACAATATCTGGGGACCCTTGACGTTGGGTTGTGAGCTTATCTGCTTTGGCCAAAATAGTAACTAATACCCCATATATTTATCTTTTTGCACTTTTTATCTTTTTTGCAGGATGCAGCTAGAACCCTTCATGTTGGCTTGGTTTTTCTGTGTGATGCATGTATACAGTGCTGAGCAGCCCGCCTGCTAATACTATGGGCGTCATCAATAGGCTGTTCAGACACTTTTGCATCACACTTATCAGTGTGACTTATGTCTTGTGAAAGCCTTATTTGTGTGCATATTTTTCCACTAGGCAGCCAGACCATATTGGGTTACTGGCTGTCGTCATCAGTGGAATGCACCTGTGCTGCCCCAGCCTTTATCAATGGGGGTCTGCTGCATCCTGCTAGTGCATCAGTCAGGGTTTGGTGAGTTACCTTTCAAATGATGTCATAATATAGACTTTACCACCTTCTAACTGTGTTCTGTAGTTGTCTTGCTCCAAGCAAAGTGACTCCTGAGTTATCCATTGTAATTCTTACACCAAATTTGTCAACATTGTTATACTGCTACGCCATTGGAATCCCTGGTCATGAAATTATTTTGTATAGATCAGACTTACTACATGAGAACGAATAACATGGACAGTTGGGGGACTGGAAACACAGGTAGACAGGCAGACACTTAGAGGGCAAGCTAAAGGTTTTAATAAAGTCCTGAAAGCCACAAGCGGACAGGAGACATTTTGGATGTAACAGGCAGGTACATAGAAGTCAAACTAAAAAAAGTTAAGTCTTAGAAACCACAGACAAGAGGAAGGAAACATCCAGGAGACCACACATGCAGGCAGGATACTGGAAACTGCATGCAGGTGGGAGACATCCAAGAGGGCACAGGCAAGCAGGCGGGATGCTGGAAACATACAAGAGATCACAGGCAAGCAGGTGGGGTCCTCCACTGACTGGTAGCAAGGTTACTGGAAACGGACAAGTAATACAGGGACGGGAAATCACAGACAGCCAGGAGACATTCTGATGTCTTTGGACTGGAACCGTGCACAGACAACTAAAAGAATTGATAGCAAGTCTTAGAGCAATACCTAGACACAGTTGAGAGCACACCGGAATGCTTGCAAAGCCCAACATGGAGCACAAGAAAATGAAATATAAGGGGATATGTGGGCAACAATAGCATATCACTAATCTCAGTCAGCATGATCATGTTGCCTCTAATAACATCATCAGTTAGAGTGTTTTACATAGGACAGTCTGCCTGACCACAAATGAGATAATGTTTAACAATTTTTTAATTAAAAAAAATATGAAAAATCTATCAGTGTGTTGTTGTGCTGTTTTATTAACTCCTTCCTGCCACTGGATCTACTGTTGAGTCCTTGTTTTTGATGCAGGTCCAAATGCTGTGTCTTCTCCATTCTCGATAGATGATGTTTGTATTACACAGCCATCATCTGATTCTAACACCAAGGAATGGAGCTGAGCTTTACTTGATGCAGTTAACTACTTAAATGCTGCTATAAATTGCAAGATGCAGATGGGTTGCCATGGCATCAGCAGACTCCTGACAGCTCCAGAGCTTGTAATCTTGTTATTGCTGTAGCTGGCGTTCATGGAAGACCATGATTTTTGTAGTGCAAGCAATCAGGCAACTGCAGGTTCAAACCTAATTGAGGACTAAAAAATAAAGTAAAATAAAAAAAGCTTATAAAAATACTGAAAGTGAAAAAATCTGAAAAATTTAAATCCACCCATATTTTTCCCCATTGAAAATAAAGAAATAAAAATAAAAAATAAACAAACTTGGTATCACTGCGTCCATAAAGAAAAAAACTTGAAACTCCTGTTTTGCATTTTTTTGGTCGTCGCAATATCGCACAAAAATGGAATAACCAGAAATCAAAATGTCTTTTATACCTCAAAATAATATCAACAAAGATGTCAGATCACCACGCAAAAAAAAAAAAAGCTCTCACATAATTCCATAAAAAAATGAAAGCCTTACAGGTCTCGGAACATGCAACAGAAGCAACTATTTTTTAATGAATTCCCTTATTTTTTTGTTTACTATTTAAATATAAAAAAACAGGTTTGGTATTGATGTAATTATACTGACCTGGAGAATATTAGAGTTTTTGAATTTCTTTTTACCATTTAAGTGTACATTAACCCCTTCATGACGGAGCTCCTTTTTGTTTTTGCATTTCTCTTTTTCACTCCCCTTCTTCCCAGAGCCATAACTTTGTTATTTTTCCATCAAAATGACAATGTGAGGGCATGTTTTTTTCAGGACAAATTGTACTTTTGAATGACCACATTGGTTTTACCATGTCGTGTACTCTAAAATAGGAAAAACTTCCAAGTGCAGTGAAATTTCAAAAAAAGAGCAATTCCACAACTGTTTTTTGGATTTTTTTTTTTCCTTGTTCACCAAATGCTAAAACTGACCTGCCATTATGATTTTACAGGTCATTACAAGTTCATAGACACCAAACATGTCTAGGTTCTTTTTTATTTAAGTGGTGAAAAAAAAATCCAAAGTTGGTTAAAAAAAAAAAATAAATTATGCCATTTAATTATGCAGGGTTAATTCTTTTTTATATTGATAGATTGGGCGATTCTGAATGCGGCAATACCAGATATATGTGTATGTTTGATTTTTGAATTGTTTTATTTTGAATGGGTCGAAAGGGGGCTGATCTGAACTTTTTATTTTATTTTTTTTATATTTTTTAAAACTTTTTTTTACTTTTGGCATGCTTCAATCGTCTTCATGGGAGAATAGAAGCTACCGCAACCTGATCGGCTCTGCTACATACAGGCGATGATCAAATTGCTTGTATGTAGCAGAATTGCTGACATGCTATGAGCGTCGACCACCTGGCGGCACTCATAGCAATCTGGCATTGACAACCATAGAGGTCTGCAGGAGAACTCTGGTTGTCATGCTAAGGCTGGTTTCACATTCGCGCTTTTTAAGCGCACGCACGGCCGGGGGTAGCTCCGCCCCCGAGCCGGCTCTCTGCCCGGCGTGCCCGCCCCTTCCTTGTAGCGCCGCCTCCTAGCGCACAGCGGCGCCTGCGATCGGCGCACCCTATCTTTAGCATAGGGTGCGCAGATCGTGCGCAGGCCGTGCACTAGTTGCGCTTTGACCTGCGCTGCGCACTTTTGACGGTGCGCCGTGCGCGCCAAAATCAAACTTTTCGGATTTTGGCGCGCACGGCGCACCGTCAAAAGTGCGCAGCGCAGGTCAAAGCGCAACTAGCGCACGGCCTGCGCACGATCTGCGCACCCTATGCTAAAGATAGGGTGCGCCGATCGCAGGCGCCGCTGTGCGCTAGGAGGCGGCGCTGCAAGGAAGGGGCGGGCACGCCGGGCAGAGAGCCGGCTCAGGGGCGGAGCTACCCCCGGCCGTGCGTGCGCTTAAAAAGCGCGAATGTGAAACCAGCCTAACCCATCAGTCAAGTGACGGGGTCATCGATGTGCGGGATTTCCGGCACGATTGCTGGAAGTGCACGTTAAATGCCGCTGTCAGAGTTTGACAGCGGCATTTAATGGGTTAACAGTAATGGGTAGATCATGATTCCACCCGCGGTTGTTCCGGGCACATGTCAGCTTTTCAAAACAGCTGATATGTGCCAGAAAGATGTGAGCTCAGCTCCGGAGCGCACATCAAAGGGGGAGACACGACAAGCACTGTACTAGTACGGCGCATGTTGTGAAGGAGTTAAATGGTAAAACGAATGGCGTTATTGAAAAAAAAATAACTAAGTGAATGTAAAAAATAAAAAGATTACTGGAAGGAGAAGAAAAAAATAAAAAAGGTAAAAGTGGAAAATTGCCCAGTCAGGGTGGTCACTTTGAATTTATTAAAGTTGTGTTTGTATTACTGAGCTTCAAAGGGGTTGGATACAAACCTCGGGGACCTCAGAGTGTTGCACATGCCTTTTCAGGGCAATTGGAGGCTTTGGAGAAGTGTGACTTGCTGTCAATATTTTTGGAAAAATTTGTTGAACCTGGGGAATTTGAACTTCAAAACATTTTATCATCTCTAATCACAAATTAGCAATATTTTAGGTATGTTGTGCCTGATTCATTTTGAAAAAACACAATTCGGTAGGAGGTTAAAGAGCCAGAAAAGTAGATGTACAGTATGTACAATACATTATTAATTATTTTTATGAATTAAAAATTGCTCAGAGAAATTAATGGATTAATTGAAGCACATGCATATTAAAACATTATCTAGTAACATATTGTTTGTTACTAAACAGCGGAAATAGAGAATCTTTTTTATTAGTAAAACTTGCAACTCATCCCAGGATTTTGGTTCATCAGAACCGATAGAAACTTTACAGCAAGGTTCCTGAATATGAACATGATAAGGGAGCCCAGAAGACAGATTGAGGCATTTTGTGAAGATGCTATGAGGTCGTACTGCATGAACCGCAGTAAGCACAATTTTAAAAATGCAGCAGAATCAGCTTTTTTTTCTAATGTATTTCGTTTGGAAAGTGTTAAGCTATGTTCTCTCCAAATATAAGGTACACTTGATGTTTTTGATGCCCACAATTTATGCATGTTTGCAGATAATTAATTTTATGTCTGCTATTATCAAGATGTATTTTATTGATTGAGGATGGTAACACAAGGTCAGGCCATTTAATTTAGCTTGGAAAAATAATATGCAAATATGTTATCACTTTCCGGCCTAGGATATATATGAGACATCTTAAGTAAAACAAAATAAAGGCATCAAAGGAAAAAACATACAGTTTGTTCTTCTTCACATAATTCATTTTGTAATGTCACTTTCATTACTAGAAATTAAATAAGATAAAATATCAAAACGTAAAATAGATAACAAAATAAGAGATTCATATACTATTCAGGTGTGAGCTGTATGTGGTTTTCAAAGTTTAATTCAAATTGTAGCCTTTACTTGTAAAATGAGACAGGCTACGTTTATCTCAATGTAGTAGATATATTTTACATTCATGACAGCAGGAAAAGATTTCAAGTTCAGACAGATTGTTCATAAGAGTCCTTGTCCATTCTTGTATGCCAACAATGAAAGCGAGAGAGAGATATTCAACTTTTGTCCTGCAAGAAAGAGAAGAAATTTGTGTAATTTTGCAATTCGAATACACCTCTCACCTTTTATACTGGCTGTGATAGCTCAAATTCACCAGGACCTGATACTTTCAGGAAATTCAACTAGAATGTAACATAGTAACATAGTAACATAATTATTAGGGTGGAAGGAAGACTTTAAGTCCATCTAGTTCATCCCATATCCTATCCTAACTTGCCCTAACATGTTGATCCAGAGGAAGGCAAAAAAAACTCATGTGGCAAACAGTAAGCTTCACATTGGGGACCCATACGGCAATCAGACTAGCTCCCTGGATCAACACAATATTAATATTAAGGAAACTAGTGTATATACCCCGTAATATTATACTTTTCAAGAAAGGCATCCAGTCCCTTCTTAAATTTTAGTAGGGAATCACTCATTACATCATATGGCAGAGAGTTCCATAGTCTCACTGCTCTTACAGTAAAGAATCCACGTCTGTGAGTATGCTTAAACCTTCTTTCCTCCAGACATAGGGGATACCCCCTTGTTCCCGTCACAGGTCTAAGGCCGGTTTCACATTAGCGCTTTTTCAGCGCGCGCACGGCCGGGGGTAGCTCCGCCCCCGAGCCGGCTCTCTGCCCGGCGTGCCCGCCCCTTGCTTGTAGCGCCGCCTACTAGCGGACAGCGGCGCCTGCGATCGGCGCACCCTATCTTTAGCATAGGGTGCGCAGATCGTGCGCAGGCCGTGCGCTAGTTGCGCTTTGACCTGCGCTGCGCACTTTTGACGGTGCGCCGTGCGTGCCAAAATCCGAAAAGTTTGATTTTGGCGCGCACGGCGCACCGTCAAAAGTGCGCAGCGCAGGTCAAAGCGCAACTAGCGCACGGCCTGCGCATGATCTGCGCACCCTATGCTAAAGATAGAGTGCGCCGATCGCAGGTGCCGCTGTCCGCTAGTAGGCGGCGCTACAAGCAAGGGGCGGGCACGCCGGGCAGAGAGCCGGCTCGGGGGCGGAGCTACCCCCGGCCGTGCGCGCGCTGAAAAAGCGCTAATGTGAAACCGGCCTTAGAGTAAAAAGATCATTAGAAAAGTCTTGGTACTGTCCCTGCATATAGTTATACATTGTAATAATCATAGAATCATAGAATCATAGAATCGTAGAGTTGGAAGGGACCTCCTGGGCCATCTGGTCCAACCCCCTGCTCAAAGCAGGATTCGCTAAATCATCCCAGTCAGATGTCTGTCCAGCCTCTGTTTGAAGACTTCCATTGAAGGAGAACTCACCACTTCTCGTGGCAGCCTGTTCCACTCATTGATCACTCTAACTGTCAAAAAGTTTTTTCTAATATCTAATCTGTGTCTCCTCCCATTCAGTTTCATCCCATTGCTTCTAGTCTTTCCTTGGGCAAATGAGAATAAAGTTGATCCTTCTACAATGTGACAGCCCTTTAGATATTTGTAGACAGCTATTAAGTCTCCTCTCAGTCTTCTCTTTTGCAAACTAAACATTCCCAAATCTTGCAACCTTTCCTCATAAGACAGGGTTTGCAGACCGGTCACCATTCTGGTCGCTCTTTTCTGAACTTGCTCCAGTTTGTTGATGTCTTTTTTAAAATGTGGTGCCCAAAACTGGACACAATATTCCAGATGAGGTCTGACCAAAGAGGAGTAGAGGGAAATAATGACTTCACGTGATCTAGACTGTATGCTTCTGTTAATACATCCTAGAATTGCATTTGCCTTTTTTGCTGCTGCATCACACTGTTGACTCATATTCAGTCTGTGATCTATTAGTATACCCAAGTCTTTTTCACATAATAAGATCTACCCTAAGCCTTCGATTTTCCAAACTAAATAACTCCAAGTGTAATAACCTGTCTTGGTATTGCAGACCCCCTAGTTCCCTAATAACCTTGGTCGCTCTTCTCTGCACCCGCTCCAGTTCAGCTATGTCTTTCTTATACACCGGAGACCAGAACTGTACACAGTATTCTAAGTGTGGTCACACTATTGACTTATATAGAGGTAAAATTATGTTCTCCTCATGAGCATCTATGCCTCTTTTAATGCATCTCATTATTTTATTTGCCTTTGCAGCAACTGCCTGACTCTAGCCACTAAATGTGAGTTTGTCGTCCACCCATACACCCCGGTCTTTTTCAGTGATAGTTTTGCCCAGTGTTTTACAATTAAGCACATAATTATACATCTTGTTCATTCTACCCAAGTGCATGACCTTACATTTATCCCCATTAAAGCTCATTTGCCATTTATCAGCCCAAGCTTCTAGTTTACATAAATCCTCGTGTAATATAAAATTGTCCTCCTCTGTACTGATTACCCTGCAGAGTTTAGTGTCATCTGCAAATATTGAAATTCTACTCTCTATGCCCCCTACAAGGTCATTAATAAATGTTAAAAAGAAGCGGGCCCAAAACTGACCCCTGTGGTACCCCACTGCTAACCGTGATCCAGTCCGAGTGTGTTCCATTAATAACCACCTTTTGTTTCCTATCCCTGAGCAGCTCTTAACCCATCTACACATTTTCCCCTATCCCCATTGTTCTCATTTTATGTATCAAACTTTTGTGTGGCACCGTATCAAAAGCTTTTCAAAAGTCCATGTACACCACGTCCACTGCATTCCCTTGGTTCAGTCCTGAATTTACCTCTTCATAAAAGCTTATCAGATTAGTCTGACAGGAACGATCCCTTGTAAACACATGTTGATATTGGGTCATGAGGTTATTCTCCAGATACTCCAGTATAGTATCTCTTAGAAATCCCTCCAGGATTTTACCCACAGTTGAGGTTAAACTTACTGGCCTATAATTTCCAAGTTCAGTTTTTGTCCCCTTTTTGAATATTGGCACCACATTTGCTATATGCCAGTCCTGTGGTACAGACCCTGTTATTATGGAATCTTTAAAGATTAAAAATAATGGTCCATCTATGACTGTGCTTAATTCCTGCAGTACTCGGAGGTGTATCCCATCCGGGCCCGGGCATTTGTCAATTTTAGTGATTTTTTAGATGCCGCCATACTTCCTGCTGGGTTAAGCAGGTGATATTTAATGGAGAATTTTTATCCCTGATCATGTTATCCGTCATGGGATTTTCTTGTGTAAATACTGTTGAAAAAAAGTCATTTAGCATATTGGCTTTTTCCTCATCCTCATCCACCATTTCACCCAGACTATTTTTAAGGGGGCCAACACTATCATTTTTTAGCTTCTTACTATTTATGTAGTTAAAGAATAATTTGGGATTATTTTTACTTTCTCTGGCAATGAGTCTCTCTGTCTCAATCTTTGCTGTCTTGATTTGCTTTTTACAGAATTTATTTAATTTTCTGTATTTATTTAATGCCTCATCACTACCTACTTGCTTTAATTCTCTAAATGCTTTATTTTTATCTCTTATTGCTCCCCTTACAGCTCTATTTAGCCATAGTGGTTTCTTCCTATTTCTCGCATGTTTATTCCTATACGGTATATATTGTGCACAGGTCCTATTCAGGATGCTAATAAACGTCTCCCATTTTCTTTGTGTATTTTTATGTCTTAGGATATCGTCCCAGTTAATTGCACCAAGATCATCTCTCATCCGTTGGAAATTTGCCTTCCTGAAGTTTAGTGTCCTTGTAACCCCTCTACTACACATCTTATTAAAGGATACATGAAAACATATTAATTTGTGATCACTATTACCCAAGTGACCCTCAACCCTTACATTTGATATGTAGTCTGGCCTGTTGGTTAAAATTAGGTCTAGCAGTGCCCCCCCTCTTGTTGGGTCCTGAACCTGTTGTGAAAGGTAATTGTTTCTCATAGTTGTCAAAAACCTATTACCTTTGCTGGAACTGCAGGTTTCGTTTCCCCAATGTATTTCAGTGTAGTTGAAGTCCCCCATAATAATGACTTCTCCTTGAGTCGCAGCTTCATCTATTTGCTTTATGAGGATATTCTCTGTTGCTTCCATTATTTTTGGAGACTTATAGCAAACCCCTATCAGTAATTTATTATTTCCCCCCCCTCCCCTTATCTCTAGCCACAAGGACTCCGCATTTTCATTAGATTCATATATATTATCACGAAGGATGGGTTTTAAGGATGATTTTACATATAAACACACGCCTCCCCCTCGCTTATTTGTACAGTCATTTCTGAACAGACTATAGCCCTGTAAATTAACCGCCCAGTCATGGCTCTCGTCCAGCCATGTCTCAGATATCCCCACCATGTCATAATTATGTTCCAACAACATTAACTCCAATTCCTCCATTTTGTTGGCGAGGCTTCTGGCATTACTATACATGCACTTTATGTATCTCTCTGTACCTCTATTCTTTCTTAAATTATTAACTATTCTAACCCCACCCCCATGCCACCCCCAATTTCATTATTTGTGCCCAGGTCTTTATCTGCACTGTCTGCCCCTCCTATAAAAGGAATACCCTCCCCCCATCCCTAGTTTAAACACTACTCCAACCTTCTAGCCATTTTCTCGCCCAGCACAGCTGCACCCTCCCCATTGAGGTGCAGCCCGTCCCTAGCGTAGAACCTGTAGCCAACTGAGAAGTTGGCCCAGTTCTGCAGGAACCCAAACCCCTCCTTCCTACACCAATTCCTGAGCCACTTATTAACCTCCCTAATCTCCCGTTGCCTCTTTGGCGTGGCACGTGGTACAGGAAGTATTTCCGAAAATACCACCTTGGAGGTCCTTTAAGCTTACAGCCTAATTCCCTGAAATCCTCTTTAAGGACCTTCCACCTACCTCTATCTTTGTCATTTGTGCCAATGTGCACCATGACCGCTGGATCCTCACCAACCCTCCCAGTAATCTGTCAACCCAATCAGCGATGTGTCAGACTCGAGCGCCAGGAAGGCAGCACACCGTTCGACGATCCCTGTCATTGTGACAGACTGCCCTATCTGTTCCCCTAATAATTGAGTCTCCCACTACCAGAACCTGTCTGGCCTGCCCTGCTCTCCTATTTCCCCCCTTACTGGAGCAGACACTCCTCCGGCTTTCAGAGGACATGCCTTGCTGCAGCAGTGCTATTCCTGCACTAACACTCCCCTCATCTGCCAACTTAGCAAACTTATTGGGGTGTGCCAGATCAGGACTAGCCTCCCTGGTGCTCTTCCCTCTACCCCGCCTTCTAACTGTCACCTGCAGCTCCAACCTAGCATCCCCCTCTCATCTATCCCATTGAGCGTCTGCTCAGTGAGCAGAAGACTCCTTTCCATATTGTCTATGGATCTCAGTGTTGCCAGCTGCACATTTAGATCCAGTATCTGGGTTTCTAAATACACAACGTGCTCATATCTGGCACAGCAGAGCCCTCGACTGGCTGTTCAAGGATTTCATACAAGCGGCAAGATGTGCACTGGATGGCATTGGCAATAGTGGAGCATAACCTAATGGGGATTGCACCAGACAAAAAGATAAGCAAAAATAAATAGAAAGTATTAATAAAATATAACAGCAATTCAGTAATACCTCCCTTGGAAACTCCCTGAATCCAAAGTCACTGAATCCCAAGTCACACACTTACCACAGTTCGCACTTACGCTCAGGTCACACTCAGTTCGTTCACACTCGCTCAGGCAGAAGATTTGAAAGATTTTTTTTTCCCTTTTACCAGCACACCACCCTGCTGCTCAATGCACTTCCAAAAGGATTATTCGATCATCTCTACAGATCAAACTAATTTATGCTTTCATGAAATGCATTTGATATTGGTGTGTCTTAAATCAAAGAGAATGCCTACTTAAAATGTGAATCTGGTTTGTATAGTCAATATTATAATTTTACTTGTAAAAATATTCTGTGGTTAGGGTACAGTTTGCCAATTAGGAGATTTAACGGAGGTATTGGAGGTAGGGAGGATATTACAAGAGATGAGTGAACATATCAGGGTGTAATTGAATTCTATTCAAATTTTACAAAATTCATCAAAATACGGATTTTTTCCAATTTTCTTCCACGCAGATCAAACAAAGTGGTAGCCATTAGCAATCAGGAGAAATGGCGCAATAAATTGTGTTTCACCTACTAACCCTTGTGTAACTGACAAATTTCTAGCTTATAAAAATTCCATTTTTACCACATGCTTTCTGACCACATGTGTAACACAGGTATTTGGATGCAGTGACACAGAAGCACAGAGCAGGGATTAACAATTACAATGTCACGGTCACGTGTGTCTGGACGCAGCGAGTACCGCAATGCGAACCCATATGACACACGTGACCCTGGATACACCGCCTCCAGTGGGGCGAATTTAAATAATAACACGTGCAGCTGGATATGCCGCCTCCAACTGGCGAATTTAGATATTACACGTATGTACAAGTCTGGAAACCCCGCCTCCAGTAAGGTGAATTTAAACAATAAGGGAAACCTGGGAAACATTAACAATGGTGGGCCCTGCGATAGGGAATAGGGAAATGGAGACCTCCTGAGCTCCCCTGAGCCAGTGTCCCTGCACTCCTAACGCTCCCTATGCCGGTTCCGCACCGGGCGCGCAACAGGAACCTTAAAAACCCTAGCTCGCCCTGACCTAAACCCTCACTAGGGAATTGGTCGGTGCGGAAACTAATCCCACCACTGCACTAAAACACACATGAGGAAAGATGAGAAGACAGGGGAAACACCACTTAACTTTGCTCTGTTGCGTACGCTCCTAGCAACAGAGCCCACCACCTGCGTGCATCTTCTCCTCCACCCGGATCCATCACCATAACTGGATCCTTCACCATAGTGCAGCCTGGGAGCAGAGTCCACCACCAGATGCAGCTGTCCAGTAACAGAGTCCCAAAAATGAGTTCAGCTCCTGCCCAAGAAGTCCAGCATGCTTGAGTCCAGCTCTCAGCAGCCAAGTCCCGCATGCTGACTGCAACTCTCTCCATAGTCGTCACTCCACCAAGCCATGCAAGCACTTCCTGCCAACACCATAAACTGTGACTCCACCAGGCCATGCCAGCCCTTCCTGCAGACCACCTAGCTGCCACTCGTCCCCTCTGGCTGGGCTGCGCAGGACTCATGTTCAGCTCCATTCACCCAGGCTTCTTTGCGAATGACTAACACACAATATCACCAACAGTGATTGAACACACCTGGCTCCCTTTTATAGAGCCTAACACCTGATTTGTAATTAATTGCACATTACAGCCTAAAACTAAGGTGCGATACCACTCACCACCACTGGGGCAACTTAGAATGAATGACACCACGTGTAATAATTCTAATGGCGACCGGGGGCAATCAACCCATTTGGCACCAAGCCAAAGGAAAAAAAGTTCACTTTGTGCATTTAAACTGTCAGATCCACCTTGGATCATGACAGTACCCCCTCCTTAATGTGGGGCCTCTGGACCCTCAAGACCACTCCTCATAAGGAAAACACCTACAGCGGGGATGCCCAGATCCAGAGTTCACCCCACCACTACCTGACACTTCAGGTTAATGACAAACGCACCGCTAGTATTGGCAATAATGTTAGTTTTGGAGGAGCCACTCATCTCCACAGTGCCGACCTGGCTGGGGAACGAGTTTATGTATGTGTATGTTTGCTATGAGCTGATCAGACTCCACAACACACTTCCACAAGATGTTTTTTGGTAGCCACCCATACATGCTCGTTCACACACAGGTCCGGACCTGAACGTTTATTGCACACATTCATTTGTCATATATTTGGTGAACTTCTGGACACGACAACAGAGGCGTCCCCCTGCTGTCACCACACTCACACCCCCGCTATTCACCAAGGGACACCCCCCTCCAACCCTTTCACCATGAGGTCTACCCTCCCAGGGTAGGTTAATGGCAAGGGTTGAGATTTGTCCCTACTCCCCCGCAGCGCACCAGCTGCACACACCTGGAGAAGGGACAGGAATATGGAGGATATATACACTCGCTGGTCGCCTTCCTCCAAACGACCATGAGAGGGCGGCCTCTTCGGTGGTTTAGAAGATTTGGCGTGAGCCCCGTGGACTATCACCAGTCTGGTCACAACAGGGATGAACCCCTTCACCTCGAGGAACCCCAGACAGCACCATGGGGATCACCAACTCCACCCACCTGTCTGGATATGTCCGCCTGTATGAACAAGTCCCGCTCCCCAGCCGCGACTCTAGGGGGCACTTTGCCAGAGCCGCAGGGACATGGAGGAAAAATACACTCGCTGGTCGCCTTCCTCCACACGACCAGGAGGGGGCGGCTTCGGTGGTACTGAAGATTTGGCATGGGCCCCGCAGACTATCACCAGTCTGCTCACTACAGGGACGTACCCCTTCACCTCGGGGAACCCCAGACAGCACCATGGGGATCACCAACTCCACCCACCTGTCTGGTTACGTCCACCTGTATGAACAAGTCCCGCTCCCCAGCAGCGACTCAAGGGGCTTTTGCCAGACCCGCAATTTGCCAAAGCCGCAATTTTTATTTCCTGGTTGCCTGAGCAGAGGCCCCAGACCCTGATAACTGCTGCTTCAGCGGCTCTAATACACCTTGCCGCTCCCCACTCACCTCAGTGAGGCCCAGCAGCAATTAATCAGCGGTCTGCACATGGCCAAGGTTCACCAGAGAAAAAAAAAAGTTGGGTTGGTGATGTCACGGTCACGTGTGTCTGGACGCAGCGTGTACCGCAAGGCGAACCCATATGACACACGTGACCCTGGATACACCGCCTCCAGTGGGGCGAATTTAAATAATAACACGTGCAGCTGGTATGCCGCCTCCAACTGGCGAATTTAGATATTACACGTATGTACAAGTCTGGAAACCCCGCCTCCAGTAAGGGGAATTTAAACAATAAGGGAAACCTGGGAAACATTAACAATGGTGGGCCCTGCGATAGGGAATAGGGAAATGGAGACCTCCTGAGCTCCCCTGAGCCAGTGTCCCTGCACTCCTAACGTTCCCTATGCCGGTTCCGCACCGGGTGCGCAACAGGAACCTAAAAGCCCTAGCTCGCCCTGACCTAAACCCTCACTAGGGAATTGGTCGGTGCGGAAACTAATCCCACCACTGCACTAAAACACACATGAGGAAAGATGACAAGACAGGGGAAACACCACTTAGCTTTGCTATGTTGCGTATGCTCCTAGCAACAGAGCCCACCACCTGTGTTCATCTTCTCCACCCAGATCAATCACCATAACTGGATCCTTCACCATAGTGCAGCCTTGGAGCAGAGTCCACCACCAGATGCAGCTGTCCAGTAACAGAGTCCCAAAGATGAGTTCAGCTCCTGCCCAAGAAGTCCAGCATGCTTGAGTCCAGCTCTCAGCAACCAAGTCCCGCATGCTGAGTGCAACTCTCCATAGTCGTCACTCCACCAAGCCATGCAAGCACTTCCTGCCAACACCATAAACTGTGACTCCACCACGCCATGCCAGCCCTTCTTGCAGACCACCTAGCTGCCACTCGTCCCCTCTGGCTGGGCTGCGCAGGACTCATGTTCAGCTCCTTCATTCACTCAGGCTTCCTTGTGAATGACTAACACACAATATCACCAACAGTGATTGAACACACCTGGCTCCCTTTTATAGAGCCTAACACCTGATTTGTAATTAAGTGCACATTAAACCCTAAAACTAAGGTGCGATACCACTCACCACCACCGGGGCAACTTAGAATGAGCGACACTACATGTAATAATTCTAATGGCCACCAGGGGCAATCAACCCACTTTGGCACCAAACCAAAGGAAAAAAAGTTCACTTTGTGCATTTAAACTGTCAGATCCACCTTGGATCATGACATACTTAGGCGAGAGCTCTTTCACCAGGCGTTCACAATTCTCAACTTTTTGGATGATTCGTTGCCAAATGAATTGATCTTGCTCATAACGGATGGTGGGCACTCCAACTGTGGTTCGCTCTGATCATCACAATACGGGCTGACTAATGGGAGACAGAGAGCTACTCTAGTTCAGTGGGCTCGACACTGTCGTAGCTGTTTTCGTTCTGACCCAAAGTCAGACCTTCCAGATCACCAGTGAGGCCAAATTAGGAGTTTACTCCCTTAATTTTCAAGCGATTGGAGAAAAAAAAACTGCACAAAAGAAAGTCACTTTATCTGACGTAATGAAACACAAGACAATCTTTTATACCATTTACAACAATATGTAATTCTAAGGAGCTCATGTGGCCCCCACCGTTCACCCAGGGTCATACCTTGTTTACCATGCACCCAGAACACGTTGTGGCTGACTATTGAGAACATATATGATAAGAAGCATATTTTCCTTGAAGAGGAGACAGGCAAAACTGCTGTGTCATAAGAATAAATTCTAGCAATGAAATGCAAAAGGCAACTGAAGAATTAAAGGCAGTTGAAGGCATTTAAAGGCAAACCATTAACCCTTCTATATCAATTTCCCCCTTTTGTAAATGGTATAACCTTTGCCACAGGGTCAGCTAATGTCCACAAAGGAGCTACTGTCTCATGGATCTAGTACGAGGGCTTCCTACCTGCTTCGCCCATCCACCCTCAGTGTGGACACTCACTTTCCCCATCAGCAATGGCTATCTGGGGTCTCTTATACACTATAGAAGGTTCAGCCTTAGATTCTTTTTTTCACACATACATTATTCAGTTGCTTAAGTAATACATATATTAGCGCTTTTACGGCTACATAAAACAATAAACAAAACAGTAAAATTTGCATACAAGTCTGTACAATGCCAAAAATCCATCCTGCTAGGCCATTAAACCAATTTGCTGGATTAAAAAAAGAGAATGTGTTACTCCACCAGGAGTCTCTGTTTGCACTGTGTTATTTTAACCATTGGTCTCTAAGTTCACCTATTTTGTCTATACTGGCCCTGATCTGGAGATTGCCAGCAGGTTCGATATAATTACAACAGGTGGGACCAATTATTTGACACATTCCTCCTTCTTTTGCTGTCAGGTAATCTTGTACTATAGTATGTTGGTTAGTAACTATGATTAATTGTCTCTGTATTGCATTAGTTTCATTAAGAACTTCAAGAATCTGGAAAATCTGATCATCCAGGTAGTCGTTAGCTTCCACTAATTTATCCCACATTTGTGTTATGAAGGGGTATATTAGCATACTACTAAATATTTTATTTGTTATCCCCATTTCTACTAGATGTGGCCTACCATTTGGACGGGGATTATTGTCTGCAGCCCTTCTATACAAAGTATGAATTGGAACTGCTGCTGTGTCTATTTTACTATGAGGAGCTATGAAAGTGGCTGGTGTTAGTTTGGCAAGAGTGCAAACCCCTCTTATGTCTGGGCTCACCCACCTGTAGGCACGATGTCCGCAAACCAAAAACACTCCTTCAGGGAGAACACAAACGTGACCAGGGGACTGTACACATTGGTATAAACTCAAAAGTCCTGACATAGGTTTAAGGGCACACCAACTATTATTCATTTGTTTTACGTTTTTACCAAATGTACATTTACCTCTTTCTTTCCTTATTATTTTACCCGAAGATGCTTTACAGCTTTCAACACCATCTTGGTATACCATCACATTTACCTGTGTTTGATCATCATGAGTGTATATGCTGAAGCAATTATTGTCCTCACCACAGGTATTTGCTCCAGTGTGTTGAAGACTGAACCACAGTCCATCATTGAGAATGGGGTCTGAGTGAGGGATTTCAGTCCTCCTCCTGGCGACCATATTTCCGACGTCTGAATCATATTCCCGCCACCACATTTGTACCTTAGGCCGCATTATATTAAACTGAAACCAGGGATTAGCGGCCCATCCGATTATAGCCAATGAGGCAGATATATCACAGGGCACATCTTTTCCCCAAAACCTAGAGTGAGTCCAAGTCTCATTGTGTATGCAGTGTGGGGTTAATACCTCCCATGGCTCCAGAGGTAAGGCTAAGGCCTCTTTCACACTTCAGTTTTTTGCATCAGTTATAATCCGCCAAAAAGGCGGACAAGCGGATCCGTTGTCAACTGATGTGAACGGATGGCACAGGATCCGTTTTGAGACGGATCCTGAAAATGATGAAATTTAAAGGAATCGCTGGCTAGGAGAGAGAGAGAGAGAGAGAGAGAGAGAGATTGATTAATTAAATCAGTGTCTGGAGGATCCGCCACAGAAAAAAACGTTACAAGCTCTGTTTTGAAATCTTTGAGGATGGTGACGGACAGCAACTTTTGGCGGATCCTCAAAAAAAACGGATGCAACGGACAGCAATCCGTCACAATCCGCCATTAATGCAAGTCAATGGGGAAAAAAACGGATCCTCAAAAAAAATTGAGGATCCGTTTTTTTTCAAAACCTGGCGGATTGTGACTGATTGTAAAAAACGGAAGTGTGAAAGAGGCCTAAGTATGGCATAGCCCTTGCAGATACTGGGCTGTGTGTACAGATCCAACAGTCTTTCGATTTCTGTCCTTCCATGTCCTTTATAAGAAGAGCATGATATCGAATAAGTTTGTTGTCCCCAGTCAGCATTTAAGAGTTTATCCTGTGTCTCTGTAGAGTGCAGTAATCCTGTCACTGCCAGCAAGGTGATTAGGAGAACAGTCATTCTGCTGTTGAAAGGACCTTCTTGCAGTGACTGGAGTGGATCCAGGTGAGCTTTCCCTCAAGTTTTACTGAGGTGGATGTAGTCAGCTGGACTTGGAAGGGGCTGTCAAATTGTGGGTCCAGGCTCCTTCTCACGTGTCTGCGTATAACCACCCAAGAGGCAAGCACTTTACCCCGCTCTTTCCTGTGTCTGCCATTGCCTTTTGAATTTTCAGTTTAAGTGTCCCGTTTAGTCTTTCCACTTTCCCACTACTTTGTGGCCTATATGGTGTATGAAATGCTTGCTGTACACCCAGGGCCTGCATGACTTCCCTCATTATTTCTCCCGTGAAGTGTGTACCCCTATCGCTTTCTATGGTTTCTGCAGATCAGTTCTTTCATCAGTTTGTCTGCAGTTGTATTAGCATTTGCACATTTTACCAGATAGACTTCCGGCCAACCAGAGAAGAGCTATACACATACTAGGACATTTGCATACACTCCTACCTTGGTAGTTGTATGCAGTCAATCTGCAGTCTCTGAAACGGGTAGAGAGGCCTAGATGTTGCTTTCTTAGGGACTTTTACTGTTTTACCTGGGTTGTGCTGTGCACAGATGTGGCATGATTGTACGAGTTTCACGACTGCGTAACTGAAACCAGGAGTGATCCAGAAGGCATCTACCATGGCACACATGTGACTTTTTGAGGCGTGAGTGGGGCCATGTGTTGCTTGCGCCATAATTGGGAACAGGGACTTCGGTAGGCACAATTTATTCTTATTCTCCCATACTCCATTTAAGTTCAGCTCAGCTCCCAGTCTCCCCCAGTGTTCCTTCTCTGTTTGGGCAGCCTGTTGCTGGAGGGATTTCAGGACATCTAGGCTCAGTGTGGCTGGAATACACTGACTCCCCGCCACCGTCCACTGCCCCCTAGGCCGCCTTGCTGCTACTTTAGCAGCCTCATCCGCCCTTCTGTTGCCCTCTACCTCCACGGAGTCACCTTTTGTGTGTGCATTTACCTTGACAATGCCAACCTGGACTGGTAACATCAATGCCTCCATCAATTGTTTCACCAGCTCTGCATTCTTAATGGGCTTACCGGCTGATGTAAGAAACGCTCTGCTTCTCCATATAGGGCCATAATCATGGGCTATTCCCCATGCATAATTCGAATCTGTGTAAATATTAGCGACTTTACCTGCAGCGGCTCTACACGCCTCAGTGAGTGCCTTCAACTCTGCCTCCTGTGCCGACATGTGAGGAGGGAGTGGTTCAGCTCAGATTACCTCATGTGAGGATACTACTGCATATCCAGTCTAGAATCGCCCATCCTGGTGGTATCTGGAGCCATCTACAAAAAACTCAAAATCTGCATTAGGAACAGGTTGTTCATGAAAGTGTGCAAAACCTTTGCAGTCATGTCAAAGTATTCTTCCTCACTTACTAATACGGTCACCAATTCCCCCTTTTCTGAATCAACAGGCAGGAGGGTGGCTGGATTCAGAACGTTACATCTTTTGAGGGTGACATACTCAGGAATTAGTAGAGCGCATTCAAGTCAGAGCTGTCTGACCATAGACAGATGTTTTTTTGGTTGAACTTGTACGAGTATGGAATGGATGTCAAGTGGGGAATAAATTGTCAAAGGAAAAGTCAGTGTGATCTCACATGCCTTTCCTAGTAGTAGTGCAGCTGCTCCTACCGCACTGACACACGTAGGTGACCCTCTGATCACTGGGTCTAATTGTGCTGAGTAGTAAGCTATTGGTCTCTGTTTCCCTCCATGTTGTTGTGTCAGTACTGCGGTAGCATGTCCTCCCTGCTCTGTGCAAAACAAGAAAAATGGCTGGTCATAGTTTGGAATGCCTAAGGCCGCGGTTAACATAATGAGCAGTTTGAGAGAATGGAAGGAATCAATTGCTTCTTGAGTGAGATCATAGGGGTCTGATGACAAGCAGTTATAAAGTGGTTGCATCATTTGTGAAGCAGACCTTATCCAAGGCCTACAGTAGGTCACCAAGCCTAGGAAAGTGCGTAGATGCTGATGTGACATGGGTAGAGGGAGATTTTGAATTGCCTGTTTCCTGTCTTCAGTCAGGTGTCTTGTACTTTCGGCAATACAATGTCCCAAAAATGTCACCTTTGGTTTGCAATACTGTAATTTGTCACATGAGACCTTGCAACCCTTTTCTGCCCAAAAACATAGCAAGGTAACTGTAGCTTTCTTGCAGGACATCTGGTCCAGGCAGCAGAGCAAAAGGTTATCCACGTACTGTAATAGTACAATCTGCGGATGACGTGATTGCCACTACTCAAGGATCCCTGCCATCGCTGCTGAATAGATGGCAGAGGATTTCTTTCCCCCTTGTGGGAGGACTGTCCAACAATATTGTTTACCTTTATGAGTAAAAGAAAAAGATACTGACAGTCCTAATTCAAAGGTTGTGGGTTGTCAGGGTGCAGGGGTACAGAGAAAAATGCATTTGCCAAATCAATAACTGTGAAACATTTTGACATCACTGGGATCTGTGTGTGGGCTAGACTTAAGGGGTATTGTTTTAAACAAGGAGGAGTGGTTTCTTCTTTCAATTTAATCATGACAGTAAATTCATAGGGGTATTGTCACTAACAATAAGTTTTGTAGGCACCACAATTCCAGCACCTCACTGTTTCTAGGTCCTAAGATCCCCTACTACGTCTCCACTGTTTCCCTTGTGTTCCAGCATACAGGTTGTCTTATCGTCCTTGTTTGTTCACCTACTTTAGCTACCTTAAAGAGATCTTTCGGATCTTCATGTCTCCATTCAGGTCTGGCTGTCTGTACTGTGTCTCGTAAGTCTTTATACATACCGTCAATGAATGCATTCACCGGTATTTTCACATCAAGTGGGTTTATGGGACTGTACCCCATGTCTGCCCACTTCAGCTGTAACTATCCAAAGTACATCTCTACACTCTCTCCTTTTTGCTGTGTCACGCTAGTCAGGAATACAGACTGCTCTGTTTGTTCCACTGTAGCCCACTGTTTTAGTGACTCACAGTACGTCTCCCCAGACCGTGCAGATTTATCATATATGCCCCAAGCCTGATTCTTTGCCACATCTGTATGTGTCTTAATTATGTGTCCTAGTACGTCACCTGCCTTTAAACTCACCAACCTCTCTAGGTCTGCCCAGGTACCCTTATATGTCCACTGTATTTCCTTTATTTGTCTGTAAAATGGGAATGGTTGGTTTTCAGGGTCAGGCAGCTGCTTCAGCATAGCTAGCTGGTCAGAGGGGCTCCAGGGATAATACTCCTGCATCTTTCTTATTCCAGTCACCCTTCTAGGTCCTGATGTGGTTGGTCATCTAGTGTCTACTGTCAGCTTACTCCCCAAAGGTCAATGTCTCCACTACCCACTAACCACACTATTATGTCAGCTTCTTATGTCACTACGTATGATCTTGTCTGGACAGAATTTGGCGCAACTCGCTTAGGTTGGTAGCACAGGTCACACAAGTAGCTATTCAGTCTGGGTTTGTCTGAGTCTGACCACAGTGTTTACAAGTCCATCTGTTTTGTCTGAGTCTCTGGTTAAACTTTGTCAATCAAAACATTCATAATACACCTTACTTCCGTACTGCTGCACATTCTCAAACATCATTTATTCACTTGCTATTTTCTTCCCTTGTCTGTGCCTTTTTTGTACATCCAAACATTCACACTCTGGCATTTTTTCCTTTTTCAATATTAGTCCCACCTGTTTTACTGCTTCCTTTCTTCTCTGTCTTTTACATTTTGCATAGCGGTTCGGAATCCCATTGGGGGGCCCAGACTGCACACACAGAATAAGTTGCCATGGCTTCAACTTATTCGTCAGACAGCTCACCTTTATTCTGAAGTGCCCCTCTAGTGTGCCTGGTCCTTGTCTTACAGGCCACACGTAGCAAGTCAGAGCGAGCCTGCAAAGGTGTAGCGGGAAGGCTCCTTGCCTCTCACCTGGTAGACCTACAGGATGTAACGGGAAGGCTCTTTATCTCTCACCCTTTAGATCAGCTGACTAGAATAGGAATAGGCCTTTTACCTACTAGTCCAGCTCCATGGAACGTGGGAAGGCTGCTTCAACTTAGACAGCTCACCGTTATTCTGAATTGCCCTTCTAGTGTGCCTGGACCCTGTCTTACAAGCCACACATAGCAAGTCAGAATGAGCCTGCCAAGGTGTATCCAGAAGGCTCCTTGCCCTCGCCTCTCACCCACAATAAAAACCCGCTGACTAAAGTAAGAAGGCCCAGATGTGATAGGCCTCTAACCTACTTTATCAGCCATGCAGTTTGCTACCTCCTTCTGCTGATCCTCAATTTTGCTATATCTTAATCACACAACTAGAAGCAGGTACAAATACAATAATGACTAAACAATCACTTACAAGTTTCATTCTAAATTAGGCACCATATTTTACTTTCAACTTCCAACTTCAACTTACAAAATTTCATTTCACTTCAATTAAGTACTGTTGCTTTAAAATGCACAAAACTCCTAGCGAGCATTACACCAAGGACAGAAATACAGAGAATTTTGAGCGCAGCTCCGTGCCCCCTTCCATTAGACACTCAGCGTGGAGAGGAGAAACACACAAGCAGTCGCGCAGGGGCATCATTCACCCCTCCCATCAGAATTTTAGAAATTTAGTGTCCTTCACACAGAAACAGAATGCAGTAGTTCTTAGACAAAATCAATTTCTACAAAACCCTCAAAACCTCGGGATCTCACTGTAAGAGCAGATGACTGTATAATGTGAGTAACAGAGCCTTGCCCTTTTCTGGCCAAATATATCCAGGAAACTTTACAATGTAATGTCATATATAACACGAGCTATATCATTACTCAATTCACTCAGTCTCAGATGTAGATTTGAAATATCTATAACGCATCTGTCTGGGATCTCCTACAAGAACTAAAAAGGTAACAATCTCTTGACACAAAATGATGTGTGATGAGTCATTCATACATGCTCATTCAGGGATTTTTTTTTTCCTTTCACTTTTCAGTGGTCACTTGATTTTACAAAAGAAGAGAACAAAAATCTCTTATCTCAATCACTCCGCCTAATTCATCTCAAAGTGAGTTGAATAATGTCCTCTGTCAAAAACAGAGGACTACACCTAACGGAACCCTTCAATCAGGGACTTATTTATATCCCTTATACTCAATTAATCATCTCTTATCTCATTCAGAGGTTCTCATAGACATATATACAAGTATTCACACAGCCTGCCTATTTTGCACTTTGGAATTAACACCTTATGAAACTACAGCAGTGTCCACTGACACTCTGAGAACACCAAAGCCAACTTCTTAAACAACAAGAATCAACAAAAATCAAAAACCACAGCCCTATACAAAATACAGCCTCATATGATTTCCTGCCAATCCAAAATGACCAAAATAACAACACTGCACAGAGTCTATCCCAGCTCTGTGCTACACAGTAAACAACCAGTTAGTATATTGACAGAACAGACTGACAGATAATACAGATGACAATTATTATCTTATTACTCTATTATTCAACTCTCATATGGACATACTCACTGCTCACTGGTGATGTAGGTTCTTTTGAACCGTGTTGTACAGCCTTACCCAGAGATATTTAGAGATCCAGAGAGAGATTGCAAATGCAAAATCAAAGTGTAAGAATAAATTTTCTCACCTTGCTGCAGCTGCTGGATTTTGCATGTCCAACCTCCCAGGAAGCTCCCACATACGGATTCCGAATTGGCTGGTTACCACGGTCCCGTGTTCGGGTGTCAAAACTGTCATAGCTGTTTTCGTTCTGACCCAAAGTCAGACCTGCCAGATCACCAGTGAGGCCATATTAGGAGTTTACGCCCTTAATTTACAAGCACTTGGAGAAAAAGAAAACTGCACACAGATTGTGAGCAAGTCACTTTATCTGTCGTAATGAAACACAAGGCAATCTTTTATACCATTTACAACAATATGTAATTCTATGGAGCTCATGTGGCCCCCACCGTTTACCCAGGGGCATACCTTGTTTACCATGCACCCAGAACACGTTGTGGCTGACTATTGAGAACATGTATGATAAGAAGTATATTTTCCTTGAAGAGGAGACAGGCAAAACTGCTGTGTCATAAGAATAAATTCTAGCAATGAAATGCAAAAGGCAACTGAAGAATTAAAGGCAGTTGAAGGCATTTAAAGGCAAACCATTAACCCCTCTATATCACCACTACCGTTGCTTCAAGCATTGGTAACTCAGCACTCATCTCCCCGGGAGTGGCAGGTGATGAAGCACTGGAGTCTGGGGCAAGGCTGGCACCTCTTCCTCTTCATCGAAGTCTAGAATCATTAAAGTGGGTACCTCAGTAGTTTTCGGTGATTCCTCTCCACCTTTGGACAGGCAGGGCTGCAGCATGCTATGGTGGACCACTAAGGTGGGCTCTTTTTTCAGGCCGTTGAGTCTGAACTTCAAACACTGGCTCATTAGAGCCTACTCATCGTGTCACTCGATGCAAGATTTGCTCCCATCGGCTTTCATGTTTTCCCCGGGGCTGCTTATTCTGGACCAGCACCCAATCCCCAGATCTGAGAGCTGTCCCTCAGATAGGTGGCACCTCATGATGCTTGAGTTCTTTGAACTTCGTCTGTACCAGCCGACGGAGAGTCTGCAGTCAATGCCGGTGCTCTCGAACCCAGGAAGACACCCCCATCCATGGGTAGTTCTCCGGGTCCAATTCCAACTCAGTGATCTCTCTGCCCCTTCGCTCAAACAACAAGGTATACAGAGTGAACCCCGTCGTACTGTGCACTTGGTTATTGTACACTCACACCAGCTCAGCCACAAACTTAGGCCACTGTATCTTCTGATCTTCCTCTAATGTGCGTAGCATCTGGATCAGTGTCTGATTGAAGCATTCACAGGCCCCATTCCCTTGAGTGTGGTAAGGAGTAGTTCTGGATTTCTCAATCCGGAACAAACAGTGTAATTCATCCATCACTCTCCCCTTGAAGCAGGCGCCCTTGTAGGAATGGATCCTCTTTGGACAGCCGTACACATGGATGAAATCCCGGCAGATGGCCTGTGCAGCTGACTCGGCGGTCTGGTATTTGGTCAGGGTTACCACAGCAAACTTTGTGAAATGGTCGGTCATTGCCAGGCAATGTTCATATCCAAGATATGCCGAGCCTACTGTCAAATAATTGATCATTAGAACCTCCAAGGCAGTAGAGGTAAAGATGGTCTGTATCAGGGCCCACTGCTCTGTGGGTTTGGCCGGCTCACAGCTCCGACATTGTTGGCAAGCCTTCTCCACTGCAGTCCTCAATAGTCACCAACTTCTGAAACCACTGGAATGTCTTCTCTGGACCAATGCGAACCCCGTGAGCTTCTACTCTAATCAACTTTGCTGGGAGTACTACTTGCCAAGTGACCCGCTCTTCTCTTAACAACTGTACCTTCCGGTATCACAATTAGTGATGAGCGAGTATACTCGTTGCTTGGGTTTTCCCGAGCATGCTCTGGTGTCCTCCGAGTATTTTGGCGTGCTCGGAGATTTAGTTTTCATTGCCTCAGCTGCATGATTTGCAGCTGCTGGACAGCCTGAATACGTGTGGGAATTCCTTAACAAACAGGCATTCCTCACATGTATGCAGGCTGTCCAGCAGCTGCAAATCATGCAGCTGTGTCAACAGAAACTAAATCTCTGAGCACACCAAAATACTTGGAGGTCACCTGAGCATGCTCATCACTAATCACAATCCATCCTTCAAATAGAGCCTTTCCCATTGCCCCAGAATCCGCAAGGTACCTGGAGACAGGGCCTTCCTCTCTCTCCAGCTGGGGAGTTGTTTTAGTGCCACCCACTGTCGCAGCTGGGCGATCTCCTTATCCATCTGTTGAAATCGAACCAGTCGTCCCGGGGCCGCCCCAGCACCTGATCTTCAGACGCCTCTTTGATTTGTCACTGCATCGCCACTTACGATTTGGCCAAGTTCTGGAAATCAGGGATCTCTTCCGCCTCAAGCTCTTCATCTCGATCATGTTCAGGTCGCTCGTGAGTCACCCTGGAGAGAGCGTCAGCATGAGTGCTTTCGACCTTAACCTAGTAGATAATCTTGCACCGATACTTCACCATGCGGGCCACCCATCATTGTTCTGAGGCCCTCAACTTTGCATTTTCAGTTGGGCCAAGCAATTATTGTCCGTCCGCACTAGGGCCTCCAATCCGCACAAGTACTCCGCAAACTTCGCGGTCATTGCTCACACCAGCGCCAGCAGTTCCAACTTGAAAGAGCTCTAATTGTTTAGGTTCCATTCTGAGTTGTGAAGAGACTGGCTCGGATAGGCTATAGCTTATTCTTTCTTCCCTTGCATTTGTGACAGGACTGCCCCCAGACCATGTAAACTTCCATCGGTATGGAGAATGAAGGGCTATGAGAAATCTGCATAGGCTAGTATTGGGGCCTCCACCAGGGCCATTTTTAAAGCTTGAAAGGCTTCTTCTTGTCAGCTTCTTCACTGAATGGTTCAGTTCTTTGAGCCGGCCGGCACTCCCTTTAGCAGCTTTAGCAATGAGTTGGCTATGTGGGTGAAATTTTTCACAAAATTTTGGTAATACCCAGTAAGCCCCAGGAGGGCCCATACGTCTTTCACCGTTGTGGTGGTGGGCCACTCTTGCACAGCCGCCACCTTCTCACGTGTAGGTCTTACCCCTTCACTGGACATAACATGCCCCAAATATTCAAACTGATTGCAAAATAGATGACATGTCTGTGGTTTCACCTTCAGGCCATGGCTCTGTAACTGACTTAACACTTGTTCCAACCTCCGGAGGTGTTCTTCAAAGGTGAGCATGTAGACGATGACATTGTCAAGATAGATCAGTGTATCCCTCGAAATTCAAATCCCCTAGGCATCTCTCCTCAAGCGCTGGAATGTCCCGGGAGCATTAGTCAGGCCAATGGGCATACGGTTGAATTTGAATAGTCCCATGGGCAATAAAAATGCAATCTTTGGCCAGTCATGTTCAGCCATGGGCACCTGCCAGTACCCGCTGGCCTGATCAAGGGAAGAAAAGTAATTGGCCTGTCCCAAGGCCGATAGGGAAGCATCAATTCTTGGAAATGGATAGGAGTCCTTCACCGTATGGCATTCAGTCATCTGTAATCGACACAGAAACATAAGGTCCCATCTTTTTTTGGACCAGAACAATGGGAAACACACATGGACTCTGACTTTCTCGTATCACTCTACTCTGCAACATGTGAGCTAATATCTCTTTCACTTCCTTTTACATCTGGGGAGGTATCTGTCAGTATCTTTCCCGAACTGGCGCAGCACACCTCATAGGGATTTCATGAGCGATGGTCTGAGTGCAACCAAAGGCACCATCATGGTGGGCAAAAACCGCTTGATAATGCTCTAGCACATCTTCCACTTCCTGCACCTACTGGGGTGATAGTCCCGTCAATTCAGCCCGCATCTGCTCTAAGATTCTATGACCCACCTTCGTGCTGCCAGGTGGGGGTTCCGGTGTCATTGTAACTGCTAGAGTCCAGGAATCTCCTCGCATGACAGGCAGTTGTACTGCTTTAGGTCGCAATAACTTCTCTGGCATTCCTAGGACCTGGGCCACTTCACTCTTAGGTAGGAGGGTGAGACTGTTGCCGTCTTGAACTGTGGCTAATGTCCGGGCAATGAGCAGTCCAGGGGGCACTTGATCCATTGATGTTGGCTCTAGAGTAGAGAAAAACAGGTTGGCCAGATTTATAAGTCGCCGACTTATGCCAAAGTCGGGTTTCGCCGACCAAAACCTGACCATAGCGTGAAGTCAGCCATGCGGTCGGCAAAACGAGCGCCAAAGTCGGATTTCCCAGAATGCTTGCAGGTGCCTTTTTTTCAGCCAATGACCAAGGACGTACACTGTGGGCAATGAGATGACATGTGCAGCGTCCACCACCATTGTAGATAAGGGCATTGCAGTGATTGGCTTGCTTTGGGTGCATCATAGTGTCTATAAAGCCTTGACCGCCGACCTCCATTATACTTCTGACGATTTTAACAGTAGGGAAAGTTTGCTGTTTATCAGTAGGGAGAGAGTTAGGGCTGTAAAGAGATAAGAAGTTCTTATGTGCTTTTGCTGATAGCAATTGTGCTGCACAGTTAGTGTGCAGTGACAGGGGAGGATTTTCTTGTGTGCAGCAGTGCTGGTTATTAGGCTGCCTGATAGCTGTATTGCTGTGTGTACACTGCAGTGCAGACTGCTTTTTACACATCACTAATACTTTTATTCTTTTTTTCTGCACCGACCGTTCATTTTTTCCCACACCATATACAGCTGTATGTTCCTCACACACTACCGTGTACCGGCTGGTATCACGGACAAATGCATGCTGACTATCTGTGTGTGACTCCGGAAATAAATACGGAGATTAAAATTTTCCCCTACACCGTATACAGCTGTACCCTCCTCATACAGTACCGTATATCTGCTGTTTGTATTACTGTCAAATACAGACTGAGTGAGCGTCTGTGTGTGACTCCGGAAATATATACGGAGATTTAAATTTTCTCCTACACCGTATACAGCTGTATGCTCCTCATACAGTACCGTATATCTGCTGTTTGTATTACGGTCAAATACAGACTGAGTGAGCATCTGTGTGTGACTCCAGAAATAAACACGGAGATTTAAATTTTCCCCTACACCATACACAGCTGTACACTCCTCATACAGTACCGTATATCTGCTGTTTGTATTACAGTCAAATACAGACTGAGTGAGCGTCTGTGTGTCACTCAGGAAATAAATACGGAGATTTACATTTTCCCCTACACCGCATACAGCAGTACGCTCCTCATACAGTACCGTGGTGGTGGTGCATCTGCTGGTAGTGCCAAAAGCACAATAGCACCTAAGGCAGGAGGTGTTGAGCCTGTGTCATCATCTGGCTCCAGAAGGCCTGGAAGGCTCCCTTTTCTGGCAGTAGTTAAACCGCTTTTAAAGCCGGAGAATCAGGAACAGGTTTTGGCTTACATTGCCGAAACAGCCTCCAGCTCTATCGCCTTCTCTTCTGAATTTTCAAAAACTGCAAGCACTGAGTCGTCAGTGCAGGCTCCTGGTCAGGAACAACACCTTTCTTTGTGTCCTTCACCCCCACCAAAAGCGAAGGATGCGGCAGGCCACACTTCAGATTACTCCCTGGAGCTCTTTTCACATACCATGCATAAGTTATCAAGTGAAATCCTGAATTCCCCAGTCCAAGATGAATATGACATGGAGTGCACTGATGCACAGCCAGTGCTGATTCTTCTGGTACATTCACCCCAAGCATTGCATTGCCCTCGCAGTCTATTGAGCCAGATTCTGAGCCTGATAAAACTCAGGTGCCCCTTCCCGTATACTATACCACCTTACATGGTGACACAGAGGAAGGTGCAGATGAAATTGAAGAGGAGGTGATGGATGACCCAGTTGTTGACCCGGATTGGCATCCATTGGGGAAGAGGGTGCCACTGGCAATAGCTCAGATAAGGAGGAGGATCCGCAGCAGGCATCGACATCGCAGCTGCGGTTATCTGGCAGGCCCATAGCAGTCCAAAAACGTGTTAAAAA
This sequence comes from Dendrobates tinctorius, assembly GCF_039654945.1. Taxonomy (NCBI): domain Eukaryota; kingdom Metazoa; phylum Chordata; class Amphibia; order Anura; family Dendrobatidae; genus Dendrobates; species Dendrobates tinctorius. The sequence continues at coordinate 30,182,626 of NW_027361703.1, read as the reverse complement.
TACAAAAAGAGTTGCAGGACAGCTTGGCCAGACGATCAAATTAGCACAGCGTGAAAGGCCTGAAAATTTTTCCCATAGTAGGAAGAGTGCAGTGTGGCACATTTTTGACCAAAATCCTATTGATGAGGCAAAGGTTATCTGTAAGAAGTGCAGAAGGACCTTTAGCTGAGGGAGAAATCTCCAAAATTTGAATACCAGTTGCATGCTTAGACATGTAAATACCATGCACTTGCAAGCGTGGATGGACTACAAAACCTCAGGTAGCACACGTGCACCTGCTCCGACTGAAGGTAGCCAGCAACGCTACATCGCTTCCCCCACTGTAAGCCCACCGATTAGCACATCACCAGCAAGAAATGTTGAGGTGTCGCCGCAAGGCAAAAGCAGTCAGGGAATCACAATGTTTTCCCAATGAAAGACTGCATCTGGGCCATCACCACCACCATCACCAACCCCCTCTCAGTCCGCCATGTCCACCGCTAGTTCCACCATATGCAGCTCTCAAGTACAGCTCACCCTAGCAGAGACTCTGAGTAGGACAAGAAAGTAGTCATCCTCTCATCCGCGTACACTGGCTTTGAACACCTACATTGCCAAACTAATCTCATTAGAGATGATGCCCTTCCGTTTGGTTGAAAGCGCAGTGTTCCTAGAGCTAATGGTCTACGCTGTCCCACGCTATGATCTACCCAGTCAGCACTTCTTTTCTAGAAAAACCATCCCTGCCCTCCACCTGCATGTGAAAGACCGCATTGTCCATGCACTCAAACAATTAGTGAGTGGAAAGGTGCATCTCACAACAGATGCTTGGGCCAGTAGGCATGGCCAGGGCCATTACTAGCCCACGGTATAGGCAACAGTTGGCTGTAGGCGTTCGACCCTCCACCTCCTCCTCCAGAAAGCTCATCGACAGAGCAAAGCTGCATGAGCACTCCATCTGCATCTGCCAGTGTTGCACATGAGGTGTCCCACTGTCTAACAGCTAGTGGTAAGCATCAGCAGGCTGTTTTAAAGATGATGTCTTTGGGTGACAACAGACACACAGCGGAGGTACTGGCTGACTACTTGTAGCGAGAAACTGAGTCATGGCTGGGCAGTCTACATCTTGAGCCAGCCAAGGTAGTCAGTGATAACGGATGTAATTTTGTGGCGGCCATAGCCCTGACAAAACTCAGACACATACCTTGCCTGGCTCACACCTTGAACTTGGTGGTGCAGTGCTTCATAAATAATTATCCGGAGATACCAGCCCTGCTCCATAAGGTGCGAAGACTGTGCTCGCACATCCGTCGCTCGCCCATAGACTCCAGTCGTATGCAGAGGCTGCAGCGATCACTCCACCTCCTCAAGCACCGCCTAATTATAGACGTTGCAACAAGGTGGAACTCCACCATACACCTGGTTGAAAGGCTGTGCGAACAGAGGCAGGCTGTAATGCATTTGTGGGAGGATACACGAACAGGCAGTTTGAGGGCAGACATGGAGTTGTCGGGTGTGCAGTGGTCAAAGCTGAAAGACCTCTGTAAAGTCCTTCAGTATTTTGAGGAATGCACATGGCTGGTAAGCGCAGACGATGCCATCATAAGCATGAGCATCCCACTTATGCTTCTGCTCATGCAAATTTTGACGCACATTAAGGATCAGGCATCTGCAGAGGAGGAGGAGGAGGGAAGCCTTGATGACAGTCAAGCATTGTCTGCTCAGGGAACTGTCCTGGACGAGGTGGAGGAAGAAGAGGAAGAGGAGGAGAATGCTTCTCAGGGGGCAAGAGAAAATGTTGGCTTGCCAATGTCAGGTACAGGGTTTGTGCGTGACTGGAGGGATATGGATTTGGCAGAAAGTACTCCTCCACCCACCACTGTAAGTACATCATTGACACCTGGAACATTGGCCCACATGTGTGATTATCTCTTGCGGATCCTAAAAAGGGACCCCCGCATTGCCAAAATGATGACGGATGACAACTACTGGTTGGCTAGCATCCTCGATCCACGCTATAAAGGCAAATTACAGAACATCATGCCACAGGAGAACTTAGAGCTAATATTGGCCAACAAACAAGCAACTCTGGTAAACCGTTCGCTAGAGGCATTCCCAGCACACAGCAGCGGTGCAGGTTCTACCATGAGCCGTACTGGGCAACATGGAAGAGGTGTTCGTGGTGCACACAGCCAAAGTGGCGTTGGAGACGGGTTTCATGACCATGTTGTGGACTGATTTCTCGAGTAACGCTTGCACGACTGGTAATACTGAATCGATTGCGACAGGAGACAGCAGTTGTCAACTATGGTTCAAAATTACCTCTCCTCCCCTATCGATGTTCTCCCTCACAGTTCATTCCCCTTTGGCTACTGGGCCTGTAAACTGGAAACCTGGCCTGAATTGGCACAATATGCCTTACAGGAGCTCACTTGCCCTGCTGGTAGTGTGCTGTCAGAAAGAGTCTTCAGTGCTGCTGGATCAATCCTGACAGAAAGAAGGACCCGGCTGTTGACCCAAAATATAGGTGATCTCACCTTCATTAAAATGAACCATGCCTGGGTTTCAAAGGATTTTGTACCACCTTCCCCTGATGACACATAAGATGCCAGCAAAATTGCTTGCTTTGTCCTCCTCTTCCTCCGACTTCTCCAATTCCTCCATTTGCAGCTGCTGAACGTCCAGCCTACACCTCAACATATGCCAGTTTTTCCACCTCCCTAACTGGGCTGTATACCCCCCACAACTTTAGCCAAATATCCCCCAGTTTTCAATGTGTTACTATTATTACAAAGTAAATTAAGGTTGACAAGCTTAAGTTATAAGAATTGATGTCGTTGCCTTTGAAATGGGCACTGTATGTGTGTTTACTGTTCTCCACTCACTGCCGACTTTTATTCCCCATTGACTTGCATTGGGGTCGGGTTTCGGTCGGAACTCTGACTTTTGCCGATAGTCGGCCGATTACGTTCGACTCGACTTTTGGAAAAGTCGGGTGGTCCAAAACCCGACTCAACCCTCCCGGAGTCAAAGTCGCTCATTCACTTGGCTCTATTTGCACTTCCACCCCCTCAAGGGGTGCACAAGCTCGTACTGGCAACGTAAGCACTGTCTGGCCGGGCAGTAAAGTAAGTTTTGTAGCCACAGGAACCATCAACTTTCCCTAGGCTTGGGCAGCTCGGATCAGTTGCTGGGTTCGGGGGCTCTACTGGTTCAAAAAGGGCTCTCGTAGCTCATTGATCAGAAGATGGCCAATCTCTTTCAGTACCTTAATTCCAAGAGTCTTTATGGGCCCGCAGCCGACATTCCCTGAAACTAATGCGACCCCTTTTCTGCCTACATCCTCCCCGCACACTCTGATCTCCATCCAGGCCACCTCGGCGACCGGAAATCGCAATTGGTTGGTTGCCACCAATCTAATTACTGGCCTTCACTCTGTCTGCGACACTTCTGGGAAATTTTGTCTGAAGTAAGCTTCTGGCATGGTGGTCATCTGCGACCTGGTGTCAATCAAGCAGTGAACAACTCACCCATTTACTTCTGCCCAGACTGTTGGGCTCGCAGAAACTATGCCTTTGGGTCTTTATTCTCCTTTCCTTTGTCTTTCAGGCTCCGGGCTGTGTCCCTCAGCCATGGAGCCCACTAGTTTAGTGACTGCCATGGCAGGGACCGACCTTTGCTCACACAGCCTCAAGCGTAGTGTCCTGTCTTCTGCAGCAAGTTGGGGCCCCTTCTGCACTAAGTGTTCTTGCTTCCTGATGGGGTCCGACATCACTCTTATCTCTTGTTGAGGGGGCTGCTCTCGACGGTTCTTGAGCTGCAGCGGGGGCTCTTCTGAAGCTGGACCATTCACTCCGCATTTCTTGTATTTCCCTCCGGATCTCTTGTGCCCACTCCGGCTTGGCTGTGGGCAGGGTAGGTACTAGGTATTTCATTGCTCTGGACCATTCCTGCTAGGGCCGTCACCTCCTGTTCTTGCTCTCTCACGCATGCCTCCACCCATACTTCTCGGAAGGTCATACGTGGGCTAGTGCGCAGACGTTCTCGCAAAGCCTGCTTAAGTGGCACGTTCCTAAGACCCGGCACAAAATGATCTCTCCCATGGTCCCCACATTATCCCTTTTAGTGATGTGCGCATTCACCTCCTGCAACACATTGATATACTGTGTCACCGTCTCTCCCTCCTACTGAACGCTGGGTGAAATAATCGCATCCACAACTCTCCCACATCAGTGGGATCACCATGCTTTTCTTCTAGGATCTGCACCACCTTATCCAATGTATACCACTTGTGGGGGGCGGAACATAATAGAGTACCGGGCTTCACCATCCAGGGCCATTAAAGCTATCTCAGTCTGCATCACAGGGGTCATGGGGTGCATCCACAACATGCTCTTAACCCCCTCAGTCCAGTCCCACAACATCATATTACTTTCCATGAACTTTGGAAGATTGCTAAGCATGGCCCCCAATGGCAAGCTAGACCTCGGTATAATCATGGTGGACTGGTTTGCAGTGTCTGTGTCCAAATACTGCATCCTGATGACTATGCCAACTATAACACAGTTATTTGGATGCAGTGTCACAGAAACACAGAGCAGGGGTTAACAATTACTTGTTTTATTAATACAGGAGTAACCTCCTCGCAGGAAGCAACAGGAAATAAACAGATAAAGGATGAGGGGTAAACAGGAGAAAGAGTAATTCAGAATGGCAGTCTATATATTAATTCCACTTAACGTGACTCGGTAGTCCGTTTCTTCTCCTGAGTCAGATGGTTGGCTGGCTGCCGGTTGAGGCCTGTGCTGAGTTCTTCTGGCTACCCCGTCTATTAAGTCACACTCACTTCTGGTGGCAGCGGGTGGGGTTATCGGTCTTACCCGCTGAGCCCCTAGTCCGTTATGATGCAGCACAGCAAAGTGGTGTTCACTGCAGTCCTCCACTTGGTGTGCGTTCCTCCGCACGCCTGCCAAAACCTGGGAGTCCTCGCTGCATCCAGCCATGATCGCTACTATGTGGCCTATCCTTCCCCACAGCCCGGCGCCGCTACTCTCTGACTCCTCTCTCTGGCGGGAAGCCCCCTTCTTTGCCCATGCTAACCCTTTCATACAGGTTAAGGGTTTGCTCCCTCCAATCTCCTTCCCCCTGCAACAATAGGTTCTATCCTAGCAGATCAGGACCCGGTGCCCTGTCAGCACCCACAGTCCGGTCTTCTCCTCTACACACGTGCAGTTTCATTGAGCCCAGAATTAATTGGATAACAAATTGTGGAATCCATTTTCTTGTGCTATCCTCTGTAAAAGTGAAAAGTTTCGATCTAAAGCAACATTTTACAGAAAAATTTCCAAATGTATTTTTATCATTCCATTCTGCATTAATTCCTATATAGCACATGAAGGGTTAACATTAGAGATGAGCAAATTTGTTCAGATTCAGGTTCCGAATACGATCGGAATCAAATTGTCAGGAACACCGTACTGCACTTGCTCGCTGACCCAGTGCTTGTGTCTTGAGTACAAAAACAGCGCTCAAAGATACCTGTGGAGCAGGGCAGCAGCGGTGACGATGTGTGCTTCAGACTATCAGGACCTGAAGCACGTGACTGCTGGGGGCGTGGCCTAAGCTCCACAGAGCTAGGAGCTGCAGGGAAACTCCTAGAAAGGTAACTACGGGACAAGTTACCAAGGGGCATAGACAGGGACGGAAACCAGATCAAAGGGTTAACCAGAGCGGATAGTCAGGACGTAGCAATAGATCAGAAAACCAGAACGGGCAATAGACGGTACAAAAGGGGCAAACGGTAATGGAGTAACAATAGCCAAGCCAGGAGGTCAGAACCAGAGAAGACAATAGTACCAAAACGTGAGACAGAGAACAGAGTGAGGGGACAGACTGGGTCATACACGGGAATCAAGCAAGCAATGCAGTTTTCCAGCACACCAGGGGGGTCAGTCACACAGCCAGAATAACAGTATAGCTGACAGGGAATCCTAGTCTGGAGTGAGTATAAATACCCCTCCCAGATCCAAAGAGAGGCCAGCAAAATTAACCCTGAGAAATCAGGACATTAACCATGTCCTAACCATGACACAAATATTGTTTTTGCAATATTCGTCGAACACAGCCGAACTTCATTAGAGTCAACGGGAGTAGAAATTACCGAATATGTTCGGAACCGATCATAAGACATACATTCGGCATGAATAGTGTTTGAATATGGCACGAATATGTCAAAATTAGATTTTAGGCCAAAATCTGAACAAATTCACTCATCTCTAGTTAACACATTTCCTGACATCAGTTTTGAAGTATTGAGAGGTGCGGTTTTTAAAATGATATAAATTTTAGGTAGATTACAATATATAGGCCCCTCAAAGTCCATTTAAATCAGAAAAGGTCCCTAAAGATGACAAATAATAAATATCCCAAACCAATACACCAATGAAATGACCTGGGCAAAGAACTCTGTGACATGAATGCAAAAAATATATAAAAAAAAGGGTAGGGCATAGAATAAAGCCCAACACTATTAAACTCCCCAAACTATGTTATTAATTAGCAAGAGCACAAATTCATAGAGAGAAGTGTTGCCAAAATAGAAAAACGAGTAGCTGTGATATGCAGCGAAACACACTGCCATAAAACCAGTCCAAATACATGCAGAAATACCATACGTAAAAAGTGATAGGAAACACTGTGGCTAAAGGGTGTAAATATCAATTGAGTGGTAGTAAACAGTGATATATATCAGTACAATCGAGTGCAATCTTACATTGTGGCTGGTTTTGGTATTTGTCCCTGCCACCGCAACGCACTTTTCGTCCTTCTTTGTCAGTAGGCGCTAACTGTGCCTGTTATCATATTGCTAAAAAAAAGAGATTGACATTCAGTAGTCTGTTTCTTATATGCAAACCCAGTCCAATCTCATACTATAATTCCAAGAGGAGTTTTAGATTAGAGCAAATTTGCTTCCAAAATATTGAAATTTTCCTTTTTAACATCACCGGTTTTGGGACACCTAGACTTATACATGAGTGCATTATTGCCAGGATAAAAAAGAACAGATGTTCAGTTATATGACAGCTTTATTGGAAAAGAATCATGTTTAATTCAGTTTAGTGAATAATTTCATGTCTTAACTGTTCTTTAATATGAATCTTAAAAGGAAGTTGGGGAGAAATGTAATAGATAATTGTACTTTTCATTCTTTGTTTACAGTGTCTAGTGTAACTTTTGTACAACTTACTTTTTCCTAACATTCCTTGTTCACAAGGCATACAGATACCCCCATGCTGTTTACTTACTTAAAAAGTTGAACTATCTTGATCATTATGCTTGCTTGCAGGCATTACCTTCAATCAGCTCCTTTGCTGCTTGAGCTGTGCTAGCTCTCAGGAGCAAGCATAAAGCTTAATGTTGTCTGACTATGTATTAGCATAGCGTGGCAAGCATTTTATTGAGAAAACATCAAGAATCTCATTTACGTTTAGACCACAGATAAAAATTGTATAATGAGGATAACAACTGTTACACAATAGAGTTTGATATGTATTATTTTTCACAATCTCTACGTTTATTATATTATGGCAAAGGTGCATTCTGCTTTTTTCTCCTTATTTAACCCCTTTCCTACATTAGACATACTATTCCGTCCCTGACACATTAATCTCTGGCACACTGCGATCAAACATGATCGCAGTGTACCGGCGGCATAGGAGAGAAGCACGCAGGGAGGCGGCTTCCTTCGTGTTTCCCTGAGACCCCCGGAGCAGCGCGATGTGCTGCGCTGCTCAGGAGGCCTCCTTCCCTGCAGGTCCCCGGATCCAATATGGCGGCGGGGACCTTCGGGGGCCTGCAGGGTATCAGTGTACTCAGGACAAATTGCACAATAACTTTTGGGTCCTGTTACTCTTGGGGAAATAAAAATTGGGGTGAAGAGAGCATTTCTGTGGAAAAAATATGATTTTTTAATTGTACGTTATAAACTTCTGTGAAGCCCTTGGGGGTTCAAAGTGCTCACCACATATCTAGATAAGTTCCTTGGGGGGTCTAGTTTCCAAAATGGGGTCACTTGTGGGGGGTTTCCACTGTTTAGGCACATCAGGGGCTCTCCAAACTTGACATGGCATCCGATCTGAATTCCAGCCAATTTTGCTGTGAAAAAGTCAAATGGCGCTCCTTCCCTTCCGAGATCTGCTATGCGCCCAAATAGTGGTTCCCCCCCATATATCAGGTATCGGCGTACTCAGGACAAACTACACAATAACTTTTCCAGTCCTGTTACCCTTGTTAAAGTAAAAAAATTAAACCTGAAGTAATTTTTTTTGTGAAAAAAGTTAAATGTTCGTTTTTTTAACATTCAAAAAATTCATGTGATGCACCTGAAGGGTTAATAAACTTCTTTAATCTGGTTTTGAGCACCTTGCGGGGTGTAGTTTTTAGAATGGTGTCACATTTTCTATCATATAGACCCCTCAAAGTGACTTCAAATGTGATGTGGTCCCTAAAAATAAAATGTTGTAAAAATGAGAAATCGCTGGTCAACTTTTAACCCTTATAACTTCCTAACAAAAATTGGGGTTCCCAAATTGTGCTGATGTAAAGTAAACATGTGGGGAATGTTACTTATTAAGTTTTTTGTGTACCATATCTCTGTGATTTAAGAGCATAAAAATTCAAAGTTGGAAAATTGCGAAATTTTTTCCACAAATAAACGCAAGTTATATGAATAAAATGTTACCACTAACATGAAGTACAATATATCACGAGAAAACAATGTCAGAATCACCGGGATCCATGAAAGCGTTACTACCTCATAAATGGACAGTGGTCAGAATTGTAAAAATTGGCCTGGGCATTAACATGCAAACCACCCTTGGGGGTAAAGGGGTTAATGATATTTATTTTTTATTGTTTTTCTCAAATAATTAATATATCTGGATATTTACCACCAAACATCTTGTACTCACCAAATTTTTTTTCCACATGAGCAGTTTATGTCAACCTTACAGTACCCTTGTATTTAAAATGCTATATACATACTATGATTGTTGAATACAAACGCATGGGCCATGCACACAGCGAACAAGTCGGTAGGACAAAAGACTGAGACACAGAGAAACACAGTATAACAAACATATAAAAATACTCTGTTGTAAAAAAATATATATTACAATAAACAGCTAGTGCTAGTAAAAAGATGATAGCAAAACCAGGTATTTAGTTGATACGTTTTTTGCAAAAAATGTATACTAAGCCGCTCTACCAGACGCCAAGGTATACCCATCAGAGCAGTCCCTATGCGATGTATTTAAAACCTGACCATGTGAATAGTACCTATATGAGCAGGATACAGAAAGGTAATGTCCGATGTGGGTATGCTGTGTGAGACGGCTTTATATGCGCATGGCCCACAAGAGGGGGTGGAAACCTCCCAAAACTTGCAAAAGCAAGAAACCAATTGAATACAAATGCATTGGCCATGCACACAACGAACAAGTCAGTAGGACAGTGTTCACACCACCAAAAGACTGAAACACAGTATAGCAAATGTATTAAAATAATCTGCTGTAAAAAATCATCGGTTAGGGACTGCTCAGATGGGTATACCTTGACGTTTGGTAGAGCGGCTTAGTATACATTTTTTGCAAAACATCAACTAATACCCTGTTTTGTTATCTTCTTTTTACCAGCACTTGCTGTTTATTGTTATATATATTTTTTTACAACTGATTATTTTTATACATTTGTTATACTGTGTTTTTCTGTGGAGCAGCAGGTAGAGCTTGTATCAGAGTGCTGTAGTTATTGTTCAAATCAGAGTGCAGCAGACCAAGTTCGTATCAGAGTGCAGCAGACCAAGTTCATATCAGAGTGCAGCAGAGTTTGTGTCAGGCAGGATTTGCAAGAGTACAGCAAGCAGGATTTGCACTAGAGTGCAGCAGGCAGGTATGCGACCTGTAAGGGGTGTACAAGAACTGGTTTGTGCCCCACTCTCCTCCTTGTCTGTGTATATACATCCCTGAGAAGCTGGTACATTTTGTATGTCTTATAATGCTGCTATGTGTCTGTGTTGTAATATCATTATGCTGTGTAATGTACTGTATAAATAGGGAAAGTGTAGTATTCGGATTAGCCCACTAGAGGGGGGCATTGTAGGATAGTAATAAGAATAAGATAGGAACTAGTTAAGTTAGGAGGTGATAACTGTGTAAGATAGAGTGAGTTTCCTGAATTTAGTCAGTAGGGCCTTGGAGCCCGGACAGGGCAGTTGTGCCATGCAACATTCAAGTAAAGGAGCCCAGCTTGTCCAAGGCCTAGGAGCCACAATCACTTGGGAGGTGAAGGAATACAGGGCAGCTTCAACATGGTTGCAGTAAACTACATGGGAAGACACCTACAAGTCCAGAGCAAAACTGACAGGGAACTCCTGAAGATAGTTAGGCTGGCCAGACCCTGAGATATTCCTGGAGGTGTAAGAGATGGCACAGGGAAAGAAAAGGTTATGATGTGTGAAGGATCCTGTGTTGTACCTGTGACTAATCTGGATGAGCTGAGATGAGAACTGAGTAAAGTTGTTTGTTTAAAATTGGATCTGGACTCTGCCTGTATTTGCATGGTATTTGGGAAAGGAAACCCCCAACAGACTGGAGAGGACTCTGATGTGCAAGTAAGTGAGCCATCAAATACACAACAGAAGGGACAATAATAATAATAATCTATTTTTATACAGCGCTAATATATTCCGCATCACTTTACAGTTTGCACCATACATTATATATCATCACTGTCCCCAATGGGGCTCACAATCTAAGTTCCCTATCATTATGTCTTTGGAATGTGAGAGGAAACCGGAGTACCCAGAGGAAACCCACGCAAACACAGGGAGAGCTTACAAAGTCCTTGCAGAAGTTGTCTTTGGTGGGATTTGAACCCAGGATTCCAGTACTGTTACCCTCAGCCACGACTACGCTCCTTGTCCCCGTCACAGACATTACACAACATAGACTGCAAACAGGAAGGCTGCTCAGGCACCTCCCCAGTGGGAAGGAAGCAATATATACATAATGTCCCACATCCATTGGTTGAGGTGGAAATAGCAAGTGCACGCTCTGACCCGTTAAGAGAGCGGGCGTCCCCTAAGGACAAGGCTAGAAAAACAGCTGGAAGCATGCAGAGCATGGGGAAGGGAAGAACTGAACATAGTATGGATGAGTGAAGTGACACACTGGAGACCCTGCCTGTCAGAGCAGGGATTCGGCGTGGTGCAAACGTGCCCGGAACTGGACACAGTATTCCAGATGAGGCCTGACCAAGGAGGAGAAGAGGGGGATAATTACTTCACGAGCTTTGCTTTTTTTTGTTGCTGCATCACACTGTTGACTTATGACACAGGTGCAGTCTGTGATCTATTAGTATAGACAAATATTTTTCACAAGTGTTGTTGCTAAGTTCTATTCCTCCCATTCTGTAAATACAATTTTCATTTTTCTTGCCCAGATGTAGAATCTTGCATTTTTCCTTGTTAAATACCATTTTATTAGGCACTGCCCATTGTTTAAGCTTATCTAGATCCTTCTGAATCCTTTCTCTGTCTTCTCTAGTGTTAGCTATCCCCCTAGCTTTGCATCATCTGTAAATTTGATTAGTTTAGCTTCAGTTCCCTTATGTAGATCATTTACAAAAATGTTGAACAACACTTGGGCCACGATAGAGCATTGTGGTACGCCACTTGAAACACTCATCCAATTGGATGTGCAGTCATTTATTACCACTCTTTGAGTATGATTACTGAGCCAGTTATGAATCCACCTAACAATAGCCTTGTGAATCCTATATTTGGTCATTTTTTCAATAAAGCTAGTATGAGATGCTTTATCAAATGATTTGGCGAAGTCGAGATAAACTATATCTATCACATTTCACCCAGTCAGTGATTACATTATAGAAGGAAATTCTGGCTCTGGTTAATTACTGCATTATTATACAAGTACTTACATACATGCTGTTTAACCCCTTACCTACAATGGACGTAATATTCCGTCCATGTGACCCTGGACCTAATTACCATGGACGGAATATTACGTCCCAGCGATCAGCGGTGCCCACGTGGTGAGCGCCGCTGATCGCGGCCGGGTGTCAGCTGATTATCACTGCTGACACCCGGCACAATGTGTCAGGGGCAGTCACGGACCACCCCCGACACGTTAACCCCTTGTACACCGCGATCAAACGCTATTGCGGTGTACCGGGGGTTAAAGGAAAGCATCTGCAGGGAGGGGGCTCCCTCCGTGCTTCCCTGAGCCCCCCACAGCAGCGCAATGTGCAGCGCTGCTGCGCGGGTCTCTTTCCCTACAGGCCCCCGGATCCATGATGGCGTCGGGGGCCTGTAGGGAGCTGACTTCCTCACTGCCTGCAAAGCGCAGGCATGAGGAAGTCTGCAGAACTGCCTGTGACAGATTGCTGATCTGTCACAGTGATCTGTGATGTGACAGATCAGCGATCTGTCACAGGACAGTGATGTCCTACCTGGGACAAGGTAATAAAGTAAAAAAAAAAAAAAAAAAAGTGTTAAAAATAATTTAAAAAAAATCGCTAAATAAATTAGTAAAAAAAAAAAAAAATTCCCCAATAAATCCATTTTTTCAAAATAAAAAAAACAAAACAATAAAAGTACACATATTTGGTATCACTGCGTCCGTAGCGACCCGCCCTATAAAACTATCCCATTAGTTAACCCCTTTAGCGAACCCTTTAAAAAATAAAAATAAAAAACGAAGCAAAAAATAATGATTTATTATCATACCACTGAACAAAAAGTGCAATAACGCGCGATCAAAAAGACGCATATAAATATCCATGGTACCACTGAAAACGTCATCTTGTCCCGCAAAAAACGAGCCGAATACAGCATCATCCGCAAAAAAATATAAAAGTTATAGCTTGTAGAATAAAGCGATACAAAAATAATTATTTTTTATATAAAATTGCTTTCATTGCAAAAAACCGACAAAACATAAAAAAACGACCTAAATGAGGTATCGCTGTAACCGTACTGACCCGAAGAATAAAAACGCTTTATCAATTTTACCGCACGCGTAACGGTGTAAACGCACCCCCCCAAAAGAAATTCATGAAACGCTGGTTTTAGTTGATTCTGCGTCCCAAAAATCGGAATAAAGAGCGATCAAAAAATTTCACGTGCCCGAAAATGGTACCAATAAAAACGTCAACTCGTCCCGCAAAAAATAAGACCTCACATGACTTGGTGGGTCAAAATACGGAAAAATTATAGCTCACAATATGTGGTGATGCAAAAACTATTTTTACAATAAAAAGCGTCTTTTAGCGTGTGACAGCCGCCAAACATAAAAACCCGCCATAAATAGTAAATCAAACCCCCCGTTATCACCCCCTTAGTTAGGGAAAAATAATAAAACTAAAAGAAAATGTATTTATTTCCATTTTCCCATTAGGGTTAGGGTTAGGGCTAGGGTTAGGGTTAGGGCTAGGGTTAGGGCTAGGGCTAGGTTTAGGGCTAGGGTTAGGGCTAGGGTTAGGGCTAGGGGTGTGTTGGGGTTAGGGTTGGAGTTATAATTGTGGGGTTTCCACTGTTTGGGCACATCAGGTGCTCTCCAAATGCAACATGGTGTCTGATCTCAATTCCAGCCAATTCTGCATTGAAAAAGTCAAATGGTGGTCCTTCCCTTCCAAGCTTTGCCATGCGCCCAAACAGTGTTTTACCCCCACATATGGGGTATCAGCCTACTCAGGACAAATTACAAAACAACTTTTGGGGTCCAATTTCTCCTGTTACCCTTAGGAAAATTAAAGATTGGGGGCAAAAATATCATTTTTGCGGAAAAAAATGATTTTTTTATTTTCACGCCCAGGCGTTATAAACTTCTGTGAAGCACTTGGGGGTTCAAAGTGCTCACCACACATCTAGATAAGTTCCTTGGGGGGTCTAGTTTCCAAAATGGGGTCACTTGTGGGGAGTTTCAATAGTTTAGGTACATCAGGGGCTCTCCAAATGCACATGACAACCGCAGACCAATCCATCAAAGTCTGCATTCCAAAACGTCACTACTTCCCTTCCGAGCCCCGACGTGTGCCCATACAGTAGTTTTCTCCCACATATGAGGTATCAGCGTACTCAGGACAAATTGGACAACAACTTTTGGGGTCCAATTTCTCCTGTTACCCTTGGGAAAATAAAAAAAATGGGGACTAAAAGATGATGTTTGTTGAAAAAATACAATATTTTTATTTTCACGCCCGGTCGTTATAAACTTCTGTGAAGCACTGAGGGGTTCAAAGTGCTCACCACACATCTAGATAAGTTCATTAGGGGGTCTAGTTTCCAAAATGGGGTCACTTGTGGGGGGTTTCCACTGTTTAGGTACATCAGGGGCTCTCCAAAAGCAACATGACACCCGCAGACCATGCCATCAAAGTCTGCATTCCAAAACGTCACTACTTCCCTTCCGAGCCCTGACGTGTGCCCATACAGTAGTTTTCTCCCACATATGAGGTATCAGCGTACTCAGGACAAATTGGACAACAACTTTTGCGGTCCAATTTCTCCTGTTACCCTTGGGAAAATAAAAAAATTGGAGACTAATTGATCATGTTTGTGGAAAAAATATGATTTTTTTATTTTCATGCCTGGGCATTATAAACTTCTGTGAAGCCCTTGGGGGTTCAAAGTGCTCACCACACATCTAGATAAGTTCCTCAGGGGGTCTAGTTTCCAAAATGGTGTCATTTGTGGGGAGTTTCTACTGTTTTGGTACATCAGGGGCTTTCCAAACGCGACATGGTGTCCGATCTCAATTCCAGCCAAAAACGTCAAATGGTGCTGCTTCCCTTCCGAGCTCTGCCATGCGCCCAAATAGTGGTTTACCCCCACATGTCGGGTATCAGCGCACTCAGGATAAATTGCACAACATCTTTTAGGGTCATGTTACTCTTGGAAAAATAAGAATTGAGGGTGAAAAGATCATTTTTGTGGAAAAAATATGATTTTTTAATTGTACGGCTGTATGTTATAAACTTCTGTGAAGCCCTTGGGGGTTCAAAGTGCTCACCACACATCTAGATAAGTTCCTTGGGGGGTCTAGATTCCAAAATGTTGTCATCTGTGGGGGGTTTCCACTGTTTTGGTACATCAGGGGTTTTCCAGTCGCGACATGGTGTCCGATCTCAATTCTAGCCAAAAATGTCAAATGGCGCTGCTTCCCTTCCGAGCTCTGCTATGCGCCCAAATAGTCATTTACACCCACATATGGGGTATCAGCGTACTTAGGACAAATTGCACAATAACTTTTAGGGTCCTGTTACCCTTGGAAAAATAAAAATTGGGGGTGAAAAGATCATTTTTGTGGAAAAAATATGATTTTTTAATTGTACCGCTGTACGTTATAAACTTCTGTGAAGCCCTTGTGGGTTCAAAGTTCTCACCACATATCTAGATAAGTTCCTTGGGGGGGTCTAGTTTCCAAAATGGGGTCACTTGGGGGGTTTCCACTGTTTAGGTACATCAGGGGCTCTCCAAACGCGACATGGCGTCCGATCTGAATTCCAGCCAATTTTGCATTGAAAAAGTCAAACGGCGCTCCTTCCCTACTGAGGTCTGCCATGCGCCGAAACAGTGGTTCCCCCCCACATATCAGGTATCAGCGTACTCAGGACAAATTGCACATTAACTTTTGCAGTCCAACTTCTCCTGTTACCCTTGGTAAAATAAAGAAAATTGAACCTGAAGTATTTTTTTTGTGAAAAAAAGTTAAATGTTCATTTTTTTTTAAATATTCAAAAAATTCCTGTGACGCACCTAAAGGGTTAATAAACTTCTTGAATGTGGTTTTAAGCACCATAAGGGGTGCAGTTTTTAGAATGGTGTCACTTTTGGGTATTTTCTATCATATAGACCCCTCAAAGTGGCTTCAAATGTGATGTGGTCCCTAAAAATAAAATGGTGTTGCAAAAATGAGAAATCGCTGGTCAATTTTTAACCCTTATAACTTCCTAACAAAAAAAAATTTTGGTTCCAAAATTGTGCTGATGTAAAGTAAACATGTGGGAAATGTTATTTATTAAGTTTTTTGTGTGCCATATCGCTGTGATTTAAGGGCATAAAAATTCAAAGTTGGAAAATTGCAAAATTTTCAAAATTTTCACCAAATTTCCATTTTTTTCACAAATAAACGCAAGTTATTTGAATGAAATTTTACCACTAACATGAAGTACAATATGTCATGAGAAAACATTGTCAGAATCACTGGGATCCATGGAAGCGTTTCAGAGTTATGACCTCATAAAGGGACAGTGGTCAGAATTGTAAAAATTGGCCCGGGAGTTAACGTGCAAACCACCCTTGGTAGTGAAGGGGTTAATAATTTGTTTAAAGACCTTTATATCTGTTATAGAAGTAAGGTCTGGTATAGAAGTAGATCTGGTATAGACGTAAGGCTCACTGGCCTGTAATTTGCTGGCTCGATCTTCTTTCCTTTTTTGAAGACAGGGACAACATTTGCCCGTCTCCAATCTTCTGTGACTTCTCCTATTCATCAGGATTTTTAAAAAATTCTGGCTAGTGGTTCTGCAATTTCCTCTGTCAACTCTTTGAGTACCCTAGGATGCAATTCATCTGGACCAAGAGACTTAAATTCATTTTAATTAGCTAAATGTTCCCTCAATAGTTTATAGATAGTGTGGATTATTTTATTCCTTCAATACAACCGTGAAGATCAATTGATGATACAATTGCTTAGCACGGATGCAAAATAGGAATTTAAAAGTTCTGGCTTCTTATCATCATTTTTGACCACTTGACCCTTTTCATCCTGTAAAAATCATAGAATCATAGAATCGTAGAGTTGGAAGGGACCTCCTGGGCCATCAGGTCCAACCCCCTGCTCAAAGCAGGATTCGCTAAATCATCCCAGTCAGATGTCTGTCCAGCCTCTGTTTGAAGACTTCCATTGAAGGAGAACTCACCACTTCTCGTGGCAGCCTGTTCCACTCATTGATCACTCTAACTGTCAAAAAGTTTTTTCTAATATCTAATCTGTGTCTCCTCCCATTCAGTTTCATCCCATTGCTTCTAGTCTTTCCTTGTGCAAATGAGAATAAAGTTGATCCTCTACAATGTGACAGCCCTTTAGATATTTGTAGACAGCTATTAAGTCTCCTCTCAGTCTTCTCTTTTGCAAACTAAACATTCCCAAATCCTGCAACCTTTCCTCATAAGACAGGGTTTGCAGACCGGTCACCATTCTGGTCGCTCTTTTCTGAACTTGCTCCAGTTTGTTGATGTCTTTTTTAAAATGTGGTGCCCAAAACTGCACACAATATTCCAGATGAGGTCTGACCAAAGAGGAGTAGAGGGAAATAATGACTTCACGTGATCTAGACTGTATGCTTCTGTTAATACATCCTAGAATTGCATTTGCCTTTTTTGCTGCTGCATCACACTGTTGACTCATATTCAGTCTGTGATCTATTAGTATACCCAAGTCTTTTTCACATGTGCTGTCACTTAGCCCTATTCCTCCCATTCTATATCTGCTTTTTTCATTTTTATTGCCCAGATGTAGTACTTTGCATTTCTCCCTGTTAAAAACCATTCTGTTAGTTGCTGCCCACTTCTCCAGTTTATTTAAA
This sequence comes from Dendrobates tinctorius, assembly GCF_039654945.1. NCBI lineage: Eukaryota > Metazoa > Chordata > Amphibia > Anura > Dendrobatidae > Dendrobates > Dendrobates tinctorius. The sequence continues at coordinate 30,164,980 of NW_027361703.1, read as the reverse complement.
TCTTTTTGAATCCTCTCTCTCTCTTCTCTAGTATTAGCTATCCCTCCTAGCTTTGTGTCATCAGCAAATTTAATCAGTTTACCCTCAATTCCTTCATCTAAATCGTTGATAAAGATGTTGAACAATACAGGGCCCAGGACAGAGCCCTGTGGTACCCCACTTGAGACATTCTTCCAACTGGATGTGCAGCCATTTATGACCACTCTTTGGGTCCGATCACTAAGCCAGTTATGAATCCACTTAACAGTTGCCTTGTCCATTCCATACTTAGTCATTTTTTTCAATAAGGATTGTATGAGAGACTTTGTCAAATGCTTTGCTGAAGTCAAGATATACTATATCTACAGAATTTCCTTGATCCACCCAATCAGTGATACCATCATAGAAGGAAATTAAGTTAGTCTGACATGACTTATTAGTTACAAACCCATGCTGACTCTGTTTAATCACTTCATTCTTATCCAGGTATTGACATACATGTTGTTTAATAATTTGTTCAAAGATCTTTCCTGGTATAGAAGTCAGACTCACCGGCCTATAGTTGCCTGGGTCCACCTTCTTCCCCTTTTTGAAGATAGGAACAACATTTGCTCTTCTCCAGTCTTCTGGGACTTCTCCTGTTCTCCAAGAATTTTCAAAGATTATGGAGAGGGGTTCAAAAATTTCTTCTGCTATCTCCTTCAGTACTCTGGGGTGTAATTCATCTGGACCTGGAGACTTGAATTCATTTAGGTTAGCTAAGTGTTTCCTCACTATCTTTCTGTTTATAGATATCCTGGATTCTTCTATTCCCTTAATAGGACAGTGAATAACAGTTGATGCTACATTTCCTTTCTGAGAGAAAACAGATGCAAAATAGGAATTTAAAAGTTCAGCCTTCTCAACATCCTGTCTTACCATTTCATCATTTTCATCCTGTAAAAATCCTATAGCATCTTTGACTTTTCTTTTACTTTTGACATATCCCCAAAATCCTTTAATATTGCTTTTGACATCTCTTGCAAGCCTCAATTCATTTTCAGCTTTAGCTAATCTGATTTGTGCCCTGCAGGTTCTGCAGACAGCATTATATTCTTCTTTAGATATGCCTCCCTCTTTCCATTTTATAAACATTTTTTTCTTCCTTTTTAGCATGTGCTTAAGTTCTGTGTTCATCCATCCTGGTTTCCTTAAATGCTTCCTATTCTTCCCTCTTTTCGGAATTGTTAACAACTGTGCTTTGAGAATTTAATTTTTCAAGATTTCCCATCCTTCCTGGACATTTTTGTCTTTAAGGATATCCAGCCATTGGATCCCTCCAATTCTCTTTCTGAATCCCTTAAAATCTGCCTTTCTGAAATCTAACCTTGACGTCTGAGTCTTCACAGGTCTTCCGCCTCTAGTTATCCAAAATTCTAAAATAGCATGGTCGCTACCTCCTAGGGTCCCAGCCACTTTTACCTCCTCAACCATTTCCTCCCTGTTTATAAGGATTAGATCCAAGGTAGCAGTTCCCCTTGTTTTCTCCCTTACCTTTTGGAAGATAAAGTTGTCAGCAAGAGAGGATAAAAATTTCCTTGACCTGTTAGTTTTGCCTGAGAGAGATTCCCAACAAATGTCTGGATAGTTGAAATCTCCCATGTCAACTATGTCATATTTTTTGGAGAACTTGGCCATTTGATGCATAAAGAGTTCATCCATATCTTCAGCTTGCACAGGCGGCCTGTAGTAAATGCCTACAATGGTGTACTTTCCATTGTTCTGTCCTTGTATTCTTACCCAAACAGTTTCCACAGAACTCCCAGTCTCTGAAGCTTCAATCTCTGTGCAGATATACGCGTTTCTAACATACAATGCGACACCCCCTCCTCGTTTATCAAGTCTGTTTCTTGCAAATAAGTTGTATCCTTCTAGTCTTGTATTCCAATCATGTGTATTGTCCCACCAAGTTTCAGTGATTCCAATGACATCATATTTCTTTTCCTGTGTTAGTAGTTCCAATTCTCCTTGTTTGTTGCCCATGCTTTGTGCATTAGTATAGAAACATTTTAGTTTGTGATTGGTTTCTCTTTCTCCAATATTTTTATTAATTAGATTCTTTCGTCTTTATTCTTCCTTTCCACTTCTAATAGCAGAGTTCTCAATAGCATTTGTCAGGTGTATGGCTTTTTCTGGTCTTTTGCTTCCGTTCCCATGTTGTTCTAGTTTAAAGCTCTCCTTATAAATGTAGCAAGGCGACTTCCAAATACATGTTTTCCAGTCTTCGTAATGTGCACCCCATCTCTAGCAAGTAGTCCATCGTATAAGTAGTTCACTCCGTGATCCAGAAATCCAAATTGTTGCTGACGGCACCATCGACGTAGCCAGTTGTTCACCTGCAGAATCTTATTCCACCTCCTTGTTCCATGGCCATCCACTGGGAGGATGGATGAGAAGACCACCTGCTCTCCCAGTTCTTTCACTTTCTTGCCTAAGTCTTCAAAGTCTCTGCAGATGGTTTCCAGGTCGTTTCTTGCGGTGTCATTTGTCCCCACATGTAGTAGCAGGAATGGGTAGTCATCTGTAGGTCTGAAGAGTCCTGATATCCTGTCAGACACATCTTTAATTTTTGCACCTGGAAGACAGCACATTTCTCTTGAAGTTATATCCGGTCTGCAGATAGCGGCCTCTGTTCCTCTCAACAGGGAATCCCCCATTACCACCACTCTCCGTTTCTTCTTCACAACATTTTTCTTTCTCCATCCAGGAGGACTCTGAAGGCGTACAAGGTTGCTGTTTGTTGGCAAAGTCTTATCCTGATGTATTTCTTCATAGTTTTCCTGCGTGAGAGCCTGGTACTGGTTTCTGAGCAGTATGGGTGCTGACTGCCTCCTGATCCTCCTGCTTCTCTGGGTCACATGTCTCCATTCCTCTGTTTCTTCAGGTGCACTTCGAATTTCTTCTCTTTCTGTAACATGAAGAGATAATTCTGCTCTGTCCAAGAACTCTTCACCTTCCTTAATGATCTTCAACGTAGCTAACCTCTCTTCGAGATTTTGCAACTTTTCCTCCAACAGGGACACAAGCTTGCATTTGTGGCATGTGAAGTTTGGCTTTACCACTGGTAAATCTGTGAACATGTAGCAAGAAATGCAGCTCACCAAATGACTCCTGGCCTCTTCCATCTTGAGATTTCTTAAAAACGATGAAAGATGAGCCAAAATTCCGATTTCCTCTTTTCAGCTGCAACGGCCAAAACCCAGTGATCGTTGAGCTCGCGGAGACTCTTCACTTATCCCAGAAGGCACTGGGAATATGCAAATGATCTCCTCAAGACTCTTCCCCTGGTTTTAAGAATCTTACAGCATCTTTGATTTTTCTTTTGCTTTTCATGTACCCCCCAAATCCTTTTTTATTGCTTTTGGTCTCCTCTGCAAGTCTCAATTCATTACTGGCTTTAGCTCTTCTAACGCTTGCCCTGAAGTCCCTGAAGACAGCATTAAATTCTTCTTAAGATATTTCCCCTCTTTCCAATTAATATACAATTCTTTTTTCCTTTCTTACTCGTGTTTAAGTTTTGTGTTCATCTATCCTGCTCTCTTTAAATGCTTCCAATTCCTTCATCTTTTCGGGATTGTTACTAGTTGTGCAGTGAGAATTTAATTTAGCAAAAATCTCCCATTGTTCTTGGACATTTCTGTTCCTTTGGAACATCCAGCCATTGGACCTTTCCAACACTCTGAGTCCATTAAAATCTGAATTTCTGAAGTCTAACCTTAAAGTCTGAGTCCTCCCTGGTATTGCTCATCTTGTAATCCAAAATTCAAAGATGGCATGACCACTGCCTCCTAATTTCCTGGCCACTTTTACTCCCTGTTGGTATGAATTAGGTCCAAGATTGCAGATCCTCTTGTTCTTGTTAGGGCTGGCGAAATGCACCAAATAATAAAATAATAGTAAGGTGCATTTGCAGCCCGGGGTCCAACGTGCAGGGGTGGTAAACTGCTGCTTAGTAATGGTGGAAGTATAAAGTGGTATACAAAAGGTCACACTTGGGTTAATGTCACCCAGTGTGAACAGGGCGAACTCTGTTACCTCACAGCCGCACTACCGCAGAACATAAATGCTGGAGCCTGTTTAGCTCACAGAGCTCGGCAACGGAGCGCACAGAATGCGGTCACAGAACTCTGCCCCAAGGACATGGGATCAGAGTCCCTCTAGACCTTCTGAGCGTGTGGCGTCGCACCTGCGGACGCCACAATAGACGCTGACTATGGTGGAGTGTCAAACACGTGCAGCGTGGCGTGCAGAGCCACCGGTGGACACTGATGCCAGTCTCAGACTCTGACTCTACCTACACCTAAGCCTGGGTGCTTAACAGGATAGGCTGCACAACACATGCATACCAAGGGTAGGGGTTTCTTAATGAGTCATTCACCAGAGACATTCATACATGCATACAACACTCACTCCTCATAGTCTGGTAATACAGTCTATACTAGCGCATGGCTGAGCAGCGTCCTTTCCGGGACCTTCCTGATGGTCCAATCCTAGCTGGAGAAGGACCTGAGCATGTAACCTCCTATCTCCAATGAGAAGTCGTCCCACGGGCATGCTCAGTGGACTGAAAGGAGGACCTAGTCCCTGGTGTAGCTTGCTGCTGACCAGCTTGTGTTGCTATAGCTGGACCAGAGGTGGCAGCAGCAACCAAACCCACAGAGCTGTCTGAGCAGAGCGCCGGGATCGACGAGTCTGCTGAGCAGCCTCCTCTGCGGCCGGAGAGGAATGGGAGACTGCCGAATGCAAGGCTATGGATTCCTGCTGTGCAGCGACAGGAACCCGATGCCTAACATTACCTCCCTGCTTGGGCCCCCTCCCCTCTGAGCCTCGCTACACTCAAATGCCGCAATGAGAAGCTGAGCGTGGATGTTCTCCACTGGCTCCCAGGTCCGAGCTTTGGGACTATGGCCCTTCCAGTCCACCAAATAAAACTTTTTTCCACATACCACCCTGCACCCCACGATGGCATTAACCTCAAACTCGTCTGAGTACTGGTCTGATGTTCCAGCAGATGACTCGGAGAACCGGGACATGTGGACCGGCTTTAGAGGGACACATGGAAGGTGTAAAAGATAGCCAAGTGAGGTGAAAGGGCCAGTCGATAGACCAAAGAGCTAATCTGCTCGAGGACCTTAAAGGGACCAAAGTAGCGAGGAGTGAACTTAGTGGTCTCGACTCACAGTCTGATGTTACGGGCGGAGCAACACTAAGTTGCCAGGGGAGAAGGTTGGAGCACGACGCCGGTGTGCCTCTGCGGAAGCCCTCATTCTCTCCTAAGAGGCCCGAATAGCATCCTGGATGCGGTCCCAAATATCACGTGCCTCCATCACCCAGTCTGCCACCCTAGAGTCGGTGGATGACACGGGCATGGGCACAGGGACATGAGGATGTTGACTGTAGTTAAGGAGGAATGGGGTCTGGCTGGTGGAATCGGCCACAGTGTTGATCAAGGCGAACTCTGCCCATGGCAACAAGGTTGCCCAGTCATCCTGCCTGGCCGAGACAAAATGTCGGAGATATATGACCAGGGTCTGGTTGGCCTGCCATACCATCCCGTTCGTCTAGGGATGAAAGGCCGAAGAGAGATTCAGCTCAATACTCAGCAAGCGACAGAGCTCTCTCCAGAACCGAGATGCAAACTGGGGACCCCAGTCATTGACAATCTTGCCTGGCATGCCGTGTAACCGGAAAACGTGTTTAATGAACAACATTGCAAGGCCCCGTGCGGAAGGTAGCCGAGAGAGAGGCACCAAGTGCACCATTTTAGAAAAATGGCTGGTGACGACCCAAATAACTGTGCTGCCACTGGATCTTGGGTACGTGAAACAAAACACCGTGAGCACAACTAGAGGGTGGTGCTAAAGTTAGGTTCCCAAACCGTATAGTTAGTGTGTAGAAACTTAGCACTCAACTTAAGTATAAACAAGGCAGATTTATTGTAGTATGAAGCAAAACGTTTCGGTCAATAAATGACCTTCTCCAGTTACTACAGGGTAAAGTAACAAAAAAATAATAATAAAATGTACAAGTGTGAGATGTGACAAAATAAAATGAAACAAAACAGAACAAAACAAAACAAATGTAGAAAGAAACTACAGGGCAAAATCATCACAGACCGTACATAATGAAAAACAAAGTACCTATACACTGGGAGATGCATGGTCATGTAAGTATAGCATCAAATAACGCAGAATATTACTAGACATCATGCACAATTTATCCTAGGAGGGAAAGGAGATCAGAAAAAACATCACAGAAGGATGTATGACATACCGTGTATATGCTAGATATCTTGTAATAGGATATGCACCTATTGAATAGCTTGATGTGCTCAGTCTCTATGGGGAAAAGTTCAGAGAATGAGTCAGAGCGAAGGCAGGGAAACTGTAGTATGTATAGGATGTGCTTGCTACTTACTGGGACATATTGTCCTCAGGCTTGGCTGGTAAGCTATGAAAGACACTGATATAATGGCCTTTAGCCTATTAGAGTAAGGGGAAGAAATCACCCCCAAAATGAGAGAGAGAGCAGGGAGCATTATTACGTTAATTAGAAGTGAAGCAGGGGCATACGTGCCTCCAGACGCGGGATCCGCTGCAGGTCTGGTCTGAGCACAGAGTTCCATGGGTATAAGGAGAAAGGGAGGACGGTACTATGCTAATAGCAGCCAATCAGGTGAAGGGATGGGGTAAACAGGAAGTTTCAAACCTGAACACCATGGCCAATCGTTACATGCCATAATAATATGCACTCCAGCATATTAAAATGAAACTAATCGGACTGTAATGCATCAAAACATCACTGGAACTTAGTGGTTATGTCTGGGCACATAATAGATTGTGGGCTGTGGAATCTGGAAAAGAATTGGAACATAATGTATTTGTATGACTTCTCAGTGGGTTGTGACAGTCTATGGGGAAATGAGCTCAGACAGAAAGAGAACAAGAGACCAGTGACCGCTGTGAAAATGAACAACACTGGAACAAAAATCTACTGTATATGCAGTGATTAATTTATTGAAGACTATAGGTGAAATCGGACCTATAAGAAGCAGCAAGCTGTATAGATAGACAGTGAGGATGGTGAACTAGGAATTTTCATAATCCATTTCTGAGTCGTGTACTTTCAAGTGGGTGACCATGATCAGAAGTTCCATATAGGAGAAAATACGTATATAGCAGTGATGTCCGGTCCCTTATTAATACAGGCGACTCTATGAGAAAGGAAAAATAGTATTAGTCACTTGATACAAATAACGATATGGATGCATTATTATACTGCAGATAATGCATAGGTACGAATCAACAGTGACCTAATCTGGAATTTCACCATAAAACAGTAAAACTTTGCAGATATAATATAATGTACAACCAATTTTTTTTAAAAATACAATCCCCCTGTGTAAGCAGCCCCCCTGTGACGGCAATCTTACAGAAACGCTGATAATTCGTATTCCCTATTGAGACCCTTTGGGCTCATTGTCTCCAGTGTATGGATCTAGAAAGCCTCGCGTTTTTTTAAATGTAGGATCCTGTTAACGCCCCGGCGTGGGGTTAGTACCTGTTTGATCACTTGGAATTTTAATTGAGAGATATTGTGGTCCAGGGAAATGAAATGGTGTGGGATGGGAAGGAGAAGATTTTTGCATCTTAATGTCGATTTGTGTTTTGAGATTCGGTCGTGTATTGGCTGGGATGTCTCACCTACACATAAAAGACCGCAGGGGCATTTTATCAGGTAGATCACGTAAGCAGAATCACACGTGAAAAAGTTCTGGATCTTGAATTCTTTGCCCGAATAAGGATGTGTAAATTTGTCTCCTTTAAGAACGTCATTACACTGGACACAGTGTAGGCACGGAAACGTGCCCATCTTAGGCCTCTGTAAAAACCGTTGTTTTTGTGTATCAGTTTTGGGGCCGATGTCGGCTTTAATGAGAGTGTCCTTTAAATTTGGTGCTCTTTTAAAACATGGAAGAAAAGGTTGTTTGAAATCTGGTACATCTGGGTGGGCTGTGGATAGTAGGTGCCAGTTTTTCCTGATGGATTTATGGAGAATGTATGCAAAGGGATGGAAGGTGTGTACAAATGGTATGCGGGGAGAAGTGGTCCACCGAGACCGGACTGGAGAGTCCCTAGCCTCTTTCAATAGGGTAGTTTGATAACCCCTTTCTGCAAACTTATCGGTCATCTCGTTGAGTCGTTGGTCCCTGGTGTTGGTATCTGTCACAATACGTGTCACTCTCTGGAATTGTGATTTGGGAATTGCACGTTTGATCGCAGTGGGATGTAAGCTTTGGAAATAGAGGAGACTATTGCGGTCTGTCTCTTTAGTATAAAGATCAGTGGAAAGATTACCGTTGGCATCCTTAATGACAATGGTATCTAAGAAATTGATGCGCCAGGGGTCATGCCCCATGTTAAATTGAATACCAGGCCACGATGAGTTCAAGGTATTGAAGAATAGGAGCAAGGACTCCAAAGAGCCCCCCAAATGCAGAAAATGTCATCTATATATCGTTTCCATAGGATGACATGGTTACGGAATAACTCATTTTTTTATAAATAATGCTTTCTTCAAAATAAGCCATATATGTATTTGCATAAGGGGGTGCTACATTGGATCTCATTGTGGTCCCTCGTATCTGGAGATAAAATTTGTCTCAATTCTTTTTCCAGATCCCGCCCATGGATTTCACGTGGAGGGATTTGTAGAAAATCACTAGGAATATTAGATTGTGCGAGAATACTGGCAGTTTCCTCTGTGTTGTAGGAAAACGCAGCGGTAGTCATGACCGTGTAGTGTGCTTGACACGTATGGGTAGGGCACGTGAAACAACTAGGGGGTGGTGCTAAAGTTAGGTTCTCAAACCGTATAGTTAGTGTGTAAAAACTTAGCACTCAACTTAAGTATAAACGAGGTGGATTTATTGTAGCATGAAGGAAAGCGTTTCAGTCAATAAATAACCTTCATCAGTTACTGCAGGGTAAAGTAACAAAAAATATATATATAAAATATCTCCCTCCAGGAGATGTCTCCACTCCGAGAAGGCCAATTTCATCGCTAGCAACTCCCTGTCCCCGATGGAATAGTTCCTCTCCGCCGGTGAAAAAGTTTTAGAGAAGAAGAAGCAGGGGTGCTTCCGACCCTGAGGATCCTTCTGGAAGAAGACCGCTCCGTCACCGACGGAAGAGGCATCTACCTCCAAGATGAAAGGTTTATCTACATCGGGACGATGTAGAATGGGAGCGCTAGCAAAGTGGGACTTGATAGAGGAAAAGGCCTTGGAGACCTGTTCCGACCATAACTTGGGGTTAACTCCCTTTTTAGTGAGGGCAACCAAGGGAGCTACCAAGGTGGAGAAGTGAGGAATGAACTGATGGTAGTAGTTTATGAACCCCAAAAAGCACTGCACCGCCTTGAGGAAGTGGGGTTCCTGCCAGTCCATTACCGCCTGCAGTTTGGCAGGATCCATAGCCAAACCCTGGGCCGAGATGATATAGCCCAGGAAGGGCAAGGATTCCTGCTCAAACAGGCACTTCTCCAACTTGGCGTAGAGGTAGTTCACCTTTAAACAATCGAAGACCTTGCAAACATCTCTCCGGTGGGACTCCATATCTGGAGAGAAGATGAGGATATCATCCAGATAGACCAACACCGAAGAGGAAAGCAAATCTCGGAAGATGTTGTTTACAAAGTCTTGGAAGACGGCCGGGGCATTACAGAGGCCAAAGGGCATGAACAGATACTCATAATGGCCATCTCTGGTATTAAAAGCCGTCTTCCACTCGTCTCCCTCACGTATGCGTATCAGGTTGTAAGCCCCCCGCAGATTGAGCTTGGTAAACACTCTCGCTTCCCACAACCTATCAAACAGTTCCGATATCAGGGGCAGAGGGTACTTATTCTTAATGGTGATGGCGTTAAGACCCCTGTAATCGATGCAAGACCATAATTCTCCATTCTTCTTCTGAACAAAGAAGAATCCCGCCCTGCTGGTGACACCGACTTCCTAATAAATCCTCTTGCCAGATTCTCCCTGATATACTGTAACATGGCCTCTGTCTCCGGGAGAGACAGGGGATACACATGACCCTGGGGAGGCTCTGCACCAGTCAAGAGGTCTATAGGACAGTCATAGGGGCGGTGTGGCAAGAGAGTCTCTGCCGCTCTCTTGGAGAACACGTCTGCGTACTGCTGATAGTGTTTAGGGAGCGAAGAAAGATCTGTGGGAGCCACAGTGGAGGCAACCTGTACACATTTGCTCAGACATCTACCCTCACAGGACTTACTCCAACTAAGAATTCTCCCCGAGGACCACTCTATATGGGGACACTGTCTCGTGATGGGACGGAGATAGCGAGAGCCTTAGTGGAGCAGTCTGATGGGTAATCTGCGAGGGTAGTGTCGAGCCGTTCACCACTCTGATGGTGACAGGCTGAGGTAGCATAACCAAGGGGATTGCGTGCCGAAGGGCGAAAGCTGAGGACATAAAATTACCCTCCGCTCCGGAATCTATGCAAACCTCTACCACCAGAGTGGAGGAACCGAACTCTAGCATCCCCTTGAAGGTTAGCTTGGAGGAGAATGGTGAGGTGTCTAGTAGGCCTCCTCCTATTGTCACTAGATGCGGGCGTTTCTCCGAGCGCTGTGGGCACTTATTGGCTAAGTGACCAGACTGTTGGCAATGGAAATGGGCTGTGGAGGTTCAAGCAGAGGGGAACTTAGAGCCCGTGCAAGGCACCTCCATAGCCACCGACGGCTCGGACGCGCGATCGGGTGGTTCCAGAGGTTTAGAGAAGGTTGGTGCCAACCTAAACCTCTGTCTGGACTGGGAGCGCTCCAACCCTCGCTCTAAGAAGCGGAGATTAATGCGGGTGGAGATGGTAATAAGCTCCTCCAGAGTGACGGGAACCTCCCAAGTGGCCAGGGCATCTTTAACGTGGTCAGCCAAAAAATTGATATAAGAACCTTGTCTGACCATTCCAACTTGGAAGCCAGCGTCCAAAAATGGATGGCATACTGGCTGACTGGGGACGAACCCTGTGTCAGAGCCAACAACTGGAGCGCGGTATCGTGTGTGACCCGTGGTCCCAGAAAAACCTGCTTGAGAGAGACTAGATACTGAGAGGCTCTCTGTACCACGGGGTCACTACGCTCCCACAGTGGAGTGGCCCACTCCAGAGCCCTGCCAGCCAATAGGGAAATGATCAATCCTACCTTAGCCAGCTCAGACGGGAATCCCGCAGCCAGCAGCTCTAACTGAATAGCGCACTGGCTCACAAAGCCCCTGCAGGAGGCACTATTGCCAGAGAAGTTCTTGGGCAGCGGGAGGCGGGATAACATTGGTGCAGGGATGAAAGTGGGGACACGGGAGACAGCCTCCGCGGCTGCCCGGGCGGCGACCGCAGTAACATCCGCAGCTGAGGTTGAACGATCGAGAGCCGTCAACCTGCCCTCCAGCTGCCGGATGTGCTGCAGTAGTTTCTGTTCATCCGCCATTACTAGCCAGACCCTGGCGCTAGTATAATGTTAGGGCTGGCGGAACGCACCGAATAGTAAAATAATAGTAAGGTGCGTTCTCAGCCCAGGGTCCACCATGCAGGGGTGGTAAACTGCTGCTTAGTAATGGTGGAAGTATAAAGCGGTATACAAAAGGTTACACATGGGTTAACGTCACCCAGTGTGAACAGGGCGAACTCTGCTACCTCACAGAGCCGCACTACCACAGAACATAAATGCCGGAGCCTGTTTAGCTCACAGAGCTCGGCAACGGAGCGCACAGAATGCGGTCACAGAACTCTGCCCCAAGGACACGGGGTCAGAGTCCCTCTAGACCTTCTGAGCATGTGGTGTCGCACCTGCGGACGCCACTATAGACGCTGACTATGGTGGAGTGTCAAGCACGTGCACCGTGGCGTGCAGAGTCACCGGTGGACACTGATGCCAGTCTCAGACTCTGCCTCTACCTACACCTAAGCCTGGGTGATTAACAGGCTAGGCTGCACAACACATGTGTTTCTTAATGAGTCATTCACCAGAGACATTCATACATGCATACATCACTCACTCGTCATAGTCTGGTAATGCAGTCTATACTAACGCATGGCCGAGCGGTGCTGCAAACCTTTTTTAGCAGCGTCCTTCTGGGACCTTCCTGACCTTCCTGATGGTCCAATCCGAGCTGGAGAAGGACCTGAGCATGTGACCTCCGATCTCCAATGAGAGATCGTCCCACAGGCATGCTCAGTGGACCAAGAGGAGGACTTAGTCCCTGGAGTAACTCACTGCTGACCAGCATGTGTTGCTATAGCTGGATCAGAGGTGGCAGCAGCAACCAAACCCACAGAGCCGGTCTGAGCAGAGCACCGGGATCGATGAGTCTGCTGAGCAGCCTCCTCTGCGACCGGAGAGGAATGGGAGACTACCAAATGCAAGGCTTGGGATTCCTGCTGTGCAGTGACAGGACCTCGACGCCTAACAGTTCTCGCTTCTATCTTTTGAAAAATAAAGTTGTCAGCAAAAGAAAATAAGAATTTTCTTGACCCATTACTTTTGCCTGAGAGAGATTCCCAACAGATATCTGAATGGTTAAATCTCCCATGACCACTATGTTGTGCTTTTTTGTGACCAGAGACATCTGATGTAAAAAGAGTTATTCCATATCTTCAGTGTCCAGGTGGCCTTTAATAAACACTTACAATAGTGTCCTTTCTCTTTTTCTCTCCTTGTATTTTTAGCCAAATAGTTTCTGCAGAGCTACCGTTCTCGTAAACCTGAATCTCTGTGGAGATATATGTTTTCCTAATATACAATGCAACACCTCCTCCCCTATTGCTAATGATGTTTCTAATAAATATAAAGGAATATATATTATACGCTAATGCACTCAAAAAAAGGATGATTGTGAGTGAGAAAACAGCAAAGTAGATGTACAGGACTGTGTGAAAAGTCTGTGAAAAAGACTAGAGAATAAATAGGAATTTCTGCTGCGCTAAAAACACACAATAAATGGCACTTGATAAAGAATGAAACAACGTATATGACATATGATGGTCATCAATAAATAAAATATTGGATACAGTAAATAATTTTTTTTTGTGTTTTTTCTTATTCCACAAACACTACTCACATTGTGGCTCCAAGAGCAACATTTTGCTTGTATGCTTGCCCTTGAACCAACTCTCATGTGAGAACACACTCTATCATTACCTGGTTTTGGCTTGTTATGAACATAGTGTATACTCTTTGGTTTTTGAGCACTGTTTGGACCTTTCTCTAATTCTAGCACTTAGCCCTGTAGCGGTGGCAAGTGTCGTGATAATTGGGGGGGTTAATGTCACCTTTGTATTGTCATGTGACATCAAGACTCAAGGTTTGAAATGGAGTGGCATCAATAAGACGCCCCCATTACTAACCCCATAGTCAAATTGTAAGAAAACACAGACACCCATAATAAAGTCTTTTAATTGAAAGAAAGACACAAACTCCTTAAATAATCTTAACTAAACCATATTTGCAACCTCTCCTATTCCCCCAATGCCCTCATCATCAGCAAAAGAGGTGAAAAAAGCAAGTAATAATATTCCTCACCTTTCCACAGAGATGCTGCTAATCCATTTGTCCCACGACGGGTCTAGTTCTTCTACATCTAGATGGCAAGCTGCATGGATGCATGGTGTGTCCATATGTAAGAGGGTGCAGGGCCGTAGTCATGGCCGAGCACTCTGGTGTATCTGTGTCCTGGCCTCCTTTCACATGAAAACAGCATTCTTTAACCAGCATACCTGTGTCTTCTATGAACTGCTGCAATCCTGCTGCTTGACACCATACTTCTGTCCTATAGACTCTGAATGGTTAAGCTTCTCTTCTTCTAATGTTACATGGCTGCTGTGGTGTCCTGGGCCTTGAGCCCACATGGACTACTCAGGCACCTGGGTCCTTCTAACTACCTAAGTGAACATTCCTACCTTACCACACAGCAGCCCCTTTCCAACATTATACACTAGCTGGAAGCTCCAGGTTGGCGCAATTCTGCTCACACCTTCTCCCTTTGCTTCTTTCATTTGATGATATCCTCTATCCAGGCAAACTGCCCAAGAGTAGGAAAAGGACACTCTGCTGGAAGATGAAAATGAGGGACGCCCAGGTACATTGCGGTGATGGAGGCAGACCGGGCATCCAAAGGGCAGGAACAGTGTACAGAGCCCCCTTCTGGACGTGGGGACGGACCACAGCCTCCAATACAGGGGCCCGTGCACTCACCCTCTCAGAAACATTGGTTGCGCCCATCTCGGGTATGCTGGATCCTTCCTTGAGTGCGCCTGAATACTCTGCTGTTGGCAAATAGAGCTCTGGCTCATACTCGGCTTCTGGTGCTGGTTCCTCCAGGGCGGTTGTTGTTTCCAGTCCCCGCTGAGTTAATAACGTTGGTTCCGGACAACGAGGTTTCTGCTCCTGGCGCTGCGAAGCTGGCTCCACATGATGTTCTGGCTCCATAGGACTCCGCACACAGAGGCTCCAACCTCCAGGAAGATGATGACTCTGCCGACTTCCGGCTCTGCGCCTGAGGCATTAATGAGAGTGGGTGAGTGGGGACCTCTGCGGTGTCTACCCATGGTCTGCCGGGCCAAGATCTTTCTATTTCCTGCAGCCACCTCCACTCCATGAGGCCTATGCTTTGGCAGCTACAGGTACAACAGTGATCCATCGCTGCAGGTCCAAGATCACTCTATGGCGCCGCGCAGCTGCACCAGGGTTTTCCTTCTAGGCCCCACCCATTTCCAGGTGGGGATGCCTCTAACAACTCCACCCATTAGCTGGAAATCTGTAGGGGAGGGAGAGGTCTTCTTTTCTCCATCCGCACCCACCAGGGGCAGACTGGGGAATATCGACAGGTGGATTTTGGTGCCAATACTGTAGTGAAACGCCCACGAAGGGTAAGGTCTATGTCGTCTTCTTCTACTTCGACTCAATTTCCCGCCATCTTCATAGCCTCCATCTTGGCCAAAACAATGTCAGTCTCTTTCACGGTATAAGTCAAGTCCAGTTTGTTAGTCACATCTGGCATTTCAAAAGCATTCACCAAATCTTCATTTTTAAGTTTTCTGAACACAGCAATTACCTTCACATCATTTACATCTTCATTCTTTGCAGTTTCTCCACATTGCGAGGCAGTTGCATCCTGCCAACTACGCCAAGTGTAAGAGGGTGCCAGGTCCATAGTCATAGCCAAGCACTCTGGTGTATACGTGCCCTGGCCTCCTCTCACATGAAAACAGCATTCTTTAACCTGCATACCTGTGTCTTCTCTCTCTGCGCCATCAAGAATACCACTGTGCTGCTGAAGCCTTTCTGCAATCAGTCTCGCAAGAATTGAGACACAGTCCAGTTGAAATGCAACATGTGAAACTGTACTTGAATAACTTGACAGCACATTCTTGTCAGTAACAACATCAACAGCAAGTTCCATGCAGTTCTCATTCTGCTCTTTCCCTGCACTCAGTTCCACGTCCTCCAGTAAATTACAGGGTAATAGTGCCTTAAGCGGTACCACAGAATTCTCCCTGTTCAGACTCGCTGTGCTTGGGGATTCTCTGGTCTGTTTCACCCTGGTCCTGAGAGCATCGGCCCATGCAATAATCTGCCACATGTTGAGCAATCTGCACCCTGTATTATTCCGGACTGCTTTCTTTCTCCAGCTATAAACTGCTGCAATCCTGCTGCTTGACACCATACTTCTGTCCTATAGACTCAGAATGGCTCAGCTTTGCTTTTAATGTTACGTTGCTGCTGTGGTGTCCTGGGCCTAAAGCCCATGTGGACTATTTGGATACCCGGGTCCTTCTAACTACCTAAGGGAGCATTCCTGCTTTACCACACAGCAGCCCCTCCTATGGTTAACTCTTTCCAGCACTATACACTAACTGGAAGCTCTGTACACTATAATTCCACCATATAGTGGCCAGTCCAATAACTGCACTTACCCTATACACTATACATAGCAGCCTTACAAAGGTATAACATTATACACATATATACATTTAGCAAGACATGGTAATACACATAACAGTGTAGCAGTACCATTGTATAGAAATGGTAATACACACAATCGTGTAGCAGTACCATTATATATTAACAAATATATATAAACAGATAATATACGGCACCGAGACAAAAGAGACAGGAAAAGGTATAACCGTAATATAGCATACCCCCTACACATACAGCCTGTCATCCAGTAGACACTGAGCACCATGTGCTTAGTGTCTGCCTGTCAACTGCTATTCCCTGTCTGAGGGCACCGCAAGCGTGAGATAGTTCTCCTGCTTGCGGTGCCGTCAGACAGGTCCTGCGAGTTCACGGCCAATGAACTCACTTCACTTATTTGATGTCGGCGCTCGAGCGGATAACATTTTATTTATTATGTTTGCCTATATAGTACCAACATATTCTACAGCAAGTTTTGCATATTGTCCTTGGTGAGATTTAAATTGAGGATTTCAGTGCTGCATTACAGCAATGCTAAGCACTAAGCCACCATGCTCACTGAGACACAGTATACAATCATTTTTTATAGAATACCAGAAAAAAGCACCCCTTCATTAGTTACTGTTACTAACTTCAAAACACCTGCATATGTTATCTAACATTATAATTCTGAATTAAGAGGAAAACTAACTGTTATAGACTACATAGAGACTCTTACTACAACACTAAAAACATTGGGGAGTTGAAAAATACTTTTTTCCTTTGGTCCTTGTAACAAAAGCACGTAGTCTTAAAGTCATTGTCACAATCTACTTATAATGTTCAAGACTGTGCAAACTAAAATAGGTTCAAAGTGTGAACAGCAAAGAAAGGTTATTATGTCCTAAGGGATGCATTGTTTGGAGTTTGCACATCTGAAAGGCTGCATTTTGAAGGTCTTTTCTCATCAGTTCTCTGCAGTGCAATTTACTTTGGCTATTATTTGTAACCACTGTTCTTGAGAAATTTCTTGCTGAAAACATATGTTCTATCTTAGATCAAGCTTGGTGATGAAATTGTTTTATGTCTAAGAGGCCAAAAAATATATAGTTCTCCATCTTTTGTCTTCAATGATGTTGTTATACACACAAATGATCCTTTTATAAGCAGTAGTCTGTGTGCACTTATGAGATGTTCAGCTCAGAGAATGGGAAATATTACATAAATGTTCTTCAAAATCCTTATACAATTCTGTTTCTGTTATAACATAATGTTTAGTCTTTCCAAAGTAGAACTCTAAAAATTTTTTAAAGCTTTAGTATATGAAAAGCATTTAAAGCTTACAACAATAATGCTCAGAGTACTATGGTGTTTTAAGAATTTGAACTCTTTTTTGCATTTCCACCAAAACGGAAATTGGTCTTTCTTAGAGAAATAGAAAACTATATTAAATTTAACATGTTTTCTTCCTCTACTAAGCTATAATTCCTTCCTTCCCAAATATTTTCCTCTCACACCATTTTGTAGGTGTACACATGCAGTCTAAGGCCGGGTAACACTTGCGAGAAACTCGCATGTATTTCTATGCAGCTGAGCTTTCAGTCCTGAGTGCTCGCGGCAGTGCCGGTTATTGAGACGCGTGACTCGCGCGATTTTCTCACAAGTGAGACCCTGGCCTAAGACTGTGATACAAGTCAATTTAGACCATAACACAGGTCGCATAGACAAAGAATTGTTGCTTGCCATTGCTACATCACAGCATAGTGTAATTATTTGTAAGTTGTTTGTTATTGTCCAAATGCACTGTGTAATGCTCGCGCCCCAACTGGTTGGCGCGAGCGTGGGGATGTGGCCCCACTGTGCCACAAACCAGACTACCCTGGAAGAGGCAAGACTAAGCAGCTACCTTGGTGTTCTGATGGTGAGGTCAGGCTTGTGCGGCAGGTAGATGCCAGGTACCACTCCAGGGTGGTGTTTGGCTGTGGATGCTGATCCCACTATGGGGCTGGACACTGATAGCAGGTGCGAGCAGGTACTGACAGGCATGACTGATAGTCTGATGGGCACTGCGGGCACTCTGGCATAACAGGTGGGCACGGCTAGCACTCTGGCAGGACAGGTGGGCATGGCTGGCACTCTGGCAGGACAGACATGGACACAGCATGGCCCGGAGTAGTGAGTAAGGCTGGTGAGGGATGGGAGGCCATGCAGTGATGCCGGCAGGGTTGTTACAGTACCACCTCCTTTACGGCCCCTCTTTTTCAGGCCTGCCAGAATGACATATAGAAGGAGCATGGAACGACACACAGTCCAGGCCATTATGACATCTCTCGGGCAAAGTGAAATAGGTGTGCCATCAGGAATCACAGAATGCCAAGTCTCTTGGTGCCCAACGAGGTGAACCTCCACAATGACCTGGACCTCTTTCTCCAGATGGGAAAGCAGAGATGAGCAAATTTCTGTCTTAGCATCTTCACCAACCGGCCATATGGAAGATGAAGGCATACATTATGTGACGAACAGCCCACCGCCGTTCGTCCACTTACGGGCGACACTAACGGGAGTCCCGCTGCCACCAAAACGCGACGGACAGCGGACCCTGTGTCACCACTATGTCACAGTCCCACCACTGACACGGGTGTATCAGCGGACGGAGGGGCGTGACACAATGCCGGCACACGGCTATCACAGGCGCAGTGGGGCTTATCTTAGTTATCCCAACACTGGCACCATGTGACCAAAAATATCCAGCAAGCTAATCTCGCTCTACAATTTGCCGCAGGGGGAGTTTAATTTGGATGCCCCACCACTGCTATCAATCTTCCAAGTACTGCGGGGATTTATGTATATCCCACTTTCTCAGTTCCACTTTGGAACTCGCAGCTCTCCGGCGCCCCCCTTACCCTCAGGTCAGTCAGGGAACTGCACCTAGGATAATTAGTCGCCGGACGGGCTGCCTGTTGTGAACCGGCAATTAGGCTTCTGCAGTAAGGGAATTATCAATGCTGTGGCTGAAGCCCCTTACTCAGCAATATAAGACCCTTCTAGACTGCCAGCAAGCCGTAATAGCCGTACACAATGCGCTGCCACCAGTCACGGTTACTTAATTCACAGTGTTAAATTAAGAGGGTCCGTGGCAAACCCCTTGAATTAGTAGCGATTATCTATCAAAGGCGTATAGTTCGATTCTTAGAGCATGGAGACAGATCTAAATAATTTCATTTATTTTCCGAAAGAGGACAGTGATTACAGATAAAAGTTGCTATAAAATTGAGACATAAAATATGTACAGTACAGGTATAAAATAAAAGTGGAGAAAACAAAGAGATTACACTCACAGCAGCTTTGGGCAGCACGGTGGCTCAGTGGTTAGCGCTGCAGCTTTGCAGCGCTGGGGTCCTGGGTTCGAATCCCACCAAGGACAACATCTGCAAGGAGTTTGTATGTTCTCCCCGTGTTTGCATGGGTTTCCTCCGGGTACTCCGGTTTCCTCCCACACTCCAAAGACATACTGATAGGGAATTTAGATTGTGAGCCTCATCGGGGACAGTGATGAAAATGTGTGCAAACTGTTAAGCGCTGCGGAATATGTTAGCGCTATATAAAAATAAAGATTATTATTATATTATTATACATTCAGGAAGCATCTTCAGCCCATTACCCAGAGGAAGACAATCAAGAGGCAGGGATGCTCCCTGGATCAGAGGCAAACTGGGGAGCATGCCATTTGAAGTATCGTAGGCACCACTCCAAGAACATGCGGCACTGCTTTGGATCCCCATCGTACCATGGTGGATCCACTGGGTCAGATACAGGTTGAAAAACTACACATGCGGGAACTATGATTTGAGGTAGAACTTTGGAGATGGCCTGGATTTTGGATCGGGTAAAAAATTTTCTCGGTTACTCACACCAGAGAGAAGTAAGTACATCTTGCATTGAGAGCGGAAGTCCATGGGAGTCAACAGGTTCCATGGCCTGAGCAATCTGTAATGCTCACGTCCTGACTGGTTGGCATGAGCGTCAGGGTCGGATTTAATAGGTCGATGGCCGGGGTCCATTTTCAAGGTGTTGCAATATGTAATGCAAAAACACAAAATTAAATGAACGCAAGTTTATTTACAAAAATCATTTACGCAGAGTAATTCAGGCAAATCATTCATTTTTTACAATCCAGGCACTTTCCTTGACTTTCGTGCTGCAAAATTACTAATGACGTCACTAAAGTCCAATTCACACAGTATATCTGACGCTCATGATAGCCAAATTTACAAGTCGTTCCTGCTTCATGGATGTCCTTAATCAGTTTTCAACTAATTTGAGTTTAGAGAAGGAACGCTCACCACTGCAGTTTACCATCAAAATTAGATATATCCTTAGAGCTATCTCAATCTTTGGGAAAGTGTCCTGCACACCCTTTTCCATGATAAGCTTGTACATGAAAAGTTCAGTGCTAATATCTTTTGGTTCCTCGTCTGTGAATAAAATGGCAAATGTTACGAACGAACACAGTTCATCGATAAATGTAATGTCCAAGTCATCTGACTAAGACCTGAAGAGTTGCTCGTCTGAAGACAGTTCTTTCAGATGGCTAGAAAAGCTAAATTTGCTTGATATATCTTTATATGCATGAAAAAGTTGGTCAAGAGAAGCAATAAACTGATCAATGACAGGAAAGAAAGTTTCTGTTCTGTATTTTTCAGAAGGGCTGAGTTGTATTTCTTCCATATGGCCATAATCCAATGGATTGAGATACACGTTTCGGCACCTGTGTTGAGTTATCGTTTGAACATACTCTGATGAACCAGACAGCTCTTCGCCTTGCTTCTCATAAATTTTGAAGGAGTCACACTTTGATGCAACATAGTTTTTTTGCTGATCAGTGATGCCACAGCAGTGTTTAGATCGAGTTTTGCGTGTTATAGATTTTTACTAGTAGCATCTGATCTTTGCAGGATATCGTTCCAGAAGGTGGTGTTAATACCAATTTCAAGCTGATTCATTTGTCTTAACAGTCCTTCTGCTTCACACCACACACAGCTTTTTTCCTCAAAGTCATCAGCAATCTGTTTAAATACATCTTTAATCTGCTGATAGTCATGCTCAAGGGCTTTAGTAGCATCAGGTTTGCAGGACCAACGCGTTGTTGTGATACGTTTGAGAGTCAATGCTGTTGCTGAGTCAATATTTTTCAAAGCCTCAGTCAGGAGCTGATGCCGATGCATTGAAACTGTGAAGAAGAGGAACAGCTTTTCAAGGGAGTCAAAAAAATGTACAGCACTCCAGCAGCTTTCTACAGTATTTTTAGCAACCAGATTTAAAGAGTGTGCCGTACAAGGAATCCAGGATGCTAAATTGTTCTTCTCTCTCACTTTGGCTTGCAGGCCATTGTATTTGCCACTAATTGCAGATGCATTGTCATAATTTTGACCTAGGCAATTTCCCAGGTCTAGGTCATGTCTCTTCAAAAATTCCAACAAGGCATTGAACATGTCTTGAGTGCCATGGCCTTTGTTTTCCATGAATGTTACAAAGCGTTCCACAGGGC
This sequence comes from Dendrobates tinctorius, assembly GCF_039654945.1. Classification (NCBI taxonomy): domain Eukaryota; kingdom Metazoa; phylum Chordata; class Amphibia; order Anura; family Dendrobatidae; genus Dendrobates; species Dendrobates tinctorius. The sequence continues at coordinate 30,143,445 of NW_027361703.1, read as the reverse complement.
CATCTTTCTCCATATACCTCAATACAAGGGTTAGTTGTTCAACATGAGCTGCATCGGGTGTGGAGTCCAAAGAGATGGAGTAGTATTTTGATCTGTTAACTCGATAAATAATTTCTCTGAGGACTTGTTCGCCCATTACATTGATAATTTCTTCCATAATTGTAGATGACAGGTAGTTTGTATGACCCTTGCCCCGATTGGCTTGAGTTTTGATATGCTGTGCAAGAAAGTCGTCGTACTGGGCGATGAGTTCAAGTACTCCCAGAACGTTTCCATTTCTAGGTGATCCCACAAATTCGTTATCTCCTCTGAATGCTAAGCCACGCTAGGCAATAAACTGAATAACATTTACTACTCGTTTCAATACTGACATCCAATAATGCTCCAGAGCCTCGACATATTGTGTTAGCTCCGTATCAATTCGCCCAATCGCTTTTAACCTCATATTGAAAGCAATTGTAGAGTTCAGATATTCTGCTGACTGCTCATGACTTTTTATACGTTCTTGTGAATGTTTCCAATCACAGAATCCATTAGACAAAAGCTGAGAAGACTCAAATCCTGTAATAAAGCACATCAATCTACATGTGAAGCAGTAAATGCATCCTTTAGATGTAGAGAAGCATAAATAATTTCTCATTATGACTTCTCCATTATGATTTTGAAGATGGAAAAGCCCAAGTGTGCACATTCTTGGAATATTGCGGTCCTTTCTAGGTTGCTGAACCGAGTGTGCAGTGAACAAACTTTCATCACAGTGCTGGATTGTTGATACACCCCTTTTCAGCCAGTAATCTTGCATCTGTTCCGAAATAATGGATGGCCAAAGTCCAATGTCATCGCCCCCTGGTGGGCCCTCAACTTCACCTTCTTCATAAGATGTGCCAATGTCAGTCTCCTTTTCTTTGTGTTCTTCAGTTGTACACGTTACTACTTCAGCCTTTTCTTTGCCAGGATCAACAGCCATTTCCACTGAAGCATTCTCAGGTTGATCAGATTCTACAAGGTCATTACTCATTTCCGACACTTGCCTTGAATGAACAGTGAACAACTCGTTCAATTTTCTTGTCTTCGCTATCTCTTCTGTTGATTTCATTGTTGCATCTTTTGCTTTACGTCTTTTAGAAACCCCAGACTCCCAAATTCTTGTGCGGTCTGTGCCTATCTCCTTCATGATTGTCCATGATGGTAATCTAAAAGTAACAAAATGACCTTGTCAACCCTTGAAGTCCTGAAAGGGAATTAAAGATTAAAATATGTACATATGTATGTATAGTGTAGAAATTTGGGCTGTCTATATCAAAGACTGCTGCTGGGCTCTATATGTCAGAGGCTGCTGCTGGGCTGTATATGTATGAGAGGCTTCTGCTGGGCTGTATATATATATGAGGGGCTGCTGCTGGGCTGTATATATATATATATATATATATATATATATATATATATATATATATATTGTGAGAATCATGTGGGAATAGTGGATGAGGGCAGGTATATCTCGCCCAGATACCTTTCCTATGTGGCCTAGTCTGGTCAGTATCGCACCTGGTTACTAATAAATAATGGGAGGCGGATATAAAAGGATGCCAGGTGGTTGTGTGAGTGTCTCAGCCTGGGAACACAGAGAGCCTGTCTGTGTGAGAGACACACATGAGTGAAAGCAGTGCCCACTGCAGCTGTAATTTGGCTGGACGGGAGAAGCCCGCCAGTTGGTAGTTAGGTTGTACCTTGTTTAGTTATTGCCAGACAGGCAAGGATTTGTTTTATGTTTTATTTCTTTATGCATTGCTTACACCGTTAATAAACCTGACCCAGTGTCAGTTATACCCGAATCCCAGCTCTGCGCCTGAGTTTCATGCTGAACGCACGTGACCTTTGACCCCAGCAAAGGCGATCCCGGAGTGTTTTATCACAATATATATATGCGGGGCTGCTGCTGGGCTGTATAAATTAGAATCTGCTGCTGGGTTGTATATATATGAGGGGCTGTTGCCTGGCTGTATATATCAGAGGCTGTTTACCTATATGTATCAGAGGCTGTTGCTGTGCTGGCTGTATACAGAATAGAGGCTGAGAGGCTATATAAAGTGTATACACAGCACTATACTGTAAAAAGGTCCACACTATATACATACAGTATACACAGACACCCTGTAATGCAGGATATAGCGTGGACTATATACAGCATATATAGTATATACAGTATGGTACTATGTAGGACAGGAGCTGCAAGAAAAATACACAGACAGACACACACAGACACACACACAGACAGACACCATACTCACCCATCGCAACACTGTGAAGACTGAACCACTTCACCTCTGGATCTTCAGTGACTGAGAAGATCCATTCCAGAGTGAAGTCCTGCCACGCTCCAGGGTGGAGAATCCTCTTCTCACGCTGACACCGTGGCCCAGCCTCCTTCCACGAAGGTTGCTGAGCAAACTCTCATCTGATCTAATCCAAGGGAGTGATCATATAGCTGAATAGGTAGCACCTAGAAGTTTCTGTTGGGATCAGAGAAGGCTGCCGCATGCCATACGCTAAGCATTAGGTACAGGGTACTAAGGAAGTCTGGCTAGCCTTGTCAGTGGATGCTGACGCAGGTCAGGTGCCGTGACTCTGCTGCACTTCGACAGCCACTGAGATGTAGGAGCATAGCCAGGTCCCTATACTTTCAATAGTTTCTCTTTTGTTAAATGTTTCTTATCATTAGAAACGGTTCACAGCAAAGAGACGTGTATTTTACATGTTTTGAGATATTTATTCCTATATTGGTGGGATGCCCCCGCTTGGTGGGTGGCCCAGGGCCCAGGTCCCTTGGGCCCCCCTAAATCTGGGCCTGGTGAGCGTGGGGGTGTGGCCCCACTGTGCCACAAACCAGACTACCCTTGAAGGGGCATGACTAAGCAGCTATCTCGGTCTTCACTGGAGCCTCTGATGTGAGGTCAGGCTTGTGTGGCAGGTAGCTGCCGGGTACCACTCCAGGCTGGTGTTTGGCTGTGGCTGCTGATCCTATTGTGGGACTGGACACTGATAGCAGGTGCGGGCAGGTATTGACAGGCATGACTGGTACTCTGATGGGCACTGCAGGCACTCTGGCAGGTCAGGCGGGCATGACTGGCACTCTGGCAGGACAGGCGGGCATGGCTGGCACTCTGGTAGGACAGGCGGGCACAGCTGGGACTCTGGCAGGACAGGTACGGATGGATAAGAGTGGTCTGTGGGAACAGGTAGGGAGCTGTTCACATGGGATGTGCAGGAACTGGTTTGGGAAGGATGGGAATATAGACAGGTATGAGGGGTATGAGGGAACAGGTTGGGATCTGTTCACACTGGAGAAGTCAGTACTGACTAGGAACCAGTACAAACAGGTAGGACAAGGATCCGCAAGATACGGAATGGAAGTAAAGCAGAACTGCAGGGTTATGGAGCAGAGAAGAACCGCAAGGAGCGGAGCAGGGTAGAATCGCAAGGCTGCGCAGAGGAGCTGCAGTTTGCAGCAAGAGGTTCTGCCACAGGAGACTCAGAAGAAGAGCAAAGCAGAACAACAAGGTATGGAGAGATGAGTTGCAGCAAGAGGTTCTGCAGCAGCAGGAGCAGAGCAAAGCGGAACTGCAAGGTATGCGGAGAGGAACTGCATCAAGAGGTTCTGCAGCAGCAGGGGCTGAACAAAGCAGAACTGGAAGTATGCAGAGAGTAGGCAGGAGGCAAGAGGCATACAGCATGGCGCCGGCAACAGACAGAACTCACAGCCCGGAGTAGTGAGTAAGGCTGGTGGGGGATGGGAGGCCATGCAGTGATGCCGGCAGGGTTGTTACACCCTGCAGTTCATAGTATGATCATATTCACTTTCATTATGCTGTGTTGTACTAGCGACTGTAAGGCAGCGAGGGGGATCATATTCGAGGGTCGGTATGTGTCGCCCAGGATTCGTATAGAGAGGTATTAAACCCACTGGAGTGCATTGTGTTTACAGCAAAACGCCTGTGAATTACAAGGCAAAGTAAAAATAAGTGTGGATTTGGTCAAAATAGTTGACCACGTCAGATTTTTAGGAAAACCTGACATGGGCTTTTACTTTTAAAGGAATTTTCAGGTTTGGTAATGGGGTGAATCCCTCTCTCCACTCCAGTATTTGGAAGTTGCTCTATGTCCACGATTACCATCAAGGCTATGTGCACATGCTGCGGATTCTGCTGCAGATCCGCAGCAGATTTGGCCTCTGCGGATCCGCAGCAGTTCTGCAGACAGTGTACAAGTACAATGTAAGTCTATGTGATTTAAAATCCACTGTGCACATGCTGTGGTTTTTCAACTGCGGAAAAGCTGCGGTTTTGAATCCGCAGAAAGATTTGACATGTCAATTCTTTCTGTGGATTCCGCTGTGGTTTGCCACCTATTCCATTGTCCAGGTGTCAAACCGCAGGGGAAATCCGCTGGCCAATCCGCAGGTAAAACCACAGGTCATTTTACCTGCGGTTTTACCTGCGGATCCGCAGATACAAATCCGCGGGTGAATCCGCAGCATGTGCACATAGCCTTAGTCTCTCAGTTTTGTCTTGGATATGTCAGTTTTAGTTTTGCAAGCTGCAGAGCAGGAGGCTCTGTGCACTCAGGCCTGTGTGAAGCTAACACAGAGTCAGGGACTTCAAAGCGGCTGACGCACCCAGGAGTTACAGCTGTGCGATTGCCCTCCGCAACAGGTTGGAATACGTTCTGTTTTTTGAGAATCTGGCTGTGAACCGGAGGATATTGTTTTTCTGTCTATGTGAGTTTCTGGAATAAAGACATTTTAAATTGAATATTGAAGTTTCTGTGGTCCCTGCCTATCTGTCACACTGTGTAAATCCTGCTGAACTACATGACATACAACCATCTTTGGCCATGTAACCTGTGTCACAGCCAAAATTGAAATGTAGCCTCAGCCTAAAGAATTTTGTCGTTTCTAACTGGGGATGAGCGAATAGCTTTGGATAAGTCCTTATCTGGATAGCTATAATTCTTACCAAATAGGTGCATCGGGAACCCAGATACCTGAAGGGCTCCCAATAATCAGCTGTTCAGCGCCGCAGCTGCATATGTTGCGGCTGTGCGAAAGTCACAACACATGCATGAAGAGGCTGTTTGTCGGGGTTTTAACCTATTTTCACCTTTATGACCAGACCAAATTTTAAAAATCTGACCAGTGTCATTTTATGAGGTAACTAGATTAAGGCCCGATGCTATCGCATCGGGAGGATAGTGACACACCTCTTGCCATGTTATCCCTCAACACACACACCTCCTCAACACACACTCCTCTCACCATCTCCACTCACATCCCCCCCTCTATCACTCCACATACGACCCTTTCTCTCACTCCGTCTCTCATACTCACGCCGTCATCGCCGATGCTCCACGATCCCTGACATCTTCTTCCGCCAGCGCCATCCTGGATCCAGACGTTGTCCATGCTGGCGACATGTTCTTGCGGCGCAAGAACATGTCGCCGGCGTGGACGATGTCGGGATCCAAAATGGCGTTGAAGAAATCTCGCGAGGACGATGTCGGGATCCAAAATGGCGTCAGCGAAATCTCGTGAGATTTAATGTATATCAGTGATTCTGAGAATGTTTTTTCATAACACATTATACTTCATATAAGTGGTAGATTTTGGTTGATATGATTTGCATTTACTTATGAAAATACTGTCCCAAAAGAGACACTCCTCAAAGTCAACAAAACCACATTCAAAAAGTTTATGCTTGACAGGAAAATGAATATTTAAATTTTTCCCACAGAAATGTTTTTGCCCCAAATTTTATATTTTCACAAGGGTAATAAGAGAAAATGGACTATTCAATAAGTTATACAATTTCTCCTGAGTACACCGATACCTCATGTGGTGGAAAACTACTGTTTGGGCGCACGGAAGGACTTGGAAAGGAAGGAGAACAACTTGACTTTTGAATTGCAAAATTAGCTGGAATGGATAGCCGATGCCATGTCACATTTGCAGAGCAACAGATATGCCTAAACAGTGATAACCCCCCACAAGTGACCCCATTTTGGAAACTGCACCCCTCAAGACATTTATTTAGTAGTGTGATGAGCACCTTGAGCCCACAGGTGCCTCACAGAATTTTATAACATTGAGCCTTGAAAATCAAAAAATACATTTTTCCTATAACAATGTTGTTATTGCCCAAATTTTTCATGTAAACAAGGGTAACAGGAAAAAAGGGACCTTACAATTTGTTGTGCACTTTATCCTGAGTACACCAATACCCCACCTGTGGTGGAAAACTACTATTTGTGTGCATGGCAGGGCTCGGAATGGAAAGAGCTCTATTTGAAATTTGGAGTGCAATTTTGGCTGGTATAGATTGCAGACGTCATCTCCCATTTGAAGAGCCACTGACAAACCAAAACTGAAGAAACACCCACAATTGACCCCATTTTGGAAACTACACCTCTCAAGGAATTCATCTAGGGGTTTAGTTAGCATTTTTAACCATCACGCAATTCAAAGAATTGTATAACATTGGGCTGAGTAAATGAAAAATTGCCATTTTTTCACTAAAATGTTCCTTTGACCCCAAGTTTTTAATTTTTCAAAAGTAGTAATAGGAAAGAACGAACAGTACAATTTGTTACACAATTTCTCTGGAGTATGCCAATACCCCATATATGTGGTAAAAAACTACTTTTGAGGCACATGCAAAAGTCAGACGAGAAGGAGTGCCATATTGGAGTGCAGATTTCGTTGGAATGGTTTGAGGATGCCATGTCACAATGGCATAGCCACTGACATGCCAGCAAAACAGGCCCTCATAAGTGACTCCACTTTACAACTAAACCTTTAAATTAATTAATCTAGGGGTGCATTCAGCATATTGACACCAAATGTGCCTCACAGTATTTTTACCACTAAAATGTTGTTTTAGGCCCAAGTTTTACATTTGGAATCATTAATTTTTATAGCAAAAAAGGAACCTCACAGTTTGTTGTGGAATTTCTACTGATTGTGCCAATATCCTATATGTAATTGAGAAATACTCTTCAGGCACAGTGGAAAGCTCAGGAGGAAGTGTCATATTATAGTGCAGATTTTGCTGGAATAGTTTATGGGTGCCATATAATAGCAGAATTCCCCATACTGTAAGTGATGTTATTTTACAAACCAAACCTCTTCATGAATCCATCAGTGATCACATTGATGCCATAGGTGTGTCACAGAATGTTATACCATTGAGCGGTGAAGAAAAAAAATAGTCAAAGTTTTAACAAAAAAATTTTGTTTTAACCTCACAATTAACATTTTCACAAGGAGAAATAGGTAAAAATTGCATCAAAATTTGTCATGCAATTTATTCTGTAAATACCCAGTTTGTGGTTTTACAGTACTGCTTAGGCCTCTTTCACACTTCAGTTTTTTGCCATCAGTCAAAATCCGCCAAAATTTGAAATTGGCGGATTCGCAAAAAAATGTATAAAACGGATGCAAGCTGATGGGACGGATCCGTTTTTTTAAGGATCCGCCATACCGATTTTATTGCAGATCCTCAACAAAACGGATCCGTCCCATCCGTTGGATCCGTTTTCTTGCGGATCCGTTTTTCCACACCTCCAAAATGGGATGCTCCCAAATATGATTCGCTCTTGGAAAATGCTCTCAAATGTGATTGGATGCTGGAAACTAGGGAGAAATATATCTAGGGTGTTGTGATACAATTTCTTTGAAAGGTTTTAGAGCTAGTGGCAGCGATGGAAGGAGTTAGTGCGAGTCTGGAAGGAGTTATTGCGAGTATTGACAGCTTCAGTGTGGAATTGGATCTTCACTTGAATCAGTTGGCAATTATTGCTCTCGAGACGGAGAAAAGAAGATTGCGAATCCTGCGTATGAGGAGACGGCGCCAGTGGATTCATCCCATTAATGCGCAGAGGTTCACCCGTGGTGTTTTTTCCACATTGTACCTGGAATTGAGGGATAATCCGCACAAGTTCTTCAACTACGTGCGCATGAGGCTGGAATTCTTTGAGATATTGGTGGATCGTGTTGGAGAACAAATCCGGAGAAGGGACACCTACATGCGGTTTTCTATATCACCGGCGGAGCGTTTGATGGTGACCCTTCGGTAAGTTACCTAAATTTTAAAATGTTTCTGATTCTGCAGGATTTTATTGTTATGTTATGGCTTGTAGTTTGTATTAATTTTACTGTTTCAATTTTTTTAACAGATTCCTGGCAACTGGAGAATCCTTCACCTCCCTCCATTTCCAGTTCCGGATTGGGATTTCCACTATTGCTGGAATTGTACAACAAACCTGCAGGGCATTATGGGATTCTCTACAGGAGGAATACATTCCAGAGCCAACTCAGGAGAGGTGGCTGGAGATTGCAGAGAAGTTTCAAGAAATCTGCCAGTTTCCAAACTGCATCGGTGCCGTGGATGGCAAGCATATCAGGATTGTGAAACCTATGGGATCTGGTTCACAGTTTTACAACTATAAGAAATACTTTTCTATTGTGCTGATGGCCATTTCGGATGCAAACTGCAAATTCATTGCCGTGGACATTGGTGCATACGGTCGTTCTAATGACTCTCAGGTGTTCAAGATTTCCACCATGGGCCGTCGCTTGTATGGAGATAATTTTAACTTCCCACCTCCAAGACCACTCCCTGGAACAACAGGCCCACTAATGCCTTTTGTGTGCGTTGGCGACGATGCTTTTCAGCTTTCTAAACACCTACTCAAACCATATGGTAGTCGTGGATTAACACACCGGAAAAGAATCTATAACTATCGGTTAACTAGAGCGCGCAGAGTTGTGGAGTGCGCGTTTGGAATTTTAACTGCCAAATGGAGAGTCCTGTTAACAGCCATGAAAATGAAAACAGAGACTGTGGATGAGGTGGTTAAGGCCTGTGTAATCCTGCACAATTTTGTCCTTTCAAACGAACCAGTTTCCATCGATGATAATCTGTCTGGAACCACCTTGTGGGATTATGAGCAACAAACTTTTCGGAGTACTGGATCAGTGGCAAGAATCAGGGACACCTTTGCAGACTATTTTGTGACCCCAGAGGGACAAGTGGACTGGCAAGATGACATGATATAATTTTCTATACCAATTGTGAGTAATTTTTTTTTTTTTTTTTTTAACTGAAATGTTACCAAGTGTTTGGATTTCCCAAGCATTGTTACCATGTGATTTGGTTTACCATTTTTTTTTTTTTTCTTCAAGTTTTACACTTTACCAGCGTTACCAATTGTTGGGTACCAAGCATAAAGTTTTACTAGTGTTACCAATTGTTGGGTACAAATTGTTGGGTACCAAGCATAAAGTTTTACCAAGTGTTGTTTTGCACTTACAAATGTACCAAGTGTAAAATGTGACACTTTGAAATTTTACCAAGTGTTGTGTACCAAGCGTTCCACACTTTGAAATGGTACCAAATGTTGTGCTACCAAGTGTTTTTTTGTACCTTGTACACCACCGGTGTACTGTGAAATATTGTTGCGTGTTGTGTTACCAAGTGTTGTGTTTACCTTTTACACCACTGGTGTAATTTGAATATTTCAAAAGAAGCAAAAAAGAAACAACACAATAAAGTTTTTTGAAAAAAAAAACAGTTTATTTCTGAATTTGTAATATTGTAATTTTTTTTTTTTTTGGTATATATTACCTTTTTTGTAATTTTTTTTGGTATATATTACTTTTTGTAACTTTTTTTCTTGGTATATATTACCTTTATTTTTTTTTTTTTATTTTTTTTTTATAAGAAAACATCACAGAGTGTGATAATGTTGGGTGGAGATAGTATTGGAGGGGTTAACAGGCTTGACCACATCGAGGGGGGGGGGTAGAGGACTGGGGAGGGAGTTGGTGAGGACCAGAAGTGTAAGGGGGTTTTAACACATGTGGTTGGGACGGGAGTGGATGGACAGATGAGGTTTGTGGGTACATTGAAGGTGTATGTGGGGGTGGGTATGGTGAGGGCATTGGGGTATAATGCAATGGGGAAGGTAGGTACTGGGAAGAATGGAATGGGGAACTAGAGAAAGGAGAGGGAGTGGTAGGAGGAGGGACGGCTGTATGATGGATGGTGGTGGAAGGATGGACTGTGGAAGGATAGACAGGGGGAGGATGGACAGGGGGAGGATGAGATGCTTCAGCAAGCACTTCCACTAGAGCATTCTGACAGGCTTGCATCACACGCATCTGCTGGTGAGTACTTAAACCTTCCATTTGCCGGACAACAGATTGAAAAAAGGTATGTCTCGGTGTCTGGTTTGATTCTAAATTCATCTGTTCCATGTATCTTCTGAGTTCCATGATACTTTGATTGATCATAGTCAACCCAGAAGATAACCGTTGTCCATAAGTGTGGAAACCGTGTTGAACAGTTGAGTTTAGATTCAAACAGTCAGACAAGGTCAGCCTTTCCTGACTCCTCAGACGCTGCCGTCCAGAACCAAAAGTTGGTCGAGATGTTGTGGCAGTGTCTGAGGGGTGGGGAACAGGGAACAAGTCGTCACCAGCAGCATCATGTGATGAAGTCTGCCCTGCTGCTCCAGTGCTGGTGGAGGAGATAGAGGGATGAGACAAGAGGGTAAGTACAGAGGGGTCGGATACCTCAATGTGGTCACCGGGGGCGGTCTCACTAGGGATCACTCCAGAGGGACGCAACTCTGATGCAGACTCCCGAGTGCTGCAGATGGTGCTAAAAAAAAGAGAAAAAAAAATGTACATTAAAAATATTGATATTTAATTTAAGTCTGCTGAAAAAAAAATTGGTTAAACATTTCTACTACAGGAATTGTTTGGGGAATATTTACCTTCTGCACACCATTGTAGATCACAGGAACGCCAGGGCTTTGAAGTTTTTGTACTGGGGTCCCCGGCGTCCTCCCGACGATCCACTCGGGGTCTGAATCTCTTTGTTGTAGTCCCTCTTGAAGCGATCCCGGAGCGACCGCCACCGTGTGATAACCCTGTCACCTGTGAAGCAAAAAAAAAAAAAAAAAGGTTTAGTATTCAACACTTCACATGCTGGAAATATAAGTTACTGAAGTTGTAATACTTACGCACAAAATCCCTGGCCCTTGCATTGAGTTCCTCCCAGTTGTCAATAACCTCGGAACACACCTCATCCCAGAGCCGTCGGGTGGTTGGTTGGTCGGCGTGTAGACGGTTTGCCATGTTCCACAGCGGCTCCCGGTTTTCCACCTCACGGATGAGGTCATCAGTATCAATGACCACACCCTCCTCCAGATGTCTGCGGGGAGCACGCTGTGAAACCTGTGAAGATAAAAAACAAAAGAAAAAAAAAAATTACATTCTATTCAAACACATGATGTTCATTTAAACAATTATCCAAATAGGGTTACTTACCGTTTGCTGACCACCAGATGCATCACCTTGACGACCCTGGGATGTCCTGGGAGTCACTCTAGTACGGGCACCGGATTCTGAAGACTGTGGGAAAGAAAAAAAAAAAATTTTGTTTCGATGGATGCGGAGTTATGGTGTGTGCACTGTGATGAATGTTTGTGTTGGGTGTAGCATTATGTATCTGTGTATGTGCTAAACTTACACTCTGCGCACCCCCTACTTGCGTCTCTCCACCCTGCACGTCTCCTCCTGGAAGCTCCTCTGAATCAGCTTCCTGTTAAAACATAATAGGATAGTGTTTTTAACCCCAAAAAAAATTAGTTTAAATTAAAAAAAAAAAAAAAATTTTTACCTCAGCTCGCTGATGATGTGAGGGGGAGCTTTCAGGAGAAGACATAATGGTTTGTGGCTGCTGCGTTGGCAGCTGCGTTGGCAGCTGCTGTGCTTCCTGAAGTGATCTGCAAGTATAAAGACACTTGTTAAGCTACTATACAAAGGATCATAATAAGCTTTCAGGCCTTTATACTTACAGGGAAAATAAAGGTTGGCTGGCGGTATCTGCTGCAGTCTGTGCGACCATCTCCGCTGCCTGTCCAACTGTTTCTGCTGCGGCCTGTCCGACCGTGTTCGCTGCTGCATTCCTCACCGTCTCTGCTGCGGTCTGGTTGGTGGTCCTTTCTGAAGTTATCTGGAAGTACAAAGATAATTGCTAAGCTACTATAGAAACGATCATAATAAGCTTTCAGGTCTTTATACTTACAGGGAAACTTGCGTGTACTCTGCCACGGTTTGTGTGTTCCTGTCTGCTGCGCACTCGCCGTTCCTCTCTGCTGCGCTCTCTCCGTTCCTCTCTGCTGCGCTCTTGCCGTTCCTCTCTGCTGCGCTGTCTTTGACCATCCCTTCTGCCATCTGGCTGACCATCTCTGCTTTTTTGGTTCTTCATTAGTGATCTGTAAGTATTAAGAAAATGATTAAGTGTTTTCATGTTTACATTTCCTTATCTCTCACCGAGTGTAACTAGTGATTGAAGGTGTGTAATATTTTGTGTAAACCCCTTTTTTGCATGTGAATTCCCTGAAAAAGTGTCACCAAGTGTAACCAGTGATTGAAGGTGTGTAAACCAGTGTAGTGTTACCAGTGATTGAAGGTGTTACCAAGTGTAACCAGTGATTAAGGTGTGTAAACCAGTGTTTGCATTCCCTCAAACTCTCACCGAGAGTGTAACCAGTGATTGAAGGTGTTTATTTTGTGTATACCCACACTGTGTTTGGATGTTTTTGAATTCCCTTAAAAACTCAGCTGTGTATACCCAGATGGATGTTTTTGAATTCCCTTAAAAACTCAGCTGTGTATACCCAGATTATTTTCATGTTGCAATCTCACTTTTAACCACACTTATGTACCTTTATGGTAACTTAATTTTACCTTTTTTTTAAATGATACAAAACGAGAATTTTTCAAAACAGTTTATTATTTTTTTTTTTATATAATTTTTTTTTCCCAACAAATAGGAGCTCCTCTGCTCTTTATTTTAAATACCACAATAAATGAAAAATAAAACACCAATTTACAACATATACATTAATAACACAATTGCAAATCTGAAAATAAAATAAACCCACACAGCCAGGCCACACACACACACACACACACACACACACACACACACACACACACACACACACACACACACACACACACACACACACACACACACACACACACACACACTTTTGCAGGTGGAAGATTTGCAGCTGAGTTTGATGTCTGGTTCGGTGTCTTCAGTGTGGCTGTTGCCAGATGTCAGGGCCCAATTACACCACATACAATACCAGTTAGATAAGTTTCACATTTGCACTAATCCCCGTCCCATCTGGTCATCGCCGCCTACTAGCGCACATGGACGCTTGGGATCTGCGCACCCTATGTTTAGTATGGGGTGCGCAGATGGTGCGCTGGTAGGATTTTACTGTGTGCTGCGCACTTTTGAAGGTGTGCCATGCGCGACAAAATGCAACATGCTGCATTTGGCGCACAAGGGCACACCTTCAAAAGTGCACAGCACACTGTAAAATCCTGCCAGCGCACCATCTGCGCACCCCATACTAAACATAAGGTGCGCAAATCCTAAGCGTCCATGTGCGCTAGTAGGCGGCGATGACCGGATGGGACGGGGATTAGCGGCGGCCATGTGCGGGTCATCGCTGCGCTATAAAGTGCAAATATGAAACCGGCCTTACACCACACAATCACAGCATAAAAAAATACAATATAATTACAGTTGTATGAAAATAAAATGCAGTACACATGCAACAGAAAAAAAAAAGGAAAAAAAAAAAATGCATTACAGACACACAGGCCATACATACACACACACACACACACACACACACACACACACACACACACACACACACACGCACACGCACACGCACACGCACACGCTCCAAGGGTCTTGCAGGTGGTAGACTTGCAGCTGGGCAGACAGGTTTTATAGCTCTAGTTGAATCTTCTGTCAGGCTGCAGTCGGATATCTTGCTTGGTGTCTTGTGTTGCTGGTGCCGGATTGTCTGGGCCCAATTACACCACATACCATACACCACTCAATCACAGCATAAAAAATACAATATAATTACAGTTGTATGAAAATAAAATGCAGTACACAAGCAACAGAAAAAAAGTATAAAAAAAAAAAACACAGACATGCAACACTCGCAGACCACACACACACACACACACAGGCAGGCTACACACTAGCAGGCCATACACACACACACACACACACACACACACACACACACACACACACACACACACACACGTGATAAATAGGTATACTCACACTTGGTGAGCTGGTACTAGCAGGCCTCTTGATAGCTGTGTGGCTTGTCTGCAGGCTTGGTGGCTTGTCTGCAGGCTTGGTGGCTTGCCTGGCAGGCTTGGTGGCTTGTCTGGCAGGCTTGGTGGCTTGTCTGGCAGGCTTGGTGGCTGGATGGATGGCTGCTACTGCATGTCTGGGCCCAATTAGCCCACCTTATATAGTTTTGGGACTGTCTGGAAAAGTATCTTTTTTTCTGGGCATGCCCAGTACGATTTTGCGGATCCTGCCGGCGGATTCCGCAAAATCGCGGATCCCGGCGGATACGCCGCCCATAGGCTCCCATTCTACCGCATGGCGGATGACGGCAGATCCGCCGTCATCCGCCATTTTGACGGCGAAAAAAAACGTTACAAGCTCCGTCCTCCTCAGACAGAATCCGCAAAGAATTTTGCGGATCTGCCGAATATCGGACGCAACGGACGACCATCCGTCAAAATCCGCCACTAATGTATCCCAATGGGGAAAATGGCGGATCCGCAACAAGAAAAAGCGGATCCGCCAATTTCAAATTTTGGCGGATTTTGACTGATGGCAAAAAACTGAAGTGTGAAAGAGGCCTTAGACACTCGATATTCGGGAAGGAAGTATAGCCATTTGACTCTTAGAGAACCAATTTTCATATACAGAGCACCAAAGGGCCAGAAGAGCAGAATCTCAATTTAAGTGACCATATTATGAAAATTACACCCCTCTGGGAAATTAGCTAAAGGTGTAGTGACAATTTTGATTTCATGGGTGTTTTCCAGAAACAAGCAGCAATGGATGTTACCAGTGAAAATTGCAAATCCGCCATTGCAGTGCCCAGCACATTGTACTGCACAGTGCATTGTGCTCAGCTCATGTTTCTGGTGACATGCACCCCGGCCTCTCATTGTTACAGAAATTTCAAACATGTGGACTCTAAACGATTCATTCACTATAATGATGCTGTAGAGTTACTCTGGCTTCTGTTCAGCGGTGTCTTTATTTTCATATATACACAAAACTGAGGCCGGCTGCACTTTTATACAAGCCTAAAAAGACGATTAAAAAGATGGTCACTGCCGGATAAAAGGCCAAGTTGGAGTCCAAATTGGCTCCCTCAGCTTCAGAATATAGAATTTTCCATTGGGGGTTCTGTCTGAATCATGTATTTCAAAGAATTGCATGTATACCCAATGTAAGAAAGTGCAGTGCGCATGATGAACGTGAGCATAGCCTTAATGCGATTTTTGGGAGTCAGAATAAACAAACCAATAGCAGGTTAATTGGTGTCTCCAAATGTGATCTTTATCCTACTAGGAAAACATGTGTGTCAGAAAATAAGGGCCCCCAAACAGCCCAAGGGTGACCGCTCTGTTATCCCTAGCTCTGCCTCTGCTTTTTCTCCTCCAGTTCATTGCTTTCTGTTGTGCTCCATGTCAGATTTTGCTGGTTGCCTGGCATGGCTCAGTGATATCATCTCCCTAATCCTGTTTAAGACCCACTAAAACACATACCTTTGTCTTGTGTTTGGTGTGCTACACTATTTGTGCTCCATCTCTCTGATTTTGTGTTTTTATTTTCTTTGGTCCAGTGCACCTTGGTTACTAGTCTTTAGTTTCCTGCATGTGCCAAGTCCTCACTTCCTTCATGCCTGCCACACAAACGCTCGGAGTCTATGTGCCCACTGTTACCTATTTGAAAGAAAGGCTAAGAGGGCACTCCAGGATATATTAGGGGATCTGTGACAACACACAATGTAATCAGACACCAAAGAAGAAAAAGCAGGAACAATTAAAGCAATTGATGCCTAATATAAATTTTATTATAGAAAAACACACTTATTGGACAAACAGCAGATAAAAACAATTAAAAAAACCTAAAAAAGCCCACATGAAACCACTAGAGGTCCATATAAGGATCCTTGTGAACACAGTTTCACCAAGCTGACAACAATAGATAGTAAACAAATATGCAGGTGACAAAACCCGGTTTGCATTCAAAGAAAATGTCACAATACAAATGGCACATAAAAAGTATATTGACAGGCAGAGTAAACAACTTTCAAGTCCAAAAAAAGACCCATAACATGATAAGCAAGTATAAAAGCTATCATATATTCATATACAGCATCTAAGCTAGCCACCTAAAAGCAGTCCAGAATCATATGAATACGTGCACCTAAAAATAGTGTACTGAATGTACTAATACATTTAGCCTGGTTTCATTCTATTTGTCATTTTGTGCCAATAAGGGGTTTCTTTCTCCTTTATTAACCCCCTTTTTCTCATTTAGGTCATTGCACCATTTTGGATATTATTCCTTTGGCACACAAGTGTCTCTACATAGGGCAATTCATTGCCACCATACATCTCTCAGGTCCATGTATTAGTACATTCAGTACACTATTTTTTAGGTGCACGTATTCATCTGATTCTGGACTGCTTTTAGGTGGCTAGCTTATATGCTGTATATGAATATATGAAAGCTTTTATACTTGCTTATGTTATGTGTTAGGGACGGCGGAACGCACTAAATATTAAATAGAAAGTGCGTTCGCCGCCCGGGGTCCACCGTGCAGTAGGTGTTAAAACCACTGCTAGACAATGGCAGACGCGCTATATGGTGGTATAACGCGCACGGGTTCAACGTCACCCAATGTGCGCAGAGCGGACTCTGTTAACTCACAGAGGGGCTGTAACATAAACATAAACACCGAGCCTGTTAGCCTCACAGGTCTCAGCGAAATTGCACGCACGGTATCTGGTCACAGGACACGGACCCAAGACAGGGAAAGGTGTCCATCTAGACCTACCGTGCATGCGGCGTCGCTACTGCGGATGCCGGCAAGTGCTGCTGAATGCAGCGCGGTGGCAGACACAGCCGCTCTGCGATAGTGCCGTGAGAGACGTGACACCACCGGGCGCTAGTGTAGAGGTGCAGTGTGCACAGTGGCCTAAGGTTTGCCACTGACTGGCGCTGACTCTTTCTATAGTTCCCTATCCACATGCGTAATATCAGAGGGAGGGGAATCTTAAAAAGTCAGTCACCAAAATCATACATCCATCACCATTCACACATCTAGCAAGAAGAGTATACTAGCGCATGGCCGAGCGGCCATGCGGGCCTTTTATAGCCATGCGCTGCCGAAACCTTCCAGATCTCTGAGAAGGACCTATCAGATCAGGAGAAGGACCTGAGCATGTGACTCCCGATCTCCAATGGGAGTTCATCTCGTGAGCATGCCCAGTAGCGGGACGAGAGGACTTAGCCCCTGGAGTGGCTTGCTACAGGACAGCCTGAGCTGCTATTGCTGACCCAGAGGTGGCAGTAACAACCAGTCCTACAGAACTGGTCTGAGCAAAGCCTTTGGGATGTCAAGATTGCTGTGCAGGCTCCTGAGCGGTCGGTGGAGAATGGGAGACCAACGGGAGCAAGGCTCTGGATTCCCGCTGTGCAGCTGCAGGAACCCAACGCCTAACATTACCCCCCCTCTGAATGTTGCTATGCTCAAAGGCTGCGATCAGGAGAGGAGTGTGGATGATCTCCACTGGCTCCCAGATCCGGGCCTCTGGGCCATGACCCTTCCAGTCCACCCAAAAAAAAATTTTGCCACGCAAAATCCTGTGTCCCACAATGACGTTAACCTCAAACTCATCCGAAGACAATTCTGATGACCCGGAGAACCGGGCCATGTGAACAGGGTTGAGAAGGGACACGTGGAAGACATCAGAGATGGCTAAATGTGGTAGAAGAGCCAGGTGGTAGACCACCAAGCTGATTCGCTCAAGAACCTTAAAAGGTCAGATGTATCGCAGCGTGAATTTGGTGGACTCGGCCCGCAGCTTGATATTTCGAGCAGAGAGCCACACCAAGTCACCGGGGGAAAAGGTTGGAGCGGGGCGCCAATGTGTGTCAGCGGATGCCCTCATTCTTTCTTTAGAGGCTCGAATAGCATCCTGGGTGCGATCCCAAATGTCGCGAGCCTCCACTGCCCAGTCTGCCACCCTGGAATCAGTGGAGGACACTGGCATCGGGACAGGGACGTGCAGATGCTGGCCGTAATTAAGAAGGAACGGCGTCTGACCAGTGGAATCAGCCACTGCATTATTCAGGGCAAATTCAGCCCATGGTAGTAAGGATGCCCAGTCATCCTGCCTGGCTGAGACAAAATGTCGCAGGTATGTGACCAGAGTTTGGTTTGCTCTCTCAACCAACCCGTTCGTCTCGGGATGATAAGCAGAGGACAGATTTAGCTCAATACTGAATAAAAAACAAATCTGAACCGAGAATGTAAGTTAATGTGTATGCACAATGTAAGTGCATAGTAACACATGACCATTAACCAGAGAAAACAAAAAGCAAAAAACAGAAATATCCTGAACTAAAAAGTAAAAAATATACTGCAAATAATGCATAAAGGTAGTAATAATAATAAGGGTATTTAGTAAACATAATTTTGATCAAAATAATGTACAAGCCATCCCGCCACGTCACGGCAACCCTTGTGGGACAGTCCCTACTCTAGTATTTAAAACCTTTTCACTTGCCAAGTGACGTGAATGTGAATAAAGATCGAGCGGCTGAACCACTAGTAACAGCTTAGGCCAGACTGGATGGCTTTCCCAGCTCAGAAAAAGGGCGCTTACACCCATATATGCACTGAATGCACAATGAAATGAATAAAAAACAAATCTGAACCGAGAATGTAAGTTAATGTGTATGCACAATGTAAGTGCATATTAACACATGACCATTAACCAGAGAAAACAAAAAGCAAAAAACAGAAATATCCTGAACTAAAAAGTAAAAAATATACTGCAAATAATGCATAAAGGTAGTAATAATAATAAGGGTATTTAGTAAACATAATTTTGATCAAAATAATGTACAAGCCATCCCGCCACGTCACGGCAACCCTTGTGGGACAGTCCCTACTCTAGTATTTAAAACCTTTTCACTTGCCAAGTGACGTGAATGTGAATAAGGATCGAGCGGCTGAACCACTAGTAACAGCTTAGGCCAGACTGGATGGCTTTCCCAGCTCAGAAAAAGGGCGGTCACACCCATATATGCACTGAGTGCACAATGAAATGAATAAAAAACAAATCTGAACCGAGAATGTAGGTTAATGTGTATGCACAATGTAAGTGCATATTAACACATGACCATTAACCAGAGAAAACAAAAAGCAAAAAACAGAAATATCCTGAACTAAAAAGTAAAAAATATACTGCAAATAATGCATAAAGGTAGTAATAATAATAAGGGTATTTAGTAAACATAATTTTGATCAAAATAATGTACAAGCCATCCGGGATCACCGCCTACTATCGCATTTGCACGCATGCGATCGGCGCACCCTATCTTTAGCATAGGGTGCGCAGATCATGCGCTGCCAGTGTGAAAGTAGCGTGCTGCGCACTTTTAACAGTGCGCCGTGCGCGCCGAAATGCAACATGTTGCGCAGCGGCGCACCGTCAAAAGTGCGCAGCACGCTACGTTCACACTGGCAGCGCATGATCTGCGCACCCTATGTTAAAGATAGGGTGCGCCGATCTCATGCGTGCAAATGCGATAGTAGGCGGTGATCCCGGATGGGGCGGGCAGGGAGCCGGATTGGGGCGGGGCTTACCGACGCAGTGCGCAGCGTTGTTTCAACGCTAATGTGAAACCAGCCTTATATGTACTGTATATCTATATGTATGTATTGTATGAATGTGTTGTATGTAGTATGTATGTAGTATGTATGTTGTATGTATGTAGCATGTTGTATGTATGTAGTATGTATGTTGTATGAATGTAGTATATATGTAGTATGTATGTAATATGTATGTATGTTGTATGAATGTAGTATATATGTATGTATGTATGCTGTATGAATGTAGTATATATGTAGTATGTATGTATGTTGTATGAATGTAGTATATGTAGTATGTATGTTGTATGTATGTTGTATGTATGTAGTATGTATGTAGTATGTAGTATGTATGTATGTTGTATGAATGTAGTATATATGTAGTATGTATGTATGTAGTATGTATGAATGTAGTATATATGTAGTAAGTATGTAGTATGTTTGTATGTTGTATGAAAGTAGTATATATGTAGTATGTATGTAGTATGTAGTATGTATGTATGTTGTATGAATGTTGTATATATGTAGTATGTACAGTGGGGAAAAAAAGTATTTAGTCAGTCAGCAATAGTGCAAGTTCCACCACTTAAAAAGATGAGAGGCGTCTGTAATTTACATCATAGGTAGACCTCAACTATGGGAGACAAACTGAGAAAAAAAAATCCAGAAAATCACATTGTCTGTTTTTTTTTTCATTTTATTTGCATATTATGGTGGAAAATAAGTATTTGGTCAGAAACAAAATTTCATCTCAATACTTTGTGAAATATCCTTTGTTGACAATGACAGAGGTCAAACGTTTTCTGTAAGTCTTCACAAGGTTGCCACACACTGTTGTTGGTATGTTGGCCCATTCCTCCATGCAGATCTCCTCTAGAGCAGTGATGTTTTTGGCTTTTCGCTTGGCAACACAGACTTTCAACTCCCTCCAAAGGTTTTCTATAGGGTTGAGATCTGGAGACTGGCTAGGCCACTCCAGGACCTTGAAATTCTTCTTACGAAGCCACTCCTTCGTTGCCCTGGCGGTGTGCTTTGGATCATTGTCATGTTGAAAGACCCAGCCACGTTTCATCTTCAATGCCCTTGCTGATGGAAGGAGGTTTGCACTCAAAATCTCACGATACATGGCCCCATTCATTCTTTCATGTACCCGGATCAGTCGTCCTGGCCCCTTTGCAGAGAAACAGCCCCAAAGCATGATGTTTCCACCACCATGCTTTACAGTAGGTATGGTGTTTGATGGATGCAACTCAGTATTCTTTTTCCTCCAAACATGACAAGTTGTGTTTCTACCAAACAGTTCCAGTTTGGTTTCATCAGACCATAGGAAATTCTCCCAAAACTCCTCTGGATCATCCAAATGCTCTCTAGCAAACTTCAGACGGGCCCGGACATGTACAGGCTTAAGCAGTGGGACACGTCTGGCACTGCAGGATCTGAGTCCATGATGGCGTAGTATGTTACTTATGGTAGGCCTTGTTACATTGGTTCCTGCTCTCTGCAGTTCATTCACTAGGTCCCCCCGCATGGTTCTGGGATTTTTGCTCACCGTTCTTGTGATCATTCTGACCCCACGGGGTGGGATTTTGCGTGGAGCACCAGATCGAGGGAGATTATCAGTGGTCTTTTATGTCTTCCATTTTCTAATTATTGCTCCCACAGTTGATTTCTTCACTCCAAGCTGGTTGGCTATTGCAGATTCAGTCTTCCCAGCCTGGTGCAGGGCTACAATTTTGTTTCTGGTGTCCTTTGACAGCTCTTTGGTCTTCACCATAGTGGAGTTTGGAGTCAGACTGTTTGAGGGTGTGCACAGGTGTCTTTTTATACTGATAACAAGTTTAAACAGGTGCCATTACTACAGGTAATGAGTGGAGGAAAGAGGAGACTCTTAAAGAAGAAGTTACAGGTCTGTGAGAGCCAGAAATCTTGATTGCTTGTTTCTGACCAAATACTTATTTTCCACCATAATATGCAAATAAAATGAAAAAAAACCAGACAATGTGATTTTCTGGATTTTTTTTTCTCAGTTTGTCTCCCATAGTTGAGGTCTACCTATGATGTAAATTACAGACGCCTCTCATCTTTTTAAGTGGTGGAACTTGCACTATTGCTGACTGACTAAATACTTTTTTTCCCCACTGTATGTAGTATTTATGTAGTATGTATGTAGTATGTATGTTTTTTTTTTTTTTTTACATTCAACACATTAGCCGGATGATGGGACTACTACTGTCCCACCATTGGCTAATGTGTCAATCACTGTCATTGTAGCAGGCATAGCCTGATGGGACTTGTAGTCCCATCGGACGATGCCTGGACACACACACAACCCCCGGCAGGCCCGCATAGACCCCCGGCAGGCCCGCATAGACCCCCGGCAGGCCCGTACAGACCCCCGGCAGGCCTGCACAGACCCCCGGCAGGCCCGCACAGACCCCTGGCAGGCTTGCACAGACCCCCGTCAGGCCCGCACAGACCGTGCATCATGATGCACACAGACCGCGCATCATGATGCGCACAGACCCCACATCATGATGACATCATTTCAGCAGCCAATCACAGCCACAACACTGGCTCATTGCCTTATGGGAACTTCCGATTCTGGTATCCGATATTGTAGAAATATCGGTACTCGGTATCGGAATTCCGATACAGCGAATATCGGCCGATACCCGATATTTGCAGTATCGGAATGCTCAACACTAGTGGTCATCTGATGGTACACAAAACACATGAATTGTTCCTTCAGAGGTTCTACTAGCCTTGTTGTCACCTAGAAATCCTAAATTATTGTAGGTCTTGTCCCACCTGTCAGCTGACCTCCCAGTGGCTCACTTCCGTAGCCCCTTAGTACCATTGCCCATCATAGAAGGCCCATTTCATTGCATAGCCATGGATCTAGTGAGACCCCTGGTCAAGGCTGCCAGAGGGCATCAGTATATCCTGATGGTCATTGACTATGTTACATGGTAGCCAGAGACCATAGCACTACGAAACTCCTCCGCTAAGGGTACAGCTAGGTAGTTGGATCTCCTTGGGCAACCCCATCTTTTCCAGGTTGCCCAAGGAAATCCCAATGGATCAAGGAACTTCATTCATGTCAAAGGTGATGAGAGAGTTGTACAAAACTTTGCAAATCACACAACTGAGGACCTTAGTCTACCATCCACAGACATATGTTTTGGAAGAGAGGTTTAATAAAACCTTGAAGTCCATGTTGAACAAGGTTGTACAGAAGGACGGCCAACACTGGGACTATCTTCTGCCATACCTTTTGTTCTCCATCAAATAATTCCTACAGGCTTCTATTAGTTTTTCCCCTTTTGAAATGTTTCATGGCTGACACCCCCAAGTGGGTGTTGGACACTCTAAGATACTACCTCTTAGGCAGGAAGGTCAGACTCATGTTAGACAGTGACAAGATGGTTCCTTGAACTTCAAGATTTTAGCTTCCATGTAAAGCATAGGTCCGGGAAACCACATGACAATGCTGCTGAGGGTCAACTGTTGATGTTGGAGGGTGCCAAGCCCCCCCGACTTTGGGCAGGGGGAGTTGTAAGATGGCCACCTGACAGGTCCTTGAGGGGAGTTATATATCATCAAAGTTGGTAACCTTGATGATGTAAGCCTGGGAAAGCAGGCTTCAGCATGTATATTGCTGAGAGAGTTATAAAGCATATCAGGGCCGAGTTTAGAAGCACTTAAAGAGATGGGTGGGACTGGCTGCTCACATATCCCCACCCCAGAGGGCGTGGTATTTCAGAAAAAAAGTAGAATAGTTGTCTCATTCAGTGTTTGTGTCTGGAATGTTTGTGCTTGTGTGTGCTAAAGGACTCAAGAGCTGGACATTAACCTGAGCAGGAAACCCAGCACTACCATATGGACTATGAAAAGGCTGTCTTTTTTATTTGGTTATGCTAAGTGGTTTTTGAAGTTTTAATAAACCAGCCTTGACATTTTACTGAAACCTCTTCTTGTGACTACCTCAACTGCAACTGAGTGAGTAGAAACCCTACAACCCTCAAAATTGCCCTATCTGCTACTGCTGGTCTTGATATCCCAGACTATGACAAGTGCTTTACCTTGTATTTCCATAAACTTGAAAATATCATAATATTATACATTGCCTAATAGAGGCGGCATTTCCAATAAATTCATAAATCATACAAAAGAAACAAAGCGGAAACTATATGCCATAAAAACAATAGAATTTTATTATAAATCAATTAAAAAGCATTGAAGTGCAATGCAATATTTTTTGGGGCAATAAATGCAAAAAGACAAAGGCCTATAAATCAGGTACAATCAATTTCATGAAAAAATATATGCACATATAGTAATTCAATAATCTATATATGGAGCTTTCCTTATATATAAAACAAGCTTCCCGGAGGGATAGTTCCTAAAATGTGCAGATTACAAGGATTTTATCAAAAATTCTTTACATGCAAAGTCCGCAAAAAGCCGTAATCAATATAGTAATTCAATAGTCCATATGTGGTGCTTTCTTTATATATAAAAACAAGCTTCCCGAAGGGATAGTTCCTAAAAATGTGCAGATAACAAGAATTATATCAAAAATTCTTTACATGCAAAGTCCGCAAAAAGCCATAATCAAAAAGTGGCAACAATATATATATATACTATTCAAAATATGCACTGTACAAAGATAAGTAAAGTGCGCCAAAAAAAAAAGTTAGTATTTAAATTGCCTACATGAATAATGGCATACAGCAGTAGAGCAAATCCTCAATTCCTAATAAATGCAAATACTTAATCCTGAGGATAATGCAGCAAGCAAATAGGCTAAGAGGAGAGGCATAATGCAGTCATAAAAGCCAAAAAGCTGCTTACAAACAGTATAAAGTACACCAAGGAGAAAGAGGGGAGAGGAAAGGGTTAAGAGCTGCTGCTGCTAGGCAGATACTGTACCTGGATGGCTGAAGCACCCCTTGACACATGTTTCGCAATGAAGCTTTATCTAAAGGGATTGTACATCAAGAATTTTTGCCAAGAACAGTGGGCAGCTTTACCATCTGAGAAAATGAAGAACCTCAAAAGACTTCAAGCTGTCATTGATATTAAATGGGGTAGTGCACAGTATTAAGAAATGGGGTATGTGAACTTTTGATCAGGGTCATTTGGATGTTGTGGGTTTTCATTATAATTTAAAAAGGATTTAAAAAGAGAAAAAAACAGTAGTTTGACAATAAATGGCTTCACCCAACCACTAACCATGAGTGGAGAAAAAGTTTTGGTGTTATCATTCATATTCTCTGAAAAAAGGCCAAGAAAGCAAAAATTCTGCTGGGGTATGTAAACTTTTGAGCACAATTGTATGCACCAGCCACAGAAATTGAGTCTTGGGATCCCATAGCCAAAAATGATGGGAACATTGTCTCCCCAGATCATACTGGCACCGATGGTAATAATGCCGCTAGTTCTTACTCTTAATGATGTACTAAAGGGAGACTGGGAGAATAAGTTTATAGAAAGAACGGTTCTTCATTTCTCCATCCGTCTGGTTGGTTGAAAGTAGAGGTAGTGGCTGATGTGGATACTTCAGGATGTACTTCAAATTATTATGCTTTATTGCTTGTATATCTAGTTATTAGAGTTACTCTATGAGCTACAACAACTCTACGTAAGCAATCACACTGAATCAGACATCAGCGGCCCAAACCTGCTGTAAATATTATTCCATTTACAGAAATGATACCCACTAGTGAATGCGAGAACTCTCCTCTTTGCTATCAGGGCTTAGAGAAGTAGGTGATAGGTGAAATGTGTGAAAGTGAGAAAAAGGGAGAAATTGTTATGGCAAGGGTATAATATATTCCCATTTAGTCACATTAGATTTAAAATTTTCTTTAGATTTTAATATTTTCTCACTAAACAAAGCATTTTCTTCTTTTTGGTAGTGATATAGTACTTCCTCTTTCACAGCTACTGAAAAAAACTATGTCTCTGTTAGCAAGACAGACAAGCTTTGTAAATGAACACAGATGCATCGTTTCCTGATTTGACCAGTGTTGCCAGGCCGTGAGACCCCTTGAGTCTCCCCCAAAGCTATCCTAAAAAGGGGTTGCCAGGACACTAGTTACCTCTTTCAAGTCCATTGATTTCTATTGTTGTCAGCTGCTCAATTCCCTCTCCTTTGTAGGTCCTGACAAGCTGCTGTTACTCTTGTAAAATCACTAGCCCACACTATTGGCTGCTCCAAGAACAGACAGGTCTTCTGTTATCCAAAAAGCTACGATTATGAGGCTAATCATGACTCTCCCTATTTCGAGTTGTGGGTAGAATATAGGGCAGCACGGTGGCTCAGTGGGTAGCATTGCAGCGCTGGGGTCCTGGGTTCAAATCCAACTATGGACAACATCTGCAAGGCGTTTGTATGTTCTCCCCATGTTTGTGTGGGTTTCCCCTGGTTTCCTCCCACGCTTCAAAATACAGATAGGAAATTTAGATTGTGAGCCCCCATTGGGGACAATGATGATAATGTGTGTAAAGTGCTGAGGAATATTCTACTAATACTACTGCTCACTTGAGCAGTGCCCACTCTACCAGAAGCCAGGAGGTAAAAGATACTGCAGAGTTGTGAATTGCTCAAGAAACAACTTGAAAAAAACACTTATCACAATAAAAGCTATTGAATTTGTATGATTAGGTGTTCAGTTACACTTTTCTGCATCATGACATCTTTGTCAGTTTAAGAAAGGCTACATTTTTGGAATAGGAAATTGGACTGGTGGGCAAGGTGTCAATAATTTTTTGTATGATATGCAGATTTAAAAAAGTAAAATAAATAAATACATAAAAAATAAATAACATTTTCAGTGTGTTGTCCAATATGGAAGTCATAAAACACAAATGGTATGGGATGTACAGTACATGTTGCAAAAGTGGACCAGCTGTCTCCATTTTGTTTGGACACTTGAAAGATGTTATGCCTTTGATTTAAACATAATTTTTTAAATTGTACTTTTCAATAGGGCAGTCCATTATCATTTAGGACTAAAAGTTACTTGGTAAGAAAAAAATGGCACCATTGTTCCACGCACAATGTTCCTTCATGCATGGACTCGGTTTGACCTAACATCCCAGCCTTAGCCACACTTTCTCAAAGCATACTTTGACATTCTCCTCTTGAACTTATTTGATCATTATTCACTTTAGGCACCAGCCTGTTGTTACATTGCACTCATACGCTACAGGTAATCAATTTGAAAATGTTGCTATTTTGATCTGGGCTGCCCACTTGCAACTGTCGAATGGCTGCTGGTTACACCTTCAAAAAGGCCATTGTTTAACCACAGATTAGCTGGGATTCAGCTCCATTTACAGTGGGACGGTGATTTTTAAAATCAGCACATATGAAGACCTCCGGGTCATAGATGCAGGGAAAAATACTGGCGCATGCGCAGTAGCGATTATATGCTTTGCCCACAGTTGGGCAAAGCATATTACACAAGCACGAATGGCCTTATCAATGCGCAGGCGCGAATAAACCAGCATCTGTGATATTCACAGAAGAAATTACGTCCAGCAAGCCAAGGGGGGAGGAGAGTAAGCCACGCCCATTGGACCGGACCATAAATCGGAAGAGTTATAAAAAAGGTATTTATGCATCAAAGGTGCGGGGACAGGGGGGATCAAAAGTATGACTAGAATACTTAGGTAACACACAATTCAATGATATCTTTACATGATAGCTCAAAAAATGGGTGACAGATTCCCTTTAAAGGAATCATGCCAGGAGATTAACGCTCCTAATACCTAATACTATATACCGTAGTTTGGGGAGCATGAAACAGACACTAGTTGTGGAATTGCAGCAATGTATTTTTTATTCTAAAATAATAAGGCTTTCAAAGAATATACACTTTGAAAGTCGAGCTGGGGACTGTGCCTCTCTGATGAATAGTCTTAAGGCCCCGTCACTCTAAGCGATATCGCTAGCAATATCGCTGTAACATCACCGGTTTTGTGACGCAGCAGCGATATTACTAGCGATATTGCTATGTGTGATACTTACCTCTGACCGGCTCCCCCGCTGATTATCGCTGATCGCGCGAGAACGGCCTGGGCCATTTCTTGTCGTCAGCTTCCTGCTGGGCTTCCTGTGGCGCCGATGAGCGACGCGTGGATGCGGGTGGGAGGACGTCAGGATCGCCTCGTCTGACAGGTAAGTAGTGACCCCCGACCGCTGCTATGTCGCTGGTGAGATCTGCCTGTGTGGCAGCTCACTAGCGACCACTTAGCGATGCACCAGCGATCCATATCGTTGTCGGGATTGCTGGTGCATCACTAAGTGTGACAGTACCTTAAGTCATGGCTAGTCCAAGGTAGGTCCTTGGCAGCTTTCCCACTGCTCACTCTCTTAGACTGACTTGACTCTTACTATATGTGTGTATAGAGAGAAACTTGTCAGTCAAGGGGTGAACAGGGACGAGATAATGCACTGGGGACCTGCCTAAGACAATTCATCCAAGAGACAAAATCACTTTTTAAGTAAACTGACAAGCAGAAAGGTATCAATGATTTGAACTTTTGACTTTCAGGTTCCATATCTCATCACTAACTACTGCTTCAAACATGAGACTACCAAGACTACCATCACTTTATAGACAATCATCTTGGCTATCTCATACATAACTTGACTTACAACTATTTAGCATATTATTAGTTATGCAGATTCTTGTCACCTCACTGGTTTGCTCCTGGTGGTGGAAGAATCTTTTACTTCCTGTATACTACAAAATACAACCTGTTTTAACATTCCCTAATAGCTTAGTGTGTTATTAAGTTGATAAAAAGCACTCATTTGAATCAAGGGACAGCCATGAAAAAGATTTCCCAAGAAAATAGGAACCGTATAATCCAGCTCATCAGCAGTGGTCTCTCAGCCAAAAAAATTGCCAAACTGCATCACGTGAATGCAAGACAGTTGTAAGAATACGAAATGAAGTCTGTCCATCCCTTCAAAAATGAAATGGTGGAGGTCCAGGCAAAATATCGGAGTCATCAAGTCGGCTTATCACAAGGTCTATAGGTTCTGGTGCAACAAACACAGCAGTGGAGGTGGCTCATATGTTTCATAATAATGAGATCACAGATGTCCATGCAAGCATCGTGCGGTGCTTGTTGCACAAGTCTGAAATGGAGGCCCAAAAAAGGTGAAGAAGCCTCAACTTCAATATTGTAATAAGAAGCGTTGGCTTGAAATTGCAAAAAAAAATATGAAACGTGTATAGTAGAAAATTGCAGACATGAGATTTGGAGCAATGAGACAAAAGTCAATAGATTAGACCATGTTGGCTGCAAATGGGTCTGAAAGAAACAAGTGAAAAAGAGGCTAACAAATTGAGAAGTTGAAGGAAATGTGAAGTTCGATGGAGAAAGCCTGATGATATGGGCTGGGCTTGTTTCACAGCCAAAAATGTTGGATACTTGACCAAGATCGATGGTGGTCTCAATGCTGAGATATATGTGAGTGTCCTTCAAGACGAGTTACTTTGTATACTTGAGTACTATGGGTATGAAAAAGACGACATAATGTTCCAGCAGGACAATGACGTCAAGATTGGCAAAGAAACGTTTCAATGACAATAAAGAAGAGGTGCTGGAATGGCCTCCACAGTCCCCAGACTTCAACCCAATCAAAGATTTTGTAGGTAGAGTGGAAGAAAAAGCCATATACATACCCAATTGAGTCGACCAGTATGCACCAACTTAGAAATGCTTGAATCATATGGAGAGCATGCCCAGAAGGATTCAGGCAGTGTTGAAAGCCAAAGTTGGATTTACAAAATACTAATAAAAATTTACATTTTTAGGATCAAACCACCAGTAACAATGCAGCGACATGACAAGAATCTGCATAACTAATCATATGCTAAATAGTTGCAAGTCATATTTATATATGAGATCGCAAAAATAATTGTCTCTAAAATCATGGCAGTCTCACGTTCGAAGCTGGAGTAGATGGTGAGATATGGAGCCTGAAAGTCAAAAGTTCAAAACATTTTAACCCTTTTGCTTGTCAGTGTATGTTTTCCCTTATATACCGCATTATTTTAAAGTAAACCATGAACGGGTGCACTTATGCAGCTAGCATCTGATACATGCTGTTCGAGGCTTGTGTAGCATAGATCAATTGACAGATTCCCTTAAAATGTATTCATGAGAAGGCACTTAGCAAGCTAAAAAGCAATGCAATTATGTGTCACATCAATGGAAAATAAAGTATATTATAGTATGCGTTAAAACATAAATATATTTTTGTAAAATATTACATACTACTTAGCCTTCTTCCAAAGAATCAATACCAGGCAATTTTCCTTAGTTATTGGTATTTACTCTTAGCGACTCCTTACTTTTCTATTTTGGCAGGTAGTAATATCTTCTTCACAAAGGATTAGGTGTCAGATTACATCAGACTACAGCCTGGAATTTTAGCAAATATAGGGTATGTAATAATCCCTGCTGATATATATTTACATTAGGAGCATGCCAACTAAAACCATTGCAATAACCTCAAAACTGAAGGCATATTTTAATTAAAAAAAAGTATTATTGGATGTCAGAATAAGCAATAGAAGTCTATGTGGCAGATTTCTACAATTAAGGCAGCATTTTTATAATTAAAATTGATAGGATGCTGTTTGTTCTTAAAGTCAGATGTGTTAAAGCCCATTGACGGATGGCATGACCCAAGAAATCTGCTAAATCTGCTAAATCTGACCTGATAACATGTACGCTAGTATTTGTTAAACTGCTCTTCATACTTTCCCTGTAAAATATAATAATAATAATAATAATAATAAATTTTTATTTTTATAGCGCCGACATATTCCGCAGCACTTTACATTTCAGAGGGGATTTGTACAGACAATAGACATTACAGCATAACAATAATCACATACAGTAGATTATAACAAATAACAAGAGGAGTGAGGGCCCTGCTCGCAAGCTTACAGTCTATGAGGAAAGAGGTAGACACGAAAGGTGGGTGGTAACAGTTGCTCTGATTGTATGGACCAGCCATAATGTTAAGTGTGTAACAGTACAGACACAGAGGGCTAATGGATGCATAAAGCATGTGGGAACATGATGCTGGGAACCTGGTTATGGTAAAACTTTTGGCTCTGCCACACAGGGATAGGTTAGGTTAATGTGTTGAGGCGATAGGCCAGTCTGAATAAATGCGTTTTCAGGACACGCTTAAAATTGTGGGGATTGGGGACTAATCGTATTGACCTGGGAAGTGCATTCCAAAGAATTGGTGCGGCACGTGTAAAGTCTTGGAGACGGGAGTGGGAGGTTCTGACTATTGAGGATACTAACCTCAGGTCATCAGCAGAACGGAGGGCGCGGGTAGGGTGGTATACTGAAACAATGGAGGAGATGTAGGGTGGTGCTGAGCCATGGAGGGCTTTGTGGGTGAAGGTAATAAGTTTATACTGAATTCTGGAGTGGATGGGTAGCCAGTGTAATGACTGGCACAAGGTAGAGGCATCGGTGTAACGATTGGTGAGGAATATGATCCTGGCTGCAGCATTCAAGACAGATTGGAGAGGGGAGAGTTTGGTAAGAGGGAGACCGATTAGAAGAGAGTTACAATAGTCGAGACGAGAATGAATAAGAGAAATAGTAAGAGTTTTTGCAGAGTCAAAAGTAAGAAAAGGTCGAATTCTAGAAATGTTTTTGAGGTGCAGATGACAAGAGCGAGCCAGTGATCGAATGTGGGGGGCAAAGGAAAGCTCGGAATCAAGTATGACCCCAAGACAGCGGGCATGTTGCTGGGGAGTAATAGTGGAACCACACACAGAAATAGCAATGTCGGGTATAGGTACATTAGTAGCGGGAGGAAACACCAGGAGTTCAGTCTTTGACAGGTTCAGTTTCAGATATAGTGAGGACATGATATTAGACACAGCGTTTAGACAATCGCCAGTGTTTTCTAGAAAGGCTGGCGTGATGTCAGGAGAAGAAGCGTATAATTGGGTGTCATCAGCATAGAGATGGTACTGGAAACCAAATCTACTGATTGTTTGACCAATAGGGGCAGTGTACAAGGAGAAGAGGAGGGGGCCTAGAACCGATCCTTGAGGAACCCCAACAGTAAGGGGAAGGTGAGAGGAGGAGGAACCGGCAAAAGAAACAGTAAAGGAGCGGTCGGAGAGATAGGAGGAGAACCAGGAGAGAACGGTGTCCTTGAGGCCAATGGAATGGAGCATAGTGAGGAGGAGCTGATGATCCACAGTGTCGAATGCTGCAGAGAGATCCAAGAGAATTAGCATGGAGTAATGACCATTTGATTTAGCTGTTAGCAGATCATTAGAGACTTTAGTGAGGGCAGTTTCAGTGGAGTGTAAAGAGCGGAAACCGGATTGGAGAGGGTCGAGAACAGAGTTTTCTGAGAGATAGCGGATAAGACGGGAGTGGACCAGGCGTTGCAGGAGTTTAGAGATGAAGGGAAGATTAGAGACAGGTCTATAGTTAGCGGCACAGTTTTGGTCGAGGGATGGTTTTTTAAGTAGTGGATGTATGATGGCATGCTTAAATGAGGAGGGAAAAATACCAGAAGAGAGAGAGAGGTTAAATATTTTAGTTAGGTGAGGGGTGACAGCAGGGGAAAGGGACTGGAGGAGATGTGACGGAAATGGGTCACTGGTGCAAGTAGTTGGGCGAGAAGATGCAAGGAGCCTGCTTACTTCTTCTTCTGTGACTGGTTCAAAATCAGAGAGTGAGTTAGATGCAGTGGGGGAGGGAGGACAGTGCATGGTATGAGGGGATTTGGAGATAATTTCCTGTCGGATCTGGTCAATTTTTTCTTTGAAGTAATTGGCCAGATCGTCAGCTCGGAGCTCCGTGGTTGGGGCCTGTACTCTTGGATTGAGTAGAGAATGAAAAGTGTCAAAGAGACGTTTCGGGTTATTGGACAGTGAGGTGATGAGGGTGTTGAAATAGGTTTGTTTGGAGAGGTGAAGGGCAGTGTTGTATGTTCTAAGCATAAACTTAAAATGGATGAAATCTTCGTGTAGATTGGATTTTCTCCACAGACGTTCGGCGCACCTGGAGCACCGCTGCAGGAAACGTGTTTGCACCGTGTGCCAGGGTTGTCGCCGTCTATGTTGTGGTGTTCTATTTATAGGGGGTGCAAATTCATCCAGGGCACTTTGAAGTGTTTCATTGTAATGCTTCAATGCAGAATCAGGACATGAGAGGGAGGAGATAGGGGCCAATGAAGACTGCAAGTTCTTCAGAAGTTTCTGGGTGTTAATGGCCTGTATGTTTCTATAAGTCTGGACAGTGGGGGTGACCTGAGCAGCCTGGCAGTTCTTTATGGAGAATGAAAGAAGATTGTGGTCAGAGAGCGGGAGAGGGGAGTTTGCAAAATCATCCACTGCACAAAGCCGAGAGAAGACCAAGTCGAGGGAGTTTCCGTCTTCATGCGTTGGAGAATTAGTAAGCTGCGAAAGGCCAAATGAGGAGGTTAGAGATAAAAGGTGAGTAGCAGATGGGGAGAGGGGAAGAGCAATGGGGATGTTGAAATCTCCCATGATGAGGGTAGGGATGTTACAGGAGAGAAAATGTGGAAGCCAAGTGGCAAAATGATCCAGGAACTGATGGGAGGGGCCGGGAGGACGATACACCACCGCCACTCGCATGGAGAAGGGGGTGTAGAGTCTGACGGCATGGACCTCAAAAGAAGGGAAGACAAGTGAGGGTACTTGAGGGATAACCTGAAAGGTACATTTTGGTGATAGGAGCAGACCAACGCCTCCACCAGCTCTATTGTCTGATCTTGGGGTATGAGAGAAGTGTAGCCCCCCGTATGAAAGAGCAGCAGCAGCGGTAGTATCTGACTGCTGGATCCAGGTTTCAGTAAGAGCCAGGAGGTTAAGAGAATTAGAAAGGAAGAAGTCATGAATGAAGGAGAGTTTGTTACACACTGAGCGAGAATTCCAAAGTGCACAATTAAGAGAGATAGATGGCAGGCAGGGAATATTAATAAGATTAGAGGGGTTTCTGAGTGTAGCAGTGGGGGGTTTGGCTTTCTATAACATGGGGGACCAGGGTTGGGAGCAATGTCTCCTGCGACTAGGAGAAGGAGGATAGAAAGAGTGAGCAGATGGTTAAGTGATTTGTGAGAGCGTCTCTGGTGTTGAATGGTGGGACTGCCTGGATCTGTGCAATTTAACAATGTGAAAAGAGCGTGAGTGCTATACATAGGAGAGGAAAGAAGCGAGGGGCCAATATGGATGGAGTGTGGAGAGTTAATGAATCTGAATATGAATCCATATGAAATACTTCAGGTTACAATGAAAAGCAAGAGCAAAGATTATGAAAATATATTAGAAAACCTAAAATAATAACAGAAAGGAAAAAGTTGAACAATTTTACAGTTAAGTGTGGTTTGCTAATGCAGCAGTTATTAGGTATTGTAATCCCAGCATTTAAAGTCAAGGCATTCACTGTGGAATTATGCAAATCTAATTACTTCTGAACAGAGAGCCACACATGCCGTGGAATGAAAACAGTAATCATTTTATATTGCTGTTGCTTGATAAGTTACATTCACACTTTTCAAAATATCATGTTCTAAAATCATTACAGTTGGGAAGTGATGGAATTTCTTTTTAACATATTACATAAATGTCTCTACAATGCAAATTTGTTAAGGGGTTTAGATCTGCTTTATTATCATATTCAGACAAAATTGTGAGAATTAAAAATGTGAGCTCTGGCATCATGTGTTAGGACTGGTGGAAAGTACCAAATAATAAAAAGATGGTAATAAGGTGTGTTCGCAGCCTGGGGTCCACCGTGCAGAGATGGTAAACTGCTGCCCGGTAATGGCGGATGCTATATGGCGGTATAAAGGAAGAATACATGCTTGTTAATGTCACCCGGTGTGTACAGGGCGAACTCTGTTACCTCACAGAGCTGCACTACCACAGAACATAAATGCCGGAGACTGTTTAAGCTCACAGAGCTCGGCAAAGGGAGCGCTCAGTAAGCGGTCACAGAACTCAGCCCCAAGGACATGGGGTCAGAGTCCCTCTAGACCTACTAAGCATGCGGTGTTGCACCTGTGGACGCCTCTAATAGACGTTGGCTAATGTGGAGTGGCGAACACGAGCACCGTGTTGTAAAGACAAAGCCACCAATTGGCGCTGATGCCAGCCTCTGACTCTGCCTCCAACCTGCACCTCAGCCTGGGCGCTTAACAGGCTAGACTACACAACACATACCTACCAAGGGTAGGGGTTTCATAATGAGTCATTCACCTGAGACATATACAGTTGTGGCCAAAAGTATTGACACCCCTGCAATTTTGTCAGATAATACTCAGTTTCTTCCTGAAAATGATTGCAAACACAAATTCTTTGGCATTATTATCTTCATTTAATTTGTCTTAAATGAAAAAACACAAAAAGAATTGTCCTAAAGCCAAATTGGATATAATTCCACACCAAACATAAAAAAGAGGGTGGACAAAAGTATTGGCACTGTTCGAAAAATCATGTGATGCTTCTCTAATTTGTGTAATTAACAGCACCTGTAACTTACCTGTGGCACCTAACAGGTGTTGGCAATAACTAAATCACACTTGCAGCCAGTTGACATGGATTAAAGTTGACTCAACCTCTGTCCTGTGTCCTTGTGTGTACCACATTGAGTATGGAGAAAAGAAAGAAGACCAAAGAACTGTCTGAGGACTTGAGAAACCAAATTGTGAGGAAGCATGAGCAATCTCAAGGCTACAAGTCCATCTCCAAAGACCTGAATGTTCCTGTGTCTACCGTGCGCAGTGTCATCAAGAAGTTTAAAGCCCATGGCACTTTGGCTAACCTCCCTAGATGTGGACGGAAAAGAAAAATTGACAAGAGATTTCAACGCAAAATTGTGCGGATGTTGGATAAAGAACCTCGACTAACATCCAAACAAGTTCAAGCTGCCTTGCAGTCCGAGGGTACAACAGTGTCAACCCGTACTATCTGTCGGCATCTGAATGAAAAGGGACTGTATGGTAGGAGACCCAGGAAGACCCCACTTCTTACCCCGAGACATAAAAAAGCCAGGCTGGAGTTTGCCAAAACTTACCTGAAAAAGCCTAAAACGTTTTGAAAGAATGTTCTCTGGTCAGATGAGACAAAAGTAGAGCTTTTTGGGCAAAGGCATCAACATAGAGTTTACAGGAGAAAAAAAGAGGCATTCAAAGACAAAAACACGGTCCCTATAGTCAAACATGGCGGAGGTTACCTGATGTTTTGAGGTTGCTTTGCTGCCTCTGGCACTGGACTGCTTGACCGTGTGCATGGCATTATGAAGTCTGAAGACTACCAACAAATTTTGCAGCATAATGTAGGGCCCAGTGTGAGAAAGCTGGGTCTCCCTCTGAGGTCATGGGTCTTCCAGCAGGACAATGACCCAAAACACACTTCAAAAAGCACTAGAAAATGGTTTGAGAGAAAGCACTGGAGACTTCTAAGGTGGCCAGCCATAAGTCCAGACCTGAATCCCATAGAACACCTGTGGAGAGATCTAAAAATGGCAGTTTGGAGAAGGCACCCTTCTAATATCAGGGACCTGGAGCAGTTTGCCAAAGAAGAATGGTCTAAAATTCCAGCAGAGCATTGTAATAAACTCATTGATGGTTACTGGAAGCGGTTGGTCGCAGTTATTTTGGCTAAAGGTTGTGCAACCAAGTATTAGGCTGAGGGTGCCAATACTTTTGTCTGGCCCATTTTTGGAGTTTTGTGTGAAATGATCAATGTTTTGCTTTTTGCTTCATTCTCTTTTGTGTTTTTTCATTTAAGACAAATTAAATGAAGATAATAATACCAAAGAATTTGTGTTTGCAATCATTTTCAGGAAGAAACTGAGTATTATCTGACAAAATTGCAGGGGTGTGAATACTTTTGGCTACAACTGTATACGTGCATACAACACTCACTCCACATAGTCTGATAATGCAGTCTATACTAGCGCACGGCCGTGCGGCTGTTCGATCCTTTTACAGGCGCAGCCTTTTGGGACGTTCCTGATGGCCCAATCAGAGCAGCTTGAGGACCTGAGCATGTAACCTCCAACCACCAATGAGTAGTGTTGAGTAGTGTTGAGCATTCCGATACTGCAAATATCGGGTATCGGCCGATATTCGCTGTATCGGAATTCCGATACCGAGTACCCGATATTTTTTCAATATCGGATATCGGAATTGGAAGTTCCCATAATGCAATGAGCCACTTTTGTGGCTCTGATTGGCTGCCGAAATGACGTCATCATGATGCGCGGTCTGCGCGAATCATAATGCGCCATCAGTTCGGGCCTTCCGGGGGGTCTGTGCCGACTGCCCGGGGGTCTGTACCGGCCTGCCGGGGGTCTGTTCCGACTGCCCGGGGGTCTGTGCCAACTGCCCGGGGGTCTGTACCGGCCTGCTGGGGGGCTGTGCCGACTGTCCGGGGGTCTGTGCCTACTGCTCCGGGTCTGTGCGGACTGCTGGGGGGCTGTGCTGGCCTGCCGGTGGTCTGTGCCGACTGTCCGGGGGA
This sequence comes from Dendrobates tinctorius, assembly GCF_039654945.1. Lineage (NCBI taxonomy): Eukaryota > Metazoa > Chordata > Amphibia > Anura > Dendrobatidae > Dendrobates > Dendrobates tinctorius. The sequence goes on along the minus strand of NW_027361703.1, from coordinate 30,106,015 downwards.
CTGTGCGGGCTGCGCGGGTCTGTGCAGGCATCGTCTGATGGGACGACAAGTCCCATCGGGCGATGCCTGCTACCATGACGGTGATTGACACATTAGCCAATGATGGGACAGTAGTACTCCCATCATCCGGCTAATGTGTTGAATGTAAAAAAAAAAAAAAAAAAAAAACATACTACATACATACTACATGCTACATACATACTACATACATGCTACATACATACTACATACATGCTACATGCTACATACATACTACATACATGCTACTTACATACTACATATATACCACATGCATGCAACATGCATACTACATGCATGCAACATACATACATACTACATATATACTACATGCAACATACATACATACAACATATATACTACATGCATGTAACATGCATACTATATATACCACTTATATACTACATGCATGCAACATATATATACTACATATATACTACATGCAACATGCATACTACATATATACTCATATATACTACATGCATGCAACATGCATACTACATATATACTACATGCATGCAACATACATACTACATATCTTATACATGCATGCAACATGCATACCACATATGTACTACATGCATGCAACATACATACATACTACATATATACTACATGCAACATACATACAACACATACAACATATATACTACATGCATGCAACATACATACTACATATATACCACATGCATGCAACATACATATATACAACATATATACTACATGCAACATACATACTACATATATACTACATGCATGCAACATACATATATACTACATATATACTACATGCAACATACATACTACATATATACTGCATGCATGCAACATACATACTACATACATACTACATATATAATACATATATACCACATGCATGCAACATACATACATACAACATATATACTACATGCATGCAACATGCATATATACTACATGCAACATGCATACTACATATATACCATATATATACTACATGCATGCAACATGCATATATACTACATGCAACATGCATACTACATATATACCATATATATACTACATGCATGCAACATGCATATATACTACATGCAACATGCATACTACATATATACAACATATATACTACATGCATGCAACATACATATATACTACATATATACTACATGCAACATACATACTACATACATACTACATATATACCACATGCATACTACATATATACTACATATATACCACATGCATGCAACATGCATACTACATATATACCACATATATACTACATGCATGCAACATATATATATACTACATGCAGCATGCATACTTCATATATACTACATGCATGCAACATACATACTACATATATACCACATGCATGCAACATGCATACTAAATATATGCAACATATATACTACATGCATGCAACATACATATATACTACATGCAACATACATACTACAAATATACCACATGCATTCAACATGCATACTACATATATACACTACATATATACTACATGCATGCAATATACATATATACTACATGCATGCAACATACATACTACATATATACCACATGCATGCAACATGCATACTACATATATACTACATGCATGCAACATACATATATACTACATGCAATACATTCATACAATAAATACATATAGACATACAGTACATATAACATGGAGTACATACTCACCATCACTTGTCACTTTGATCCCCGAAGCCATTGTCATCTGTGGAATAAATATTAAAATAACAAACCACCAATATACTTACCCCTGATCCGCAGAAGTCCACGAGTGTCCCACGACGATCTTGGGTGGAGAACAGCAGCATCAGCTGATGCTACCATTCTCTACGGGCTCCAGGAATCCAATGATGGGAGGTAGGTATCCTTCTGCACTGTATTCCTCCGCCACTGTAAAAAAAAAGTCCCTAGTCTCACTTTATGGCAAAAGCTGCGTGGGAAATTTCTCACACAGCAATGCCATAAAATGAGACTAGGGACTTTTTTTTTTTACAGTAGCGGAGGAATACAGTGAGGAAGGATACCTACCTCCCGTCATTGGTTTCCTGGAGCCCGTAGAAAACGGTAGCATCAGCTGATGCTGCAGTTCTCCATGTAAGATTGTCGTGGGACACTCGTGGACTTCTGCGGATCAGGGGTAAGTATATTGGTGGTTACTTATATTAATATTTATTCCACAGACGACAATGGCTTCGGGGATCAAAGTGACAAGTGATGGTGAGTATGTACTCTGTGTTATATGTATTGTATGTCTATATGTATGTATTGCATGAATGTATTGTATGTAGTATATATGTATGTTGCATGCATGTAGTATATATGTAGTATGCATGTTGCATGCATGTGGTATATATGTAGTATGTATGTTGCATGAATGTAGTATATATGTATGTTGCATGCATGTAGTATATATGTAGTATGCATGTTGCATGCATGTGGTATATATGTAGTATGTATGTTGCATGCATGTAGTATATATGTAGTATGCATGTTGCATGTAGTATTTATGTAGTATATATGTATGTTGCATGCATGTAGTATATATGTGGTATATATGTAGTATCCATGTTGCATGCATGTAGCATATGTGTTGTATGTATGTATGTTGCATGCATGTGGTATATATGTAGGATGCATGCAGTATGTATGTAGTATGTATGTTGCATGCATGTAGTATATATGTAGTATGTATGTTGCATGTAGTATATATGTAGTATATATGTATGTTGCATGCTTGTAGTATATATGTGGTATATATGTAGTATGCATGTAGTATATATGTATGTTGCATGCATGTGGTATATATGTAGTATGCATGTAGTATATATGTTGTATATATGTAGTATGCATGTTGCATGCATGTAGTATATATGTTGTATGTATGTTGCATGCATGTGGTAAATATGTAGTATGTATGTTGCATGCATGTGGTATACATGTTGCATGCATGTAGTATATATGTGGTATATATGTAGTATGCATGTTGCATGCATGTAGTATATATGTTGTAGGTATGTTGCATGCATGTAGTATATATGTGGTATATATGTAGTATGCATGTTGCATGCATGTAGTATATATGTTGTATGTATGTTGCATGCATGTGGTATATATGTAGTATGCATGTAGTATATATGTAGTATGTATGTTGCATGCATGTAGTATATATGTAGTATATATGTTGCATGTAGTATATATGTATTGTATATGTATGTTGCATGCATGTAGTATATATGTGGTATATATGTAGTATGCATGTAGTATATATGTGGTATATATGTAGTATGTATGTTGCATGCATGTAGTATATATGTAGTATATATGCAGTATGCATGTTGCATGTAGTATATATGTAGTATGTATGTAGCATGTATGTAGTATACATGTAGTATGCATGTTGCATGCATGTAGTATATATGTAGTATGTATGTAGCATGTATGTAATATGTATGTAGTATATATGTAGTATATATGTAGTATGCATGTAGCATGTATGTAGTATTTATGTAGTATATATATAGTATGCATGTTGCATGCATGTAGTATATATGTAGTATGTATGTAGCATGTATGTAGTATGCATGTTGCATGCATGTAGTGTATATGTAGTATGTAGCATGTATGTAGTATATATGTAGTATGCATGTTGCATGCATGTAGTATATATGTGGTATATATGTAGTATGCATGTAGTATATATGTAGTATGTATGTTGCATGCATGTAGTATATATGTAGTATATATGTGGTATGTATGTTCCATGTAGTATATATGTAGTATGTATGTGGCATGTATGTAGTATATATGTAGTATGTATGGTGCATGCATGTAGTATATATGTAGTATATATGTAGTATGCATGTTGCATGCATGTGGTATATATGTAGTATGTATGTTGCATGCATGTAGTATATATGTAGTATGCATGTTGCATGTAGTATTTATGTAGTATATATGTATGCTGCATGCATGTAGTATATATGTGGTATATATATAGTATGCATGTTGCATGCATGTAGTATATATGTTGTATGTATGTATGTTGCATGCATGTGGTATATATGTAGTATGCATGTAGTATGTATGTAGTATGTATGTTGCATGCATGTAGTATATATGTAGTATGTATGTTGCATGTAGTATATATGTAGTATATATGTATGTTGCATGCATGTAGTATATATGTGGTATATATGTAGTATACATGTAGTATATATGTATGTTGCATGCATGTGATATATATGTAGTACGCATGTAGTATATATGTTGTATATATGTAGTATGCATGTTGCATGCATGTAGTATATATGTTGTATGTATGTTGCATGCATGTGGTATATATGTAGTATGTATGTTGCATGCATGTGGTATACATGTTGCATGCATGTAGTAAATATGTGGTATATATGTAGTATTCATGTTGCATGCATGTAGTATATATGTGGTATATATGTAGTATGCATGTTGCATGCATGTAGTATATATGTTGTATGTATGTATGTTGCATGCATGTGGTATATATGTAGTATGCATGTAGTATATATGTAGTATGTATGTAGTATGTATGTTGCATGCATGTAGTATATATGTAGTATATATGTTGCATGTAGTATATATGTATTGTATATGTATGTTGCATGCATGTAGTATATATGTGGTATATATGTAGTATGCATGTAGTATATATGTGGTATATATGTAGTATGTATGTTGCATGCATGTAGTATATATGTAGATTATATGTAGTATGCATGTTGCATGTAGTATATATGTAGTATGTATGTAGCATGTATGTAGTATACATGTAGTATGCATGTTGCATGCATGTAGTATATATGTAGTATGTATGTAGCATGTACGTAATATGTATGTAGTATATATGTAGTATATATGTAGTATGCATGTAGCATGTATGTAGTATTTATGTAGTATATATGTAGTATGCATGTTGCATGCATGTAGTATATATGTAGTATATATGTAGCATGTATGTAGTATGCATGTTGCATGCATGTAGTATATATGTAGTATGTAGCATGTATGTAGTATATATGTAGTATGCATGTTGCATGCATGTAGTATATATGTGGTATATATGTAGTATGCATGTAGTATATATGTAGTATGTATGTTGCATGCATGTAGTATATATGTAGTATATATGTGGTATGCATGTTGCATGTAGTATATATGTAGTATGTATGTGGCATGTATGTAATATATTGTATGTAGTATGTATGCTGCATGCATGTAGTATATATGTAGTATATATGTAGTATATATGTAGTATGCATGTTGCATGCATGTAGTATATATGTAGTATGTATGTAGCATGTATGAAGTATGCATGTTGCATGCATGTAGTATATATGTAGTATGTATGTAGCATGTATGCAGTATGTATGTAGTATTTTTTTTTTTGTACATTCAACACATTAGCCGGATGATGGGACTACTACTGTCCCATCATTGGTTAATGTGTCAATCACTGTCATGGTAGCAGGCATCGCCCGATGGGACTTGTAGTCCCATCGGACGATCCTGCACAGACCCCAGCAGCCTGCACAGACCCCCGGACAGTCGGTATAGACCACCGGCAGGCCGGCACAGCCCCCCAGCAGGCCGGTACAGACCCCCGGGCAGTCGGCACAGACCCCCGGACAGTCGGCACAGACCCCCGGAAGCCTGCACAAACCCCCGCAGCCTGCACAGACCCCGGGACAGTCGGTACAGACCACCGGCAGGCCGGCACATCCCCCCAGCAGGCCAGTACAGACCCCCGGCAGTCTGCACAGACCCCCGGGCAGTCAGCACAGACCCCCAGAAGGTCCGTACACCCCCGAGAGGCTGTACAAGGACAGAAAAGGGTTTTTCTTATTCCGATACCGGAAGTCCCATAGACTTGAATGGGACTTCCGGTATCGGAATCGGCGATACCCGATACTTTTTTCGTATCGGGCCGATACCATCCGATCTGATATTTTAGGGTATCAGATGGTATCGCTCAACACTAGTGTTGAGCGATACCTTCCGATATGATGAAATATCGGATCGGATTGGATCGGACCGATACCCAAAAAGTATCGGATATCGCCGATTCTGATACCGGAAACCAATGCAAGTCAATGGGAGAGAAATATCGGAATTAAAATATACCCTTTCTTTCCTTGTAGGTTAATTCTACATGAAGAAAAACAACTAATAATAATGTAGAATGTATTGGGGGAGGGGGAGGAGACATTAAAGGCATAGAGGTTTAGCCCAATCAAATGGAATAGCAGGAATAGTTTTTTTTTTTAAAGACGTTCTGAGTTACAAAGATATTGACTATGTTAACCTTTTTATATTTTGTCAGTTATGTATGTTTCACTACTTCCATGCTCTTCACCTTCTTTTTTACTTCTCCCACACTTTCTCCTTCATGATCCTCAGCAGCAGCAGCAACTTTTTCATCAACTTCTTCTTCACCTTATTCATCTTCTTCTTCTTCACCTTCTTCCTATTATTCTTTTTTTTACATTCTTCATATTCTTCTTATTCAACTATTATTCTTCTTCATATTCTACTTCTTCATCTTCTTCCTATTCTTCTTCTTCATCATATTCTTATTTGTGACAGGCATTCCTGTAGTTGTTATCTATAAAAGTTTGAAGATTACACCTTCTGTTCTGCCTGTCACATAAGATTTACAATAGGATTTGTCCGCGCTCAGTTTAGCCTGCAGCAGCAGTCTTTTTCCAGGGGCACCACAAGGAGGAACGGACTCACCCCCATACACTGCTTAGTCTTCTTCTGCTTATAATTTAGATAATATCTTTTGCTGTGATTTTTAGTCTTATGCTTAATGTTCTTCTGCTTTTTGTTCTTCTGCTTTTTGTTCTTCTGCTTCATGGTCTTCTGTTTCTTGTTGTTCTGTATCTTGGTGGTAGTCTTAATGTTCTTTGTCCTCTTGGTCATCTTCTTCAGGGTTATCTTTTTGGTCTTCTTCGGGGTGGTCTTCTGGGTCGTCATCTTCAGGGTCATCGTTTTCGTGGTCGTCGTCTTCTCCGGGGTGGTCTTTAGGGTCGTCGTCTTCAGGGTTGTTGTCAGGGAGATCCAGAGTGATAACCAAAAACCATTTCCAAAAGCTTAAACTTATAAATGTAGCAGAAGGTACAAGAAGGCTGAGGAACTGCCGAGAACCAGCTGACGGTACTGGAACCTGGATGGGTAGCAGAAGGAACAAGAGCCAATGGCACTACCGAGGACCAGCTGATGGTACTGGAACCCGGTTACCAAGCAGGAGGTACCTGTGCTAGAAAGCACTACCAAGGACCAGCAGACGTTGCAGGAACTCGGATACCGAGAAGGAGGCACCTAAGCCAAAGGCACTGCCAAGAACCAGCTGATGGTGCTGGAACCCGGATGGGTAGCAGAAGCTGCTAGAGCCCATGGAACTAGCGAGGACCAGCTGACAGTGCTGAAACCCGGAGGGGCAGCAGAAGGAACAAGAGCCAATGGCACTACCAAGGACCAGCTGAGGGTGCTGGAACCCGGTTACTAAGCAGGAGGTACCTGTGCTAGAAAGCACTACCAAGGACTAGCAGACGTTGCTGGAACTCCGATACCGAGAAGGAGGCACCTAAGCCAAAGGCACTGCAGAGAACCAGCTGACGGTGCTGGAACCCGGATGGGTAGCGAAGCTACATGCTACATACATACTACATACATGCTAAATGCTACATACATACTACATACATACTACATGCTACATACATACTACATACATGCTACATACATACTACATGCATGCAACATGCATACCACATATATACTACATGCATGCAACATACATACTACATATATACTACATGCAACATACATACATACAACATATATACTACATGCATGTAACATGCATACTATATATACCACTTATATACTACATTCATGCAACATATATATACTACATATATACTACATGCAACATGCATACTACATATATACTACATGCATGCAACATGCATACTACATATATTATACATGCATGCAACATGCATACCACATATGTACTACATGCATGCAACATACATACATACTACATATATACTACATGCAACATACATACAACACATACAACATATATACTACATGCATGCAACATACGTACTACATATATACCACATGCATGCAACATACATACTACATATATACCACATGCATGCAACATACCTATATACAACATATATACTACATGCAACATACATACTACATATACTACATGCATGCAACATACATATATACTACATGCAACATACATACTACATATATACTACATGCATGCAACATACATACTACATACATACTACATATATACTACATGCATACTACACATATACCACATGCATGCAACATACATACATACACCATATATACTACATGCATTCAACATGCATATATACTACATGCAACATGCAAACTACATATATACTCATATATACTACATGCATGCAACATGCATACTACATATATACTACATGCATGTAGAGTTGAGCGATACCGTCCGATACTTCAAAGTATCGGATTGGAATGGATCGGCCGATCTTAAAAAAAAGTATCGGTATCGCCGATTCCGATACCGGAAGTCCCATTCAAGTCTATGGGACTTCCGGTATCGGAATAAGAAAAATCCTGTTTTTCCCTTGTACAGCCTCTCTGGGGTCTGTACGGGCCTTTCGGGGGGCTGTGCCGGCCTGCCAGGGGGTGTGTGCAGGCTCCGGTGGTCTGTGCCAGCCTGCCGGGGGGCTGTGCAGGCTCCGGTGGTCTGTGCCGGCCTGCCGGGGGGCTGTGCCGGCCTGCCAGGGGGGCTGTGCAGGCTCCGGTGGGCTGTGCCGGCCTGCCGGGGGGCTGTGCAGGCTCCGGGGGTCTGTGCAGGCATCGTCCGATGGGACTACAAGTCCCATAGGGCGATGCCTGCTACCATGACAGTGATTGACACATTAGCCAATGATGGGACAGTAGTAGTCCCATCATCCGGCTAATGTGTTGAATGTAAAAAAATTACATGCTACATACATACAACATGCATACTACATACATGCTACATTCATACTACATGCAACATACATACTACATACATACTACATGCAACATACATACTACATATATACTACATGCATGCAACATGCATACTACATACATGCTACATTCATACTACATGCTACATACATACTACATATATGCTACATACATACTACATATATACTACATGCATGCTACATACATACTACATACATACTACATATATGCTACATACATACTACATGCTACATACATACTACATATATACTACATGCATGCTACATACATACTACATGCTACATACATACTACATATATGCTACATACATGCTACATACATACTACATATATACTACATGCATGCTGCATACATACTACATGCTACATACATACTACATACATACTACATGCATGCTACATACATACTACATGCTACATACATACTACATATATACTACATGCATGCTACATACATACTACATGCTACATACATACTACATATATACTACATACATACTACATACATACTACATGCATGCTACATACATACTACATGCTACATATATACTACATGCATGCTACATACATGCTACATACATACTACATACATACTACATGCATGCTACATACATACTACATGCTACATATATACTACATGCATGCTACATACTACATGCATGCTACATACATACTACATGCTACATACATACTACATATATACTACATACATACTACATACATGCTACATACATACTACATATATACTACATTCATGCTACATACATACTACATGCTACATACATACTACATATATACTACATACATACTACATACATACTACATGCATGCTACATACATACTACATGCTACATACATGCTACATATATACTACATGCATGCTACATACATACTACATGCTACATACATACTACATATATACTACATGCATGCTACATACATACTGCATGCTACATGCATGCTACATACATGCTACATACATACTACATGCTACATACATACCACATACATACTACATACAATACATTCATACAATACATACATAGACATACAGTACATATAACATAGAGTAACATACTTACCAATACTTGTCACATTGTTCCCCGAAGCCATTGTCTTTTTCGGAATAAATATTAACATAACAAACCACAAAAATACTCACCCACGATCCGAAGCAGTCCACGAGTGTGTCCCATGACGATCTTGGGTAGAGAACTGCAGCATCAGCTGTTGCTGCCGTTCTCTACGGGCTGCAGGAATCCAATGACGGAAGGTAGGTATCCTTCCGCACTGTATTCCTCTGCCACTTAACAAAAAAAAAAAGTCCCTAGTCTCACTTTATGCCATTGCTGTGTGGGAAATTCCCACGCAGCAATGGCATAAAGTGAGACTAGGGACTTTTTTTTTTTTTAAGTGGCGGAGGAATACAGTGCGGAAGGATACCTACCTTCCGTCATTGGATTCCTGCAGCCCGTAGAGAACGGCAGCAACAGCTGATGCTGCAGTTCTCTACCCAAGATCGTCGTGGGACACACTCGTGGACTGCTTCGGATCGTGGGTGAGTATTTTTGTGGTTTGTTATGTTAATATTTATTCCGAAAAAGACAATGGCTTCGGGGAACAATGTGACAAGTATTGGCAAGTATGTTACTCTATGTTATATGTACTGTATGTCTATGTATGTATTGTATGAATGTATTGTATGTAGTATGTATGTAGTATATATGTGGTATGTATGTAGCATGTAGTATGTATGTAGTATGTATGTAGCATGCATGTAGCATGCAGTATGTATGTAGCATGCATGTAGTATATATGTAGTATGTATGTAGCATGTAGTATGTATGTAGCATGCATGTAGTATATATGTAGTATGTATGTAGCATGTAGTATGTATGTAGCATGCATGTAGTATGTATGTAGTATGTATGTAGTATATATGTAGTATGTATGTAGCATGTAGTATGTATGTAGCATGCATGTAGTATATATGTAGTATGTATGTAGCATGTAGTATGTATGTAGCATGCATGTAGTATGTATGTAGTATGTATGTAGTATATATGTAGTATGTATGTAGCATGTAGTATGTATGTAGCATGCATGTAGTATATATGTAGCATGTGGTATGTATGTAGCATGCATGTAGTATGTATGTAGTATATATGTAGTATGTATGTAGCATGTAGTATGTATGTAGCATGCATGTAGTATATATGTAGTATGTATGTAGCATGTAGTATGTATGTAGCATGCATGTAGTATGTATGTAGCATGCATGTAGTATGTATGTAGTATGTATGTAGCATGTAGTATGTATGTAGCATGCATGTAGTATATATGTAGTATGTATGTAGTATGTATGTAGTATGTATGTAGTATATATGTAGTATGTATGTAGCATGTAGTATGTATGTAGCATGCATGTAGTATATATGTAGTATGTATGTAGCATGTAGTATGTATGTAGCATGCATGTAGTATGTATGTAGTATATATGTAGTATGTATGTAGCATGTAGTATGTATGTAGCATGCATGTAGTATATATGTAGTATGTATGTAGCATGTAAGTAGCATGTAGTATGTATGTAGCATGCATGTAGTATGTATGTAGTATGTATGTAGTATATATGTGGTATGTATTTAGTATGTATGTAGTATGTATGTAGTATGTATGTAGCATGTAGTATGTATGTAGTATTTTTTTTTTTTTTAACATTTAACACATTAGCCGGATGATGGGACTACTACTGTCCCATCATTGGCTAATGTGTCAATCACTGTCATGGTAGCAGGCATCGCCAGATGGGACTTGTAGTCCCATCGGACGATGCTTGCACAGACCCCCGGACATCAGCACAGCCCCCCGGCAGGCCGGCACAGCCCCCCGGCAGGCCGGTACAGACCCCCACAGGGTGCACAGACCACCGGCAGGCCGGCACAGCCCCCCGGCAGGCCGGTACAGACCCCTACAGGGTGCACAGACCACCGGCAGGCCGGCACAGCCCCCCGGCAGGCCGGCACAGCCCCCCGGCAGGCCGGTACAGACCCCCACAGGGTGCACAGACCACCGGCAGGCCGGCACAGCCCCCCGGCAGGCCGGTACAGACCCCCACAGGGTGCACAGACCACCGGCAGGCCGGCACAGCCCCCCGGCAGGCCGGTACAGACCCCGGGCAGTCCACACAGCCCCCCGCAGGCCGGCACAGCCCCCCGGCAGGCCGGCAGAGACCCCCGGAAGGCCCGAAATGACGGCGCATCATGATGCGCACACACCGCGCATCATGATGACGTCAGGCTGTCAATCAACTTTGAACTTCCGATTCCGATGCCGACTTCCGATATTGAAAAAATATCGGAAGTCGGTATCGGAATTCCGATACAGCAAGTATCGGCCGATACCCGATACTTGCGGTATCGGAATGCTCAACACTACATGCATGCAACATACATACTACATATATAATACATGCATGCAACATGCATACCACATATGTACTACATGCATGCAACATACTTACATACATACTACATATATACTACATGCAACACACATACATACAACATATATACTACATGCATGCAACATACATACTACATATATACCACATGCATGCAACATACATACTACATATATACCACATGCATGCAACATACATATATACAACATATATACTACATGCAACATACATACTACATATATACTACATGCATGTAACATACAAATATACTACATATATACTACATGCAACATACATACTACATATATACTGCATGCATGCAACATACATACTACATACATACTACATATATAATACATGCATACTACATATATACCACATGCATGCAACATACATACATACAACATATATACTACATGCATGCAACATGCATATATACTACATGCAACATGCATACTACATATATACCATATATATACTATATTCATGCAACATGCATATATACTACATGCATACTACATATATACAACATATATACTACATGCATGCAACATACATATATACTACATGCAACATGCATACTTCATATATACTACATGCATGCAACATGCATACTACATATATACCACATATATACTACATGCATGCAACATACATATATACTACATGCAACATGCATACTTCATATATACTACATGCATGCAACATACATACTACATATATACCACATGCATGCAACATGCATACTAAATATATGCAACATATATACTACATGCATGCAACATACATATATACTACATGCAACATACATACTACAAATATACCACATACATTCAACATGCATACTACATATATACTACATATATACTACATGCATGCAATATACATATATACTACATGCATGCAACATACATACTACATATATACCACATGCATGCAACATGCATACTACATATATACTACATGCATGCAACATACATATATACTACATGCAATACATTCATACAATAAATACATATAGACATACAGTACATATAACATAGAGTACATACTCACCATCACTTGTCACTTTGATCCCCGAAGCCATTGTCATCTGTGGAATAAATATTAAAATAACAAACCACCAATATACTTACCCCTGATCCGCAGAAGTCCACGAGTGTCCCACAACGATCTTGGGTGGAGAACAGCAGCATCAGCTGATGCTACCGTTCTCCACGGGCTCCAGGAATCCAATGACGGGAGGTAGGTATCCTTCCGCACTGTATTCCTCCGCCACTGTAAAAAAAAAGTCCCTAGTCTCACTTTATGGCAAAAGCTGCGTGGGAAATTTCTCACACAGCAATTTCTCATCCACAGACCACCTCCAAAGACCTGCAGCATCATCTTGCTGCAGATGGTGTCACTGTGCATTGGTCAACAATACAGCGCACTTTGCACAAGGAGAAGCTATATGGGAGAGTGATGCGAAAGAAGCTGTTTCTGCAAGCACGCCACAAACAGAGTCGCCTGAGGTATGCAAAAGCACATTTGGAAAAGCCAGTTACATTTTGGAAGAAGGTCCTGTGAACTGATGAAACAAAGATTGAGTTGTTTGGTCATACAAAAAGGCGTTATGCATGCGCTGTATTGTTGACCGATGCACAGTGACACCATCTGCAGCAAGATGATGCTGCAGGTCTTTGGAGGTGGTCTGTGGATTGTCCTTGACTGTTCTCACCATTCTTCTTCTCTGCCTTTCTGATATTTTTCTTGGCCTGCCACTTCTGGGCTTAACAAGAACTGTACCTGTGTTCTTCCATTTCCTTACTATGTTCCTCACAGTGGAAACTGACAGGTTAAATCTCTGAGACATCTTTTTGTATCCTTCCCCTGAAAAGCTATGTTGAATAATCTTTGTTTTCAGATCAATTGAGAGTTGTTTTGAGGAGCCCATGATGCCACTCTTCATAGGAGAATCAAATAGGAGAACTACTTGCAAGTGGCCACTTTAAATACCTTTTCTCATGATTTGATACACCTGGCTATGAAGTTCAAAGCTCAATGAGGTTACAAAATCAATTTAGTGCTTCAGGAAGTCAGTAAAAAGTAGTTAGGAGTGTTCAAATCAAGAAAATGATAAGGGTGCCCATACTTTTGCACCGGTCAAATTTTGTTTAAATGCAGATTGCACATTTTCTGTTAGTACAATAAACCTCATTTGAATCCAGAAATATAACTGAGTCCATCAGTTATTAGATATATGAAACTGAAATACCTGTTGCAAAAACCAAAATTGTTATAAAGAAAAAAGGTTAACATTAATAGGGGTGCCCAAACTTTTACATATGACTGTATGTAGTATGCATGTTGCATGTAGTATTTATGTAGTATATATGTATGTTGCATGCATGTAGTATATATGTGGTATATATGTAGTATGCATGTTGCATGCATGTAGTATATATGTTGTATGTATGTATGTTGCATGCATGTAGTATATATGTGGTATATATATGTAGTATCCATGTTGCATGCATGTAGCATATATGTTGTATGTATGTATGTTGCATGCATGTGGTATATATGTAGTATGCATGTAGTATATATGTAGTATGTATGTAGTATGTATGTTGCATGCATGTAGTATATATGTAGTATGTATGTTGCATGTAGTATATATGTAGTATATATGTATGTTGCATGCATGTAGTATATATGTGGTATATATTTAGTATGCATGTAGTATATATGTATGTTGCATGCATGTGGTATATATGTAGTATGCATGTAGTATATATGTTGTATATATGTAGTATGCATGTTGCATGCATGTAGTATATTTGTTGTATGTACTGTATGTTGCATGCATGTGGTATATATGTAGTATGTATGTTGCATGCATGTGGTATACATGTTGCATGCATGTAGTATATATGTAGTATATATGTAGTATATATGTATGTTGCATGCATGTAGTATATATGTGGTATATATGTAGTATGCATGTTGCATGCATGTAGTATATATGTTGTATGTATGTTGCATGCATGTAGTATATATGTAGTATGCATGTAGTATATATGTAGTATGTATGTAGTACGTATGTTGCATGCATGTAGTATATATGTAGTATATATGTTGCATGTAGTATATATGTATTGTATATGTATGTTGCATGCATGTAGTATATATGTGGTATATATGTAGTATGCATGTAGTATATATGTGGTATTTATGTAGTATGTATGTTGCATGCATGTAGTATATATGTAGTATATATGTAGTATGCATGTTGCATGTAGTATATATGTAGTATGTATGTAGCATGTATGTAGTATACATATTGCATGCATGCAGTATATATGTAGTATGTATGTAGCATGTATGTAATTTGTATGTAGTATATATGTAGTATATATGTAGTGTGCATGTTGCATGTAGTATATATGTAGTATGCATGTAGCATGTGTGTAGTATTTATGTAGTATATATGTAGTATGCATGTTGCATGCATGTAGTATATATGTAGTATATATGTAGCATGTATGTAGTATGCATGTTGCATGCATGTAGTATATATGTAGTATGTAGCATGTATGTAGTATATATGTAGTATGCATGTTGCATGCATGTAGTATATATGTGGTATATATGTAGTATGCATGTAGTATATATGTGGTATATATGTAGTATGTATGTTGCATGCATGTAGTATATATGTAGTATATATGTGGTATGCATGTTGCATGTAGTATATATGTAGTATGTATGTGGCATGTATGTAGTATATATGTAGTATGTATGCTGCATGTATGTAGTATATATGTAGTATATATGCAGTATGCATGTTGCATGTAGTATATATGTAGTATGTATGTAGCATGTATGTAGTATATATGTAGTATGCATGTTGCATGCATGCAGTATATATGTAGTATGTATGTAGCATGTATGAAGTATGTGTGTTGCATGCATGTAGTATATATGTAGTATGTATGTAGCATGTATGTGGTATGTATGTAGTATTTTTTTTTTTTTTGTACATTCAACACATTAGCCGGATGATGGGACTACTACTGTCCCATCATTGGCTAATGTGTCAATCACTGTCATGGTAGCAGGCATCGCCCGATGGGACTTGTAGTCCCATCGGACGATTCTGCACAGACCCCCGCAGCCTGCACAGACCCCCGGACAGTCGGTATAGACCACCGGCAGGCCGGCACAGCCCCCCAGCAGGCCGGTACAGACCCCCGGGCAGTCGGCACAGACCCCCGGACAGTCGGCACAGACCCCCGGAAGCCGACACAAACCCCCGCAGCCTGCACAGACCCCGGGACAGTCGGTACAGACCACCGGCAGGCCGGCACAGCCCCCCAGCAGGCCGGTACAGACCCCCGGGCAGTCGGCACAGACCCCCGGACAGTCGGCACAGACCCGAAGAAGCCGGCACAGACCCCCGCAGCTTGCACAGACCCCCGGACAGTCGGTACAGACCACCGGCAGGCCTGCACAGCCCCTCAGCAGGCCGGTAAAGACCCCCGCAGCCTGCACAGACCCCTGGACAGTTGGTACAAACCACCGGCAGGCCGGCACATCCCCCCAGCAGGCCGGTACAGACCCCCGGCAGTCTGCACAGACCCCCGGGCAGTCGGCACAGACCCCCAGAAGGTCCGTACACCCCCCGAGAGGCTGTACAAGGACAGAAAAGGGTTTTTCTTATTCCGATACCGGAAGTCCCATAGACTTGAATGGGACTTCCGGTATCGGAATCGGCGATACCCGATACTTTTTTCATATCGGGCCGATACCATCCGATCTGATATTTTAGGGTATCAGATGGTATCGCTCAACACTAGTGTCATGAAATATCGGATTGGATCGGACCGATACCCAAAAAGTATCGGATATCGCCGATTCTGATACCGGAAACCAATGCAAGTCAATGGGAGAGAAATATCGGAATTAAAATATACCCTTTCTTTCCTTGTAGGTTAATTCTACATGAAGAAAAACAACTAATAATAATGTAGAATGTATTGGGGGAGGGGGAGGAGACATTAAAGGCATAGAGGTTTAGCCCAATCAAATGGAATAGCAGGAATAGGTTTTTTTTTTAAAGACGTTCTGAGTTACAAAGATATTGACTATGTTAACCTTTTCATATTTTGTCAGTTATGTTTCACTACTTCCATGCTCTTCACCTTCTTTTTTACTTCTCCCACACTTTCTCCTTCATGATCCTCAGCAGCAGCAGCAACTTTTTCATCAACTTCTTCACCTTATTCATCTTCTTCTTCTTCACCTTCTTCCTATTATTCTTTTTTTTACATTCTTCATATTCTTCTTATTCAACTATTATTCTTCTTCATTTTCTACTTCTTCATCTTCTTCCTATTCTTCTTCTTCATCATATTCTTATTTGTGACAGGCATTCCTGTAGTTGTTATCTATAAAAGTTTGAAGATTACACCTTCTGTTCTGCCTGTCACATAAGATTTACAATAGGATTTGTCCGCGCTCAGTTTGGCCTGCAGCAGCAGTCTTTTTCCAGGGGCACCACGAGGAGGAACGGACTCACCCCCATACACTGCTTAGTCTTCTTCTGCTTATAATTTAGATAATATCTTTTGCTGTGATTTTTAGTCTTATGCTTAATGTTGTTCTGATTTTTGTTCTGCAACTTCTTGGTCTTCTGCTTCATGGTCTTCTGTTTCTTGTTGTTCTGTATCTTGGTGGTAGTCTTAATGTTCTTTGTCCTCTTGGTCATCTTCTTCAGGGTTATCTTTTTGGTCTTCTTCGGGGTGGTCTTCTGGGTCGTCATCTTCAGGGTCATCGTTTTCGTGGTCGTCGTCTTCTCCGGGGTGGTCTTTAGGGTCGTCGTCTTCAGGGTTGTTGTCAGGGAGATCCAGAGTGATAACCAAAAACCATTTCCAAAAGCTTAAACTTATAAATGTAGCAGAAGGTACAAGAAGGCTGAGGAACTGCCGAGAACCAGCTGACGGTGCTGGAACCCGGAAGGGAAGCAGAAGGAACAAGAGCCAATGGCACTACCGAAGACCAGCTGACAGTGCTGGAACCCAGTTACTAAGCAGCAGGTACCTGTGCTAGAAAGCACTACCAAGGACCAGCAGACATTGCTGGAACTCGGATACCGAGAAGGAGGCACCTAGGCCAAAGGCTCTGCCTTGAACCAGCTGACGGTGCTGGAACCCAGAAGGGTAGCAAAAGCTGCATTATCAAATGGAACTAGCGAGGACCAGCTGACGGTGCTGGAACCCTGAGGGGCAGCAGAAGGAACAAGAGCCAATGGCACTACCGAGGACCAGCTGACGGTGCTGGAACCCGGTTACTAAGCAGGAGGTACCTGTGCTAAAAAGCACTACCGAGGACCATCAGATGTTGCTGGAACTTGGATAACGAGAAGGAGGCACCTCAGCCAAAGGCACTGCTGAGAACCAGCTGACTGTACTGGAACCCGGATGGGTAGCAGAAGGTACCCATGAAAAGCAAAGTTGCAAGGCCGCGAGCCGGCCGCAGTTACCAAAACCCACAGTCCTTACAGGGGTTGCTTGTCCTACTGGCACTACAGAACCAGCCTTTATTACCAGAACCCCGCAGCCCACATAGCAAGCACCTAAACTGCAGGCACCATAGACTCGTCTAACCAGACCACAACACGACAGGACAACGTTTTGGTGACAAAGTGATGTTGACACTTCCCGGAAACAGCTGGCGTGCTGGAACCAGGCTGGGCAGGAGGGAGTACCCGTGCCAAAGACACTGCCGAGAACCAGCAGAAGCTGCATTATCAAATGGAACTAGCGAGGACCAGCTGACGGTGCTGGAACCAAGAGGGGCAGCAAAAGGAACAAAGGCCAATGGCACAACCGTGGACCAGCTGATGGTACTGGAACCCGGTTACTAAGCAGGAGGTACCTGTGCTAGAAAGTACTACCAAGGACCAGCAGACTTTGCTGGAACTCGGATACCGAGAAGGAGGCACCACAGCCAAAGGCACTGCCGAGAACCAGCTGACGGTGCTGGAACCCGGATGGGTAGCAGAAGCTGCAAGAGCAAATGGAACTAGCGAGGACCAGCTGATGGTGCTGGAACCCTGAGGGGCAGCAGATGGAACAAGAGCCAATGGCACTACCGAGGACCAGCTGACGGTACTGGAACCCGGATGGGTAGCAGAAGGTACCCGGACACACAGCAGGTGAACAGCTGGCATTACTGAACCCCACTAACACTGGAGCATGTGTTTTTCTCTGTGCAGATGGCACTTCCGAACTACAACTGGCGATGTTGGAGCCCAGGATCAATCATGGAGCAGGCTGAGGCCTACTTGGAGCAAGATGAAAATCTGAGGTAGTTTGAATGTAGAGGCAGCAGGAGACTTTGCCGTACACACAGCAGGGGAGAAGCTGGCGTTACTGAACCCCACTAACACAGGATCTAGTGTTTTTTTCTGTGCAGACGGCACTTCTGAGCAACAACTGGGTGTGTTGAAGCCCAGGATCAATCATGGTGTAGGCTGAGGCCTACTCGGAGTAAGTTTAAAATCTGAAGTAGTTTGAATGTGGAGGCAGCAGGAGACTTTGCCGTACACACAGCAGGGGAGCAGCTGGCGTTACTGAACCCCACTAACACAGGAGCTAGTGTTGTTTTCTGTGCAGACGGCACTTCCGAGCAACAACTGGCGATGTTGGAGCCCAGGATCAATCATGGAGCAGGCTGTGGCCTACTTGGAGCAAGTTCAAAATCAGATGTAGTTTGAATGTGGAGGCAGCAGGAGACTTTGCCGCACACACAGCAGGGGAGCAGCTGACGTTATTGAACCCCACTAACACAGGAGCTAGTGTTTTTTTCTGTGCGGACGGCACTTCCGAGCAACAACTAGCGATGTTGGAGCCCAGGATCAATCAGGCTGAGCAGGCTGCAGGCCTAATTGGAGCAAGTTTTATATGTGATGTAGTTTGAATGTGGAGGGAGCAGGAGACTTTGCCGTACACACAGCAGGGGAGCAGCTCGCGTTACTGAACCCCACTAACACAGGAGCTAGTGTTGTTTTCTGTGCGGACGGCACTTCTGAGCAACAACTGGCTTTGCTGAAGCCCAGGATCAATCATGGTGTAGGGTGAGGCCTACTTGGAGCAAGTGTAAAATCTGAGGTAGTTTGAATGTAGAGGTAGCAGGAGACTTTGCCGTACACACAGCAGGGGAGCAGCTGGCGTTACTGAACCCCACTTACACAGGAGCTAGTGTTTTTTTCTGTGCAGGCGGCACTTCTGAGCACCAACTGGCTGTGTTGAAGCCCAGGATCAATCATTGTGTAGTCTGAGGCCTACTTGGAGCAAGTGTAAAATCTGAGGTAGTTTGAATAAAGAGTTAGCAGGAGACTTTACCGTACACACAGCAGGGGAGCAGCTGGCATTACTGAACCCCACTAACACTGGAGCATGTGTTTTTCTCTGTGCAGATGGCACTTCCGAGCAACAACTGGCGATGTTGGAGCCCAGGATCAATCATGGAGCAGGCTGAGGCCTACTTGGAGCAAGATGAAAATCTGAGGTAGTTTGAATGTAGAGGCAGCAGGAGACTTTGCCGTACACACAGCAGGGCAGCAGCTGGCGTTACTGAACCCCACTAACACTGGAGCATGTGTTTTTTTCTGTGCAGACGGCACTTCCGAGCAACAACTGGCGATGTTGGAGCCCAGGGTCAATCAGGGTGTAGGCTCAGACCTAATTTCATCAAGTTTAATATCTGTTGTAGACTACTACTGATTTTAAACGTGCTCCAATTAGGCCTCTGGCTCCACTCTGTCTCCAGTATTTCCCCTGGCCTCCAACACCGCCAGTTGCTGCTCAGAAGTGCCGTCTGCACAATCAACACTTGTTCCTGTGTAACTGGGGTTCAGTAACGTCAGCTGATCCCCTGATGTGTGTCCGGCAATGTCTCCTGCTCTGTCCACATTCCCAAAACTAGAGACAGAGTGGAGCCAGAGGCCTAATTAGAGCAAGTTTGAAATCAGTAGTAGTGTGAATGTGGAGGCAGCAGTAGACATTGCCGGACACACAGCATGGGAGCAGCTAGCGTTACTGAACCCCACTAACACTGGCGCATGTGTTTTTCTCTGTGCAGACGGCACATCTGAGCAACAACTGGCGGTGTTGGAGCCCAGGGATTACAGTTCAGGTGGTACAAACATGAAGACAACAGGAGACCTGGATACTATTGCCAACCAATTATTTATTCTGGAAGAGGACTGGCAAATTCTGGCTAGATCCAGGCCTTGTTCATTTTCAGAAAAGTAAGCCAGTCAATGCTATCGGAGGATAGTCACGCGCGACGGTCTGTTAGTACACCACCTGTGGCACTAAAGACGCGTTCCGATAATACACTAGCAGCAGGGCAAGCCAGCACCTCCAATGCATACTGGCTAAGCTCTGGCCATGTATCCAGCTTAGAGACCCAAAACTTGAAGGGGGAAGAGCCGTCTGGGAGTACACTGACAGGGCAAGACATGTAGTCTGTCACCATCTGACGGAAACGTTGCCTCCTGCTGACTGGAGCCGTCTGTGATGGTGTAGACATTTGTGGCGGGCACACAAAACTATTCAGTTTTTTGTGTGGTCAGCCAGCCCCTGCTGGGGCTGTGCTGAATTTCCACTCTTATTTATCTGTATTTGCCAATTTGCTTTTTGTCCCTTATTAGATTGGCCTCTTTTTTGCTCTGTCTCAGAATATTTCAGAGTGCTGATATAGTGGGAGAAGTCTAGTGACTTCAGGGTTAATTTTGTTATCAGAAGTGTTGGACATTATTTTTGTAGGGTTTTTTGGGCAGATTGCAGACAGTGTCTTTCCTTTCCTGTCCTTTCTAGTTAGTTTGGGTCCCATCGTTTGCTTAGCCTATTTTCCTGCCTGTGTTTGTGTTTTCATCTTGTTTCACCATCAATACATGTTTGGGGGCTGTCTATTCCTTTGGGGCCTGCTCTGGGGCAGTTAGTTTTCCCCTTTTCTTGCTTTAGGCTTATTTAGTCCTCCGGCTGTGAAGAGGCATCTAGATTCATTGTAGGAACGCTCCACGGCTGCTGCTAGTTGTGTGGTTAGGATCAGGGGTCTGCAATCTGCATAGTTACCAACCTCTCTGGTTTTCTGTGACTTAGCTTGTTTAGTTTTCCTCCTCGGTGACCCATTCATAACAGCCTCCGTACTTACCTGTCCAGGTGTATCCAAAATTGCTTCCAGGCTGCCAGGCTCTCCATTATGATTGGTTACCATTGCCCCGGTCTGTACTATCAACCATCAAGAAAAGGAAAAGAAAACCACAGCCCTTGTGTCCTCCAGTGATCTCTTGCACCCTGAGTCCTGCACCAAAAGGTACACGAAGCCTGACATAAATGGAACCGGTAGCCCTGGGGCCTAGCTCCACCTGTGAGGAGCAGAACCATCCCAGCTGTGTCACCATCAGCCCCAGTTGTCTCCTCTAGCAGCGTCGGCCATCCGTTGCCAAACACAACAGGTGGCGTCACGTTAAATCCCATGTACATATTCCCATTTTACGGTACAGCCAGGGCCATGCAGTCGGGTCACGGCCCCGTGATTTCCCCAAAGAACTGTCCGACCCGGTTCTTAGAACCCCACAGCCCTGATGAGCGTGTCATATCTATATCTATCTATCTATCTATCTATCTATCCCATATCTATCTATCTATCCCATATCTATCTATCTATCTATCTATCTATCTCTATCCAATATCTATCTATCTATCCCATATCTATCTATCTATCTATCTCATATCTATCATCTATCTATCTATCTATATGAAAAATATATATGAAAAAGGCACAGCAGCACCCTGTGAATGCCAAGACATACGATGTCAATGGAAATAACTTCCAAATGCTCTATCCCTCAGCAAGATGTACTTACAAAAGCGAAGGTTCTTAGCGCATGATTTGGCCAATTCATGTGTGCCTGTCAACCGCGGCAAGGAGACACTTCTCTGATGGATCCTGTCTAAACCCTTCCATATCCTACTGTATATGCCACTTTCTGGTTAAAAAAACCTACTATAATGGACAAACATGTCTCTCCTAGGCTGCAAGCCTACAATTTGAATGGTCCTATTCACACTTAGGAGGTGCTGGTCAGGTTTTTTGGTATAGCTATTTTGGGGGGTGTGACTCCCTCTACTCTGACACTTGCACTCCTCCCATTAACCTGCAGGTGTTCTCAACCAGTTCTACTTGCCCATTCAAATTGTAGGCTTGCAGCCCAGGAGAGACATGTTTGTCCATTATAGTAGGTTTTTTAACCAGAAAGTGGCATATACAGTAGGATATGGAAGGGTTTAGACAGGACCGGTCAGAGAAGTGTCACCTTGCTGCAGTTGATGGGCACACATGAATTGGCCAAATCATGCGCTAAGAACCTTCGCCTTTGTAAGTACATCTTGCTGAGGGACAGAGCATTTGGAAGTTGTTATTTCCATTGACATCATATGTCTTGGCTAGAGTTGAGCAAAACGGGTTGGCAAAACTCAGAATTCACCGACTTTTGCTAAAGTCGGGTTTCGCCGACCGGAACCCGACCATAGCGTGAAGTCGGCCATGAGGTCACCGACTTGAGCGCCAAAGTCGCATTTCCACAATGCTTCCTGCGCCTTTTCTCTGCCAATCATCAAGGACGCACACTGTGGGCAACGTGATTACATAGGCAGCGGCCCCCACCATCTTAGAGAAGGGCATCCAAGTGATTGGCTGGCGTCACAGTGGCTATGAAAGGCCATGACCGTCGACCGCCATCTTACTTCTGCCGATCTTCGCATAGGGAGAGGTTGATGCTGCTGCTCTTTCTCAATAGGGAGAGTGTTTAGGCAGGAAAAAAAATTGCTTCTGCTGATAGCGATTTTCACTGTACAACACAACTGTATAGTGTGCAGTGACAGGGGAGGCTATATTTGTGTGCAACAGCTCTGTTGGTGATTAGGCTGCCTTATAAGGCTCCCTGATAGCTGCATTGCTGTTTGCACAGTGCTGTGCAGAGTGCTTTTTTAAAAGCAAAAAAACTTTTATTCCTTTTCTCTGCACAGTAGTTACTGAGCGTAAATTTTTGCACACACTGTATAGAGGTGTACGCTCCTAACATACTACCGTGTACCGGCAGGTATCACGGACAAATACATGATATATGTGTGTGACTCCATAAAAAAATACCCGAAGATTAACATTTTTCCATACATACACAGTATAGAGGTGTCCGATTCTCAAACAGTATCGGATATCTGCTGTTCTTATTACGGTCACATCTACACAGAGTCAGCGTGTGTGTGTGACATTCCATAAATACATATACGGACATTTCCATTTCTCCATACACCGTATAGAGCTGTCCGATTCTCAAACAGTATCGGATATCTGTTGTTCTTATTGCGGTCACATCTACACAGAGTCAGCGTGTGTGTGTGTCATATTCCGTAAATACATATACGGACATTTCCATTTCTCCATACACTGTATTGAGCTGTCCGATTCTCAAACAGTATCGGATATCTGCTGTTCCTATTACGGTCACATCTACACAGAGTCAGCGTGTGTGTGTGACATTCCGTAAATACATATACGGACATTTCCATTTCTCCATACACTGTATCGAGCTGTCCGATTCTCAAACAATATTGCATATCTGCTGTTCTTATTACGGTCACATCTATACAGAGTCAGCGTGTGTGTGTGACTCTCCGTAAATACATATACAGAGATTGACAGTTTCACCAACAACGTATACAGCTGTACACTTCTGATACAGTACCGTATATCTGCTTGTTGGATTACGGTGAAATACATATTTGGTGAGCGTCTGTGACTCACAAAATATATACGGAGATTTCGCTTTTTACATACACCTTACACAGTTGTACGCTACTCATACAGTACCATTTCTCTGCAGGTATTTTTGTTACATTTTCCCAAACATGAGGAAGTATGGTGGAAGAGGCCACGGACGTGGGCGGGGGGGACAGCTGGTACTGATGGTGGTGGTGCATCAGCTGGTTCTGGCAAAAGCCCAATAGCAGCTAAGGCAGGAGGTGTTGAACCTGCATCATCGTCTGGCATAAGAAGGCCTTTAAGGTTCCCTTTTCTGGGAGTAGGTAAACCGCTTTTAAAGCCGGAGCATCAGGAAAAGGTTTTGGCTAACATTGCCGAAACAGCCTCCGGCTCTATTGCCTCCTCTTCTGAAGTTACAAAAACTGCAAGCACAGAGTCATCAGTGCAGGCTTCTGGTCAGGAACAACACCTTTCCTTTTGTCCTTCACCCACACCAAAAGTGAAGGATGCTGCAGCACACACTTCAGATTACTCCATGGAGCTCTTTTCACATACCATTCCTGGGTTATCAAGTCAAATCCTGAATTCCCCAGTCCAAGTTGAATCTGACATGGAGTGCACTGATGCACAGCCACTGCTAGATGATTCTGCTGGTACATTCACCCACAGTACTACATTGCCCTCGCAGTCTACAGAGCCCGAATCAGACCCTGGTGAAACTCAGGTGCCTCTTCCCGCATACTATACCTCCTTACACAGTGACACAGAGGAAGGTCCTGTGGAAGGTGCAGATGACATTGAAGACAAGGTCATGGATGACCCAGTTGTTGACCTGGATTGGCATCCATTGGGGGAAGAGGGTGCTAGTGACAATAGGTCAGAACAGGAGAAGGATCCGCAGCAGGCATCGTCATCGCAGCAGCAGTTATCCGGCAGGCCTGTAGCTGTCAAAAAACTTGGTAAGAAAACTAAAAGAGTTGCAGGACAGCTTGGCCAGATGGTCAAATCCGCACAGCGTGCAAGCTCTGAAGATTTGTACCATAGTAGGAAGAGTGCAGTGTGGCACTTTTTGAACAAAATCCTACTGATGACGCAAAGGTTATCTGTAAGAAGTGCCGAAGAACCTTTAGCAGAAGGAAAAATCTATGAAATTTGAATACCAGTTTCATGCTTAGACATTTAACCAACATGCACTTGCAAGCATGGACGGACTACAAAACCTCAGGTAGCACATGTGCACCTGCTCCGACTGAAGTTAGCTGGCAACGCTCCATCGCTTCCCCCACTGTAAAGCCACCGCTAAGCACACCACCATCAAGAAATGTTGAGGTGTCGTCACTAGGCCAAAGCAGTCAGGCAATCACAATATTTTTGCGAGTAAACACTGAATCTAGGCCATCAACACCCTCACCATCACCAACCCCTCCTCAGTCCGTCATGTCCAATGCTAGTTCCCCCATATGCAGCTCTCAAGTCCAGCTCACCCTACCACTCTGAGTAGGACAAGAAAGTACTCATCCTCTCATCTACGTACACTGGCTTTGAATGCCTACATTGACAAACTGATTTCATTAGAGATGATGCCCTTCCGTTTGGTAGAAAGCTAAGCTTTCCGAGAGCTCATGGCCTACACTGTCCCATGCTATGACCTACCCAGTCGGAACTTCTTTTCTCGAAAAGCCATCCCTGCCCTCCACCGGCATGTGAAAGACCGCATTGTCCATGCACTAAAACAATCAGTGAGTGGAAAGGTGCACCTCACAACAGATGCATGGGCCAGTAGGCATGGCCAGGGCCGTTACGTGTCCATCACTGCGCACTGGGTTAACGTGGTGGATGCAGACTCCACAGGGGACAGCGGTGGTGGAACAGTGCTGCCTAGCCCATGGTATAGGAAACAGTTGGCTGTAGGCGTTCGACCCTCCTCCTCCAGAAGCGAAAGCTCGTCGACAGAGCGCAGTTGCACGAGCACTCCATCCACATCTGTCAGTGTTACACACGAGGTGTCCCACTATCGAACAGCTAGTGGTAAGCGGCAGCAGGCTGTTTTAAAAATTATGTCTTTGGGTGACAGCAGACCCACCACGGAGGTACTGGCCGACTACTTGCATCGACAAACTGAGTCATGGCTGTGCAGTCTACATCTTGAGCCAGGCAAGGTAGTCAGTGATAATGAGCGGAATTTTCTGGCAGCCATACCCCTTTCAAAACTCACACACATACCTTGCCTGGCTCACACCTTGAACCTGGTGGTGCAGTGCTTCCTAAATAATTATCAGGAGTTAACAGCCCTGCTCCATAAGGTGCAAAGACTGTACTTGCACATCCGTCGCTCGCCCGTAGACTCCAGTCGTATGGAGAAGCTGCAGCGATCACTCAACCTCCCCAAGCACCGCCTAATCATAGACATTGCTACAAGATGGAACTCCACCATGCACATGGTTGAGAAGCTGCGTGAACAGAGGCAGGCTGTAATGCTTTTGTGGGAGGATACACGGGCAGGCAGTTTGAGGGCAGACATGGAGTTGTCAGGTGTGCAGTGTTCAAAGCTGAAAGACCTCTGTAAAGTCCTTCAATGTTTTGAGGATTGCACACGGCTGGTAAGCGCAGACAACGCCATCATAAGCATGAGCATACCACTTATGCGTCTGCTAATGCAAACATTGATGTACATTAAGGATCAGGCATCTGCAGCTGAGGAGCAACAGGAGGAGGAGGAGGGAAAGCTTGATGACAGTCAGCCATTGTCTGGTCAGGGAACTGGCGTGGACGAGGTAGAGGAAGAAGAGGAAGATGAGGAGGAGGATGAGGGGGATGATTATTTTGGGGAGGAGGATGCTTCTCAGGGGGCAAAAGATAATGTGGGCATGGCAAGTTCAGGTACAGGGTTTGTGCGTGACTGGAGGGATGTGGATTTGCCAGAAAGTGCTCCTTCACCCACCACTGACAGTGCAGCATTGACACCTGGAACGTTGGCCCACATCTGTGACTATTCCTTGCGGATCCTAAAAAGGGACCCCCGAATTGCCAAAATGATGAGGGATGACGACTACTGGTTGGCCAGCATCCTCGATCCATGCTATAAAGGCAAATTACACAACATTATGCCACAGGAGAACCTAGAGCTAATATTGGCTAACAAACAAGCAACTCTGGTAAACCGGTTGTTTGAGGCATTCCCAGCACACAGCAGCGGAGCTGGTTCCCCCCATGAGCTGTAGTGGGCAAAATGGAAGAGGTGTTCGTGGTGCACACAGCCTAACTGACGTTAGAGACAGGGGTTTCCTGACCATATTGTGGTCTGATTTCTCAAGTACCACTCACACGACAGCTAAAACAGAATCGATTGCAAGTGACAGGAGACAGCAGTTGTCAACTATGGTTACAAACTACTTCTCCTCCCATATCGAGTTTCTCCCTCACAGGTCATTCCCCTTTGATTATTGGGCCTCAAAACTGGACACATGGCCTGAATTGGCACAATATGCCATACAGGAGCTCGCTTGCCCTGCTGGTAGTGTGCTATCTGAAAGAGTCTTCAGTGCTGCTGGATCAATCCTGACAGAAAAAAAGACCCGTCTGTCGACCCAAAATGTTGATGATCTAACCTTCATTAAAATGAACCATGCATGGGTTTCAAAAGATTTTGTCCCACCCTCCCCTGATAACACATAGGTTGCCAGAAAAAAGGCTCGCTTTTGTCCTCCTCTTCCTCTGACTTCTCCAATTCCTCCATTTGCAGCAGCTGAAAGTCCAGACTACACATCTACATATGCCATTTTTTAAACCTCCCTAAATGGGCTGCCCCCCCACCCCAGGACCGGGATCACCACCTGCCGCATCAGGGCAAGTGCTTTTGCCCTGAACAGGTGTGTGGCCCCACCCTTGGGTGATGGCACTGGCACAGGGCCTCTCATAGTACAATAAAGTGTCTCTGACGGTGGGGGGGTCCACTCACCGTCAGACACACTGGCGTGCTATGAGGGGCCCTGTGCCAGTACCGGCGCCCACGAGTGGGTCCTCCCTGCTTGCTCAGGGACACAGCACTTGCAATATTTACCTTTCCCTGCTCCACCGCTGTGTAGTCTGGCTAGTTAAATCCTTCACAGGGACGGCCATTACAAATTTGGTGTACTGATCGATGATGGTTAACATGTAGCTACAGTACGTCCTGTCCTGCTGGCCTCTACATTCAGATTACCAATGGCTCCCATTTGTAATGGACGTCAACTCCCAATCGGATGCAGTGGTGCTTTATGATCACCTTTCACATTTTTCATAGTCACAGACGTGTGACATTCCTGCCACCATTTTTCAATGTCTCCTCTCATTGCAATCCAATAGAA
Source organism: Dendrobates tinctorius (assembly GCF_039654945.1). Classification (NCBI taxonomy): domain Eukaryota; kingdom Metazoa; phylum Chordata; class Amphibia; order Anura; family Dendrobatidae; genus Dendrobates; species Dendrobates tinctorius. Next base: position 30,076,280 of record NW_027361703.1, on the reverse strand, counting down.
TCCCCTACGGCCTGTGGCTTCTGTATTTTGCACTCCAAAGTGACCAGACAGATCATGATAGGCAGTGAGGAGCATGTCTACAGCTCTACCTGTGATCACAATTTGATGGAGACGAGTCACGGTGATGGTATCAACGCCACTGCGATACAGCAACTTTTTCTTCACTAATTTGCGTTTTAGCTGTATCCACAGTAAAAGTTATTGAGGGTCAGCATCGCCTCTGTGAACTCTCCCGGGAGGTTTTCCCGCGAATATTAATTCCAACACTTCTGAAATCACTCAACTTTATGTCTGTACTTTTATCCATCTAGCTTCCTCTAGCGGAGAGTCTGGACTGGCTGACTGACACTGAAATATAAACGAAGATTTCAAAGTACTCCTACACTGTATACTGGTGTACATTTCAAATACATTTCCCCTTTTCTCATTTTTATATTCTGGCGTAATGCATACTGAGCCTGTGAGAGTTTGTGTCTTACTCTGGTAAAATATAAGGAGATTTAAAATGACACCAACACTGTATGCAGCTGAACGCTTGTAAAATATTACACTTTTTCAAGTTTTTATATTCTTGTGCAATCCATACTGCACCTGTGATTGCCTTTGTCTGAAGCCTTAAGTATAGATGGAGATTTACAATTACCCCTAGAATGGAAACACCTGGGATCTGCTGATACAGTACCTTTTTCCAACATTTTGCATTACGGTTAAATCCATACTGACTGATAGATTGACCAAGTAACAGAAGACAGAGATGCCCGTGTGAAAGGTTCTGCAGCCCTGAGACCACCTTCCAAAGCCTGGCTGGACTCAAAGAAACCCGCTTCTTCCACATCCGGGGACAATTACCGAAAACGCTACCACTGTGAATGAGATCAAGAATCAGCAATGGAATTCCTAATACATGCCACCTGAGAAGCCATCACATGAGCATCAAGTGTTAACCCCTTCACGACCCATGACGCCTACGTAGGCGTCATGAAAAGTCGTGCCCAAACGACCTATGACGCCTACGTAGGCGTCATGCTATAAATAGCCCCCCTGCGGGTCGGGTGACCGGGGTCACTGAAAGGTCACCCGACCTGCACACAAAGGACCCTTCAGAGTTAACACTTGGGGGTGTGGCTTAGCCCCCACATGCCTACGATCGCTCTGATTGGCTGTTAAAAGTGAAACTGCCAATCAGAGCGATTGTAATATTTCACCAATGAAAATTGGTGAAATATTACAATCCAGCCATGGCCGATGCTGAAATAGCATCGGCCATGGCTGGACACCGAGACCCGACCCCCCCACGCCGACTGACAACACCGATCGGCTGCCGCCACCGTCTGACGGCACCGATCAGCAGCCGCCACCGTCTGACGGCACCGATCGGCAGCCGCCGTCATAATCTGCCCCCCCGCCTTCCCTTCGCCCCCCAAGCCCTCCGATCACCCCCTCTCACCCTCCTTTGTGTCTCCGACCTCCCGCTATCTGTCCCGATGACCGGCCGTCCAGCGTCATGGGCGCCGCCATCTTGGAAGATGGCGGGCGCATGCACAGTGCGCCGAATCGAATCTGCAACGCTGCAGATTCATTCATTTATTTTGATCACTATGATAAACTTTCATAGTGGTCAAAATAAAAAAAAAAGTAAATCACCGCCCCCCTTATCACCCCCATAGGTAAGGACAAATAATAAAATAAAAAAAATATATTTTTTTTATTTTTCCATTAGGGTTAGGTCCAGGGCTAGGGTTAGGGCTAGGGCTAGGGTTAGGGCTAGGGCTAGGGTTAGGGCTAGGGTTAGGGTTAGGGCTAGGGTTAGGGCTAGGGTTGGACTTAGGGTTAGGGTTGGACTTAGGGTTAGGGTTGGACTTAGGGTTAGGGTTGGACTTAGGGTTAGGGTTGGACTTAGGGTTAGGGTTGGACTTAGGGTTAGGGTTGGACTTAGGGTTAGGGTTGGATTTCGTTAGGGGTGTTGTTATGATTGAGTCACCGTAGGAGGCAAAAATAGAAATGCTAGCCAAGTCCAGAAAACCAGAGAAGTTGGCAGCTATCGGATTGCAGACCCCTGAACCTATCAACACAACTAGCAGTAGCCATGGGGGGCTCCTACGATGCCCTAGGCCCCTCGATCACAGCCGGAGGACTACATAGCCTAAAGACAGAAAGGGAAATCTAAACTGCCCCAGAGCAGACCCCAAAGCAAAAGGCAGCCCCCCACATATAATGACGGTGAAGCAAGAAGAAAGAACAAAACACAGACAGAAAGATAGACTGAGCAAAGATGGGGCCCACGCTAGCTTAGATAGGAAAGGACAGGAAGGCTGCTGTCTGCAATCCGTGAAAAACCCTATGAAAATAAGAGCCAACCAACTGACAGTAAAAAAGGCCCTGAAGACGCTAGGCTTCAAAAAAGCTATGTCAGTACTCAGGAATATTCTGAAGACAGAGCAACAGGCAAAAGGAGATTCAGCTCATCCCAGCCGGGAATGGCAGAATCCAGAAAAGCAAGGAAAACAAAACGCTAATTCAAAAAGGCAAAGCAGAAATCTTAGCTTTAGATGAGCAGGAATCAGACTGGTTTCCTAGAAGTCCACAGAGAAATCACCCGCAGGCTAGAAGGGCGTCGGCAGCCTTATATCCAGTCATTAACTCCACTCAGCCAGTCATCATCATCAGCCCCAGGTGTTTGACAATCAGGCTCACTACCTTTCTTCACCAGAAGAGGTAGTACCTCGGGCCTCAGTAATGAAGGGGAAAATGAACTCACAACAGTACCTCCCCCTTGAGGAGGGGTCACCGAACCCTCAACCACGCCACCAGGGCGATCAGGGTGAGCCCGATGAAAGGCACGCACCAATCTATTGGCATGAATATCAGAGGCAGAGACCCAGGAATTATCCTCCTGACCATAACCCTTCCACTTAACCAAATACTGGAGTCTCCGTCTAGCCAGACGGGAATCCAGTACTTTCTCTACCTCATATTCCATGTTACCTTCAACCAATACAGGGTCTGGAGGTGCAACCCCCCGGAACAACAGGTTCAACAAACCTCTTCAGCAAAGATTTATGGAACACATTATGGATTTTAAATGTGACAGGAAGAGCCAAACGAAAAGAGACCGGATTAATAATCTCCAAAATCTTGTAAGGTCCAATAAATCTAGGCTTAAACTTAGGAGAAGCCACCTTCATAGCAATATTTTTTGATGATAACCACACCATATCATCAACCTTAAATTGGGGACCAATGGTCCTATGTCGGTTGGAAAACCGCTGGGCCTTTTCCTGGGAGAGAGATAACTTATCCACCACTTGGTCCCAGATCAGGTGCATTCTCTCCACCACAGTGTCAACCCCTGGGCAGTCAGAGGGCTCCACCTTCCCTGAAGAAAATCGAGGATGAAACCCAAAGTTACAAAAAAAAGGAGACATCAAAGTGGCAGAACTAGCTCTATTATTTAAAGCAAATTCGGCCAAGGGCAAAAATGAAACCCAATCATCCTGATCAGCAGAAATAAAACATCTCAAATATGACTCCAAGGTCTGGTTTGTTCTCTCTGTCTGCCCATTGGTCTGAGGGTGAAAAGCAGAGGAGAAGGACAACTGAATTCCCAGCTTGGAACAGAAAGTTCTCCAAAATCTAGACACAAACTGGACTCCTCTGTCAGATACAATGTTCTCAGGAATCCCGTGCAAACGAACCACCTGTTGTAAAAACAGGGGCACCAATTCAGAGGAAGACGGCAACTTAGGGAGTAGTACAAGATGAACCATCTTAGAGAACCTATCACAAATCACTCAAATAACAGTCATCCTTTGAGAGACAGGCATATCAGAGATGAAATCCATTGAAATATGGGTCCATGGCCTCTTGGGGACAGGCAAAGGCATCAACAACCCACTAGAGCGAGAACACGATTTAGACCGGGAGCACGTCCCACAGGACTGCACAAAATTCCTGACATCACGAGACAAGGAGGGCCACCAAAAAGACCGACTCACCAGATCTCTAGTACCAAAAATACCTGGATGACGAGCCAAAGCAGAGCAATGAACTTCAGACATCACTCTCTTCTTCCACTGGTCAGGAACATACAACTTTCCACTGGGAGAACGCTCAGGTTTGTCCTCCTGGAACTCTTCCAGAGCACGTCTCAAATCGGGCGAGATGGCAGAAAGAACTACCCCTTCGCCTAAGATGGTAGCAGACTTGGTCACCACAGGAGAATCAGCAAAGAAGCTCCTAGAGAGGGCGTCAGCCTTGACATTCTTAGTTCCAGGAAGAAAAGAAACCACAAAATCAAAACGTGTAAAAAACAAGGCCCACCTAGCCTGTCTAGGGTTCAAGCGCTTAGCCGACTCTAGGTAAATCAAATTCTTGTGGTCAGTGAGGACCACGACTTGATGCTTATCTCCCTCCAACCAATGTCTCCACTCCTCAAATGCCCATTTCATGGCTAACAGTTCCCGATTCCCCACATCATAGTTACATTCAGATGGAGAGAACTTTCGGGAAAAGAAAGCACAGGGATTCATTTTAGATGTTACAGGATCCTTTTGGGACAAAACAGCTCCTGCACCAATCTCAGAAGCATCCACCTCTACCTGGAACGGAAGTGAGACATCAGGTTGCCGCAAAATCGGGGCGGAGGTGAATCTTCGCTTCAGCTCCTGAAAGGAAGAAACAGCCTCCGGAGACCAATTTAACACATCAGCACCCTTCTTAGTCAAATCAGTCAATGGCTTGGCAATACTAGAAAATTTTGCTATAAATTTCCGATAAAAATTAGCAAAACCCAAAAACTTCTGGAGGGCCTTCAAAGAAGTGGGCTGAACCCAATCGTAAATGGCCTGTACCTTGGCCGGGTCCATTTCAATAGTTGACGGGGACAAAATAAATCCCAAAAAAGAAATCCTCTGTACTCCAAAAAGGCATTTAGATCCTTTGACATACAGGGAATTCTCCCTCAAGATCCGGAACACAGTCCGAATATGTTCCACATGAGAATCCCAATCCTTGGAGAAGATCAAAATATCATCCAGATAGATAATCAAAAATTTATCGACAAAATCTCGGAAAATATCGTTCATGAAACACTGGAAGACAGAAGGGGCATTAGTGAGCCCAAAAGGCATCACCAGGTACTCAAAATGTCCCTCCGGAGTATTAAACGCCGTCTTCCATTCATCCCCATGCTTAATGCGAATAAGATTATACGCCCCCCTAAGGTCAAGCTTGGTAAACCAGCAAGCACCTTTAACTCTGGAGAATAGATCAGAAATCAGGGGTAACGGATACTGATATTTAACAGTAATTTTGTTGAGAGCACGATAATCAATACAAGGTCTTAATGATCCATCCTTTTTGGCTACAAAAAAAAACCGGCACCTAAGGGTGACGAGGATGGTCTAATATGACCCTTCTCCAACGCCTCCTTAGTATAGGACCACATAGCCTCGTGCTCGGGTACAGATAAATTGAAGAGCCGACCCTTGGGAAATTTACACCCCGGGCTCAGTTCAATAGCACAGTCATAACTCCTATGAGGAGGCAGAGACGCAGACTCATTCTCACTAAATACATCATAAAAGTCCGCCAAATAATCAGGAACATCATGCGACTGAGGAGAGGTGGAAAACACCGGAGCCTCACTAAAGGCACACCGACAACCCCAACTCACCACAGACACAGATTTCCAATCCAAAACTGGATTATGAATTTGTAACCAGGGAAACCCCAGAACAATAGTATCATGCAGATTATGTAACACCAAAAACCTGCAATTTTCTTGATGGTCTGGGGCGACCCGCATTACCACCTGGGTCCAAAACTGAGGTTTATTTTTAGCCAAAGGAGTAGCATCAATCCCCCTCAAAGGGATAGGCGTCTGCAGAGGTGTCATCGGAAATCCACAACGTTTAGCAAAATCCAAGTCCATTAGGTTTAGAGCTGCTCCCGAATCCACAAAAGCCTTGGCGGAAAATGTGGACAGTGAGCAGATCAGAGTAATAGCCAGAAGAAACTTAGGTTGAACACCACAAACAGAAAACGTGTGTGCAAAGCGTTTCTCGCGTTTAGGACAGACAGAAATAATAGAGATGGGGTGCACCTTACGAAGACTGGAAAGCATGTATTTGGAAGTCGCCTTGCTACACTTGTAAGGAGAGCTTTAAACTAGAACAACATGGGAAGGGAAGCAAAAGACCAGAAAAAGCCATACACCTGACAAATGCTATTGAGAACTCTGCTAATAGAAGTGGAAAGGAAGAACAAAGACGAAAGAATCTAATTAATAAAAATATTGGAGAAAGAGAAACCAATCACAAACTAAAATGTTTCTATACTAATGCACAAAGCATGGGCAACAAACAAGGAGAATTGGAACTACTAACACAGGAAAAGAAATATGATGTCATTGGAATCACTGAAACTTGGTGGGACGATACACATGATTGGAATACAAGACTAGAAGGATACAACTTATTTGCAAGAAACAGACTTGATAAACGAGGAGGGGGTGTTGCATTGTATGTTAGAAACGCATATATCTGCACAGAGATTGAAGCTTCAGAGACTGGGAGTTCTGTGGAAACTGTTTGGGTAAGAATACAAGGACAGAACAATGGAAAGGACACCATTGTAGGCATTTACTACAGGCCGCCTGTGCAAGCTGAAGATATGGATGAACTCTTTATGCATCAAATGGCCAAGTTCTCCAAAAAATATGACATAGTTGTCATGGGAGATTTCAACTATCCAGACATTTGTTGGGAATCTCTCTCAGGCAAAACTAACAGGTCAAGGAAATTCTTATCCTCTCTTGCTGACAACTTTATCTTCCAAAAGGTAGGGGAGAAAACAAGGGGAACTGCTACCTTGGATCTAATCCTTATAAACAGGGAGGAAATGGTTGAGGAGGTAAAAGTGGCTGGAACCCTAGGAGGTAGCGACCATGCTATTTTAGAATTTTGGATAACTAGAGGCGGAAGACCTGTGAAGACTCAGACGTCAAGGTTAGATTTCAGAAAGACAGATTTTAAGGGATTCAGAAAGATAATTGGAGGGATCCAATGGCTGGATATCCTTAAAGACAAAAATGTCCAGGAAGGATGGGAAATCTTGAAAAATAAAATTCTCAAAGCACAGTTGTTAACAATTCTGAAAAGAGGGAAGAATAGGAAGCATTTAAGGAAACCAGGATGGGTGAACACAGAACTTAAGCACATGCTAAAAAGGAAGAAAAAAATGTTTATAAAATGGAAAGAGGGAGGCATATCTAAAGAAGAATATAATGCTGTCTGCAGAATCTGCAGGGCACAAATCAGATTAGCTAAAGCTGAAAATGAATTGAGGCTTGCAAGAGATGTCAAAAGCAATAATAAAGGATTTTGGGGATATGTCAAAAGTAAAAGAAAAGTCAAAGATGCTATAGGATTTTTACAGGATGAAAATGATGAAATGGTAAGACAGGATGTTGAGAAGGCTGAACTTTTAAATTCCTATTTTGCATCTGTTTTCTCTCAGAAAGGAAATGTAACACCAACTGTTATTCACTGTCCTATTAAGGGAATGGAAGAATCCAGGATATCTATAAACAGAAAGATAGTGAGGAAACACTTAGCTAACCTAAATGAATTCAAGTCTCCAGGTCCAGATGAATTACACCCCAGAGTACTGAAAGAGATAGCAGAAGAAATTTCTGAACCACTCTCCATAATCTTTGAAAATTCTTGGAGAACAGGAGAAGTGCCAGAAGACTGGAGAAGAGCAAATGTTGTTCCTATCTTCAAAAAGGGGAAGAAGGTGGACCCAGGCAACTATAGGCCGGTGAGTCTGACTTCTATACCAGGAAAGATCTTTGAACAAATTATTAAACAACATGTAAGTCAATACCTGGATAAGAATGAAGTGATCAAACAGAGTCAGCATGGGTTTGTAACTAGTAAGTCATGTCAGACTAACTTAATTTCCTTCTATGACGGTATCACTGATTGGGTGGATCAAGGAAATGCTGTAGATATAGTATATCTTGACTTCAGCAAAGCATTTGACAAAGTCTCTCATACAATCCTTATTGAAAAAATGACTAAGTATGGAATGGACAAGGCAACTGTTAGGTGGATTCATAGCTGGCTTAGTGATCGGACCCAAAGAGTGGTCGTAAATGGCTGCACATCCAGTTGGAAGAATGTCTCAAGTGGGGTACCACAGGGCTCTGTCCTGGGCCCTGTATTGTTCAACATCTTTATCAACGATTTAGATGTAGGAATTGAGGGTAAACTGATTAAATTTGCTGATGACACAAAGCTAGGAGGGATAGCTAATACTAGAGAAGAGAGAGAGAGGATTCAAAAAGATTTAAATAAACTGGAGAAGTGGGCAGTAACTAACAGAATGGTTTTTAACAGGGAGAAATGCAAAGTACTACATCTGGGCAATAAAAATGAAAAAAGCATATATAGAATGGGAGGAATAGGGCTAAGTGACAGCACATGTGAAAAAGACTTGGGTATACTAATAGATCACAGACTGAATATGAGTCAACAGTGTGATGCAGCAGCAAAAAAGGCAAATGCAGTTCTAGGATGTATTAACAGAAGCATGCAGTCTAGATCACGTGAGGTCATTGTTTCCCTCTACTCCTCTTTGGTCAGACCTCATCTGGAATATTGTGTCCAGTTTTGGGCACCACATTTTAAAAAAGACATCAACAAACTGGAGCAAGTTCAGAAAAGAGCGACCAGAATGGTGACCGGTCTGCAAACCCTGTCTTATGAGGAAAGGTTGCAGGATTTGGGAATGTTTAGTTTGCAAAAGAGAAGACTGAGAGGAGACTTAATTGCTGTCTACAAATATCTAAAGGGCTGTCACATTGTAGAAGGATCAACTTTATTCTCATTTGCACAAGGAAAGACTAGAAGCAATGGGATGAAACTGAATGGGAGGAGACACAGATTAGATATTAGAAAAAACTTTTTGACAGTTAGAGTGATCAATGAGTGGAACAGGCTGCCACGAGAAGTGGTGAGTTCTCCTTCAATGGAAGTCTTCAAACAGAGGCTGGACAGACATCTGACTGGGATGATTTAGCGAATCCTGCTTTGAGCAGGGGGTTGGACCAGATGGCCCAGGAGGTCCCTTCCAACTCTACGATTCTATGATTCTATGATTCTATGAATATGCGAGGCATCTCCACAGAAAAAACACAACTTATTACGCCTTCTGAACTCCTGACGCTGCTCTCTGGAAAAAACTCTATCACATTGCATAGGTTCAGACATCTGTTCAACAGGTGGCAACACCTCTCGTGCAGCTCTTCGTTCGCGTAAACGCCGATCAACCTGAATGGCTAAAGACATAGAATCGTCAAGACCAGAGGGAACAGGAAATCCTACCATAGTATCTTTTATGGCTTCTGACAACCCCTTCCGAAAGAGAAGCCAAGGCATTATCATTCCAGGTAGTAAGTACTGCCCACTTTCGGAATTTTTGACAGTACAATTCTGCAGAATCACGACCCTGGTTCAATGCCAGCAGGGTCTTTTCAGCCTGATCAATGGCATTAGGTTCGTCATACAACAACCCCAAGGCCTGAAAAAATGCGTTCACATTAGTCAGAATAGGATCATCTGGTTTCAAAGAAAACGCCCAATCCTGGGGATCGCCACGCAGCAAAGAGATGACAATTTTAACCTGCTGCACGGAGCTCCCTGATGAGTTAGGCTTCAAGGCAAAAAATAATTTACAATTATTTTTGAAATTCAAAAATTTAGACCGATCCCCAAAAAATACATCAGGTGTAGGAATCTTTGGTTCAGCAGCATGTGAATGAGCAAGGTAGGCGGAAATTCCCCGCACTTCCGCAGCGAGCTGCTCCACACGATCAGACAATTGCTTTATCTCCATTGAGAGAAAAAAAAATTCCCCCTACGGCCTCAGAGATATAGAGGAAAAAATATACACACTTTTTTTTTATACAATTCTTTCCTGCTATTGAGTACCCTAGAATCTGCGGTATGGCGGGTGATTCTGTTATGATTGAGTCACCGTAGGAGGCAAAAATAGAAATGCTAGCCAAGTCCAGAAAACCAGAGAAGTTGGCAGCTATCGGATTGCAGACCCCTGAACCTATCAACACAACTAGCAGTAGCCGTGGGGGGCTCCTACGATGCCCTAGGCCCCTCGATCGCAGCTGGAGGACTACATAGCCTAAAGACAGAAAGGGAAATCTAAACTGCCCCAGAGCAGACCCCAAAGCAAAAGGCAGCCCCCCACATATAATGACGGTGAAGCAAGAAGAAAGAACAAAACACAGACAGAAAGATAGACTGAGCAAAGATGGGGCCCACGCTAGCTTAGATAGGAAAGGACAGGAAGGCTGCTGTCTGCAATCCGTGAAAAACCCTATGAAAATAAGAGCCAACCAACTGACAGTAAAAAAAGGCCCTGAAGACGCTAGGCTTCAAAAAAGCTATGTCAGTACTCAGGAATATTCTGAAGACAGAGCAACAGGCAAAAGGAGATTCAGCTCATCCCAGCCGGGAATGGCAGAATCCAGAAAAGCAAGGAAAACAAAACACTAATGCAAAAAGGCAAAGCAGAAATCTTAGCTTTAGATGAGCAGGAATCAGACTGGTTTCCTAGAAGTCCACAGAGAAATCACCCGCAGGCCAGAAGGGCGTCGGCAGCCTTATATCCAGTCATTAACTCCACTCAGCCAGTCATCATCATCAGCCCCAGGTGTTTGACAATCAGGCTCACTACCTTTCTTCACCAGAAGAGGGAGTTCCTCGGGCCTCAGTAATGAAGGGGAAAATGAACTCACAACAGGGTGTGTTGGGATTAGGGTTGTGGTTAGGGTTATGATTAGGGTTGGGATTAGGGTTAGGGGTGTGTTGGGGTTAGGGTTGGAGATAGAATTGAGGGGTTTCCACTGTTTAGCCACATCACGGGGTCTCCAAACGCGACATGGAGCCACCATTTATTCCAGCCAATTTTGCGTTCAAAAAGTCAAACGGTGCAACCTCCATTTCGAGCCCCGACGTGTGCCCAAACAGTGGTGTACCCCCACTTATGGGGTATCAGGGTACTCAGGAAAAATTGCACAACAACTTTGGGGGTCTAATTTCTCCTGTTACCCTTGAGAAAATAAAAAATGGGGGCTAAAATAATTATTTTTGTGGAAAAAAAAAGATTTCTTATTTTCACGGTTCTGCGTTATAAACTTCTGTGAAGCACTTGGGGGTTCAACGTGCTCACCACACATCTAGATAAGTTCCTTGGGGGTCTAGTTTCCAAAATGGGGTCACTTGTGGGGGGTTTCCACTGTTTAGGTACATCAGGGGCTCTGCAAACGTAACATGACGCCCACAGACCATCCCATCAAGTCGGCATTTCAAAACGTCACTACTTCCATTCTGAGCCCCAACGTGTCCCCGAACAGTGGTCCCCCCCATATATGGGGTACCAGCGTACTCAGGACACACTGGACAACAGCTTTTGGCATCCAATTTATCCTGTTACCCTTGTGAAAATAAAAAATAGTGGGCTAAAAATCATTTTTTGAGGAAAAAAAATTATTTTTTTATTTTCACAGCTCTGCGCTATAAACTTCTGTGAAGCACTTGGGGGTTCAAAGTGCTCACCACACATCTATATTAGTTACTTGGGTGATCTAGTTTCCAAAATGGGGTCATTTGGGGGGGGTTTGCACTGTTTAGGTACATCAGGGGCTCTGCAAACGTAACATGACGCCCACAGACCATTCCATCAAGTCGGCATTTCAAAACGTCACTACTTCCCTTCTGAGCCCCAACGTGTGCCCAAACAGTGGTCCCCCCCACATATGGGGTACCAGCGTACTCAGGACAACAACGTTTGGGGTCCAATTTATTCTGTTACCTTTGTGAAAATAAAAAATAGCAGGCTAAAAATTTATTTTTTGAGGAAAAAAAAATATTTTTATTTTAACGGCTCTGCGTTATAAACTTCTGTGTAGCACCTGGGGGTTCAAAGTGCTCACTATGCATCTAGATAAGTTCCTTAGGGGGTCTAGTTTCCAAAATGGGTCATTTGTGGGGGAGCTCCAAAGTTTACGCACACAGGGGCTCTGCAAACACGACATGGTGTCCGCTAACGATTGGAGCTAATTTTCCATTCAAAAAGTCAATTGACGCTCCTTCCCTTCTGAGCCATGCCGTGCGCTCAAACAGTGGTTTCCCCCCACATATGGGGTACCAGTGTACTCAGGACAAACTGGACAACAACTTTTGGGGTCCAATTTATCCTGTTACCCTTGGGAAAAGAAAAAATAGCGGGCTAAAAAATCATTTTTGAGGAAAAAAAAATATTTTTTTATTTGCATGGCTCTGCATTTATAAACTTCTGTGAAGCACTTGGGGATTCAGAGTGCTCACTACACATCTAGATAAGCTCCTTGGGGGTTCTAGTTTCCAAAATGGGGTCACTTGTGGGGGTTTCTACTGTTTAGACACACAGGGGCTCTGCAAACGCAACATGACGCCCGCAGAACATTCCATCAAAGTCTGCATTCTAAAATGGCGCTCCTTCCCTTCTGAGCTCTCCCGTGCTCCCAAACAGTGGTTCCCCCCCACATATGGGGTATCAGTGTACTCAGGACAAATTGCACAACAACTTTTGTGGTTCAATTTCTCCTGTTAGCCTTGTGAAAATAAAAAATAGCGGTCTAAAAAATCATTTTTGAGCATAAAAAATATTTTTTACTTTCACTGCTCTGCGTTATAAACTTCTGTGAAGCACTTGGGGGTTCAAAGTGCTCACCACACATCTAGATAAGTTTCTTCAGGGGTCTAGTTTCGAAAATGGGGTCACTTGTGGGGGAGCTCCAATGTTTAGGCACACAGGGGCTCTCCAAATGCGACATGGTGTCCGCTAACGATTGGAGCTAATTTTCTAATCAAAAAGTCACATTGCGCTCCTTCCCTTCCGGGCCCTGCGGTGCGCCCAAACAGTGGTTTATGACCACATATGAGATATTGATGTACTCAGGAGAAATTGCCCAACAAATTTTAGGATCCATTTTATCCTGTTGCCCATGTGAAAATGAAAAAACTGAGGCTAAATAAAATTTTTGTAAAAAAAAAGTACATTTTTTTTTACAGATCAATTTGTGAAGCACCTGGGGGTTCAAAGTGCATACTATGCATCTAGATAAGTTCCTTGGAGGGTCTAGTTTCCAAAATGGGGTCACTTGTGGGGGAGCTCCAATGTTTAGGCACACAGGTGCTCTTCAAACGCGACATGGCAACCGCTAAATATTCAAGCATATTTTACATTCAAAAAGTAAAATGGCGCTCCTTGCCTTCTGAGCCCTGCCGTGCGCCCAAACAGTGGTTTATGACCACATATGAGGTATCGGTGTACTCAGGAGAAATTGCCCAACAAATTTTAGGATACACTTTATCCTGTTACCCATGTGAACATGAAAAAACTGATGCTAAAAGAAAATTTTGGTTGGAAAAATTAAAATGTCCATTTTTTCATTCCATGTTGCTTTAGTTCCTGTGAAGCACCTGAAGGGTTAATAATCTTCTTGAATGTAGTTTTGAGTAGATTGAGGGGTTCAGTTTTTAGAATGGTGTCACTTTTGGGTATTTTCTGCCATATAGACCCCTCAAAGTGACTTCAAATGTGAGGTGGTCCCTAAAAAAAATGGTTTTGTAAATTCTGTTGTAAAAATGAGAAATTGCTGGTCAAATTTTAACCCTTATAACTTCCTAACGAAAAAAATGTTGTTTCCAAAATTGTTCTGATGTAAAGTAGACATGTGGGAAATGTTATTTATTAACTATTTTGTGTCACATAATTCTCTGGTTTAACAGAATAAAAATGCAAAATTTGAAAATTGCAAAATTTTCAAAATTTTTGCCAAATTTCCATTTTTTTCACAAATAAACGCAAAAATTATCGACCTAAATTTACCACTATCATGAAGCCCAATATATCACGAAAAAAATTCTCGGAATCGCTAGGATGCGTTGAAGCGTTCCTGAGTTATTACCTCATAAAGGGACATTGGTCAGAATAGAAAAAAATGGCCAGGTCATTAAGGTCAAAATAGGCTGGGTCATGAAGGGGTTAAATAAGTCAAAATTAAGTGCCGCAGGACTCGAATCACTGGAGGAGAGGACGCCGTCAAGCTGTTAATGGAACACACAACTGCCAGGTTGTCACAATTAAAACGGATCATTCTGTCCCAAAACTCCTCCCTCATGTGGCGTCCGTCTGCGGTCTGGGCTGCGGCCAGCCAACACCCCGAGAAACACTGATACCCTTTACCCCTATACAGGGATCTGGATTTATAGCAGAGCCCAGGAGGCGCTGTCTGAATAGGAGCAGTGGCCAGAGCAGGATGGTCGCCAGAAAGGTGTTCCAAAAACAAGACAAAAACGTAGTGGTATCCGGGTCTAAACCAGTCAGGCAGCAAGGTACAAAAACAGTAGACAGTAGCAGAGTCAGATTCAGGCCAAGGTCAGAGTTATAAACCAGGAGGGGAGCAGAGGTACAGAATAGTTAGGCAGAAGCAGAGTCAGAAGTCCAGGCCAAGGTCAGAGTCATAAACCAGGAGGGCAGCAGAGGTACAGAATCGTTAGGCAGAAGCAGAGTCAGAAGTCCAGGCCAAGGTCAGAGTCAGTCAGCTATAGCAATTCACACAGTAACACGCAGGGGAACCAAGAATATATCCGGTGGCTTGCAAGCCCAGTCCCAAGGTATTTGAGGGATCAGGTCATCCCTCACAGGCTCCCGGGCTGATGATGTCATCAGGACCGCCCCCAGGACCAGACCTGATGACGATGCACCAACCCCTTCATGACTGACAGAGGAGCAGAGTCTGCGTCCACCAGACGCCTGCGCAGAAGCCCTTTCACTGTTGCCGCCATCACTCGGGCGCGAGCCACGGCGCCTCCTAGTGGCTGAGGGCGGGACAGCATGCCCTGAATTCGACGACGACATGTCAGTCCGGCGCCTCCTGGTAGCCGAGGCCTGGACAGCAGGCCCTGAGCCCGAGGGTGGCGTGACAGTCCGTCGCCTCCTAGTGGCTGAGGGCGGAACAGCAGGCCCCGAGTCTGACGGCGACGTGACAGTACCCCCCTCTCCAGGAGGGACCTCCGGACCCTCAAAACCCGGTTTGTCAGGGTGAAGAAGATGAAATCTCCTAATTAATGCCTTGGCATGGACGTTCCCGCAGGAACCCAGGACCTTTCTTCTGGGCCGTAGCCCTTCCAGTGTACCAGATACTGTACTGAGCCCCTCACAAGGCGGGAGTCAAGGATACCCTGGACTTCATACTCCAGAGCTCCCCCGACCGAAAC
Organism: Dendrobates tinctorius; assembly: GCF_039654945.1. Taxonomy (NCBI): domain Eukaryota; kingdom Metazoa; phylum Chordata; class Amphibia; order Anura; family Dendrobatidae; genus Dendrobates; species Dendrobates tinctorius. Next base: position 30,060,933 of record NW_027361703.1, on the reverse strand, counting down.
AGGAGGAGGAGGGGACTGAACAGGGTGAATGGGAGAACGATAAGGTTTGAGGAGAGACCTGTGGAATACGTTAGGCAATTTGAATGACTGTGGAAGTTTTAAGCGGAAGGCTACTGGGTTAACCACCTCGATAATTTCGTATGGGCCGATGAACCTAGGACCTAGTTTGGCGGACGGTACCTTAAGCTTGATATTTTTTGTAGAGAACCAAACCTTGTCGCCAACTCCCAGGTGCGGCCCCTTAGATCGTCGGCTATTTGCAGCCGAAGCCTGTCTAACCTGAGCCCCTTTCAAATTTGAATTAACCTCAGACCAAATCGTTTTTAGCCGATGTATATTTTGCTCAACCCCAGGGAGCTCCGACATCCTGGCCGAAAACGACCCAAAGCGCGGATGTAGTCCAAGGTTACAAAAGAAAGGGGTAGTTTTAATGGAGTCTTGATATCGATTATTGAGGGCGAACTCAGCCAATGGCAGATGTTCCACCCAATCGGTCTGATGTCCTGACACATAACAGCGGAGGTATTGTTCCAGGGCTTGGTTAGTACACTCAGTTTGACCATTAGTTTCGGGATGGTATGCCGAGGAAAAGGACAACTCCACACCAATGCGTCTACAGAATGCCCTCCAGAACTTCGAGACAAACTGGGTACCCCTGTCGGACACAATATTTGCCGGAACGCCGTGCAGACGTACAATGTGCAGGATGAACAACTTACTTAAAGTCTCAGAGTTAGGCAACCCAGACAGGGGAATAAAATGGCCCTGCTTGCTGAACCTGTCTACCACCACCCAGATACAAGTTTTCCCATCTGATGGCGGCAGGTCTGTAATGAAATCCATGGAGATGTGGGTCCATGGAGTCTCAGGGGTGGGCAAGGACTGAAGCCAGCCGGCAGGGCGACTATGGAGGGACTTGGCGCGGGCACAGACTTCACACGCTGAAACATAGTCCTTACAGTCCTTGACCACCGTCGGCCACCAAAAGTTCCTAGTTACCAACCTGGTGGTATTATTGAGACCCGGATGGCCTGCCAGGACAGAGTCGTGTGATTCTTTTAGAACCTGCAGACGAAGGTTAGCCGGAACGAACAATTTTTTGGGGGGCGTAGTGTCAGGAACTTGCTCTGAAGACCTACGGATCTCCTCCAGAAGGTCCAAAGACACTGCCGACACGATGATTCCATTAGCCAATATTGGGACTGGTTCACAGTCCTCGGTCTGTGTGGGGCAGAAACTGCGAGAGAGGGCATCTGCCCTCACATTTTTAGTCCCGGGGCGGAAGGTGATTATAAAATCAAACCTGGAGAAAAACAAGGCCCACCTAGCCTGCCTGGGATTTAGTCTTTTAGCTGACTCTAGGTAGGTTAGGTTTTTGTGGTCTGTAATAACAGTGACCTTGTGTTTGGCACCTTCGAGGAAGTGGCGCCATTCCTCGAAGGCCCATTTGATCGCCAGTAATTCCCAATTACGGATGTCATAGTTTCTCTACGTGGCAGAGAATTTGCGGGAGAAAAACGCACATGGGCGAAGCTGAGTGAGGGATGCAGTGCCTTGTGATAGCACTGCTCCCACTCCGACTTCGGAGGCATCAACTTCTACAATAAACGGGCAGTCTAGGTCTGGTTGAATCAGAACCGGATTGGCCACGAAGCACTCTTTTAGTGTGGAAAATGCCCGAATAGCCTCAGGATTCCAATTAGTCACGTCCGCCCCTTTTCGGGTAAGGTCCGTGAGTGGCTTGGCAATCTCAGAGAAACCCCTGATAAACTTGCGGTAATAATTCGCAAATCCCAAAAACCGCTGCAGCACTTTCAGCGATTTGGGTTGCACCCAATCCTTAATGGGTTGAATCTTGGCAGGGTCCATGCGAAACCCCTTGCCTGAGACCATGTATCCTGAGAACTGTACCTCTTCGGCAAAAAAAACACATTTTTCTAGTTTCGCAAACAAAGAGTTTTTTCACAGTCTCTGCAATACCGAACGGACGTGTTGAGCATGCGTCACAGGGTCAGCCGAATAAATCAAAATGTCATCAAGATACACGACGACATATACGCCACAAATGTCCCTGAAAATGTCATTGACAAAGTGTTGAAATACGGCAGGTGCGTTACTGAGTCCGAACGGCATTACAAGGTACTCAAAGTGACCAAGAGGTGTATTAAAGGCCGTTTTCCATTCATCACCGCTTCTTATGCGGACCAGATTATATGCCCCCCTGGAGGTCAAGTTTAGTAAACCAGCAGGCTCCCAGTAGCTGATTAAACAGATCAGGAATGAGTGGGAGCGGGTACTGATTTTTTACAGTAATTGCGTTCAGCTCACGATAATCGATGCATGGTCTGAGTCCACCATCTTTTTTTTCTACAAAGAAAAACCCAGCTCCTACAGGTGAGGTGGAAGGTCTAATAAAGCCTTTACGTAGGCTGTCTGCTATGTAGTCATTCATGGCTACACGCTCCGGACCAGAGAGGTTGAATATTCTCCCCTTAGGGAGATGGGCACCTGGGACCAAGTCTATAGGACAGTCGCACTCTCTATGAGGAGGTAGTTTCTCAGACTCCACTATGGAGAAGACATCTTCACAATCTCTGAATGCATATGGAATGGAGGGGGCTTTAATTTTAATTTGGTTCACTGACAGTGACATACAGTGATTCTGACACCGTGGACTCCAGCGCACGATATCACCTATGCGCCAGTCAATAACTGGATTATGCTGGTGCAACCATGGCATGCCTAACACAACTGGATTAGATAAATTATGTATAACAAAAAATGACATCTGTTCGTTGTGTAATGCCCCCACTGACATAGCAATGTCTGTAGCAACAAATTCCACTCCATCCTGGATAATGGATGTACCATTAATCGCAGTGGTCCGAATAGGGGCATTAAGTTTTAGGAGAGGTACACCAAGATCCTTTGCAAGCAAAAAATCCATGAAGTTGCCTGCGGAACCACAATCCACATAGGCCTTCACACACAGAGATTTATTAGAAAACGAGAGAGAGACGGGTAGTAAAAGTTTAGCCGCATTTGCGGGCAATACCTGAGCCTCTGGGCCAGCACGACCAGAGCTGCCCAGAGGCCGACGTCCCAAAAATGTGGATCTCTGACGCTCAGCACTTCCCTTGAAGCTTCCAGGCTGCAGCATGCTGGTGTAGGAAGATGGGAGTATTCCTTCAGGCTGTGCTCTGGAGCAGGTGTTAGGCCAGGAAATCAGCTCAGTCAGAAGAAGAAAGAAAAAAAAATTCAGGAGACTGCTTTTATGTAAGATGGACATATACACAAAAAGCAGTTTTTTTTTTATATATATGTGGCCGGATATAATGTGGCGTCCGTCTGCGGTCTGGGCTGCGGCCAGCCAACACCCCGAGAAACACTGATACCCTTTACCCCTATACAGGGATCTGGATTTATAGCAGAGCCCAGGAGGCGCTGTCTGAATAGGAGCAGTGGCCAGAGCAGGATGGTCGCCAGAAAGGTGTTCCAAAAACAAGACAAAAACGTAGTGGTATCCGGGTCTAAACCAGTCAGGCAGCAAGGTACAAAAACAGTAGACAGTAGCAGAGTCAGATTCAGGCCAAGGTCAGAGTTATAAACCAGGAGGGCAGCAGAGGTACAGAATCGTTAGGCAGAAGCAGAGTCAGAAGTCCAGGCCAAGGTCAGAGTCATAAACCAGGAGGGCAGCAGAGGTACAGAATCGTTAGGCAGAAGCAGAGTCAGAAGTCCAGGCCAAGGTCAGAGTCAGTCAGCTATAGCAATTCACACAGTAACACGCAGGGGAACCAAGAATATATCCGGCGGCTTGCAAGCCCAGTCCCAAGGTATTTGAGGGATCAGGTCATCCCTCACAGGCTCCCGGGCTGATGATGTCATCAGGACCGCACCCAGGACCAGACCTGATGACGATGCACCAACCCCTTCATGACTGACAGAGGAGCAGAATCTGCGTCCACCAGACGCCTGCGCAGAAGCCCTTTCACTGTTGCCGCCATCACTCGGGCGCGAGCCACGGCGCCTCCTAGTGGCTGAGGGCGGGACAGCAGGCCCTGAATTCGATGACGACATGTCAGTCCGGCGCCTCCTGGTAGCCGAGGCCTGGACAGCAGGCCCTGAGCCCGAGGGTGGCGTGACAGTCCGTCGCCTCCTAGTGGCTGAGGGCGGAACAGCAGGCCCCGAGTCTGACGGCGACGTGACACCTCCATAGGTTCACAGCCACCAGTATAGGCAAAATATCCAACCAAGCAATATTCCTAACAAGGCCCAGCTGAAACCACTCCTCAGGCCACGCAGCTGCGCACAACAGGCCCCTAAAATATGACCCAAAACACACTCCATCACACGCATCTGTGAACAACTCCAAGTCATCATTTACAACTGCCTCCTCCATGAGCCAAAAACATCCGTTGTATTGCTCCAAAAAATAGTCCCACAATTAAAAATCAACCTTAAGTTCACTGTAAAGCCGAACAAAATGATGCGGAGCCCGCACTCCCCCCGTAGCGCTCGACAACCTTCGAGAAAAGACCCGACCCATTGTAATAATGCGACAAGCAAAAGTCAAATTCACAAGTAGTGACTGCACCAATGTCAACGACAATTTCTTCAACCGTCTTGCCCGAGACACCTCATCCCGCAACGCCTTTACCTTATTCTCCGTCAAATGGAACTCACATTTTAACGAATCAATCACGATTCACAAAAATGATAGGCAAGGCCCCTCTGTTTTACCGGGACCAAGCGGTACAACAAAACGCTCCACCACCCATTCCACCGCTCTAAGCAACCTCTCCCAACAACCAGAATTAGCCCAAACAATCATCCAGGTAATGAATCAAGAATCAAAAGCCGATGCTTCATGGACAACCCATTAGAGAAAAGAACTGAATGCCTCAAAAAATGCACACGACACCGATCAACCCATTGTCAAGCACCTATCAACCCAAAAAGCACCACCCCAGTAACACACCAACAACTTAACACTATCCGGATGAACATGGATCAACATAAACGCCGACTCAATATCCATTTTAGGCAAAAGTGCCCCCTTCCAACATTTCCGGACAAACTTTGCCGCCTCCTCAAATGACTTATAAAACAAAGAGCACAGCTCCGGGTCAATTCCATCAGTCACCGACCTACCTAGAGGGAAAGACAGATGATGAGTGAGCCTCAACTTGGGCTGCTGTTTCTTAGGCACTACACCCAGGGGCGAGACTACCAAATCCTCAAACGGAGGATCCCTAAACGGCACAGACATCCTTCACAACTTAACCTCCTTCCCCAACTGTTACGACACCACCTCAGCATATTGGTTAGCTGACCTCAGATTGTTAATCACCCGTGGTATCTGAAAAGGAGGGGCGGGAATTTTAAACCCGTCACTGAAAATGGACAACAACAGTTCCTACTTAACCCCATCCAGAAACCTACTTACATAAGGGACCATCGCGGCCAGTTTCATTGGCGTCTACACCTTTTGATTTAGCACTCTCACTCTGCTTCTCCTTTCTGCTTCCTAAAGCATCTGGAAGCACCATGCGAGGTTCCTTTGCAATGGGATCAAAGGTGCTTGAATTTGCAGCAATGTAGCCCCAAATTTACACTGGCCATCATTCAATTGCCAGCAGAGACCCTGCTTCTGACTGACCGATTGCCCCGTCTGACCCCCTTGCCCCTTGTCCACTGCTTTGTGCATTTCACGAATCGGAACCCCCTCCCCCCATGAAAGGAATGGCCAAACTTAGTCAGCGTCATAACCTTCAACCACAGACGTATGTCTTTCTTTTCCCACTGAATTGCCGGACGAACCGCCTTCCTATGCCTAAACTGTTTGTCGTAACGGAGCCAAGCCTGAACCCCCTACACCCTATAAGCCTCCCCAATCAAATCCAAAAAACAAAACAGAGGAGAAGAATTCTCAGGCGCCTTCTCTTCAAACATGCTAGCCAAAATATCAAATGCCTGTAGCCAATTAGATAATCTGTGCGGAATCAATCGGCATCTCCGTTTTTCCTTCTCCTCTTTTTGGCTATCATAATTCTTCCCTTTGTCAAAGTTCAACTTTTCCAAAGGAAGCAGTGACAAAATTGCGACATATTCGTCCTTCTATTTCTTTTCCTGCACCTCCTTTTTACGATGAGTGCCCAGTGGGCCCTCAAAACATACATATACCTCCCCATGCGCCCTGTCATCTACATTGATCCGACATTCCTTTTCCTTCTCAGTCTGAACCGAAACAGACACAGGGTCAGCTCGGCCAACTGACACCCAGGTAACCGCCCCCGACAAACTGGTCCCTCGCTCCTGCGACCCCACCCAAGCGGCTAAATGCACCGGGGGGTGATCCAAATCCCTCCATCCGCGCCAACAAATCCCGCATGGAAGTCAACATCTCCCCCAGCCCCCCAATCCATGAAGGAACTGGGTCCACAACTCCCTGACCTAACGCCATCGGCCGGCCCCCCAACCCACCTGTGACTCCTCCAGCCGCCAATCCTGTATCCCGCTGTGCGTCAACTATGGAGCTTCCCCTCAGACCCTCTGTCCCCAGAGGTCCGCCACCTTGTGAAATAGGCTTTCTCGACGACACCGTCTTCACGGGGAACTCCGTTCTGGGCTGTTTGCTTCTCCGGCCCCCGCTGAGGCAAGCGGGCTGCACAGTCACTGGGGGGTTCTGCCTGGGAACACCCACCCCCCGCAACCCCCACCGACTGCCTGATACACCATCCATGCTGATCCACCGCCGTTGTTCCGGTCAGGGTGCCCAAGGTACTGGGCATAGCTGACAGCCCTGGGTGACGGGGGATGCTGCCCGATGACCTCCCTTTGGGTAACTTCCACCGACGCTCCAAGAAGAGGAGGCAGACAGCCCGGCTCCATGACAGCCTGCCATGATGTAATTGTTCATCGCCGACCCGGCGAGTGCACGCCCCGCCTCCTGCTCTGCCCGGGGAGAAGGACTTGCAACCGCCACTGGACCCAGCCCGGCTCGTGGACTCCTCCCAGCCCAGGGCCTGCCCGCATGCTTACCAGCAGGCACCCGACCCGGAGGGTCCCTGGAAGGGGCTCCGTCGCCAGCGCTGGGTCCTGGGATCTGCATTGGGGGATAAATGCTCTGTGGCCCTTGACCGCCACCTTGGATGGGAAGAGACACCAGCGGCTGACCCGCTGCTTCCACCGATGATCCCCGCGACCTGCTCCTCGATCCACGCTGGCAGGCTGCAACTCCGCTGCAGCGTGCAGCCTCTCCAATCCAGCTGATATGGACTCCATGCTGTCTAGGCGTGGGACAGTCTCTGCGGCTCCGTAGTGGGAACTGAGGTAACCACCCCATAAGCCGACTTCAAATACCCCCCTTATTTCCATACTACACCCCCCAGGGACAGTTAACCCCCTCCCTCCAACCCACTGTCATGTGGGCCTCCACTTACGCCTCTGGGGAGGGGGGGTTTGGCTCATTCTGGCCCCTGTCTTTCGGGAGACACTTAGGCCTGTAAACAGAAGTTCTGATGTGCTTGTGCTGAACGAAATTGTTGGGTACAGTTAGGGTGCAGTCACAGGGGAGAATTTTCTTGTGTGCAGTAGCGCTGAGTATTAGCCTGCCTTATAGCAGTATTGCTGTGTGTACAGCGCTGTGCAGACAACTTTTTACACAGCATTAATACTTTTATTCTTTTTTTTCTGCACAGTGAATGAACGTTCATTATTTCCCACACCGTATACAGCTGTATGCTTGTGATACCTTACCCATTTACTGTTTTTTATATCGTGGTCATAGAGATATACTGAGCCAGTGAGAGTCTGTTTCTGACTCTGGAAATATATACTGAGATTTACAATGACCCCTACACTGTATACAGCTGTACGCTTCTGATCCATTACCCTATTACTGCTTTTTATATTGTTGTGTAATCCATACTGGGCCTCAGAGCGTCTGTGTCTGCCTCCTGAAATAAATACAGAGATTTTGAATATTGAAACTATACTATATATACCTTTTATCTGGTGATACTGTACCCTTTTTCTACTTTTTAGATTGTTGTCGAATCCATACTGGCCATGACAGAGTCTGTGTCTGCCTCCTCAATTTTATACGTAGATTTATAATGTTGAAACTATACAATATATCCCTGCTATCTGGTGTTAAAATGAAATGACACGCAGGCCGGGGGTTACTTAGTAATGGGCCTTTCAAGCTCTTTTAAGGGGGAAGTATGTCACGGTGGTGATTGGGACCCGGTCCATGGCCCTGGTGTCCAATAAAGAAGATGACAGTTCAGATGAGGGGGAAGATGGTTTGATAATTAATGTGGAAAAAGGGGATCGTGACGCCACCCGTAGTACTCGGCTAGGGTTGCCGACACTGCAATGCAGATACTCTGGGCCGTTGTTAAAGCAGACAAGATGATGAAGCTTTCCACGGGCAGAGCTGTATCGCAGGGCAGTTGAGATGGTGTTTGTGAGCCATTGACGGGGATGGTGAATGTAGCGTGAAGAGCAGGCGAGTTGTAAAAGACACCAAGGACACAGTTTGGTGCAGTTTCTGAGGTTTTCCTCAAAAGTTTTGCGCACAAGATGACCTGCTTGGTACTGTGTCATCCAAGGGAGGGGTTCGGCAAACTCCAAGGTAGATCAGAAACACCTGTTCATGACTCCTCTTTGTGTATGCTTTCTAGGCCGTGTCTCTGCGCTGATCTCTCACTTCCTTCCTGCTGTGCGCCTTCGCAAACAGTGTCCCAAGCCGGCAGCCACGGATCACACCGGGCAACGTGGGTCAGGCTCCGGGGTCCTTTATTCCATCTGCTGCCTTTTTGAGTATTGAATGTGGCTGCGACTGAGGCACTTAAAGTTACCTCAGCCTCCGTCTTTCTAACTGAGCCCTGTATTTCTCCACTACCTTCAGGAGCCACCTTCCCCAACGAGGCCTGGTCCTTCCTTCTCAAGAAATGGGCTTTACAGGTGGCTTATTGCACTTCCTGTGCCCCAAGGACCCCTTGCTTCCAGTCTAAGAGCTTGGACAACTTTCCCTTTCTCAACTTTCTATATTGTTGTCGGATCCATACTGGGCCTGAGAGCGTCTGTGTTTGCCTCCTGAAATGTATACGGAGATTAAGTATGTTTAAACTATACTATATATACCTTGTATCGATACTGTACCCGTTTGCAAATTTTTATATTATTGTCTAATCCATACTGAGCCTGTGACCGTCTGTGTCTGACTCATGAAGTATATATGGAGATTTACAATTATCCCTAGACTGTATAGAGTTGTCCGCTTCTGAAACAGTATCATATATCTGCTGGTATTTTAGTCCATTTTCACAAAAATTATTATGTATGGTGGAAGAGGCGGCGGACATGGGTGTGGGGGGGCCAGCTGGTACTGATGGTGGTGGTGCATCTGCTGGTAGTGCCAAAAGCACAATAGCAGCTAAGGCAGGAGGTGTTGAACCTGCATCATCGTCTAGCACAAGTAGGCCTTTAAGGCTCCCTTTTCTAGGAGTAGGTAAACTGCTTTTAAAGCCGGAGCATCAGGAACTGGTTTTGCCTTACATTGCCAAAACAGCCTCCAGCTCCATCGCCTCCTCTTCTGAAGTTTAAAAAAATGCAAGCACTGAGTCGTCAGTGTAGGCTTCTGGTCAGGAACCACCCCTTTCCTTGTCTCCTTCACCCCCACTAAAAGTGAAGGATGCGGCAGCCCACACTTCAGATTACTCCATGGAGCTCTTTTCACATGCCATGCCTGTGTTATGAAGTGAAATTCTGAATTCCCCAGTCCGACATGAATCATAGATGGAGTGCACTGATGCACAGCCACTGCTAGATGATTCTGCTGGTACATTGACCCACAGCACTACATTCCCCTCGCACCCTACAGAGCCAGACTTTGACACTGATGAAACTCAGGTGCCCCTTCCCGCATACTATACCACCTTACATGGTGACACAGAGGAAAGTGCAGATGAAAGTGCCGGTTCCCTGAGCAGGTGGGGGTCCTACTCGTGGGCGGCGGCAGTGGCACAGGGCCCCTCATAGTACAATAAAGTGTCTCTGCTGGTGGGAGGGCCCACTCACCGTCAGACATACCATCGTTCTTTGAGGGGCCCTGTGCCAGTGCCGTCGCCCACGAGTGGGCCCTCCATGCTTGCTCAGGGCCACAGCACTTGCAATACTTACCTCTCCCTGCTGCACCGCCATGACGTCTTCCGCCTTTCCTGACAGTGACATTCAGGTTACAGAGTGCGATGACATCACGTCTGTATGCCCGCTATCAAAACAGTACAAGTGCAGAGAGCTTGAAGATGGCAATGCTGAGGAGTCCAGAGTAGAGCAGTGCCCAGCGAGGAGAGCTATTTAATTTTTTTCAATGTTGGGAGGATTTTTTGGGGATCAATATATACTGGAGAATGATATATGGGGCCCATCATACACTGGAGCGTCATCCATTTGGCCCATCATATACTGGAGCATTCAAAATGGGGGACATCAGACACTGGAGCAGCATTTACGGGGCCCATTATACACTGGAGCATTAGAAATGGGGCCCATTATATATGGAGCATAATTTGGGCCCATAACACACTGGAGCATCGTCCATGGGGACCAACATATACTGGAGCATTCCAAATGGGGGACATCAGACACTGAAGCAGCATTTTTGGGGCCCATTATACACTGGAGCATTAGAAATGGGGCCCATTATATATGGACTCTATGGAGCATTATTTGGACCCATAAGACAGTGGAGCATCATCCATGGGGACCAACATATACTGTAGCATTATGTGGAGCTCATCATATACTGTAGGGAACATAATATGGGACCAATTATTCTGTATGGAGAAATATATGGGGCTCATTATTCTGTATGGCGCACTAGGTGGTGGCCATAATACTGTATCGAGTAATATACTGTCTGTTTTTTGAGCTATTGTAGAATTTAAAATAGATATAAGTCATGTCATAGAAGCAGTGATGTACTTTTCATTGTACTATACCTATACTTCTGTGCTGTATCGGAGCATCATGAGTTGTGGTATGTGTTAAAAGGGCGCACTGACACTCTTTGACCCAGGGCACACGAAAACCTGGAGCCAGCCCTACCCCCCCACACATCTTTAGCCAAATAACCCCAGTTTTCAGTGACTAACTATTACTATAAAGTAAATTAAGGTTGACAAGCTTCAGTTATAAGAATTGATGTTTTTGGCATTAAAATGGGCACTGTAGGTGTGTTTCCTGTCCTCCACTCCCTGCCGACTTTGCTTCCCCATTGACTTGCATTGGGTTTCGTGTTTCAGTCGGACCCCGACTTTTCGCTATAGTCGGCCGATTTCGTTTGACCCGACTTTTAAGAAAGTCGGGTTTCATGAAACCCGACCCGACCCGTAAAAAGGCAAAGTCACTCATCTCTAGTCTGGGCATTCACAGGGTGCTGCTGTGCCTTTTTCATATATGTTTTGCAGTCACTGCAGCTTGCACCTATTCACACAGGAGGTGTTGGTCAGGTTTTTTTTGTATCTCTATCTATCTATCCCATATCTATCTATCTATCCCATATCTATCTATCTATCTATCTATCTATCCCATATCTATCTATCTATTATCTATCGATCTATCTATCTATCTATCTATCTATCTATCTATCTATCTATCTATCCAATATCTATCTATCTATCCTCTATCTATCTATCTATCTATCCCATATCTATCTATCTATTATCTATCTATCCCATATCTATCTATCCCATATCTATCTATCTATCTATCTATCTATCTATCTATCTATCTATCCCATATCTATCTATCTATCCAATATCTATCTATCCTATATCTATCTATCCTATATCTATCTATCTATCTATCTATCTATCCCATATCTATATATCTATTATCTATCTATCCCATGTCTATCTATGGCCTCTTTCACACATCAGGTTTTCGCCGTCAGGCGCGATCCGGCGCTTTTGACAGAAACCGGATCCGGCGAAATGCAATGCCGGATCCGGTTTCCCCCCCATTGACTTGCATTTGCGCCGGATTGCGCCGGATGGCCATGCGTTTCATCCGGTTTTCGCCGGATCCGGCAATGTGTCGCAATGTGTCGCGATCCGGCGTCTGGAAAAAACGTTTACTGTAAAGTTTTTTGTCTCCGGCGAAAAAGCCGTACCCGCCGGATCCGGCGCGTCCGGCTTTTTCACACAATGAAAGCCTATGAGCGCCGCAATGCGCCGGATCCGGTTTTTTTGGTCTGAGCATGGTCAGTAGCTCTGCCCACAGGAGATATATAAAAGCAAGACAATGGGACCCTCAGCCACACCCAACATGCCACCCAAGCCAAGAACCAGGAGCAGGAGAAGGCAGCAGACATCTGCAGCAGCAGCACCATCAGCACCACCCCAAATGGAGCAGCATGCTGAACGGGAGGGGAGTCCAGAAGCAGATGAGAGACGGTAATTATCAAATCCCCCATTCCTCCAAACTAGGGCCATGGAATATCAAGATATTCATTGGCCCTTTGTTTCTCTTTATTCAACAGCCGCCAAAGAGATGCAGCAGCAGCAGCAGCAGCAGAAATGGCATCACTGGCAGCAGCAATACCCACAGCCATGGAGTCTGGCCATCAACAGGACAGCACATCTTCTTCTGGGAGCCCTCCCTCGCATCGTCAGCGTTTGACGGTAAGTTTTTATTTCCAAAATCCATCATCTCTGTAATATATGTCTATTCATTGCCTTTTATTTCAAAACAGGAATCACAAGATGAAGAGGAGCTCCCAGAAGAAGAAGGAAGGGGTGGACAGACACCTGGAGTGGGCTCACAATTCGTAAGTTTTTTGCATCAAACGCAGAAACACAACATCACACTACACACAACACATAGAAAACAATGTTCTGCAGACCACACACAGCAAACAAATGCCTACATCCAATGACATAACATTTTTTGTTTTCTTCTCTAGTCTTCCCAATCTGGTGCTCGGCCAAGAGGTCCTCGCAGTGCCTCCCAGGGTCGTCGGCGACAGCAACGCGGCGGTCACCAGCGTGTAAGTATAAATATTTTTGCTTTGTTTTTTTGCACTTTTTATTTAATTTCTTTTGTGGAGGCTAATTATGTTATTTTTGTCTTTTTCTTTAACAGCCTTCACAGCGTGCTCCCGACTCTGACGGTGAGGATGGAGGGATTGATGTGGACCGCCTCATCGATCTCGTCAGAGAAAGGGAGCCGCTCTGGAATATGGCTGACCGCCGCCACGCTGACCTGATCATTACCCGACGACTCTGGGAGGAAATCTGTTCTCTCCTTGTGGGCCGCTGGGAGGACCTCGAAGCTCGGGCCCAGATTAAAAAGCGTAAGTATATACAGTAACGGTTGCTTGATGTAAACCAGTGTTTCCCGAACTCCAGTCCTCGTGGTCCCCACGGATCATGTGTTCAGGATTTCTATTTACTATGGAAATCCTGAAAACATGACCCCTGGGGACCATGAGGACTGGAGTTTGTGAAACACTGATGTTGTATACTAACCACTCCTTTCTCGTTTCAGGGAACAGAATTGTGAATCGGTGGCGGTCTGTGAGGGATCGTTTCAAGAAGGAGTTCAATAAAGAGATGCGGGCCCCGAGTGGATCTGGAGGACGCAGGAGCAAGTACAAGTACGCACAAGCCCTGTCGTTCCTCCGGGAAACAATGCTCACCAGAAGGTAAATATTACACACCACATGTGAAAAAAAATGTTAGATGTAACTTTTTTTTTTCAGCCAGGGCCATACCATGTCAGTATTTTAATTGTTTTTTATTCTCTTTATTCCACAGCACGGTGAGCAGCACTCGGGAGCCTGCACGATTGGACCCTTCTGAGGCGATCCCTGAGGAGACCGGCACCGAGGGACACTTCGACCGCCCCGGTACATCTGCACCTTCCCAGCCTTCCCACACATTCGACCCATCTGTCCCATCCACCAGCACAGGAGCATCGTGGCCGCCTACATTACATGAAGCTGCTGGTGAGGAGATCGCTTTACCTTTACCCCACCCTTCTGCCCCTGCCGCCTCTAGTACACCTGCGGGTACTGGGCGGCAGCGGCAGAGGGGTCAGGAAAAGAGTTATGCGCAAGAGTTATTGCATCTGAATGATCTTTCCAGAACTGTCTCAAAGTCTTGTCAGAGCAAATCTCCGCAGGCTTTCAGCAGATCAACTCCAGCATTCTGGAGGTGAAGACACTTCTGCAAACCATGCATTCAGAAGCAAGATCTTCGCCAAACCACACCTTTTTCAGGTCTGTTGTGGAGCGCATGGCAACACTATCTCCTACCCAGCAGATGCATGTAATGCATTCGTGCCACGGTGCTCTACAGCAGGTTACCTCCCAACCTCCACCTCCCACCACTGTAGTTCCTCCACCTGCACCCCCTCCAGCCACTTTCCATCCTCCCCCTCCTATTACATCTGCACCCCCTCCAGCCACTTTCCATCCTCCCCCTCCTACTACATACCAGCAACCTGCCCAGTACCAGCAACCTCCCCAGTACCAGTCATCTCCCCACTTCCAGCAACCTGCCCCGTACCAAACTCCTTCCCCGTACCAAACTCCTTCCCCGTACCAAACGCCTTCCCCATACAACTTTCCATCAACATCATCTGCTCCTACAGTCCCTGCCCAACCCTCCACTCCACCACCCACCACCTCTTCTGCTTCCCACATGTCCACCCATTCTGTAGTTTTTTCCACACCTTCACCTCTAACTGTTCCTTCCCCACCACGATCCCAGTCCTCTCTCCACACACCCAGTGTCGAAGTGTCCCGCAGCCCCTCCAGCAGTATTTCCACCCCACAGTACACAGAATTGTAATGTGTGTTTTTTGTAATAAAAATGCCCATTGGGTTTAAAACCTTTATTAAAAAAGTTTTTTGCACTTTAAAAACATTTTACAAAAAAAAAAAAAATTTAAATAAAAGTTAAATTATCGTTTCACAATGGTTGTCTGTCATTTCTTTCTGCGGCGAACTATGTTTTAAAAAAATGTTAAATACAGGGTATTTCAAAGGTAAAAAGGTATTCAAAACCAGGTATAACTGTGGGTAAATTTTAGCTTTTTGCCACAGTTGTGTTCCTGGTTGTGTTTGAAGCAAAGTATTTCACCGAAAAAGTTGTGTTTATTGTTGGTGATTTCCTACCAATGTACACAACTTTTGTTAAAAGGTGAAATACTTTGCATAAAACACAACCAGGTACACACCTGTGGCCTAAAGGTAAAAATAGTAAGACCATGACAAGATAGCCAACTTTGGTTGGCAAAGGTATATACTGTTGGTCCAGAAGGTACACAAGTTTAGGGCAAAAATCTCTCACACTCTGTCATCCCAGTGTACTCTGCCTTGAGGTGACATAAAGTATAGTGCAAAATTGTCCCTGAAACCGTCACAGAACTTCTAGTGGTAATATTTCCAATGACAACATCCATCTTCGCCAGTAACTTGCTCTTCTCTCCAACCTGCACTTTCTTCTCTACAACCTGTCAAAGAAGGGCTGTAGGAACATGCTATATCTAGTTTTCCAGTAGCCAATCCCGTTCAGAAGGCCACAAGGGTCAATTTTAAAAACCGGATCCGGCGTAATCCGTCGAAAAACGGATAGAAAAACGGATAGAAAAACGGATGAACCGGATGAGACGGATCCGGTTTTGTCTGTCAAGAACAAGACGGATCCGGCAGAAAACCGGATCCGGCACTTCAGGTTTTACAAAACATTTGCCGGATCCGGCATTCCGGCACGACGCCGGATCGCGCCTGACGCCGAAAACCTGATGTGTGAAAGTAGCCTATCCCATATCTATCTATCTATCTATCTATCTATCTATCTATCTATCTATCTATCTATCTATTATCTATCTATCTATCCCATATCTATCTATCTATCTATCTATCTATCTATCTATCTATCTATCTATCCCATATCTATCTATCACATATCTATCTATCTATCTATCTGTCTATCTATCTGTCTGTCTGTCATCTATCTATCCATCTTTATCTATTATATAGAGAGTATATGTATTTATACTACTTTTATATACTGCTGGGAGCATAGTTAAATTTAATGAATTCATATGTTTTCATGCAAGAAATTACCCCTGAAAAGAATTGTTGTTATGAATATATTCAGGCCACTTTGATCTTCCCAGTTTCCTGCTTCGAGCAAATTGAAGCCCAATTTATAGATTGCTATCTAATGTACTAATGATGTAGCCCATGGTCTTTAATGTGGAAGAGGGAGACTGAATAAATGTTACATGATCATCTGATAAACTAAACAGATGTTCCTACAGTATCTATGCTTCCAGTATGACTGAACATCAATGTATTACTAATTAGATAGAATAAAAGCTCATTGTCATTGTTATACTTTCTCACAGTTCAGTGTCAAGGCTGTCTAGCTTTGGTTACTAAATGTCATTTGATCTGTTGCCTATTTGAGACTTGTTTCAGACGTGCCTATGATTCTTGTGCAGAGTGATGGGTGTCAGATGAATGTGTGCAGCTGGTTGTACATACAGTTTTATTTTTATAAGGAAAAGGAAATAAAAATGTTCACCAACTATATATCAGCTAACATAGATGAAAATGGGAACATTTGTCTTTCTAACATGTACTTGCATTTCAGTTCAAAAAAATGGTTTCAATACATTCAAAAATATGCTGCTTAGCCCCTAAAAGAGGACAGGGTATCACAGTGTCACAATAATTCTCCCCATTTAATTTCTGCAAAAAAGATGATGGCTATGTGGAAAATAGTAATTACTATAATAAAAACAATCATTATCAGTGATGTTATTAGTGAGTACCCACTGCTGTATATAGACCAGCGGGCACCCATGCACCATACATCTGTGTGATTTCCTATTCTTTTGCAGTTATTAGGTTTAGGGGCAATAATATATGTATGCATGATAGGGAACTACAAATATTTTTAATATACTGTACAGTATGTAAATTAAACTCATCCAGAAATAAAAAAAAGACATCATTCAAATTTATTTTTAGAATTATATTTC
The DNA here is from genome assembly GCF_039654945.1 of Dendrobates tinctorius. Taxonomy (NCBI): domain Eukaryota; kingdom Metazoa; phylum Chordata; class Amphibia; order Anura; family Dendrobatidae; genus Dendrobates; species Dendrobates tinctorius. The sequence continues at coordinate 30,043,866 of NW_027361703.1, read as the reverse complement.
CCTACCCCTTTATTTTTCCTCTTCTAATTAAAGGGGTTATACCAAGTTTACAAGTTCTGGGACTGTCCGCTGGGTTCTGCCATTGATCCTGATCCTGAGATTGTGACTCTGCAGTTCTCCACCTGAATGGAGCAAAGATCAAGAATGTGCACCTCTACTCCATTCAATCTCTAGGAGTCTGCCAGAGATAGCTGAGCATAGGACTCAGAATGGCGCAAAGGTGTTCATCATTGACCTCTGCTCTATTCAGACAGGGCTCTAGAGAGAACTTTTTGGGATTGATGGGGGTACCAGTGTTCAGATTCCAGTAAAGAAGACTTTTAGCATATACAGTTGTGCTCAAAAGTTTACGTACGTGGCAGAATTTTTGTTTTCTTGGCCTTTTTTCAGAGAATAAAAGTCACAGGTGAGGATGTTACCTTTAGTAGCCATTCAAACCTATTTATATCAACTTCTGTGGATGTTATCAGGACAAAATCACCAGGGTATGTAAACTTTTGATCAGGGTCATTTGGATGAAAACACAGTAGTTTGACAAAGAAAAAGGGGAAAGCTACTGACCAAAAACTGGGATCACCACAATTAGGGTATGTGCACACGCTGCGGATTCTGCTGCGTTTCCGCAGCGTTTTTGGCTCTGCAGAAACGCAGCAGATTTTGCTGCGTTGTACAGTACCTTTATTTCCTATGGAAATAAAAAAAAGCTGTGCACATGCTGCGTTTTTTTCCGCGCGGTTTTGCTGCTGTTTTCAAAACGCAGCATATCAATTGTTTGGTGCAGAAACGCTGCAGTTTTACACCTCATCCATTATGAGGTGTAAAACCGCAGGGCAAAACCGCAGAAAAAACGCAGATAAACCGCAGAACTTTGTCCTGCGGATTTCCTGCGGTTTTCTCTACAAAATCCGCAGAGACAAAAAACTATGTGTGCACATACCCTAAGGGTATGTGCACACGCTCCGGATTCTGCTGCGTTTCCGCAGCGTTTTTGGCTCTGCAGAAACGCAGCAGATTTTGCTACGTTGTACAGTACCTTTATTTCCTATGGAAATAAAAAAAAGCTGTGCACATGCTGCGTTTTTTTCCGCGCGGTTTTGCTGCGGTTTACAATCCGCAGCATGTCAATTGTTTGGTGCAGAAACGCTGTGGTTTTACACCTCATCCATTATGAGGTGTAAAACCGCAGGGCAAAACCGCAGAAAAAACGCAGATAATCCGCAGATAATCCGCAGAAAAACCGCAGCACTTTGTCCTGCGGATTTCCTGCGGTTTTCTCTACAAAATCCGCAGAGACTAAAAACTACGTGGGAACATACCCTAAATCACAAAAAATATCAAACTTTTAGTAGAGTACTTTACTCTAAGTTTTAGGGGAGCCTTCATGGGTTACATTATTAACCTTATGGGTGTATTGTCATTAAGTGACATTTTAATGTTTTTAATTGTGTCTTGGTCTGTGTGACACTTAATAAAAGTTTGATATTTTTTGTGATTTATTGTGGTGATCCCAGTTTTTGGTCAGTAGCTTTCCCCTTTTTCATTTTCTAGTTTCTTATACTAACTATTGGTGTATCCCCGTGTTTATTGTTGGTGGTGCCCTCCCCATCCTTACTATTACAGTAGTTTGACAATAAATGGCTTCACCCAACCACTAACCATGAGTGGAGAAAAAGTTTTGGTGCTATCATTCATATTCTCTGAAAAAAGGCCAAGAAAGCAAAATGCTGTCCTAGGCCATAATGCAAGCTATCAATGTCAACTAGAACTTAAAAAAAGCCCATACATACAAAAAAATCAAATAATATTGTGTACATGACACAACTAAAAATATTATTTTTTAGCACAAAATTTATATTTCAGTGCCATTGTTGGTGCAGTCATTTAAAAGCAGCCAAAAGTAGTTTTCACGCAAATTCTAGTACCCAGGTTGCCAGACAAATGAACCAAGTTACCATGTTGTATTGCTGGAGTCTAGAAAGAGTATAATTATGTCCAGCTATATTTGCTATTAGTGATGGAAGAATATATTTATTTGATTTAAATTTTGCACAAAATTTAGAAAAATACACATTTGTCATAATGAGGAAGGTTTCTGCCACACAAATTAATCAGATCAAGGCAGCAGCTGCTAAAATACCAATACAAAGCAGCAGGTATTTTAAGTTGCTGGTGCCCCTGAAATCCCACAAACCTCAAGGTGTAGTATCCTCCAAAGGCTTGCAGTTATGCATAAACCTACTATTAGGTCATCCCAAAATAGTGCTCACAAGCAGAAATGATTGCTGGGGAATCAGACATACATGAAGACTAACTTTAAAACAGTCTTGTTTACTGATGGTCCAGATGGATGGAGTAGGGGATGGTTGGTGGATTGCCATTATGTCCCAACAAGGTTGCGACATCAGCAAAGAGATGGCAGAGTTATAATTTGGGCAGAAATCATGGAGAGAAAGCTGGTAGGCTGAGGCTCCTTTAGGGTCCCTGCAGGTGTGAAAATGACCTTGGCAAAGTATATAGAGTTTCTGACTGACCACTTTCTTCCATGGTACAAAAAGAACCATGCCATTAATAGCAAAATCATAATCATACTTTACAATGCACCATTTCATGCTGTAAAGAATATCTTTGAGTCATTAGCTGCTCAGGACTTAAAAGGAGAGAATTCATGGTGTGGGATTCCTATATTAAGATTATCTTGACCTGTTGAGATTTTTTTGTTTGAAAAACTTTTGATTTCAGTAAATGTGATCCCTTAATGCTGCAAATGGAACATGTGACCACTTACAGTTCTTTGCAGCCTCTGAAATGTTCGGAAACTCTGTTGTGCGTGATCATTTAGAACAGTGCATTTAGAGGTTTTTTTTTTGTTTTGAAAAAGTAATGTTATCATTGTGAGGTTTGTCCAATGAAATTTGTATATTGTAATGGTTGACGATTTGAACATTATATTGACTCATTGGTCTCGACCACTTAGGAAAATCAGATAAAATAACATTTGCATAATAATTTGGAACGTGGTGTAGAAAAAAGGAAATTGTTTGTTTTTTTTTAGGCTAATTAATAATAATATAATAATAATAATAATTTTTATTTATATAGCGCCAACATATTCCGCAGCACTTTACAATTAAGCGGGGACATGTACAGACAATAAATTCAATACAAGTTAAGACAATTCAAACAGTGACATTAGGAGTGAGGTCCCTGCTCGCAAGCTTACAATCTACAAGGAAATGGGGGGACACAGTAGGTGAGAAATGCTTGTTAATTCAGGTCTGGCAATTATAATAGGGATTTTCATATAAAGCTGCATGATCCGGTCATCAGCCCGTGTGTTTAAGTGCAATAGACAAGTATCCAGTGCAGTTATCATGTGCATGAAGGGCGTGGAGACCGGTGAATAGTAGGGTGCAGATTCAGAATAATATTTAGAAGGAGGGAACAGGGCAAAGTTAGCTTGCTGAGTAGTTGATGTGGTAGGCTTGTTTGAAGAGATGGATTTTCAAAGCGCGCTTGAATAGGTCAGGGCTAGGTATCAGTCTGATCGTCTGGGGAAGTGCATTCCAGAGAGCTGGAGCAGCACGAGAGAAGTCTTGGAGACGGAGGTGCGAGGTTCGGATTACGGGGGATGTTAGTCTTAGGTCATTTGTAGAACGGAGGGCACGTGTAGGGCGATAGACAGAGATGAGAGAGGAGATATAAGGCGGTGCAGAACAGTGGAGAGCTTTGTGGGTGAGAGAGATGAGTTTATACTGGACCCTGTAGCGAATAGGTAGCCAGTGTAATGACTGGCACAAGATGGAGGCATCGGTGAAGCGGCTGGACAGAAATATGACCCTGGCTGCCGCATTCAAGATGGATTGGAGAGGAGAAAGTTTGGTAAGAGGGAGACCGATCAGAAGAGAGTTGCAGTAGTCCAGATGAGAATGAATAAGAGCGACAGTAAGAGTCTTAGCAGTTTCAAAGGTGAGAAAAGGTCAGATTCTGGAGATGTTTTTAAGATGCAGGTGACAAGAGCGACTGAGTGATCGGATGTACGGAGTAAAGGAAAGTTCAGTGTCGAATATGACCCCAAGACAGCGGGCATGCTGCTTGGGAGTTATGGTTGAACCCTCCAGGGTTATTTCGATGTTAGGTAGAGTGAGGTTAGTAGAGGGGAGAAACACAAGAAGTTCAGTTTTAGAGAGATTTAGTTTCAGGTAGAGGGAGGACATGATGCTAGAGACAGCAGACAGACAATCCTTGGTATTTTGAATTAGGGTAGGGGTGATGTCAGGGGAAGAAGTGTATAATTGGGTGTCATCAGCATAGAGATGATACTGGAACCCAAATCTGCTGATTGTTTGTCCAATAGGGGCAGTGTATAAAGAGAAGAGGAGGGGGCCTAGGACTGAGCCCTGCGGGACCCCGATAGTAAGGGGATGAGAAGAGGAAGAGGAGCCGGAAAAAGATACAGTGAAGGAGCGGTCAGAGAGGTAGGAGGAGAACCAGGAGAGGGCTGTGTCCTTGAGGCCTATAGAGCGGAGCATTGTGAGGAGGAGCTGGTGATCCACAGTGTCAAATGCGGCAGAGAGATCCAGGAGAATCAGCAGGGAGCAATGACCTTTCGATTTAGCTGTTATTAAATCATTAGAGACTTTAGTGAGGGCAGTTTCAGTAGAGTTTAAAGAGCGGAAACCAGATTGTAAGGGGTCGAGAAGAGAGTTATCCGAGAAATAGCGGATTAGACGGGAGTGGACCAGGCGTTCCAGGAGTTTAGAGATGAAGGGAAGGTTAGAGACAGGTCTGTAGTTAGCAGTGCAGTTCTGGTCCAGGGATGACTTTTTAAGTAAAGGGGTTATGATGGCATGTTTAAATGAGGAGGGAAATATACCTGAAGAAAGAGAGAGGTTAAATATTTTAGTCAGGTGAGTGGTGACCACTGGTGAGAGAGACTGCAGGAGCTGTGAAGGAATAGGGTCACTGTTGCAGGTTGTAGGCCGAGCAGAAGCGAGGAGCTTGGAAACTTCTTCTTCTGAAACAGGCTCAAAGATGTCTAGTGAGCTTGAGGTGCGGCAGGGAAGGGGATCCAGGCACTGAGGAGATAGGGCTGAGATATCCTGATGGATGTGGTTGATTTTTTCTAGGAGATAAGTGGCCAGATCCTCACCGCTGAGGTTGGTGATGGGGGCCTGTACTTTAGGTTTCAGGAGGGAGTTTAAGGTTTCAAAAAGTCGTCTTGGGTTGTTGGATAGTGAGGTGATGAGGGTGGTGAAGTAGGATTGTTTGGCCAGATGAAGGGCAGAGTTATAGGTTTTGAGCATGAATTTATAGTGGATGAAGTCTTCTGCTAAGAGAGATTTTCTCCACTGCCGCTCTGCACACCTCGAGCAGCGCTGAAAAAAGCGTGTTTGCGTTGTGTGCCAGGGCTGCCGTTGTCTGTGTCGGGTCTTTCTGCGTATAGAAGGTGCTGCTTCATCTAGGGCATTCTTCAGTGTATTATTGAAGTGTGACAATGCTATGTCTGGACAGGAGAGGGTGGAGATGGGGGCTAAAGATGTGTGGAGATTGTCCCTAAGCTGTTGGGTATTAATGGTATGTGTATTCCGATAAGTGTGGTAAGTGGGGGTGTCCCGGGTGAGGAGACAATTCTTGACAGAGAAGGAAAGAAGGTTGTGGTCCGAGAGCGGGAGAGGTGAATTAGTAAAGTCGTGCAGCGAGCCGGGACTGGAGAAAACCAGGTCCAGAGTATTCCCGTCCTCATGTGTAGGAGAATTAGTAAACTGTGAGAGGCCGAATGAAGAAGTTAGAGAAAGAAGATGAGAGGCAGACTGGGAGAGCGGATCATTGATGGGGATGTTAAAGTCTCCCATGATGAGGGTGGGGATGTCACAGGATAGAAAGTGAGTAAGCCAGGTGGTGAAGTGGTCTAGAAACTGGCGGGAGGAGCCCGGAGGGCGATAAACGACCGCCACTCGTAAGGAGAAGGGCTTAAAGAGTCTGACGGCGTGGACTTCAAAGGAAGGAAATGTAAGTGAGGGAACCGGGGGGATGACCTGGAAAGCACATTGTGATGAAAGGAGCAAACCAACACCTCCACCCTGTCTGTTCTCAGGTCTGGTGGTATGTGAAAATTTCAGCCCACCAAACGAGAGAGCGGCAGCAGCGGTGGTGTCTGAATGCTGGATCCAGGTTTCTGTAATAGCCAGAAGGTTAAGGGAATTAGAGAGAAAAAGATCGTGAATGTAAGTCAGTTTGTTACACACAGACCGTGCATTCCAGAGAGCACATTGGAAAGTGAGAGGAGAAGGCATGCACTGAATGTTAATAAGATTAGCAGGGTTTCTATATGCAGCTGGAGGAGAGTAACGTATGCTGGTGGAGGGAGGCCCAGGGTTGGGGGAGATGTCACCTGCAACTATTAAAAGGAGAAAAAACAGAAAAAGCAGGTGGTGGGATGATTTGTATGAACGTTTTGAGTGCTGCATGGAGGTTTTGGATGGTTTGGTGTGGGTAAGAAATGTCAATAGAGCCTCAGAGTTAAACATGGGAGAGGGGAAAAGGGAGGGGTGGATATGCAGAGAGTGCACAGAATGTGTAAAAGGGCAGGCGAGTTGTTAAAAAGCAGAAGTAAGACAAATAAGCAGCAGGTTGATATGATCAATGCATATGTAGTACGACTGACCAAGAAGCAAGCGTGCATGAAAAACTTATGCACCTTACCTGTCCTGTCCAACTGCATTGTCTAACTGCAAAACACTTGATCCTGTTGCACTTAATATCTGTTGCACGCGTGAGCCCGCACGCGTGCTATCCCAGCCAGAGCTAAATATATATGAAATGAAATGTCTGCTAGCTTCAGCCACCAAAAGGCCACAATCAGTAATTAACCAATTAGCACAAGGCCAGAGCAGGCATTACTATGCAGGGTAAATAACTAACGCTGGACAAGGCCATCAAACAGAGAAAGGGAAAAAAAACAAAAAAAACCTATCTACACTTCAAAGCAGAAACCAAATAGATAAAAAATAAAGACCCACCACAGGAGTGATGGAATGAAATACCATGAAAATATCTGGCAATATATGATGCAGTTCACACTTGTCAGACAGCATACATGGATGATGGAATGAAATACCATGAAAATATCTGGCAATATATGATGCAGTTCACACTTGTCAGACCGAATACATGGATGATGGAATGAAATACATCATCCATATAGCTAATTAACTATATTATAATTTCATTACAAATCAAAGTGCTCTATGCACACATTCTACAATGCTTTCTACAACTTAGCACTGTGCTTTGGGTTTCTGCATCAGATGGATATATATTCTCCCAAACACATCCTGGACTCTTGCTTATATTGAGCTTGTCCGGATCAAAACTATGCAACCGTAACAAGCGACATAAGACAAATAGTATATTGATTTATTGGTGGTTCATTCTAAGTGAGGTTGAAATTCTCTTTTAATGTATAAATAATATAGGCAATGATCCAAATCCAATGAATTATTAATCTGAGCTTTGTGGTAACATAGTAGACTTGCCCTGTCTAGACTCCAGAAATGTGAGACTAAACAAAGGTAATCCCTCTGTCACCCAACTGTATTGTGAAGGAAACAGCTAATTTTTCAGTGCATGCATGACTGCCATCAGGCAATGAATCAAATTAAGATAAGAAATAAGCCAAGGACTGATGACACTCAGTGGAAAATATATCTCGGAATGGCTGTGCTGATAATTTAAAGGCCATTGTTAGGAGTGAACCTTGGGTTACTGGATCTTCCTGACAATAACTAAAGCACAGCACAGTTTATAAGCGTGACACTGCCACTCAGCCATGCAATCCAAGTACGCAGGATCACACAACGTAACACAGCTTAGTCACTAGCACTTGATTATCTCTCTAAATGTTCCTATTCTTCATACAGAGAATTAGTGGAATTTAACCTTCGGCATAAATAGCTTCCACTTGTGCACATTTTATTATATTATTACAGTACAGTATTTTGCATACAAATAGGAAAAATAAGCATCGTAATAGAATCATGTGGCAGTAATCAGATTATCTTGTTAATACCAATTTAAGTCATAATTACTTTATTAGAGACATACATTGAGATTCGCATTAGGGTCCATTTACATGAGCCAATAAGAGCAGCCATTAAATGATCGCTAATCAGCTACATGAAAGCTGATCAGATGTCATTTAGTGGCCTGTTAAGATAGGCTGACCCAAATTATATGCACATATAACAATTGTTAATACGATAGATCTATGTACATATAATACCATAGTTATAGGCAGGACATGGCGATAGGCTGCTGAAAATGATGATTTTTTAAGCTGGTTTAAAAATCATTGCACCCAACAAATATGCATTTTGCTTGTTTGTGAGGTGATTGTCTGCCCATTTAAATTATTGCCGCAGCTAAATGATGATCTTTATTTTTATATAGCGCTAACATATTCGCAGCGCTTTACAGTTTGCACACATTACCATTGCTGTCCCTGATGGGGCTCACAATCTAATTTCCCTATCAGTATGTGTTCTGTCCCAACTAAATGAACCGGAATTCATGTAGCTTATACAGGCAGCTAAACCGCTATACCGGGGGTCCAATAAGGAGACTGTAGGTTGAATCTGTGCTTTATTGAATGTAGTGGTATATTGATGTGGTGAAACTACAAGTAAAACATATAAATACAATCAGTACTGGGTTTATAGGAATACATAAAATACATAACATACATTATCTGCACTAATAGCTAGCTAAGGGAGCTAACTAAACAGGCTAATATGAGATAGGAATTAGATATAGGAAGCGTGATTACCTACCAGCGATGCTGACACAAGGGGAGTAGAGAAAAGAGATG